>NC_066617.1:222114491-222796991 GCF_025201925.1 Gopherus flavomarginatus
AAACTAGGACCAGGAGGCATTTGAACAATACTGAGGAAAAACAGTAAAATAAAGTGGAAAAATATGGGAATGAGAGGAGAATCAGTGTTTACCAGTGCAGATGAGGAAATGAACAATTCCATTTTGTGAAATCTTTCAAGGATTTCAGAATGTGTTTTCTTTCTGCTCTGAAACAAAAAGCTGCATCATTTTTTTCACCAAATTGGAGAGAGAGAGAGAGAGAGATATCCGAATATCCAAGAGCTGAGTGGATGTAGGAAAAACAGGTTCAAAACCATAAGAATGTCCATACTGGGATAGACCAAAGGTCCTTCTAGCCCAGTATCCTGTCTTCTGACAGTGGCCAATGCCAGGTGCCCCAGAGGGAATGAACAGAACAGGTAATCATCAAGTGATCCATCCCCTGTTGCTCCTGTTTTGAATTGAACAGAGCCTTGAATCTGGCTCCTCACATCCCTAACCACCAGATTATAAACTATTCTAGGGTGAAAGTCTTCTTCTCCCAGACCTGAGGGAAGGAGAGGGAAATCCTTCTCAACAAAAAAAAGTTGTCAAAACTGGTACATTCCCATGAAACATTTTAACTAAAAAACTTTGTTTACCAGAAAAAAAAAATGCTTGATTTTTTGTATCAGCTCTAGCACTTACAGCACCTTTACTGCAGAAACAGATTAAAGTTCACCATTTATTATCTTATAAAATGCACAATATGAGCTGCTTAAAGAAGTCTTATGGAAATGTCAAAATATATTAACAGATCTAAACAGCAGTTTAAACATCATATTACCCAACACAGTTCCTGCTAACTAGTCTCTATTATTATAACACAGTTGTATGCTAATTGTCAGCTCAGGAGTGGTAAAAAAAAAATCACCTATATTATACCCTTAGAACAGACCACATATCCCATAATCAACAGAGCACACAGTTAGGGTGCAATATTCACCCTAACTGTGGTATTTGGCTGTCTTGCTACCTTGGAAAAAGTTATACTACATAAACCTTGACTCAAGCTTCTTCCCCAATTTTTGTTGTTTCCCTTCTGAACCTCTTTGTCTTATTTTCCTTTTGGCCCCCCAAAATTCTTTATGTCCTCCATGAGTCTTAATGTAGGATTTAGCAGCTAAATCAAGAGTGATGCATCAAAAGAGTCCTCCATTCCCACACAAGGTCTTAGTGTCTGCTATCTTGATAAAGACCCCAGGCACTTACTTGAGTTGATGGTTTAAATTATAAGATGATTAAAAACAGAGTTTAACAGCTTTTAC
Source organism: Gopherus flavomarginatus (assembly GCF_025201925.1). Taxonomy (NCBI): domain Eukaryota; kingdom Metazoa; phylum Chordata; order Testudines; family Testudinidae; genus Gopherus; species Gopherus flavomarginatus. Next base: position 222,115,760 of record NC_066617.1, read on the forward strand.
TCCATCCCTCCCACCTTCCCTTTACCTCCTATTCTACTTTTACATGTAAGGCAGAACATTACCATAACACCATTAATTCTTTAATAGGAAGATGCTCAGTGTCCTCTGCTATAGCACTTCCTTATCACTTGAGCCAAACATTCTTTCTGACATCAAAAAGGAAAGTTTAGGAGATCCATCTAGAGTAAATTTTATGACAATTCTGTACTTGAACCTCAATTCCTTTGAAGACATGGAGACAAAATTGTTTTGGTCCACTGACCTTATAAGGATTTTGTTTTAATACTGTGAAACTACAGAATAACAGATGAAATGCACAGGTGAAAACTGAAGTGCACATCATCCCCCGACAAAAAAAAAAATTCTACTGAATAATAGGCAAGGTAGACTGCTCAAATTGTAGTAACTGTGGTTTCACCAATGATAAGTCTTTTCAGACTGCAAATAAAGTACAAATAATTAAGTATTAAAATTAGGAAATAAAAAATAACTTATTTCTTCTCTTTCAGCTATTACAGAGAAAGACAATTTACAAATTCTTGTTTCTGGCATCTGCATCACATCCTGAATTATTACACAAGGAATCTCATTATTTTCTAACTCAGATTAAAACTCTCAGGATATGTGATTCTTCTCAATCCAATGTTTACTAGCATGAAAATCATTTTTCCCATTTTAGTTTAGCATTGTCTATAATGCACCATGACATCAAAAAGAACGGAGCATATCAGATTTTCAAGCAACAGTTACTCCATTTTTTTCCATTCAAAAATTCCTACATTATAGTGTGCTTTGGTTTCTCTTTTGGCCTCCAGCCTCTGATTTTTTATGCAAGGAAAATAAGAACTATAGTAGTATTCAACTTTGAAAAAAGTATAATGTACTTTAACCATCCAGAGCAACAAACGATTTCCCAAGGAAATAAAAATAAAATTAGCTGAACTTCTGATCTACACAGATATACATTTTGGTTTGAATGGATAAACACAAGCAAACATAAACCAAGAGGCAGAGGGGATTTTTTCACTCAAGTCAGTGTTTCCACACGGAACAAAAAGTTCTGGTTTTAGACTTTTCTGGTTATAGACTTTTCCTGTGTTTCTAAGAGTAGTCCGCAGAAAGTTGTTTTAGTCTCAGGAAAACAATTGTACTTTCTTAGTAAAAAACCCTGCATCCCCTTTTCAGGCAACCCCTCTCCACCCCCCGCTGCAGCGAAAGAGACCCTAACCCTTGCTCACACTGAGTAGCTCCTTATTCTGCAACAAACTCCATTGAATTCAAAGGGGCTACTGACTGTGTAAGGCACTACTCATCATGAGCAATGGTAACAGAATCCAGCCTTCAGTGTTTATTCAGACAAAATTCTCACTAAAGTCAATGAAATGTTGCCTTGGTAAGGACTGATTGAACACTGAATCAAAATTTCAGGATCAACTCAATATTATCTTCTGGTTACATAGCACCTTTCATCTGAGGAACAAATTGTTTCACAAACAATTTGTGAAGCCTCACATCACATCTGAGGTAGGTATAGGTCTATAGTAGGTGAAAACTAAGGAAGGTTTGCTTATGGTTACACAGGAAATCAATGTCAGAACCTGGACAGGTCTCCTGATTCCCAATCCTAGGTCAAATCAATAGATGAGGATAACTTACATTTGGCCTTTAGCTCTGATTTCTCCATTTCCTCTTTCTTCTCCAGGGCTACAAATGTAATTTCATTTTTTTCTCTAAATTAAGTATAGTTTTCTTTATCACATCCGTACTATGTGAGTGAGTTCAGAGTGTCATATTTCATCGAAGACCTAGGGAAATTTTTTCTTGGTTTGGATAAACTGAAGGCACTAATATTTCTCCTAACTGAAAATTCAGCACAGGCCCAATTTTTCTTGCATTGAAGATAACAGAAAAAGAAAATTAGACAAAAGTGAGATGATAAAAACCAAAGACACCATTTGTGTAAGTTTGTGGCAGAACACAGATGTGTACATCATAGTTGGCCATTTCTTTTTGTCCCTTAATGTCACTGTAAAAGTCATTTTTCTGACTAAAATATTTGAACATGCTTATAATGATTTTGCATAAAGTACAACTCTACTTTAACGGACATGGGCTTTAATAGTAGAAACTCTAAATTCAGAACCTCCCAAGTGATGCCTACCTCTGTAATAGATTACTCCAAAACTCCAAAATTTTGATGTTACAGGACCAGGATCTATATTTCTAACGCAAAATTAGCTGAACCATTTTGTACACAGTTAGTACTATCTATTTTCTGGTTTCCCTTTAATAGGTTTGAAAATATTATAATTTATGGCAGGTTTGCACATCACAAAAGACATTCAACATGAATGAAATCACTTTTGGGGGGAAACATTAAATTTTGGAATGTCCTGGCTTTTGTACACCTTAACATTGTAGTGCTGCTACATATTTGTAATCTGCGCCCTGACTACACAGACACATACTTCTGACTATTTGAATGTTTTTGGTATTTCATCAGCTTCAGGGTAGATCACTACAAAATGATATCAATTTACAAGTTGATCATTTGAATATTTTTTCTGATATTAACAATTTATCAAAAATATGAGATGATCTAGGAACCAATTCTGCATCCCTTTGCTTCAAATTGACTTCAGTAGATAGAAATTAAGGCATACACGGAATGCAGGTTTAGTTAAATAATAGAGTGAAAACAACCATAAGCAAACACTCCAAGACTAACAAAAGTGGTTACCCACTGGAAGTAGTCTAATATAGAAAATCAAAATTTCAGTTGAGATATTTGTGTGTTCTTTGTTGCAGGAGTTTGTATAAATTAGTGTCTTGTAAAGTTTTCATTGTACAATTTTATGACTTCAAGACAAAGATTAAGAAGAAAAAGTTTTATCAAGCATTTATCAAGGATGACAGCCAAAATCTACTGTCACGACTAGTACTGAAGCTCCTTTATTCCTATCACATATCAATATGCAAATAGCTTGATAATGCCTTGACTCAAATCATCTTTAAAAGTCATATGAAAAGTGTATAAGTCTTTAGCAATCCAGGTGAAGGCAAAAATTGTCAGTATTTGCTTTGGTGTATTAATCTATTCATTCACAATTGAGTGGGCCTATACTAAGTTACATCATATCGTTTATTATTTCTAGTGGTATTGCATTTAATGTGCTTGAATCTGTTCCTTGATTTACAGAATTGCATGACATAAACCAAAATCACCTGAACAGCATATCTAAAAATTCTATTCTAGAAGGGTCTACAATCACTAAACAAATACAGCCACAAATACAAGATACCATTTCAATTGCAATAAAGTTATTCCAAAAAAAAAATCCAAAGAAAATACTGTCCTTACCCCCCGCCCCATCTTGCGAGGATATATTACATTCTATTTAATTGAGAATAACTTAAATACAAAAAAACCCTTCTCCTTTTAGAAAATAAGTCATCAGATTGTCTATATGACTTCAATTAATCCATAGCCTGCTGCATTTTTTCAGTCAAGGAATGTAGCAGAAAGCTGTCCATAGATATTTGTAGAAACTGCAGAGTTAAAAATATTCCATTTTGTTGTTGTTGCTGACTTTGAAACCCTATTAACCACTGTGTCCAGAAAGGAATGAAACAACTTCTTACTGTATATTTTCCAAGTCACAAACATGCTTTACATACAAATTTGTAACCACAACATCAAACCTAATGGAAAAAGGGAGTAAATCTACTTACCTGAGCCCCTTTTGGTCACAACCTTCAAGCTCTGAGTAAGAGTAGCATACAAGAGAATCAAGTGTGGAATAGGAGCTTTCATCTTCCAGCTCTTAAAGGCTGCTCCCTAAAGCACCAAAAAAATAATAATAAATAATATATATATATATATATCCTGTAAGAATATTAAAAAGCTTCATTTTTATGTTTTTGCTGAAATATATTTTTAGTAACTAAATCATAAAAAAGAAACTGTAGAAGCGTGACCTCAGTTCTACTCGTGCTAAGATGCTGGGCTGGAACTAAATACAATTAAAAAACAGAGTTGAACTCACTGTAATTCCAGAAAGATTATTTCTTTTTTTTTTTTTTTAGGTTTAGCTCTGGAGCCTCAATACCATTGTAAGGGGCAAGATTTGTAATTTTGTCTGCCTCATGAAAATGCACCACATATATTAATGTACCTATTATATGCTGGGTCAAATTCTATGGAAATCAGTTTATGTCAGCAAAGAATTTGATCCTTTTACTGAATAGACAAAATAATGTTTTTTTTATTTCTTTTTCTCTTTAATTTTTGAAAACGAAGATAAAACATTCTGTTTATCATTAGGTCATTAACCTCTTACAGAAAAAAAATAATTTGCTTTAATTGACTCATTCTCATTGGCTGATCAGAATTGTTACATCGAACACTAAAGAGTTAATAAAAAAACAGTCTGATCATCTTTCTGATAAAACTGTAAAAGGAACCTGTAAGAGGAACAGTTGAATAATCTCTTAGTCTAAAGTATACTGAGTAATTAGTTATGGGCGCAGTTGTGTAATGCCACTACTTTCAATAGGAGTCAGGAATGCATAAGGATTGCAGGATTTGCCTACAATGTAGTCACTATTCATCTCCTAGAGATCCGCATTACAGGGGTTCTCTGTATGGTTCATTCTTCCTCTGTATGGAGTATGTATGTGTATGTACTCCCATTATTCCTAGACCCCAAAGAACATGATCTGGGGAGTGAGCAATATATTTGTGAGGGACAGAATGGGTTGGAAGACCTATTGCACTATTCATTCCCTCCCTCCTTGTAAACCAGTGTGGAATTCAATGGTTACCACTGCTTTGGGCACTCATCTTTTCATGGGGTGAACGGAGTTACCCTCAGTGGGTTGGCCCTCACAGGGCCAGGAACTAGCACTGAGGTAGACGGTACCAATATAGATCTTAGGACCATACGCCACTATTTTTTAAAAATGAGATGAAGACCAAATCTCACCCCTACTCAACAACACCCATCTGTATACATGCCATGAGGAGCACTATACACAGCTTTGTCAGCTCAGGGGAAAGATCTGGCAATGGGGAGGAGCATTTTAATGATATAAAGGAAGGCTCCATCCTTGTTACTGTTGAAATCAATAGGATTTTGCATTGAACCTAAAGAGTAATATTTTCAAAAGTGCCTAAATGTTTTAGAAGCCAGTGTCCCACTTTCAGAAGTCACACCGAACGCCACTGACTTTCAGTGAGATTTAGATCCCTAAATGCCTAAGTATTTTCTGAAAATGGGATTTGGGGTCCTAAGTCAGTCACTTGGGTGCTTTTGAAAATGTTACCCTAAATGTCATTATTACCTTAAAGCAGGTGGGAAAAACAGATAAGAAATGGGATAGATGTAGCCTAGCATATAGAAGGGCAGAATTTCTTAGATAAAGATGGCAGAACCTCATTGAAAATGTCACTGTCAATTCCTGTACAGTACAGTTTTACTTTTCAAGACATTTGGGAACTAAGAGCATCAAACCTGCAACAGCTATGATTATGACTTTATTAGAGATGAGAAAGCAGGAAAATGTGCCTTGACAGTCACGTTTTTGCGCCATCTCAGAAACTTAATGCTTATGTATTTATTATACAATTATGTCAAGTATAAATTCATTCATTTGCTCAGAAACAATTCTAATGGATTTACATTCTCAGGTGGGAGAAGGTCATTTATCATTAATCACCAGAAGTCACCAACAACCTTAGAAAGAGAAGGTATAAAAATTAGAAAAGAGGTCAAATTAACCAGCAGGGTGAAGAATTAAATGATAAAGCTGTCTGGATTTCTGTGAATAAGATTCAGCCTAATGCTAACTCTCAGCCACAGTTTTAGTTTCTAACACATGATTTTTGGTATTTAGAATGTTTTAAAAGGTAAAAATGAAGGCTAATTACCCAGAGGTGAATCAGAACAGATACATCTAAAGCACTGTGTCACATTGCACAGCAGGCCTGAGTCAAACATTTCTGAAACCAAAATCCCATTTCTGAGTCACTGCACTAACTGATGCTGCAGGAAATCCTGAAGCTGATATCTTCAGCCTCCAGGGTATCAGCAAGAGTCAGCCCCTCGCTCTGTGTGAGCCTAATAAATGCTGTCCAAAGAACTACAGGATTTTACTATGTACTGCAAGATCACCAAATGAATTCTAGCTGTGAAAACAGATCCAAGTACATTTTTCTTATAGCCATATGGCTGAAGAGAACATTTCTTATTGTTCATGCAATAATTTTAAAGTTTGAATCTAAGAACAAATATAACAATATGAATGTGTGAGGGACTCAGTGGATCAAATTCCTCTTCTAACTTTGGCCCATTAACTTTTTGAAGTAAACAGACAATAAAATTTCACAGTCATTCAAAATCTTTCACCTGAATATTTCTAAGCTCATCTGAAATATTCGTTAACCCTCAAAAGACAGCTGTGATCCAGGTTCTAGCAAGTTTTACAGTAGATGCTTGGTAGCATCACCATTATAATTAAACCTGCAACACAATTTCAATCACAAGACTTGTTTTCCACATACTTATCTCTTTCAAAAGTATCCCCCTGTGAAACTTCCCATACAGAGCATCTGCATAAAAAGTTCGACCAAAATACTGTTGGCTACTTTTGACTGTGGCAGGGCCTGCAAAAATATACATTTAACTTTAAAATAATTCACCACATATTTTCAGAAGAGAGTAGAGAATACATAACCAAAGTCTGAAACAAGAAATTTGGCATGCATATGTCTACCATTGAGGACAAGGCCTATCTTGCTCTGCATGAGAAAGGTTTTGATTTAACAAAGAGCTGGTCATTCAAAAACAGCTTGCTTGAGCATGTGCAGTAGTACATTCTGCTAAATCTACAGGTGACTATATGTGAACAAGTGTATACTTGTTGGTTGAAAGAACTTCCATGCCAAAAAGATCCAAGGTGAATATCTTCAGAGTAAGGAAAAAGCACACCTTGGAAGAGTCAGTGGAATTTGTAAGCTGTATGACTACCAGAGACTCTTGCTCTCTTTTTTTCAGAGAAGTGGAAATAATTAGCACTAATGGAACATTAATCTGTAAGATTAACCACTTCAAAAATTGGGAAATTCCAAAAGTTAAATTAGTGCCTTGTATATATTGTACGTGGTATATTTTCTCTTCTTTTCCATGTTTTTGCTTGGAAATTTCTCAGTAAAAGTTTTCATTGAAATATACCAATTTGTCAAAATTGAAGAGTTCCTTGGAAAAGTATCAATTTTGACTAGAGACAGGCAATTTTTTTTTTTGGATGAATATTGTATTGGCTAAAAAAGGTAGTTTTGGTTCATCCACTACTATTTGTGAATTTGACATGAACTCAGTATACAGTTTTGGCCAAAAAAGCATTTTTTCAAGATGTGTCTACACTACCAGCCGGATCGGCAGGCAGCGATCCATCCAGCAGGGATCAATTTATCAAGTCTAGTATAGACATGATAAATCTACTGCTGATTGCTCTCCTGTCAACTCTGGTACTCCACCAGAATGAGGAAAGCAAGCGGCGTTGACAGGAGAACATCAGCTGTTGACTTACCACAGCAAAGACACTGCAATAAGTAGATCTAAGTATGTTGACTTCAGCTACGGTATTCATGTAGCTGAAGTTGCATATCTTAGATCGACCCCCGGCGGTAGTGTAGACAAGCCCTTAGATACAAAGGGACTATGAACTGCAGCTATGAATGACAATAAATAGTCAGCGAGCCAAAGAAAGGGAGTGAGACTGATTGTATAACCTGGTGGTTAAGACATTCATCTACTATGTGGGAAACGCAAGTTAAATAGTAATTGGAACATGGAGTTAAACTATATTTACAAAGTGGAACAGGAGAATAACCTACACTAGAATATCCTATAGCCTAATGGCTAGGGCACTTACCTGCAATGTAAGACATGCAAGCTCAAATCCCTTTGCTGCGTTGCGGGGGAGGGAATTAAACCCAGGATCTTCCACAACCTAGGCAAACACCTAGCCATTAGGTTAAAGCTTAAAAGGGAGGTCTCTAGTACTACAACCATTTTGTGAATTTTGTTTTGGGTTGAATGACATGTTCCATTCAATCTGAAATGGATTTTGTCAATTCACTGAAATTTTTCTCAATTTTTGGATTTGGTTTATCTTGCACCATTTTTTCAGGTCAAGAATGAAATTTCTTGTTAAAACCACAGAGAGAAACAGCCAGAAAGATAACTTGCCCAGAATAACTTATTGCTCAGTGGTTAGGACACTCACCTGGGATGTGATACATTCAGCTTCATGATTCTGCTCTGCCTGATCTGGAGTAGGAGATGTGAACCTGAGGAGTACCCTAGGCACCAGGGTATTGACTAATCTGGGGAGGGTCTCGGTCTCATTTTGACATGAAAATTTTCAAAAGGTCTCAGTTTTGTTCTGGTGTGGAACTCCTAGTTAATTTAATATGTTATTTTAGAGTTGTAATGGAAAACACAAGTTTTAGAAGGTTAGCTGCCAAGAGTTCACAAGGCAATAAGCCCTTGTTACCATGAACAAACTATTATATATATATCTTTTAAATGTAGTACACTATGGCATCTCTGAGCCTAGTACTGGAGGCATCCCACTTTGTGTGAAAGGAATATAATCACAGAACCACAGGGTTAAAAGGTATTGCAAAGGTAATCTAGGCTAACTCCCAAATGCATTAACAATCATGGAAAGAATACTGTGTTCAAGTTCTAAAAATAAAATTGGTCCCCCTCCTGGTTGTTACAAAAACAGGTTAATAAATGGTTTCCAGTCTCTCCCACAGCACTCTCTTGCTGCCAGTGTCTCTAATGACAACACTTCTGAGAAGGATGGATTCATCTAGCAGTAAGGCCATAAATGCCAATGGTAATTGTGAAATTAAGCAATGTTTCTCCCAATATAGTAATGCAGACATGGATTTCTTAACTTGTAAGCTATTAGAGTGAGTGCAATCAGTGACTATGAAAAAAAAAACCACTGGTAAACTCAGAACCAGGATTATTTGGAGGCCCTACATCTGGCTAACTTCAGGCTTTGGGAGATCTCTCAGCTCTAAGGATTGCCTCCAAAACTCATAATTTTCAGTGGCTGATAATAAAGGTGACTTGACTGTGGGAATCACAAAAATGGAAATGAAGCTGAATAGTAGGACTGATCAAAAACTTTTAATCAGACCTATTTTTCTAGAGAAAAAGGAGCTCTAGACTAAACATTTATTAAAGTATCTTTTCTATGGCAGATTTTAAAACTTGTCAAACACCTGTTTTCAGTTTCTGGACAAAATATGAATATATTCAAATTTCTGCCTAAAATAATTTTTTCCAGGGAAAATTTAGATTAAAAATGTATTTTTGTTCTCTTTTCATTGAAATTTTCCATGGGGAAAACCATTTGTGAACAGTTCTTTTGAATGGAATAAATGAAAAACAGTGAGAGGTGTCATGTGCCCAGGCTGGCTTCAAGAAAGACAGTTCCTCAGTCACAATTTTAGTTGCACTCTCCTAAGCCTTAATCAAAGCTCACTGAAGTCTTTCCTTTGACCGCAGTGGGTTTTGGGTCAGTGCCCTAAAGTCAGACTCTATTCTTTGTCTGTTTTTTTTTAACTAACAATTTATTTAATTTCAATGTGTTTTCAAATGGCAGAGGAACCCAGATATGATAATGGGTCAGCCACAACAGGAAAATCTCAGGATTGTCAATCTCCCTCTGCAGGCAGAGAAATACTCCAGGAAGCAACTATACTTTTCTGTTCAGTAGTGATGGCTTGTCTATTGCTCAACCAGGCTTGCTCTAGAGCACTTGCTACAGAGTAATGAATTTGCAGGGGGACAGCACAGCCAGAAGACTTAAATAAAAAGTCCTTTAGCAATGCTGTTCAGCAACATGAAGTTTTTATGTAGCTCTTTGGAAGTCCCTGAGCAGCACATCATCAGTCTTCTTGGAAGTGTTGCAAGAGTCACTTTACAACACATATGGGCACTATTAAATTAGTACCTTTGATTTCTATACAATAATTATTTCGAGGCAGTATGACCCTTCCTAATATGCTATTAACACAATAACAAATTAGAACCATCATGATCTCAAAAACAGGTGTCAACTCATTTTCATGACCTACTACATTAGCATCCTGGAACAGATGAAGAGTATTGACAGCATTAAAAATGTCAGAGAAAAACAGATCTGTTTCAAAGAACAAGGATTATAGGCTCATAGACATTAAGGTCAGAAGGGACCATTATGATCATCTAGTCTGACCTCCTGCAAAATGCAGGCCACAGAATCTCATCAACCCACTCCTGTAACAAACCTCTAACCCATGTCTGAGTTACTGAAGTCCTCAAATTGTGGTTTGAAGACCTCAAGCTGCATAGAATCCTCCAGCAAGAGACCCCTGCCTCATGCTGCAGAGGAAGGCAAAAAACCTTGAGGGCCTCTGCCAATCTGCCCTGGAGGAAAATTCCTTCCTGACCCTAAATATGGTGATCAATTAAACCCTGAGCATGTGGGCAAGACTCACCAGCCAGCACCCAGGAAAGAATTCTCTATAGTAACTCAGATCCCAACCCTCTAACATCCCATCACAGACCACTGGGCACACTTACCTGCTGATAACCAAAGAACAATTGCTAAATTAATTGCCAAAATTAGGCTATCCCATCATACCATCCCCTCCATAAATTTATCAAGCTTAGTCTTAAAGCCAGATATGTCTTTTGCCCCCACTACTCCCCTTGGAAGGCTGTTCCAGAACTTAACTCCTCTAATGGTTAGAAACCTTCATCTAATTTCAAGTCTAAACTTCCTAGTGTCCAGTATATATCTGTTTGTTCTTGTGTCCACGTTGGTACTAAGCTTAAATAATTCTTCTCCCTTCCTGATATTAATCTCTCTGATATATTTATAGAGAACAATCATATCCCCCCTCAACCTTCTTTTGGTCAGGCTAAACAAGCCAAACTCTTTGAGTCTCCTTTCATAAGACAGGTTTTCATTCTTTGGATCATCCTAGTAGCCCATCTCTGAATCTGTTCCAGTTTGAATTCATCCTTCTTAAACATGGGAAACCAGAACTGCGCACAGTATTCCAGAGGAGGTCTCACCAGTGCCTTATATAATGGTACTAACACCTCCTTATCTTTGCTGGAAATACCTCGCCTGATGCATAATAAAACTGCATTTGCTTTTTTGACTGCCATATCACACTGGCAGCTCATAGTCATCCTGTGATCAACCAATACTCCGAGGTCCTTCTCCTCCTCTGTTACTTCCAACTGATGTGTCCCCAATTTACAACTAAAATTCTTGTTATTAATCCCTAAATGCATGAGCTTGCACTTTTCACTATTAAATTTCATCCTATTACTATTACTCCAGTTAACAAGGTCATCCAGATCTTCCTGTAGGATATCCCGGTCCTTCCTCTGTGTCAGCAATACCTCCCAGCTTTGTGTCATCCACAAACTTTATTAGCACATTCCCGCTTTTTGTGCCAAGGTCAGTAATAAAAAGTTTAAATAAGATTGGTCTCAAAACTGATCCCTGAGGAACTCCACTAGTAACCTCCTTCCAGCCTGACAGTTCACCTTTCAGTACGACCCATTGTAGTCTCCCCTTTAACCAGTTCCTTATCCACCTTTCAATTTTCATATTGATCCCCATCTTTTCCAATTTAACTAATAATTCCCCATGTGGAACTGTGTCAAATGCCTTACTGAAATCGAGGTAAATTAGATCCACTGGGTTTCCTTTATCTAAAAAAATCTGTCACCTTCTCAAAGAAGGAGATCAGGTTGGTTTGGCATGATCTACCTTTTGTAAAAACATGTTGTATTTTGTCCCAATTACCATTGACCTCAATGTCCTTAACTACTTTCTCCTTCAAAATTTTTTCCAAGATCTTACATACGACAGATGTCAAACTAACAGGCCTATAGTTACTCGGATCACTTTTTTTCCCTTTCTTAAAAATAGGAACTATGTTAGCAATTCTCCAGTCGTATGGTACAACTCCTGAGTTTATTGATTCATTAAAAATTCTTGCTAATGGGCTTGCAATTTCATGTGTCAGTTCCTTTAATATTCTTGGATGAAGATTATCTGGGCCCTCTGATTTTGTCCCATTAAGCTGTTCGAGTTTGGCTTCTACTTCGGATGTGGTAATAGCTACCTTCATATCTTCATTCCCATTTGTCCTCCTTCCATTATCCCTAAGCTCCTCATTAGCCTTATTAAAGACTGAAGCAAATTATTTATTTAGATATTGGGCCATGCCTAGATTATCCTTAACCTCCATTCCATCCTCAATGTTTAGCAGTCCCACTTCTTCTTTCTTTATATTCTTCTTATTTATATGGCTATAGAACCTTTTACTATTGGTTTTAATTCCCTTTGCAAGGTCCAACTCTACATGGCTTTTAGCCTCTCTCACTTCATCCCTACATGTTCTGACCTCAATAAGGTAGCTTTCCTTTCTAATCCCTCCCATCTTCCACTCCTTGTAGGCTTTCTGTTTTTTATTAATCACCTCTCTCAGATGCTTGCTCATCCAGCTTGGTCTACAACTCCTGCCTATGATTTTTTTCTCCTTTCTTGGGATGCAGGCTTCTGATAGTTTCTGCATCTTTGACTTGAAGTAATTCCAGGCCTCCTCCGCCTTTAGATCCACAAGTTCTTCAGTCCAATCCACTTCCCTAACTAATTTCCTTAATTCTTTAAAGTTAGCCCTTTTGAAATCAGAACCCTTAGTCTCAGATCTATTTTTGTTTATCGTTCCATCTAGTTTGAACTGAATTAGCTCATGATCACTTGAACCAAGGTTATCCCCTACAACCATTTCTTCTCTGAGGTTCTCACTACTCACCAAAACCAAATCTAAAATGGCATCCCCTCTTGTTGGTTCTTCAACTACTTGGTGAAGAAATCCATCAGCTATCACATCCAGAAAAATCTGAGCCCTATTTTGTGACTAGCACTTGTCCTCCAGTCTATATCTGGGAAGTTAAAGTCTCCCATGATCACACAATTCCCATTAGCATTTACTTCATTAAAAACATTAAAGAAGTCTCTATGACAGTAACCTTTTCAAAGGTTCCAAAAGTAAAAATCCTGAGAGGCCAACCTGAATCAAGAGGTCATAAGCAGCCAGAATCAAGTGCAATAGAAGGCAATACAGTAGAGTAACTCAGAGTTACGAACACCTTGGGAACGGAGGTTGTTCATAACTCTGAAATGTTCATAACTCTGAACAAAACATTATGGATGTTATTTCAAAAGTTAACAACTAAACATTGACTTAATACAGCTTTGAAACTTTGCTATGCAGAAGAAAAATGCTGCTTTCCTTTTGTTTTGTTTTAGTAGTTTATATTTAACACAGTACTGTACTGTACTGTTTTTTTTTTTTTTTTTTTTTTTGGTCTCTGCTGCTGCCTGAGTGAGTACTTCTGGTTCCAAATGAGGTGTGTGGTTAACTGATAAGTTTGTAACTCTGGTGTTCATAACTCTAAGGTTCTGATGTACAAAGATTTGGATTCTTAAATCTTTGGATTTTTTTGCAAGTCATTCTTATCCTTCCATGTTTAGCAGCACTCCTAAGTGTAAGAAAGCAGTGAAATTTACAGAGCAATAAAAAAGGATCTTATTGGTAAAGCAGAAGAATGGTGTGATGTTGTGACAATGCTCCAAGAAGAAACAGACAACCAATTTGGCTGCTCAGTCTGCAAATAGGAATCTAGCAGAATAGATTTTGTGACTTTTGTGGGGGTTTCCACTCAATTGCATCATCACATTTGTGGCTGGAACTGACCCACATTACTGCCCTTTCTTGGATGTTCTTCCTTGATAATTTATACTTTTTCATTCATCTTTTTAAAAATATTTCCAATATCCTTTTTCAGAGAAGAAGGATCATAATAATAATTACTTACATTACAGTAGCACCCAAAAACCCAGGAGAGGGTCGACCCTAGTAATAGGCACTGTAAAGATGGCATCTCTCTCACGCATTGAGCAAATTATTTGCTCATAAAAAATATGACAAATCTTCAATTCCAAAAATAAATTAAGATATAAGTGGAGCTTTATAATTTATATGGCTATTTAAAAGGATTACACAATACAGTCAGCCTGCATAGGGAATCACAAAACAGTTTGATGCCTGACTCAACATTTATTCTCTCAATCTTTGATTGATTGCATCAGACAATGATGTCAACATTGCATGTGAAGTTAAGGATGTTTGTTATGCACACATGTCATGTTTTCCGCACTGCTTACATTGATTAATGGATCCCTGACCACTCTATTTAATGTACTTTAAATGTGGAAGCAGAAGACAAAGATTTTGGATGCTTTTGGACACTTGACCATTCTATTAAAGGTAGCAAACATTATTCAGCAGCAGTAGACAGCATAAGCCTGTGGAAAAAATCAGCTGTGGTAGGGAATTCAAAATAACTGGAACACTAGGCATTACATGCTTGAGTATCCTCTCAGCACTATTTCCCTACCATACAAACATTGAAAGTTAGATGCTCTCCCTCATTGCCACGAATTAGCATTTGATTACCAGTTTAGTGATGGATTAATAAGGGCAAGCTACAGCCAGGTGTGAAAGCTATGTGGCAAACTCCCCACTCCCATCTTGCATAGCCCCCGTCAGTTATGAATTTGGTTGTACTCGGGGGTAGCAGGCTCTACGGAGCCACTACTACTTAGGAGAGCAAGTGGACAGGTGAGATGCTACAACTTGATGATTATAGACTCAGCATACTAATGCACCAGCAAGAGGTAAAACTGGGAATTTTTTTTATTAATAATCTATTTGCATAAAAATGTAATTTCAGTTGACCCAACACTTCACAAATTTTATAAGTTTTTGCCTGAAAAAACATTTTGGATTAGGCAGTAATCATGGTGACCTTATAATTTTTAGTCCATTGATCAGGGCACTCATCTGGGATGGGGGAGACCCAGGTTCAATTCTCCCACCCTCTGTGCCTGATGTGGAGAATTATGTACTATTCTGGTTTGACTTGTTCTCACTCAGTCCTGTTGAAGCTGTTCCACTGGGTATAAATAATTCACTAGTCCTTGGATCAGATTAAGAGTGACCCAATAGTCTGGTGGTTAGAGCACTCTCTACATTCAAGTCTCTAAGCCAATAATTATTTAATTTTTTTTTACAAAGTGGAACAGCTTCAACAGAAGAGATTGGGATATTCTGGGACAAGCCTTAGTCCAATGGCTAGGGCTTTTTCCTGCAATATAGGCGACTCAAATTCAATCTAAGAAATTTGGTAGCTTTGATGCAAATATAAGATTGCTGATGCCTCTATGAATGTCCGCATCTCATAACAATGAAGGAATACAAATTTGAACTACAAAGTGAATGTTGCAGAAACAAAGCTTCTAGTCTACAGTTTGCAGTACAATCTGCACACCTAATAAATGCCTGGCAAGAAAATACATGTGTTGGTGAAACTGCTTAATAATGGATTAAAAGGGAAAATTTGAAACCATACTTTCACCCACAAAGATAAACAATTCTGGCAATAAAATCTCAAACAAAAGTTTGAGACCATGTCAACCTGGCCTCAAGCCCTTCCTTAGAAAACTGTGTGTGTTCCTGTAATAGTTTGGGTGTGTAACAGAAAGGACATCTATTTTATCTATCCATGAAAGCTACACAACACCCATCTTTGTGGCATCTGAGCTCCTCACAAAATTATGACTTTACAAAAATGATTTACCAGCGTGAGCATCCTCAGCAAAATTGACAATATGCTAATGCCCACGCTCCATGCAGTTCCCAACAGGAGTAGCATGCCCCCATTTCTCAATGTGGCACAGAACAACCAAGAAAATATCAATAAGCAGAAAACAAATTATTTAAATTAACTATTTTAAGTGCTAGGGGAAGCTCTACTATATTTTAAAGAGTCAATGTAGCCAGATCTGGAAATTTAATTTATTAAAACTTACCATCTATCTGAATTTTATCCAGTTTCTATTCAGAATTCAGCTGCCATGTTGCTAGTAGTAATTATAACAGAAGAACCCTGGGCAGATTAGCAAGGGTTAAATGTTTCAGATTTGGTTTGTTTGTTTAAACAGTATAAATGAATGAAGTTTCCTTTTCGGATTGGACTATAGAGAGAGAGTTCTGAAATATGTTAGCAATGAGATGATACTCTGATCCTTGTGTATTTCATTTTGTTGTTGCTGTGTGTGATGGGACATGTGCCCATCCCGCTGGTAGAATGCAAACGAGTAAATGTTGCCAAGCAGGTGTACCTGCAGAACATGTTCCACCTGCAAAAGTGGAGCTTAAAAGAAAGGGAAAATGGGCTTGAGGGATAAGGGGGTAGATAGGTTGCCAGGGACTGCTAGTGAAATGTAGCAAGGGGAGCTCGGTCTTAGCCATTGGCTAATCTTGCCTGCCCCTCCTCCCACCTTGTTTGGGACACACTGACAGTACAAGGTTGCCACTGGCAAGGGGCTCTGGAAGGCTGCAGCAACTTAGGGAGCACCTCCGGGGACTAGAGACAAATGAGATATAGTGGGATTCTGAAAAGATCACCTGAAGCAAGCTGAACTTCTACTGGGAACAATGAGATTTCCCAGGAGTGAGTTGATCCTGTAGAGGACCAAGGGCAAGAGATAAGACAACTACAGTCAAGTTCAGTCTGAGGGTTGGCTGAATAGAGACTGACAGTCATCTCTCTTCCTCCCACAGAGTAACTACCTTTTGGCTAGCTACCTGAGAAACAAAAAGTTTAATAGATTTGTGCTGGGCAGGCAGCTATGTGTATCTATGCACCTGCAGTGCAGCTGCAGAAAAGGACACAGGTTAACTACTCTATACAAACAGATCCCCATCTTAGGTACAAAAGATGCTTTAACAAAATTACATCTTTTATTTTCAAATGACTCACCTTGCTTCTTTCCTACAGTGGTATTGGAATCTTCAAAGATAAAATTCTAGATTAATTCTTGACCAAAAAAAATTAATTAATTCATAACCTATGGTGTTTTGATTACTGCCATACCCTTCTCTCTGACCTTGCTAAATGTAATCTTATCCCACTGATATCTATTCAGAATGCTGCTGCAGAGATCATTTGCTTTGCCCATCATTTTGACCATGTCACTTTGCCTCAAATATAAGCTACTGATCTTCACTTTCAAGGCACTTCATGGCCTATCCCCGCCCTACCTTGCATCTCTCATTCAGTATTAAGAAATAGGCTGCCTGCTTCTGATCGGCCTACAATGCCAGCCGCCATCACCCTCTTGATAAATTTTCAAACAATCACCTTTGTGCTTTTTCCCAAGCTGCCCCTCACACTTGGAAGGAACTCCCATAAACAGCCACAAATCCATTTCATTGTTTTCCTTCAAAATACTCCTTACTCTCCTTTGCCGTGATGCCTACAAAACACTTGACAACAGTTAGGCTGCTGGTATGCCGAGACCACAGCCTCTCATGCTGACTAGTACTGTTTCACTGTTTCTTTGTACTTCCTTGCATATATCTATCTGTTGGCTCTTGTTTTATATTTAGATTGTAAGCTCTTCGGGGTAGGGACCATCTGTTTGTACAATGCCTAACAGAGTGGTGTCCTGATCCATGACTGGGGCTTCTAAGTACAACAGTAACAAGAAGAAGGAATTAGTTTCTAGAGTATTCAGTTCACAGAACACCATGTCCAATCCTTTCTTTGTGCCATGTAGGTTAGGTTACTTGTTTACCAGTTTTTATGGTTGATACTTGTATATTTTGGGTATTTAGACTTGATTTCATCCGTGCATCTAATGTCTTTCCTTCCTCTTTCATAGCTAAAGTGTTGATGGGTTCCTATTTTGTCTTGCATTTCACACTCAATGACCTCACTTAAAAGTTATGTCTTTCTTGTAACAATTTTAAAACTGTTGTGATAATTCTTTGTCTTCCTTAATATAACTTGTCAGCTCAAGCAATTGCCCTGTTAGTGTGTATCTCCTTCTTTTACATTAGCAAAGGGGATTCCTACACCTGTCCAGAAACATTTTCTCACAGCCTCTCCATTTAGCCTTTCCAGTCTATTTGTATTCAGTCTTTACAGCCTATGGTATTACTGAGTCAATCTCCTAAACAACACTCAGTTTTCCTTTTCTCTCAATTGCCCCCTCCTTTTTTTTTTTTTTTTGCTTTATAATAGATTTTTAAAATAGCGACAATTTATCCTGGGCTATTACTATGAATCTATAGCCTCTCTTACACAGGAATATTAATATCAGGAGAGTTCCATGGTTTCTGGATATAGGATGATACTGAAAGTAGTTTGTGAAAATAAGAACTGGAGGAGATATACACACATACACACGTTGAAAATATTGAATTTCACCAGGCAATTGGGCATGATGGAGAGCTTCATGAGAGAACACATTTAAGGATTCTTAGTTTATAAGGTAGCACTGAGATTGAGGACACTAAAATGTATGGTATTATTTCTCAAATTCTCAAAGCTCATTTAGCTCCTAGTCAAATAGTTTTTGTATTCCCAGAACACATTGTACTATTAATTCCACTTTAAATGGGGAAACTGACTCTATTGTCTTGACTTTGACAGGTACCTTTATAATTATTCTACACTTCTGGATTCCAAGTGGGATTTACAACATTCATTATTGGCCTATGGCTCACTGAAGTATAAAGAACTGAGGGTATATTTTTGTTTTGACCCTTGTTTAAAAAACTGGCAGCACATCAGTGATCAGGTTGAAAATGTGACTGCAGGAAAAATTCTCCCAAAGATATTAGATAATAAACTGGAATTTAAATAAAAACAACGAGGAGTCCGATGGCACCTTAAAGACTAACAGATGTATTTGGGCATAAACTTTCATGCTTTTAGATGCACTTGAAGAAGTGTTTGTTTTACCCACGAAAGCTTATGCCTAAATAAATCTGTTAGTCTTTAAGGTGACACTGGACTCCTCATTGTTTTTGTGAATACAGACTAAAACAGCTACCCCTCTGGTACTTGGAATTTAAATGATATTAATGTGAGCTTATTATCTATTGGATAACAGACTATTTTTTCCTGATTTTGTATGGATTTATTCTGTATAAATTGACTGAGGAAATGAGAAGCATTTTTTCCTATGTGTGGCCAGAGTAAATAAAACCTGACTCACATTTTCAAAATTGGATGCCTAAATCTTGGCCCTGGGATACATATTTAGGCAAGTAAGTGGCTCAGTTTTGAGAAGCTCTGTTTTTAAAATCTGGACCTCTATCTGAATTTTTTCTTCATTAAGGTATCATTCAGCCAACTGTACCTACATAAAAAAAGATGTACTTAAGTTTAAACATATACTTATGTCCTATTAACTTTAAATGAGACTAAGAACCCATGAAGCACATACTTAGAGTGTTGTTGAATTTAGGCCTTGAAAGTCAGCGCTGATGTGTTTTCCCTCCTCCAGCTCCTTCACTTTCCTTTAGAACCATTTGCTTAGTGAGCCCACATAAAGCAACAATGTGTAAAATTTTGTTTTTCAGGAATATGTGGGTTTTATTTTATTTTATTTTGAACAATCCTTATTGATTATTATTTGATTTATTTTAAGACAGTAACAAAAAACAGCTCTGGAAACATAGTACAGTTACATGTAATGCTGATAGGACATAGAATACATATTGCAAAGATGTTCCTTTAAAGTAACCTTGCTGAACTAAGCTTTCATGTTTGCTTGTTCCAAAGTCATAACACAACCCTTCAACTGTTAGACTCTAATGATGGGACAATTCTTTATTTTCTATTTTCATAATCTGGATAAATGAAATCTTTACACTGAAAACAGGGGAATTTAAAACATAAAATTGATGTGGCCACAACAATTATTTTAAATCTTCAGGAGGTTCACAATATCTAGCAAACTTTGACAGATGACAGAATGTGCCTAATAGCATGCTAGCTGATTGTTAGTAAGATGATGTCTTTTGAATATATTCATCTGGCAGAAAGCCAACCAGGCATTTGAAGTTTACACTATTATAGACATAACTACTGCCTGATTAAGAAGTTAGTGTCCATGTGCTGAGCTCATCATAGCCAAACACAAGAGCCGTAACAGAGTTTAAGAATCCAAACAGAATTGCGTAAAGGAAGGACAAGCTAACCTTACCATTTAGAGACAAGAGCTTCTGTGTAGTAGTTCAGAGAAAACAATTTATATACAAGGATTGACATCATTTAATTAATTTGTAAATGATTCAAGCATCAGTGATTTCCAATGTCTAATAATTACCCTCTCAAGTTTTGGAAATTGTGAGGAGAAATAACTGTGAAACTAGTTTTGACTTTGAAAAATAAGTTCTTTGGAGATTGCACACTAGGTGCAAGACACTAAATAACCATAATATATTCTATATATACACATGTATGTGGGCCTGGTGACCACGGAATACATTCCTTTATTTCCTCATTCATTGTATAAAAATGCATTTATCTTGTACCTTTGACCTTCTCAGGAAAACTCTGCACACTAATCTCACCCAGGCCTACTTCCAATATTTCAAATATGCAAGCAGCATTCAAATACCTATCATTTTTCTTTTTCCTTTCACAAATCAAATCTGCTGGGGGAAAAAAAAACAAACCTTGGCCCTGATTCCCAAAATGTGCCAGCTGCTATTAGTGCAAGGACTGAAACTTGTTAAATTTAGTTCCATCTCAAAGAGTCAATAACTAATAATTTGACCTTTATGCAATTGAAGAGGGAAAATTCCAAGCTTACCAGTGAGGTATATTGTCCATTTCTAACCATGACAGGTAGATATCAGATGTTAAAGTTACAGTCTAATGTCTATAATAGCTATTTTAAAAACTTCAACCTTTCTCTCCAAAGCCTATCAATTCAAATGACAGTACATCAAAAGATAATATATAATTCAAATTAGGAAATAATATAGAATATATATAAATGTTTAACCAATTGGCATGCAGGCTGCACAATCCTAACCTTTTCAATATTACACTGAATATACAGGGTATTCCCCATGCTTTTGGAATTTTTCATAGATTGATGCTTAAGTTAGATTGTTACATTACAACTTTGGGAGTAGGAAAAAAACTGCAATTTTCAGAAAATATATTTTGTTTTCTTTTCCAGGGAATGACTGTAATGCCTGTAAGTCAGTAGTGCTGTTAAACTAGAGATTTAAGCCTTTTTAACTATTCACAAAATAGATAGAAATAAAGGTAGCTTCCCATATGGTCACTGTCATAACATTTCTTCCCAGATCTGGACCTTAGCATCCAAAATATGGGTGTTAGCATGAAAACCTCCAAGCTTAGTTACCAGCTTGGACCTGGTAATTGCTGCCACCAGCTAGGAATTATACAGTGCCTAGCTCACTGTGGTTTCCCCCAAACCTTCCCTGGGGGACCCCCAAACTCAGATGCCTTGAGTCTTACAACAAAGAGAAATAACCCCCTCACCTTGTTTCCTTATTACTTCCTCCCAGGCTCCCCTCCCTGGACCACCCTAGGAGAGTCCCTGCTTCCAGTCCTGGAAACACAAGTACCGAGAGATCTAATCTCTCTTCCCCCTCACCCAGAGGGTATGTAAAGTCAGGCTTAGTAAATCTAACCAAAGAGATTTTCCCCCTGACTTCTTCCTCCCACCAATTCCCTGGTGAGCTGCAGATTCAATTCCCTGGAGTCTCCACTAAAGAAAAACTCCAACAGGTCTTAAAAAGAAAGCTTTATTTAAAAAGAAAGAAAAAGGACATAAAATATCTCTGTATTAAGGTGACAATATACAGGGTCAATTGCTTAAAGGAAAAAAATGAATAAACAGCCTTATCCAAAAAGAATACAATTTAAAACATTCCAGCAACTACACACATGTAAATACAAAAGAAAACAATATAAACCTATTGTCTTACTATCCTTGTACTTACAACTTGGAAACAGAAGATTAGAAAGCCAGGAGATAGAAAGATCACTCTCAGAGATGAGAAAAGGAACAGACCAAGAACAAAGATCTCACACCCAAAACTTCCCTCCACCCAGATTTGAAAAAGTCTTGTTTCCTGATTGGTCCTCTGGTCAGGTGTTTGGTTCCCTGTGTTAACCCTTTACAGGTAAAAGAACATTAACCCTTAGCTATCTGTTTATGACAGTCACCTGCTAAAAATCTCAGTTTTGACCACAAGGAATTCTCTCTTTTGGTAAATTCTTGTGCTCATTCTTTCCAAATCTGTAAAGTAGAGTATCAATAATAAAAATAAAAATAATAAAAAATCCACATACACACTACAAACAGAAGCCCCAATTAGTAATACCTCTTTACCAATAAGTATAATGATACCTCGATCAAGTCAGTGTACATACCACACCAAACTTTCAGGATCTAAACTTCACTTCACTGAAGTTAAGAGGACTAGAATTTTACCCTCAGTCATTACCAGTGTGGACCAAATTTAAACAAGTAACCTAGAATTTAAACGTTCCATATTCCTACCAATCCTTTGAGTTATCTAGTTGTCTGCTTCTTTGTACCCTTTATGTGTTGGTGGAATTGTAAAAGAATAAGTTTTAAAAACGAATACACACATTTAAAAAAACTGTTCATTGATCTGTTCACGTGTATTCATCATGGAGAGTAACTGTAGTGCATGTTTAAGAGGCTGTTTAAGCAAATTTTTGAATTAAACGATTCATATTCTCTTGCACAGGGGAAATTCACATGATGCTGAACGTACATAAAAAAAGAGAAACTAAACAGTTTTCATAGTAGCAGCCATGTTAGTCTGTATCCGCAAAAAGAATAGGAGTACTTGTGTCACCTTAGAGACTAACAAATTTATTTGAGCATAAGCTTTCGTGGGCTACAGCTTATTCTTATGCTCAAATAAATTTGTTAGTCTCTAAGGTGCCACAAGTACTCCTGTTCTTTTTGCGGATACAGTCTCTAAACTAAATAGTGCATCTCAAAAGACAATATCAATTCTTATTGCCATAATGCCCAGGAGATTACACACCCGTGCATGCACACACATACACACACAGATATTCCAAATGCAAGACACAGTTAACTCCCATGGAAGTCAAAATTACACATGCAATTAGTTTTGCTCACAGCTGAATCCATACAGCCATCTAACTACTAACTACTAGACCAGAGGTGGGCAAACTATGGCCCGCGAGCCACATCCGGCAGCCTCCCCTGCAGCCATGCTGCCGTACGGGCAGCACTCTGGGTGGCGGAGCTGGGGACTCATACAGGGCAGTGTAGCAGGCTCTGACCGGGAGGTGCAGCTCCAGACATGCTGCTCTGAATGTCATGGTAAGGAGGCAAGGGGATTGGATATGGGGCAGGAAGTTCTGGGGGGCAGTCAGGGGATGAGGAGCAGGGGGCAGTTGAATGGGGCAGAGTTTCAGGGGGGCAGGGGATGGGGAACAGGAGGGATTGGATGGGGGTGGGGTCCTGTGGGGCCTGTCAGGGGGTGAGGGTGTGGATAGGAGTCTTGGCAGTCAGGGGACAGGAAGCAAGGGGGATTGGATAAGGGGTGGTGTCCTAGGGGGGGCGGTTAGGAGACAAGGAGTGGGGGGGTTGGATGGGTGAGGGGTTGTGAGGGGGGCAGTCTGGGGGCAGAAAGTGGGAGGGGCGAATAGGGGGCAGGGGCCAGGCTGTTCAGGGGGTACAGCCTTCCCTTCCCAGCCCTCCATACAGTTTTGCACCCTGATGTGGCCCTTGGACCAAAAAGGTTGCCCACCGCTATACTAGACTCTACCCCCAAATCACGAACAAGGGTATGTCTACACTATGAAATTAGGTTGAATTTATAGACATTGATTTTTTAGAAATCGTTTTTATATAGTCAATTGTGCGTGTCCCCGCACAAAATGCTCTAAGTGCATTAAGTCGGTGGACTGTGTCCACAGTACAAAGGCTAGCATCAACTTCCAGAGCGTTGCACTGTGGGTAGCTGTGGGTAGCTATCCCACAGTTCCTGCAGTCTCTGCTGCCCATTGGAATTCTGGGCTGAGATCCCAATGCCTGATGGGGCAAAAACAGTGTTGCGGGTAGTTCTGGGTACATGTTGTCAGGACCCCCCTCCCTACCTCCTTCTGTGAAAGCAACAGCAGACAATTGTTTCGTGCCTTTTATCTTGGGTTACCTGAGCAGACGCCATACCATGGCAAGAATGGAGCCTGCTCACTGTCACCATATGTCTCCTGGGTGCTGGCAGACGTGGGACTGCATTGCTACACAGCAGCAGCTCATTGCCTTTTGGCAGCAGATGGTACATTACGATTGGTAGCCATCGTCATCGTATTCTTGGGTGCTCTTTTAGCCGACCTTGGTGAGGTCGGTCATGGGCACCTGGGCAGACACGGAAGTGACTCAGCCAGGTCAATATAGACATATCCCAACAGACTTTGGGCTAGTCATTTCCTACTGTCTCAGTCCCTCCTCTATAATATGAGGATAATATTACTCTTCTCTCACCCTTTATCTTGTCTATTTGGAACTTATACTCTTTGGACAGGGATGCTCATATAAAGCCCCTGACAACAATAGGCCTCCAATAGGGCATGCTCTGGTCACACCCTCTATTGCCACCAAAACCACTCAGGTTCAACAAGTTAAATAAACTGCAGACTCTGGGTACTTAAGCTTTCTCCACCATCACCTTTACAGCTTTGTGTGGTAATACCTGTTTACAACACCCCTTATACTATCAGCCTTTTCTCTGAGCTGCTGGTCTTCTGTCAGGACCTCCTCTGGACCTGGAAGCTGGTTTCAGTGACCAGGTCTGTGGCAGCCACCGAGGGGACAGATCTCCTCGTGGACCCCCTGATACACAACCCCCATCTTTGTGTACAGGTGGTGGAGTCCCACTCAGTGTGTCACAATTTAGTCTTGTCAGGAAGCACTAGAATCTGAGACCCCCTGGACTATGATGAGGGGGAACTGGGTGGATCCCCTGGCACTTGGCCGGCACACAGGGCTCTCATACTGCCCGACATGTACTTCAGGAGGTAAAGGCAGCCTTGCTGCCTGCTGTTCTTGAATGGGTCCTGTGGGTGGGTGCTCCACATCTGCCCCTGCCTCTCCTAACCTTTTCATTGGTACCCTGTCTGACAAGCCGCCCCTGACTTCTCGGCTGCTCCCTCTGCCAACCCCACGCCAGCCTTACTTGCAGAGAATTTGTTTCAGAGACATGCCTGGAAATCAGCTGTACATGCTTATGCTCCTTACACTGAATTTTCTCACCCTCGTGTACCACCCTGACACTAAGAGAAGGGATGTCCTTCCACCTGTTGAGGGTGAGGAACCCCAACGGGCCAACTTGTACTCCACGCTGGTTCCACAACCCACCAGACATATCAGGTGGTGGCTCCCTTCATGGAGCTGTGAGCACAGGCATGTACCTGGATCAGTTCACCTGCATCCCTGAAGCCTGTTGTTTTTGTGGCATGAGGGAGACATTGGTGTTCCAGGTTGCAGCACCTTTTTTGGCTCTTCCAGAACCTTCTCCTCAGGTTCTGGCTGTAATTTTCCCCACACTTCCTGATTTGTGCACATTCTATCTGTGGCCCCACAAAGTCACGAGACCTCCTTGTTAACCTCTTCCTGGCACTGACCAAGGTGGCCATCCATTGCACCAGGAGGAGGATGCTGGAAGGGAAGGTGCTCTGCGACTGAGAGGCCTACTTCCATTCTTACCTTCAATCACATGTCCAGGCAGAATTTCTCTAGGCTGCATCCACTGGCTCCCTAGACACCTTTGAGGAGCAGGGTTCATGGCTCAGTGTTCCCCTCAAGTTCCCTGTTTATGACCCTGTGACCCTCACTCCTGATCCTCTTTGTCATTAGTTGTCCCCTGAATTTGCTTGAGTTCCTAGGATCTGTAGCTTAGGCAGAGGAGGGGACTTCAGATGTGGGTGCGCAGAACTCAGTAGTCCTCAGGACTATATATGAAGTAGAATATATATATTTAATAAATAATAATAGTCAAATAGTATTAGCGTCTCTTTAAGCAAAAAAATGGAAAATATAGAATTAACAGAGTCCAAGTGATAAAGAGAAACATTAATGAGGAGCCTTTCTAAGCAGACCAAGGAGTTTTTGGATATCACTCTGTTACATATATTAAGAGTCAATGGCAAGTCCTTGAACAACTGTTTGTGACCTTGCCTATTGGAATCCCCTATGTTATGATCAAATTAATAATTCATGCAAAGGTGAAGGGGAGCTAGCTGCTTTGTCTATGATTGCATCTATATTTTTAAGAAGCACTGTAGTAGACAGGATTTTGGTGTTAATATTAATCTAATGAACTTTGAATACATTAGCAGGGAGTGGAGAGGAAGAGGCAGTAAATGTCCAAAGAAGCCAAGGGAGTTTTAATGAAAGGCTAATGGATTTCACTTTTAAAATTACAGAAATGTGTATTGATTAACATCCCCAAAACAAAAAATTGTGTTTCCAAATATTTTTAACTTTTTGGAAATACAGTAAATCTGCAGAGAAAAAGGAGATTAGGGACTGAAAGGAAAACATCTATTAGATCCACTAGGGAACAAAGGGAGGGATTAGAGAATCCTGCAGGGAATCTCCATTATAGTGCATCATTTCCAGCAGGTTGTGCTCTATTATCTGCCGGATTGTGCTCTGCACTTTTCATCTGATGTTATGACATTTGTGTAAGGCATATTTTTGATTACAAAGAAGTAATAGTCCCCAGGAGGAAAGGCATCTTCATACCTATGGTAAGTCAGAGCAGAAGAGTTCTGACGGAGCTTTAAGAAAAATACCCCTGATTTAAGCAAATAGATCAGCACTTCCTTTTATAATTAATTTTTATTATTATTATTATTTGCTTTTTTTTTGCATACCTTAGAATTGTCTGATTAAGCAGGAAGAGGGAAAAGTTACTTAGTCAAGGAAAATGAAAGAAACGTTCAATTGATTTTATGATTATGAACATGGGTGCATTTTAATTCTTGCATTAATTTTCCTGTTATCCCAGATGTGTTTGAAAGAAAACTATGTTAGTCCTTCTGTCTCATTAAAAGAATTGACAAACCTATGTAACTTGTTCTTCTCTGCATCTTCAATTATTGCTCTGGTAAACTGGAGTTTTGAATAGACTTTGTGGAAAGCATCCAAAAGAAGCTGGGGAATGGGGTTTGGACTCAGAATCCTCTTTCCCCAGCCCCTTAGCCCTTATTTAGGGGAGAGCAGTGGAGTCCCAGAAGTGGGCTGAGATCAGCTTGAGGGGGGAGGGGAGGAAGGGTTGACAGTAGTCCTCCACCAATTGGATTGAATTAGGGAATGAAGGCTGACCTGCTCTATACAAGTTACTGTTGGATAATTCCCAGATGAGCTAGATAAATAAAGCTGTAGCCTAGTAAACTATATCCCTTGTGCTTTGTCTTTCTTCTGGTGTCTCCAGGAAAATAGAGCCCAAAACATCAGAGCCAAAATATTCAGTAGCATACAGATGACCCACTTTATCAAAGATAGCTAACCACTTTGTCTTCAACTGATTGTTAGTCTCAGACTGTTTGAATACTTGGGGTGATTTTTGTAAAGAAGTGCTAGCTCAAATAACTGAGTCCTCTGAGTAGTCAGCAATCGTGAAAGGTTTTCCAGTGTAAAGGCAGTATTTGTCTACAGTCTGTGCACACTACTTGGCAATAACAACTCATTTCTTCTCATGTTCAAAAAATGCACAACTTTTCTCAAGCAAGCAAGGAACAATCAGCTGAAACAAAAATTGTCCAAGATTACACTTGCTGCTACATACAGTTTTAAGGGTATAGTAAAAGGATGGGTGAACTGAGAAGCCAATCTAATAAAATGAGCAAGGAAGATCAGTCTCAATAGTGAAAATCCAACATTTCTTGCACAGGCTTATGAAAAAAATACAATACTCTGGGGGAATGTTGGCCTTTTCACAAGGTGTAATTTCCATGGCAGCACTAACAATAGCTGCTCATTTCAAATAATAGTTTCTAAAGCAACCTTGTTTTGTTCAGTCTCTTCTTTGCCAAAGGAGACAATAATTCCCTTAAGTATTTCAGCTTAAAAACCCCCCAACTAACAACAGAGAAACAGAGCAAGACAACCTAGTGATGGAGCCAATCCTACAGGAGTAGGAGATTTCTCCAGCAACAATTGGGAGCAGCAGGACAAGGCACTTTCAAAGTCCTTGATCACCAGGGAACTGTTTGTTTTTTTTTATCATTTGAACTCTGTGTGTTATTTTCTATCAGCTATTTGGTCCTCTGTTTGTTGCTACCTCTTCCTCCACCACCTTTTCACACATAATCCCTCCACATTCTTTCCCTCACCCTTAACCTCCTGCTCCCTCTTTCTTTCTCCCCCATCATTCCCACATCATATTTATTCACCATCCTGCAATTCTCCATCATACTTCCACTGCCCTATCATAAAAATATGGGATCTGTACTTCAAAAAAAATAAAAGTTGTATGACCATGAGTATCCTCACTGTTTTACTGACACTTGGGATGCCTTTTCCTATCATTTTCAGACTGTAAAATCTTCAAATAGGGACCATATCTACCTCTGTGCAGCACCAAGAACAATGGACACTGCTCCTGACTAATGCCTTTGGGTGCTATCATTGTACTGGTAAATAATAAAGTGAATTTCCACAATATCCTCTCTGCTTTCAGTTTTGTGGCAATTTAACCAGAAAGTGTTACTGGTTTATTTCTGTGTGTATCTCATCTCAAAGATAGGAGGAATGTTTGGTATTTGATTTGGCTCTCTCATACCACATTTGTACATTCCACCTATCTTTGGGATGAGATACACACAGAAATAAACAGTAACATTTTCTGGTTAAATATATATAAAGGAAAGAGACCCTTTTAATGGGACAGAGGTGGATGGGGGGAAATTACCTGCTGATTATTTTTCTCAGACAGCCAACTGAGTATTAGCTTCGTCTAAAGCTATCAGCTCTTGGCTGTTGAGAAACAAAATCCACAATCCAAAGAAATAATCTGTACATATGTTCCTGCTAGACTCTATTTGTGCATGGGGAATTATCCTCTTCAGAACAACAGCTGTCCCTACTACCACACTGACTTCCTTATATAATGTTGTGTTAATTGTGTGCAGCCTTTTCTTCTTGAGCAGCTGGGCTGGTTCCTGCTTGGTCCAACCCCAACTGTTAATTGCATATTATCTTGCTTTTGCAAGGAAATAAAGGGACAAGGATCAAGATGCTAGGATCATGTCCTGAAAGGTCTGTACCACTCATTGCACATGAATACATCTGAATCATAGGCAGGTGAGCATTTTTCTACCTGCATGCCAGCTATTAACTGCTGGAGGAGCAGGAATGAACACAGATTCAAATATTTTGGCTACCCTTCCCTCTCCTTTCCCTCACTTCAAGTCTTTGATGTATCAAAGTGTAAGGGCATACACAAAGAAGACTTCTAATATGAATAATGAAGGAAAGTTATATTTCAGTGCTGCCTTCTTCCAATAATTGACATTCTAAGGGTTATATATTTGAATGGACTCTTCCAGCTGAAACCCGCTCCACAAAAATGACACTCTTAGAATTCTGCTCTGTTCTATTCTCTCACATTTGGGGCACCAAATACCTCAGTGTTTCTCAACCCTGGGGCACAAATCAGAAGTGATTCATATCCCACAGGTTGTGCTACAATCAAACAAAAAATAAGCCACAAATCCCAGTGGAAGTGATGTCAAGGAAAAAGATATCCTCCTTCTTCCTTCTTTTGCCAGTCTGTCCATGCCCACACTCTGCTCAGCCTCCTGCCACAGCCTCATCCTTCCTCTACTGCACTATACTTTATTCCAGGAGAACTATCAGTTCAAGATGACGGGGAGCTGTCTGAAACTACATCTTGAAGCAGCACCTTCGCATGGAGCCAATTTCAATAGGGGTGAGCACAGGAAATAGTAGAGAGATTCATCCCCACAGTAGCACTTCCTTCCAATCAGTACCACCACTGTGTCTCGGCATCCATCCCGCACAACTAGCACCTTCACTCATTTTTTTAACCATCACGCTTTCTACACAATCACCCTGTCACCCAACAGACAGAATGGCACCCCTTCTATGCCCATTCATCCTCAACCAGCCCGAGGTTCTTGCTAGAACCCCAACCCCAACACTGCTGTGTGTAACAGATTGTGGGATATGAAGAGCAAGAAGGAACTGGCAAATTTGGGGTCCTAGTCAGAAAAAAAAGTTGAGGACTACGGTTTCCCAAACCCATTTCCCTGAGGCATACTGCAGTTTGCTTTAGAAAACTTAATATTTTCAATTGTTTAAGAGCAATGGATTCACAAACTTCAATTTTATAAAGCCAGTTTTTCACTATCTTATCACACTCACCCTTTTGTAATGCTAATCCGAACTTCCTTCTTGTAAATGATATCTCTCTTCCACCCCTGTGGTTGCAATACCAAATCTGAAAAAACTTGAACAAATGTCTGCCTGGTGAGTATGTCAGACTTTTTTTTTTTTTTTGGTCCTAAAGACTTTTCCACGCTTATGAGAATAGGACTGTTCCCCCACACAATTTAAGTTGTCATTAACACAAACCTCTTTCATCTTTGAAAGAGACAAAGAAACAGTGAAAGAAAGAAAAAAAATAAAAGAATTAACAGGTCTCACATTAGTTTTAAAAACCTATGAGACTTGCTATTGCTGCACAGAGCTAAGATCAATAGAGCACAAAACTGCATCAGAACAAGTTAAATGGTAAGAGTAATATTTTGGTGCTGTACTGCTGTTTGGCAGTGATAAACAGTATGCAAAGATTGCTTAAGCAATGCTGCTGGTCACAGAGGTTTGGCCAATCATATTTTACAGACTGTCGAGGGCAGATGAGCCAGAACAAGCTGTTCTAAATGATTTTTTTTAAATACACACAAAGGAGCTATATTAAATAAACAAGAAATGAATCTAAATATATGGAATCCAATATATACAGACAACACAGTTCAGTATGGTATTCTGCAATGTCCCTTTCTTATGTTACAGTAAGTTTTCAGATTTAAGTTAAATTCTTCATGAGACTAACAAGGAGCTAAAAGCCTCTCACTTAAATGTCAAATATGGAAAGTTAGGTTTATAATGCTCAGATTCACACATTTCTGAATTATATGGCACAGAAAAACACAACTTCATCCACATGGGCTGTATCAGCTCCAGGAATATGTAAGTTAATTTTCTCTGTGGAAAAATTAAGAAGCCTGGCAAATGGGATTTCATCTTTTTACTCCCAGGCAATTCCACCCATTTCACAGAGGGTCACTCCGAATTTGTGCTGGTGTTTATCTGCGATCAGAATCAGGCATAGCATGTTGCCAACTGCTTAAATGTTCAACCTTGAAACAGAAAAAAAAAGAGAAGCGTGGTGGTAGTCGAGGTGAATTAACAGAATGCAACAGTAGAGTATCCACACAAACCAAACAGACTAGCAAGGAGGGAATCTATGAGAAGTGAGAAAAATGAACTGAAGCAATATAAAAGGCTCTGTGGTTTCCTGGGTAACATGAGTCAAAGATTACCATGATTGGAGGTGAGAAAAGTTCTTCCAGAGGAAAAAGAAAACAAGTAAAATGCCACCACTATAGCCCAGCCATGCCACATTCTACTTTGATAAGTAACTATGCTAATAAATACATGAAATAAAAAGCTAAGGGCATGCAAGACCAGATAGGTACTCAGAATATAAAGTAGTGAATGTCTGTCCAATACAAGGAGACATTAGCTTAACAAATATTTTATGCGAGACTCTCTGTTGGTGTGAACTGGCATAGCTCCACTATCTTCCATGGAACTATAATGGTTTACACCACCAGAGGATCTGGCGTTCCATATGTAACATAATTCTAGTATGGATTGAAAAGTTACAACTAGTATCTTATGACTAAAACAGTTATATTCAGATAAGACAGGTAACTACAAGTTGTGTGCTGTGGTAAAGTGGGGAGGTTCAACAACCTTAATGCCTTTTTGTCCTCTAAACGTAGGACCCAAGAGACTTAGAGTTTCCTTCAGATCATTCCACTGGATGACCCAGGGGTTTGTCCCCTGGAACAGATAAGGCTGAGACCTACTGAGCCTGGAAAGTACCCAATATGAATAGAGAAAGCCTGTAGATTTTAAGATATCCTGGAGAGTAAGGGTGTTTGTGTGGAGGCCTCGTGCCACCACATTCTTCTCCATTAGCAATACATCTCTGTCTGATATCCCATGTCCTATTGTTGTGGACAGTTGTTCAACATGCAGAAGAGGAAACACATTGGAAGATAATGCTGACAAACATCATCATCATCTGTGAGGAAGTTCCCTTGGCATGGAGTTGGGGAGAGAGTTATTTCTGTCGGATCAGCAGGGAACATGTTACACAACTGTTCTCTAACATTTATGGCTACTAGCTAGTTTCTGTCTCTGTTTGTTCTGCTCCCTTTTTTCTCAAGGTGAAGGTGGCACACTGTATATATGCTGTACCACAGTACATGTTTTACAGTGGTCCCATCTTCAAAGCTCTACAAGACTATTTGCTAGACCACTGGATATGGACTGCATATACATTGTTACATATTAAATATACACACGTGTACACATGCAACACACTCCTACTTAGACCACATGATACACATTCACGCACTATAAATCATTATTATTCCAAAGGCTTGCTCATTTAATAATCCTCTCATATCCACTGAAGATGACCATAGGGATATACCCAGGTGGGAATTTAAAAGACTTGAATATGTGCAAAAATCACATTTTATTGCTAATTTGAATGAGCAGTTTCCTCTGAATGAAAGTTTCATTTTGTGAAGCAAACATCAAAGGAAATAAGGAGAATGTAATTAGCTAATAGCCACTGTTGACCTATAATTTAAGACATTGTTATCACTGGATAGTAAAGCCTATTCAGTGCAATGGGTTACACAATTTATATTACACAGCACATTTTTAGTTTTATTCAAAATTAATATCTTGAACAAGCTATAATGTATGTGCAGTAAAAATAATCTATGGCAGATATGAAAAAAAATGCTAACACTCTATTTGTTAATCTCTTACCAGGTTGAAAAACACTGCTTTAGCACTGCAGCTTTGCAAATAGTCATGTAGAGTTTTGAAAGCATGTACTGAGATACAGTAGTGTTGCAGAACAGTGTTAGTTGGTTAAAGGCCAAATATGACATCAATACTATCCCCAACAAGGAAGGACATTGTTAGGACTAGCATTAAGGATGCTCACAAATTTTCTCTCTTCTTTCTCACAGCATCAGCAAGAAACCTTATAATTCCAGTTAATTAGCCAGTTCTTTCATCAGAACAGATATTGTAAACAAAAGTTGATATCAAAGTTCCAAAACATAATAAAAAGTTACAAACATGAAAAAGCAGATTTTGCTGGTATCTGTATGGAACTAGTTTCCCAATTTATAATTGGCTCTCTGTTTCTTAAGTTGTTTTTGTCAGCTTTCAAAATATATATTCACAGGGGGGAACATAATTAAATTGACGTTTCTTTCATATGAAGCTCAAGCTGGCCTTTTGCCATGCAATTGAATATAATCAGTCTGGATCTTTGAGCCTTAAGACTGAAGAGTAATCACATTGTACCTAGGTGTGGTATTATTTGCGTGAGTAAGGATTACTCAAATGAGTAAGCATTGCTAGGTCAGCCCCAGCATGCATATTCTGGGAAGGGTACACATTTCTATTGTAGTGTTAATTGTACAGTGAAGAGCATGCTCTGTCTCTTGCATACATAAGGGTTTTTATAATTTTTATTTCATTTCTCTGAAGATACTTAAAGCTGAAAGGGTTTGCACAAAATTACCACACTACAGTGCTTTATCTATCAGAGTGCCAGAAAACACAATGTACAGTGTATCACAGAACTACTTTTTTTATACCTCAAGATTACTGTTTATCACTATTTTTTAATCAAAGTTTTTGGGATAAATTCTGAGTAGATTTACAACCCATGGAATCCTATTGACTACAATATAATTGCACAACATATAAACATTGATGAACAATGACAACATTCATAATTACAGTGTTTTCCACTAAGGAGAGTTGTTAATAGTCTCTCTTACTATTTCCCCATAAGAGTTACAGAGCAAAAGTTACTATTTCTTTTATTGAAAGTTATTTTACATTTAATTTGCATTCTCTCACATCAAATGCTAAATGGTTTTGCTGAGGAATTTCTGGGCAAAGTAACAATGTATGATAGCTATTCTTCCTCTGGTCATAGTTAAGATGAGACTGGTAACTTCTGGAAAGATGCAAGTACATAATCCACTTTTCTGTTCGTAAAGTGATACATTCTTTTATCTCATAATAGCTTCCTAAACACATTCTTCCAAAGAAGCTCAACAGAAATTCTATCACCAGAACAACAACAACAAATCTTACAGATGACATAAAAAGTCAAGATCCTCATCATTTATCATTTGGTGTTTCATTCATTACACTCTTCTTGCAGAAGTAATAGCTTTATCAGAGTGTCCAGGCCAATTTACTTAATTATGTGCTGTCTATCCAAATTCCCTCCACAGTTTCCATTGGATAGGGTTACTCTATGATGAAGTGATTGCTAAGATCTTGATCCTGCATCTGTCTTGAGTAGGTGTATGCCTGTGTCACCCAGAGATATAGCAGATTTTAAAATGCCTGCACAGGGACACAGGATCTATCTATATAAATGAGGCTTAAATTTGTAATCTGCTTTGAAATGCTTCAGGATGAAAAATATTATACAAAGTAAGTCATCATTACTATTATTTTAGTGGCTGTTTGGTACAGTTAAGGCTATGATGGGACATTCAATTATAACTCCCACTCCAAAAACCACTATTCTTTCATCTCATAACTTTGCAATAAATTCTGTTTTGGAGCAGAAAGTTTCCATGTTTAATTTAATCTAAAATTCCGGTTTCCTTTCCTATTTTTTTTTGTTTTTTTTGGTTTTGGTCTTTTCTTGTCTTCATAAAGTTTTGGGGAAATTATCTGCTTCTACAAATCTTAATTATTGAAGAAAACAAAAAGTATATATTTATTCATCAATACTTTTTCTTTTCCTTACCAGTAAGTCAAGAATAACTTGACAAACTCCTCACAATATATTTATTCTATATATTTAAAGATAATCCTTTAAAAATGTTTCTTAGAATGGTGAAATCTAGGGGACAAAGATATCAAAGATTTTCTAAGTGTATTTATTAACATTTGCTACATTTTTAGCACAGCCCAATGTAGCCCAACTCCCATATGACATCATAATTTAGCATCCTTTCCTGACTAGGTAGGCAAAGGTGTCTTACTGGGACAAACTGCTTAATCAGGGTTTCTGAAACAGGGGTTGCAGCTTGTGTAGGGAAAGCCCCAGCAGACCGGGCCACTGTGTTTACCTGCCCCGTCTGCAGGTCTGGCCGATCGCGGCTCCTGCTGGCTGCAGATTACTGCTCCGGGCCAATAGGGGCTGCTGGAAGTGGTGTGGGCTGAGGGACGTACTGGCCGCGACTTCCAGCAACTCCCATTGGCTCGGAGCAGCGATCTGCAGCCAGTGGGATCTGCGATTGGCTGGACCTGAGGATGGGGCAGGTAAACACACTGGCCTAGCCCACCAGGGGCTTTCCCTACACAAGCGGCGACCCCTGTTTGAGAAACCCTGTGCTTGATGGAGATTGTAAATATGCAAATTACAGAACTAATGTTCCAATATCTGCTAATGAAAATAAGGTAACAATTTCAAATATGCCTAAGTCCCTTAGAAGCCTAAATTAAAAAAAAAATCAAAGGCCCAGATTTTCAAAAGGTATTCATTTGGTGCTCCAATCAGTTTTGCTAGGCTTAACTGACTTAAGAGTCTAGCCCTCATTGAAAATCAACATGGATTTGGTCTTCTGAATATCTAATCACTTATGAAAATGTTCCTTTAAAAATCTAGCCCTTATTCCCTCCTTGAAAACAATAGGAGTTAGGTGCCTTTAAAAATCTGCACCTTAGGCAAGTAAGTCCCATTATAAATCAATGGGAAATAGGCAGTTAAATTATTATTGTGTGTATTACTCAGAGAATTGCCACTGTCCTGTTTATACCTAGAATTCTTATGTATAGAAAATGCCATCAGTTGTTACAGTATACAATAATATTACACAGGTAAATTTCAATACTACCTGTTCTGCTGCTAAATGTGCACTCAGCTACCTAAGAACTTGATCAAATGTTATTCACCATTATTCTATACCAAAGACAACTCTATAACAATGATAATGAATTCCCCTTCTCTTCCCAATTTTATTGTGGAAATGAACTACATATTTTAAATACCAACTACCTCAGATCAGAGTGCACACCACAATACTATATTCATTCAAGTAACATAAATAATGATGTATGGTAATAAAATACTCTCTAAGTATGTGTCCTGTTCAGGACATACTGTCCAGATAGAAACACATTCAAATCTTGCATAACTTTTAGAAACATAAAACTTCTAACAAGTGAGCATATTGCTGACTCAGGAAAAAAACACAACCAACATATTCTTAATCAATAAAATCCTTCTTTAACTAACCTCACAGAGCCAGATTATGACTAACCTGTGTAGAGTTAGCAAGGGGAAGCTGATATGAGAAACCCTGTCCCTGGTCCATCTGCATCCCTGCACAAGGTCAAGTCAGAGTCCTAGATTCTGCACTTTATTAGTACAAAAACTATGTAAGATTAATGCTACTATCAGCTCTGGCCTTCCCAAAGAGAGGCCAGAGCAGAACCAAGGCATACTGTGTTTGCCAATGGAGTTGATATGATGCAAAGGGAAAAACACTGCTCCATCCTTTAAAATAGTGTCACTGTGGACTGCCAAATGGACTGGGAGTAAGACGACCTGGATTCAAATCCCAGCTCTGCCAGTACTCTGCTGGGAGACCTTGGGCAAGATTTTTCACCCCTTTGTGTCTCAGTTTCTCCATCTGTAAAATAGAGATAAGGATACTTACACATCTTTTGTAAAGCACGTTGAGAGATATTGATGGAAAGTGCTATTTAAGAGCTAGGTATTATTATTAAAAGGAGTAACAGGAGTCTGACTCACCTGTTCTCCCACTGAAGACAGTATCAAAATATAAGCATGCAAGGGGCTAAATGAAAGTTGCACAGGCAACCTTAATTCTGGCATTTCCTAACTTCAGAGTTACTGACTTTACTAAGAACCTTACCATTATTTTAATGTAGGGGCTTTTTTAGTGTAATTTCCTCCTTCCTTTTTAAAAAAGCAAACTGAAAACAAAACAGAAATTTTGTTATATGGAACCATATTGACCTCCACATGAGTCATCAGCAGGGTTGGGCACTTTAGATCCATTACGCAGCCATTACCATATAAGAGAATGAGTAGCAGAAGAAAGCTGTTATATTCTACATGGACTTGGCATTAGGACGCAGTAACAGTGACACTTTGCCAGTGTGTTTTATAGCCATTTGCTAGACAGCAATCAGGACTTCCAGGTCAACCTGAGATTATATATAAGAGCGTGTTCTAGCACTTACAGATACTTCTCCCCTCGGCTCTTTCTGCTCCTATCTTCCTATCTCCAGTTCTTGCTTCTCTCCATTGTGTGATGGCCTTGTCCCACCCCTTGCTCTTGTCTTTCCCCTGCTTCTGCCCTGTCCTTTGTTCCTCCCTTCCCTGGGCGCTATACCATCCCCAACTCTTTTCTGTGTCCGCACCCACTCCTCTTCCCCCTACCACTCCCATCCCCTAGTCCCTTGCTCCATTCCCTTCTACCCCCAGGTTCACATTCCTCCTCCCATCTGGAACTCCTGTCCTCTGGTCCCCTCTACACTTTCCCACCTCTCCACATTCCTCACTTCTCTGGCATTTCAGTCCCAGGATGAAGCATTCTCAGTCACTGTGTGGAGATGGCACATGAGCAGTCTGGTCATCATAGGGATTCTCTGTGGGCATGGAGCATGCACAGTGTGGCAGTCCTAGAGCTTCCCTACAAAACACTTGTAAGGTTTTTCCTAATCTCATTCTCAGCAATGGCTGAATCATGTTATCTAAAAATCCTCCCTAGACACACATTTGACAATTTCAGCCTGAATGGTTAAAGTTTGGCAAAGTTATAAGCAATTGAAAATGGATTATTATGATGGAAAGTGTCAGGCAACTTTACTATAGGTGTGGCTAGCTGTGCTTCTTACAATATGGGCCAGATTCTGCATTTAATTACCAGGATCTAAATCTGCAGAAGGGCTTGTCTACACAGTAGGGTAACATGCCTTACAGGGTGTGATTTTTAATATGAATGTGTTGTGCATTAATTGTGCAAATGTCCCCCAAATTATGCATTTTTATTATTTAAGAATTTTCAAGTCTTCAACACCTTTTAGAAAAGATAGGACAGACAACTGAGAGAATAAAACTCAAGGTGAAACAGCAACATTTCTTCAGATTTTCCAAATAGTCTGAGAAAACTCAGCATTTTGTGGAAACTCAGCATTTCTGCAGACTTTCACAAGAGCTTACTACTGGTGCACCTGAAGAGATTCTCCTCTCCCCCCCACGACCATGAATGAATTAATAAATACATATCAAATATTATATTGCTAGATACATTAGTGACAAATAAGGAATCAGATTGAATAAAATTTTGTAATTAAATTAAGTCAACTATAAGTCATATGACTTTGCCAACATTAAAGAAAAAGTTTACCTCATTGACAATTTTTTCAGGAAAAAAAAAGACTTGTGTTCATATTGATTTCTTTCACTTTAGTGATAAAGTGAAGTAACGCTGATATTTACAATCAAGTGTGCTCATACTATAAAGTTAGTGGAATTCACCTGTACTAGAAGATGCTTGATCAAGAGTGGAATAACCAGAAATGTAACTGTTTGATCAATAAGGTAAAGACACAGCTCAGCCATACATTACACCATTACTGTTAAAACAAGAAGAATAGAAATGGAAGATTTATATAGTTCTCCAGCAGGCTGGGACAGCAACAGTTCTTGCAGAGATTTTGATTTGTATAAAGGACTTAAAACAAGTTTAAAGAGCATCAAAACTGTGGAGCACATTTCTATATCTATATAAATTTTAAACTGGACATTTCAGCAGCTAGCTGAGGGTGGATATAGAAACTATATCTTAAGCAAGCAGAGTGTGCAAAGTTGTCTGAGGGATGTACTGCAGAGAGGCCCCTGGAAAGTGATGTCAGGAAGTAAGCTGCTTGTAATAACCTTAGTCCCAGATTTGGACCTTAGCGTCCAAAATATGGGGGTTAGCATGAACCCCTCCAAGCTTAGTTACCAGCTTGGACCTGGTACCTGCTGCCACCACCCAAAAAATTAGAGTGTTTTGGGGCACTCTGGTCCCTCTGAAAAACCTTCCCTGGGGACCCCAAGACCCAAATCCCTTGAGTCTCACAACAAAGGGAAATAATCCTTTTCTCTTCCCCCCTCCAGGTGCTCCTGGAGAGATACACAGACACAAGCTCTGTGAATCCAAACAGAGTGAATCTCCCTCTCTGTTCCCAATCCTGGAAACAAAAAGTACTTTCCTATTCCCCCAGAGGGAATGCAAAGTCAGGCTAGCAATCCAACACACAAATCTCCCCTTGATTTCTTCCTCCCACCAATTCCCTGGTGAGTACAGACTCAATTTCCCTGAAGTAAAGAAAAACTCCAACAGGTCTTAAAAGAAAGCTTTATATAAAAAGAAAGAAAAATAAGTACAAATGTTCTCTCTGTATTAGATGATACAACACAGGGTCAATTGCTTAAAAGAATATTGAATAAACAGCCTTATTCAAAAAGAATACAAATCAAAGCACTCCAGCACTTATATTCAGGCAAATACCAAAGAAAAGAAACCATAGAACTTACTATCTGATCTCTTTGTCCTTACACTTAGAAACAGAAGACTAGAAAGTAGAACTACTTCTCCAAAGCTCAGAGCAAGCAGGCAGCCAGAAAACAAAGACAAAGACACTCAAATCCCTCCACCCAAAGTTGAAAAAATCCGGTTTCCTGATTGGTCCTCTGGTCAGGTGCTTCAGGTGAAAGAGACATTAACCCTTAGCTATCTGTTTATGACACTGCTGACCAGAGTAAGTCAGCCAGTGTTGAATGCATGTTCCAAGATGGTTTTACCAACCTCTTTGGCCTAACTTGTCTTGTACAAGCTGGTATGGCAAGATGTGTTGCACAAAAACACTGGAAAATTCCATCTGCAGTTGCAAGAACTCAAGAGTAATGCTTCGTTCCCTGATTGGATAGAGAGAGAAGACAAGTTTCTCATTTTGGTTGGCCATTTTCAATCTTTGGAAGATGTATGAGTCACCACCTGATTAGTTCGTGCCAGCATCTCCAAGAAGAGGAACCAATTTGGATCACTCAGCAAAAATGGGATAAAAGAGAATCAGTTTGCTGACATGTAAAATTTAAAAAATCAGAGAAGTTTTTAAACAAAGCGTTGGGGGAAAGACGACAGGTCTGGAGGAGCAGATGGTTCTAACAGACACGTACCTGAAGAGAGAATTTATTAAAGGGGAAACTCTATATTCTAGTAAAGAGGAGATGATAAAAGTTAATAAAGTACAAGAAGAAATTGAAGAGAGAAAGTCAAACAAAGAAGATTCTCGTTCATTTATATCACATGAAAGCAGACAACTGAATACTGACAATTTTTTTAATACAAATGCTATAAGTCTAAATATTAAGGTAGATGAACTTGAGTGCCTGGTATTAAATGAGGATATTGATATAGTAGGTATCACAGAACCTTGGTGGAATGATGATAATAAATGGGACATGGTAATGCCAGGGTTCAGAATATATAAGATCACAGAGTAGGTCGTGCTGGTGTGGGAGTGGCATTATGTGAAAGAAAGCATAGGGTCAAATATGGCAAAAATCCTAAATGAATCAAACTGTACCCTAGAATGTCTATGGATAGACATTTCACTCTTGAATAATAAGAGTATAGCAGTAGGAATATACCACAGACCACTGACCCGGATGGTGAAAGTAATTGTGAAACGCTCAGAGATTAGAGAGGCTACAAAAACAGAAAACTCGATAATGAGGGATTTCAACTATTCTCATATTAATTGGGAACATGTCACCATAGTATGGAATGGAGAGATAAAATTTCTAGACACCATTAATGTCTGCTTCTTGGAGCAGCTAGTCCTGGAACCCACAAGGGGAGAGGCAATTCTTGATTTAGTGCTAAGTGACGCACTGGTTTGGGTGAGTATAGCTGAACTGCTCAGTAATAGTGACCATAACGTAATGAAATGTAACATTCTTGTAGGGGGAGAAACACCAAAGAAACACTCCACAGTAGCTATTAATGTCAAAAAGGGGAATACCACAAAAATGAGGACACTAATTAAATGGAAATTAAAAAGAACAGTCATGAGAGTGAAATGCCCGCAAGATGCATGGAAATTTTTAAAAACACCACAATAGAGGCTCACACTAAATGTAAAATATAAAATAAAGTAATCATAAAATAACAAACTCAATAAAAGGACCCAACAATGCCACCATGGTTAAACAACAGACTAGAAGAAGTGGTCAGAGACAAAAAGACATCCTTTAAAATTGGACATCAAATCCTGGTGAGGGATCTGGCAAGTTAAGGGTAAAAGTATAATTAGGCCAAAATACAAACTGAAAGAGCAGCTAGCAAAAGACACAAAAGCTAACAATTTTTTAAGCATATCAGTGCTAAAAAGACAATCAGGGGGTCATTGAATGATTGAGGCACTAATGGAGCACTCAAGAAAGACAAAACCATTGCAGAGAAGGAAATTCATTATTTGCATTTGTATTGACTGCAGATTATGTGAGAGATTCCCACATCTGTGCCATTATTTTTAGATAACAAATCTGAGGAACTGTCCCAGACTGAGATGCCATTAGAGGAGGTTTGGGAACAAATTGATAAATTAAACAGTGATAAGTCACGAGGACCAGAGAGTATTCACTCAAGAGTTCTGAAGGACTGCAAATATGAAATTGTAGAACTACTAATTGTGGAATGTAACCTAACCTATCACTTAAATCAGCCTCTGTATCTGATGATTGGCAGATAGCTAATGCAATGCCATTTTTTTAAAAAGGCTTCACAGGTGATTTTGTCAATTACAGGCTGGTAAGTCTAACTTCAGTACTATAGTAAAGAGCAAAATTATCAGACACATAAATGAACTTAAAATGTTAGGGAAGAGTTAACATGGCATTTGTAAAAGGAAGTAATGCCTCGCTAGTTTATTAGAGTTCTTTGAGGGTGTCAGCAAACATGTGGACAAGGCTGATCCAATGGACATAGTGTACTTGGAGTTTCAGAAAACATTTGACAAGTTCCCTCACCAAAGGCTCTTAAGCAAAGTGGGCAATCATGGGATAAGACAGAAGGTCCTCTCATGGATCAGTAACTGGTTAAAATATAGGAAATAAAGGTGAGCAAGGAAATAAATGGTCAGGTTCTACCATGAAGAAAAGCAAGCAGTGGGGTTCCCCAAAGACCTGTGCTGGGACAAGTTCTGTTTAATATATTCGTAAATGATCTAGAAAAAGGGGTTTACAATGATCTGGGAAAAAACTATTCAGGATAATAAAGTTCAAAGCTGACTGCAAAGAGTTATGAAAAGATATCACAAAACTAGATGGCTGTACAAGAAAATAACAGATAAAATTCAATGTTGTTAAATGCAAAATAATGCACATTGGAAAACATAATCTCAACTATACACTCAATGATGGGCTCAAAATTAGAGATTTTAGCACTGTTATGGATAGTTCTCTGAAAAAATCTGCTAAATGTGTAGTGGCAGTCAAAAAAGATAACAATGTTAGGAACCATTAGGAAAGGGATAGATAATAAGACAGAAAATATCATAATGCCATTGTATAAATCCATTAGAACTTAAAAGAAAATGCAAAGCAGGGCAACAGAAAATGATGAGGGCATGGAATAGCTTCCATATGAGGAAAAATTAAAAAGCCTGGGACTGTTCATCTGAGAAAAGAGATAACTGAAGGGGAATAGGATAGAATCCTATAAAGTTATGGAATGTGTGGTGAAATTGAATAAGTATATGTAAACCCTTTCACATAACACAAGAACTAGAAGCCGCACAGTGAAATTAAGAGGCAGCAGATTTAAAACTAACATAAGGAAGCACTTCTTCACACAATGCACAGTCAGCCTGTGGAACTCATTGCCAGGGGATGCTGTAAAAGCCCCCCAAAAATAACAAGGTTAAAAAAAGAATTAGATAAGCTCATGGAGGATATGTCCATCAATGGCTATTAGCCTTGATTATCAGGGATGCAATCCCATGATCCCCTAAACCTCTGATTACCAAAAGCTGGGACTAGACAACAGGGGATAGATCACTTGGTTAATCTTTGATCTGTTCATTCCCTCTGAAGCATCTGGCACTGGCCACTGTCAGAAAACAGGATGCTGGGCTAAATTGACTATTGGTCTGACCCAGTGTGGCCATTCTTACATTTTTATGACCTGTCTTCTTCAGCACATGACTTCCCAAAAGTCAAAAACACCTGGAATGGAGAAGTTTGTGGTCCTTGGCTGGCCAGCAGGGAGTACTCCTGGTGATATCAAGTACCTATCTCAGATAGGCAACTTTAATGGCCTCTTCCTAGAAAAAGAGTACAGTCATGTCTGTCCATCACTCCATCTGTATTTTCAGTGACAATAATTGATCTGAAAGCCAATGACTGAGCAAAGATCTGGTAATATGAAACACACAGACTATCTCTTGGGCTCTGACCCAAATCAGTCAGTTGGTTACTTTCTGAAAGAGAATACCTAATTAGTAAGAGCACATGCTTATGTAGGTGTTTTAAAGGTTGTCACAAAGTGTGTCCTTGTTTTGCAACTGGTTCCAATCAAAACCATTGTTAAGTTGCTTCAAAACTGAACTCCTGTTAACTAAGGGTATGTCTACATCTACAATTTTGCAGCGCTGGTTGTTACAGCTGTATTAGTACAGCTGTATAGGGCCAGCGCTGCAGAGTGGCCACACTTACAGCAACCAGCGCTGCAAGTGGTGTTAGATGTGGCCACACTGCAGCGCTGTTGGGCGGCTTCAAGGGGGGTTCGGGGAACGCGAGAGCAAACCGGGGAAGGAGACCAGCTTCGCCACGGTTTGCTCTCGCGTTCCCCGAACCCCCCTGCAAACTGCAGGGAAGGAGACCTGCTTGCTCGGGGGTTCGAGGAACGCGAGAGCAAACCGGGGAAGGAGACCAGCTTCGCCGCGGTTTGCTCTCGCGTTCCCCGAACCCCCCTGCAAACCGGGGAAGGAGACCTGCTTGATTACCAGAGGCTTCCTCAGGTATGCTGGGATACCTGCTTATTCCACGGAGGTCAAGAAAAGCGCTGGTAAGTGTCTTCACTTGATTACCAGCGCTGGATCACCAGCGCTGGATCCTCTACACCCGAGACAAAACGGGAGTACGGCCAGCGCTGCAAACAGGGAGTTGCAGCGCTGGTGATGCCCTGCAGATGTGTACACCTCCTAAGTTGCAGCGCTGTAACCCCCTCACCAGCGCTGCAACTTTGTGATGTAGACAAGCCCTGAGATTCTGAAACACTGTACTTGTCTACTATAGTTAAGGGTTTCTCATTGCCTTTCAAGTTCTAGGTGTATATAAAGATAAAATGAGACCAAGTAAGCAAACTTCTTGATCTGTACTCAGTTTATAGAGTTTGTCATAAATGTTGGAGTTTGTTAGGTAGTCAGGAGTGATAATCAGATCCTGGGGCTTATATAATTTATGGGAAGTAGGTTAAAAGGGTTGACTTCTATAGATCCATTGGGAAGGA
This sequence comes from Gopherus flavomarginatus, assembly GCF_025201925.1. Classification (NCBI taxonomy): domain Eukaryota; kingdom Metazoa; phylum Chordata; order Testudines; family Testudinidae; genus Gopherus; species Gopherus flavomarginatus. The sequence goes on from NC_066617.1 coordinate 222,160,747, forward strand.
GACCTTGGTGAATTGGAATGTAAGTAATTGACCAAATTGTCTTATTCTTTAGCTTTGTTTTGTTTTTCCTCTCTTGTGTTAGCAACACTGGAATTGCTAACCAATTGGAACAAAGAAATCCCTATTCTGAGGGAATCTTTAATAAAAATAAATTTCTGAGACCAGAATTTGACCCATTTATCTCTATATGATTGACAGTCACAAAGTGGAACTCCCAGTTTTACTTATAAATAGAACTCAAGCTAGTTAATCAGCCATAGTGATCTTGAGAAATGAAATCTAAGCAATGTCATATATTAGAGCAGTGGTTTCTATGCTCTGTGTGGTCCTGCTCCTATTTTTAAACCTCGCCTTTTTAAAATGACAATAAAGTTTTTAAAACTATAATCTTTTCAGGAAGCTGTAAGGAAGAAAAAAACAAGATGAACAATAATTTTATGAGAGTCCTGGGACAGAGATAAACAAAGTTGACAAGATAAAGGTTTATATTATTTTCTTTAGAACTTTAAAAGCCATAATGCAGAACAAGAAAAGGAACTAACAATGGGGTAAAAAATAGAAGATGATTCCCTGGAAGAAAACAATATATCATCACTATTATAGCCATCCAAAAAATCAGATATTTTTAATTCAAGAAGCGTCATAGTTTGCAAGAGAAGTCAACCATATACAGATTTCTAAAGAAATAAAAGGAAGGAGAGTAAAAAATGACCCTGGAAAGCTAACTCAGATTTGTAGTTATTTTGCATGATACACTAGTTTGCATTTGTGGCTTAAAACAAACTGCATGGATGTATCTTGAAAGAATCTTGAAGGGTTCCAGGTTTCTTTCTTTAAAAGTAGTTGATCATTTTGCACTTTCATGCTACAGTAAATTGTTTTGTTGTTGTTTTGAAAAGATTTAGAGTTTCATAATTTTATTTTCCTCTCATACAATAACGGCTCATTGGACTGCAAAAGGGTGAAATGTATCATCAGAAGCTGGGATGTGGGGATGGAAGAGGTGGAGGAGAACGAGAGGACTAAGATGGGGCGAGCAGGACAGGCCAGATATCTGTATTAGAACCATCCTCCAGGATAGTTAAAAGTGTGCAGCCTCACCACCTGTTAGAAAGCATTGTGAGAATGAAGTTGTCAAGGTTTTTTCCCCCACTTTGAACGTTAGAGTAAAAATGTGAGGGACCTGCATGGACCCTTCTAAGCTTAATTCCTAGCTTAGATCTGATAACGCTGCCACCAGCCAAAAATATAGTGTTTAACACACTTCCTGTTCCCCCAAAACCTTCCCTGGGGAACACAAATCCAAACAACTTGGATCTGAACACAAGGAAAAATTAACCTTCCCCCCCCTTCCGTCCCCCCACCAATCCCTGGTGAGTTCTGACTCAATCCCTTGGATTTTAAAACAAGGAAAAAAACAATCAGGTTCTTAAAAAAGAAAGCTTTTAATTAGAGAAAGAAAAAGTAAAAATTATCTCTGTAAAATCAGGATGGAAAATGCTTTACAGGGTATTCAGATTCATATAGACTAGAGGGACCTCCCCCCCCGCCCCCGGCCTCAGATTCAAAGTTACAGCAAACAGAGGTAAAAATCCTTCCAGCAAAAGGAAAAGCATTCACAAGTTGAAAGAAAACAAACATAAGACTAATCTGCCTTGCCTGGCTATACTTACAATTTTGAAACATGAAAGACTGATTCAGAAAGATTGGGAAAGTCTGGGTATACGTCTGGTCCCCCTTGGCCCCAAGAGCGAACAACGAACAAAACAAACAGTACAAACAAAGACTTCCCTCCACCAAGATTTGAAAGTATCTTGTCCCCTCATTGGTCCTCTGGTCAGGTGTCAGCCAGATTCACTGAGCTTCTTAACCCTTTACAGGTAAAAGAGACATTAACCCTTAATCGTCTGTTTATGACAGAAGTGCTTGAACATGGGCAACACACACTCCCACCGCCAGCTGCACTACCAAGATAGGGTTTGTTTTCACTACACAATGCCTCCTTGGGTTAGATGAACACTCACAGAGATGAAGGCCTGAATTCTGTTCCTATCTCTTCCATTGACTAGACTTAATAATTGTATGCAATTCACAACCCTTACTTAGTGAAGTTTAACACTACCCTCCAAAGAAATAAACAAATATTATTCACATTTTACAAAGGCACTGGGAAGTTAAGTGGCCACGCAAGACATCTGTGGTACAGTTGAACACAGAATCCAAATCCCTGAGGTGACAGATTAGTTTTAGCCCTCAGGCCACAGTGCCTCTTTCATATCTATAGATTTGAGTTTTCTTTTACTTACACTGGTGTCAAGTAGGAACTTCTCTACCAGAGTTACAGGAGTTTTAAATTTGTGTAAGTGAGAAGAGAATCAGACCTTATTTGTTCATGCCATCTGTAAAATGAGTGTACTGTGGTATTTAAGAAATAGTAAGTGATCATGAATTTAAAGATTAGCAATGTAATTACATAAAGGGCAGACTATAAATTCCAAATAACTTGAATATTTCTTTAATTTTGAGCACTTAACCCTACAATCTTAACATTGCATAAATGCTGTGCATAAAGGCTGTGTTTGTGTGAGGGGAATAGGAGGTGTAGTGGGGGTTATTGTTGGTTTTTAGTTATGGAGTGGCAATAGCTGTTCCAGAGATTATGTTCAAAATTAAGTGGCCTTTAGTAAGAGACTTAGGGTGGGATTTTCAAAAGCAATTTATGTGGCTTAAGAACATAGATTCCATTGCCTTTCAGTGGGGCATGTGCTCTTAAGTCACATAGGAATGAAATATTTCAAAAGTACCTAATTGAGTTGTGCCACCAATTTCTTCATAAAACAGGCCTAATGATATTTAATTATCTCACCGGGTCTTATGAGGATTAATTAACGTTAGTAAAACAATTTGAAGATGAAAAGTGCTAAGTATCATTATCTGGTATTTGTCGTAAACTGTTAGTAAATGTGTTAGCTCCACTTCTTTGTTCTTCAGTGAACATGGCACTGCCTTATTTTAGATGGTTATTACATCTACTCAGGGCCAAATTCAGCCCCACCTGTAATTTTGTAAAGCCTCAGAGGAAGGTAATTCAATCCAATAATGAAACCATTGTGGGAGTCACAGATATCTGAAGGCAGAATTCTGTTCTGAATCTGATTAAACAACAGAGTTACAGTGAAAACAGATATTATGAAAGTGCTTGAAATTACCTTTTCAAGGCTGGTGAAACAATTACAAACAAAGGGAAAATTTTTTTCCATGTATAGTAGTAGCAGAGAGGGGCCCAAACCAAAATCCCAGGTTCCAACTCTGGATCGTGATCCAAAAATTCATGTCTCTGAAATGGCCAAAAAACTTAACTTAAATCTCAACATACCAGTAGCTGTATACAGTACTGTTTTAGCTGTATTGGTATCAGGATATTATAGAGACACAGTAGGATAGAGGTAATCTCTTTTATTGGACCAACTTCTGTTGGTGAGAGAAACAAGCTTTTGAGCTTACACAGAGCTCTTCTTCAAGCTCCAACTAAAGTTGTTCCAATAAAAAAAAATATTACCTCACCCACTCTATCCCAGTAGCTGGACATTCAATTTCCATATTCCAATTCATTCAAATTTCAAGGCATTGTAGGAATCAGTCTGATTTGGGAAGATGGCTCCAAACTTTTGGGTTTCAGATCCAGGGTTTGGATCAGAATTTCTCTTAACACTTTTTTAAAAAAAAGAGAAAAAAAAACAGAACAAAAAGAACCATATTGTAAGTAAGTGCAGACTTATTGGAGCTGCAGTGGTTACTTTATATGACTTAGGTAAAACAATTATTCAGAAAGTTCATTTTAAGGTGTACTACATCTACAAGTTTTTGACCTTGGTATAACCCCAGAGGGTTTTGATTCTAATTCAGACTCAGAGAATGTTCTTTCATATCCCAAAAACCTAATAAACAAACAAAATTCACCTATATTTAAGACTTGTGAAGCCACCTGAAAGTTATAAAACAAATTGAACACCCTACCTTTTGTTGCTAAACTACACTTATTTAAGTGATCAGCTTTGTGCTTGTGAAAATCTTATGTGTGAAATCATAGCCTCATTCACAGCAAGGCCAAAATTCCCATTGACTTCAGTAGGGCCAGGATTTCATCCTATATTTAAAACAAAGATTGAATTGCTTCCTCCCCCCTTCCCAATAATGTGATTCAAAAGACAATATAACTCTTTATTTTAACAAACTCTGTTTCTCCCCTCCCTCTCCAGTTGTACTGTCTTTTAAAAGCAAAAACCCTTGTCTGAAATTGTGTTCAATGGTACAAACTTGTCAAACCTGACATAGAGAGGTCACCTGTGCGATTATAGGGTAGTGTAGTTTTCATAAGCATACATTTGATGGTCTTTGGCTTCTAGGTCAGCAAACGTATCAGCTAGTGCCAACTGCTTTGTTCTTTTCAAATTTATTTGTGTTATTACACCTCTTTTTTTCCCCTAAATATATACCATTCAGGACAATGATGATGTGTTTTGAGATTTAGACACCAGTTAACTGAGTACAGAATGAAGGCTAACCCACTTCACTTAAGCAATAAAAAAGGAGCTCTCAGATGAGGAATTGCAATGCCAAAATGGAAGAGCCTCCATTTCATCCTGTGTTCACCACAGACATTGTCTTTCAGCTGACCTCTCCATCTCCTCACTGTTTGCTACCCCCACTAGCATGTTATTTCTGGAATTAGGCCCTGAGCCTGTAAACATATACACATGGAAAAAAGTTTACTCATGAGCAATCCTAGTGGACCAAATGTGACTAGTCCCACTGAACTCAAAGGGCTAAATACTAGCCAGTGATTTTAATGGGACAAATTCAATGGGACTTCTTACAAATGTAAAATTACTCAGATCCAAAATATTTGAATCTTTAAAGGATCAAAGAATTAGGTAGTAAGGCCTAGATTTATCAAAGTATTTAGGCATTGCTCTGCTCAGTGTTGCAATGCCTAACTGACTTAGGAGCCTACATTATTTTTGAAAATGAGACAGGCTCCTAGGCCAGTTAGACATTGCAATGTTGAGCAGAGCAACACAGCAATACCTTTTAAAATCTGGGCCTAAGGTCTTGGAGTGCGGGGGGGGGGGTTCTCTTCTCATTTATTTTGTACAGTACCTATGATACATTTGAAAATTTGAAAAATAATATCTGAGAGGGACATGTTACATTATGTCAAAGAAGCATTTCTCTTCAACAATTCTAAATGTGTTACCTTTAAATTGCCCCTTTAATTTTTAGAGTGAAACTAAGGAGGAAATTATTTATGCCTGGGCAAAAAATAAGTATTCTATAAATAAAAAGGAGATAACCCTTACAGTTATTTGCATACTGCAGCTGGATGTAAGCAGCAATTAAGCCTTGGTCTGATAATATCTAGCACACTATTATTCAGATGGTAACAATTCCACGAGGAAATTTCACTGTCCTCTTTCACATCCCACCTCAAGTGAAAGGGTTGTGGGCCTTTGTAAAGAGTGAGAACAGATTCTTTTTTTACACTTCTCAAAGATTGTAAACTCATTTGGATCAAGGACCATTTAAAATAGTCTATAAAGTGGCATTCTTATTTATAGAGTTATAGATAACTATAATAATTTATTATTAATCATAGTAAAGTACTGTTTGCCATAGTCCTGATCTTGGGAAAATAGAATAACTCAAAGTATGTTTTCACTCTAATTAAACTAGAACTATTGTCAACTCACGTTTTTGAAGAAAAAAGAATAATCAGATGCTTGCTGACCTTTATGTCATTGCAAATCTCAGTTTTCTAACACCACATCTACCATTTAAATTGATATATAAAAATGGCAATAAAGGCTGTACTAATTCATAATTAATTCACAATGGTCAGGCACTTAATATACTGTAAAATGTTTTCCAGGAAAGCATGACACTGGTGGAACATAGTAAAAACAGTTATACATTAGTATTTTGAACCATTATGTGAATTAATTCTGAGGTTCATTAATCATTTTTGCAGTGGTAGTGTTAAACTATGAATGTTACGCTGTAAGTGAAAATGAAGTAATTAAAGACTAACAGTTGCAATCTTTTGTTGAGAAAACAAGTTAATAATTGCCCTGTTAATGTGTTAAATAAATTTGGTATTTTTTAATTGATGGAATTTAATTGATGGAACCATAAGGAATTGACCATGTTTTACGAGTTATGGCGCATGCACAGCCAATGAGACAGTCATTAACTATCGAACATTTACAACACCTGTAAATGGGCAGCACACTCCCTACTGACATCCCTTTGTGGGGCTCCTTAAACAATTCCACACAGCATTTATTTTGTCCAATTACACCCCTTCTCCCAGAATCTAATATATTAGCATAAAATAAAATAATGCTCAGTCCTTGGCCTTTTCTTCTCCACTCTGAGCCTGGTCTCTGCAACTCTTCCTTGCATTGACAAGCCAATCTCAGCCCACCTTGATTAGAGAATCTTTTCTACTCCCATAGAGTCTGTTCTCTCTGGCCTTTAGCCTCTGGCTTTGCAGCCCAAACCCTTTCCCAGACAACGGTCATGGAGGAGACCTGCATAACTCTGGCTCACAGTAGTTCTTCTAGCTGCTTACGTTATATCCAGACCCCATAGAAAAGGAGATAGACACAGAAGATTTGATTTAAACACACAGCTGTCTGTAGTGATGGCTTTATTGCTTTAGCAACAAAACTGAAACTAACATGAAAGTGAGATTTTGCTCTGGGTGGAGAAGGAAATACATTTGAAGGGCAGGACATCACATTCTTCCACCGTATTTTAAAATGTTTTCCAAATATATAAACATTATCCTTTACATGGCTAACACTATATATAACCAAAAGTTTTGGGTAGACTACTGAAAACACTTAAATTGCAAGGGATTATTTTGCTCTCGAATAGCAACTCACCATCTAAACAACTTGAAAATCATTCACAGCAATGGTTTTCACACTCTCTTTGGATAATTGGCAATGATGGTGCAGCAGTGCCTTGCACAACAGGAAGAGTCAATGGTAAGGAGTCAACTGGATCTCATAAGGAATCAACTGGATCTGATACCAAAATTTCTTCCACTAAATAATCCAAAATAAGGAGTTGTAATGGAATGAGGTTTGAATGGAGAACAGAAAGTCCTACAGAAACATCTCCAGATTCTGGAACTTGTTGAGGCTGAAAATCATCCATATAATATTTACATAAAATACCATTGGATAGTTGACCATGAACCAAACAGGCCCCAGGCATTTTAAAAGTTCTCAGGTACCAATTATGATCCACAATTGAGTAGTGAGCTCTGCTACTTGTAGTCTCCTACTTGGGGAAAAAAATGATAAGGCTCATGTTGATAATCTGCATAGTTTAGGATTTGGCTACATGTGCGGCAACATCAAGACTTAACAGGTCCCAGTATGTACACTAATATCACTTCAAAAAATAGTTGCAGGTGGTTCCTGGATAGTAGGATGTGGTGTATTCTTGTAGACAAGCAAGAAATTGTCCAATTTCGGCTGATGATTCAAAACTGACTAGTTAGCTCTTAAAGCATGCTTAAGTGTCTGCACAAAGAGTTCCATTAATCAATTTGCAGCAGGATGGTATGGAGCCAAATACGTGTAGCAATATTTTGGCTAGCTGTCAGACTTAAAAGTGAGCTTCACTGACATATTATTTATCAAAGTTCTTAAAAAAACACACACTTTGAGGGTCTGTCCTTTATTTCTTGAAGGTTTTAAAGTTTTTTTGTGATCACCTTGATCTCAATCCAATTCGCCTTGAACTTCTCAAGCCAAGTTCTGCCAAATAATGGTGGATACTTTTCTTCAATCACATACCAGGGTAAAACAACTGATTGTCCATCTAGTTGAATTTTTCCCTGGAGTATCCCTTTTGGGGCTAATTTTTCTCTAGGTCTTCCCACCATAGAGATTTTTCCAGAGGAACTTGTGTCAAAGTCTGATAATAGGTAAATGCAGAAATTAGTGCAACAGTAGCTCCCATATCAAGCTCCATTTTTGTAGAACTCCCTTGATCAAAGGCATGACCCAGATGCCATCTCTGACTCCAGCTTCTCATAACACCTACAGTGCTAGGCCTTGGTCAATGTCACTAGAGCTCTTGTCTTTTTCCACATTATGAATTCCTGACCTCTGTCCTATCTTAGGTACAATCTTCACAGGTGTCTTCTTGGATGGAGGGTTGCTCTGTGACCCTGGTCACATAACTATATGATAAGTCAAATGAGATGTGTCCTTTCTTCTGGCACTTCCAGCAAATAACCTGGCATGCCCAGCACACCTTCTCAGCATGAGGTGTTTTTTTAAAATACAACAGCTACACAGAGTGTCACAGGAACATAAAGAACTTCCATCTCACTGATTCAGGAGGTGAACTTTTCACATACTAAATTCCAGAGAATACTTCTTTGTGGTTTCCACGGCAATAGCTGCCTCAATAGCCTTTCTGAATGTAAACGCTGATACGGTCAGTAACTTTTCCTGATCCATTCTTTGTGTAATCCAGAGAAAATTGGTTACACAGGGCATCACTTAATGCTTGTCTGAACTGACAGTGCTCTGACAACTTCCTTAGTGTAGTAACAAACTGTGCTACCGACTTTCTATTTCCCTGATGGAACTGACACTGTTCTGCTATCATTGATAAGGTAGGAGAGACATGTTCCTGCATTACTGCAGTAATTGCAGAGTATATGGCATTCTGGAGACAATAGGTCAGGCAGCAGCCCAAATGCCTTTAGACCCATCGCTATCAGCAAGGTTGAATCTTCTTGTCCATCAGCAGTGGAACTGCAGACTATACATTACTCAAAACATTGTAACTATACTGCCTATGATCTGTGGTTGTTGTCCAATTTGCCAGCATTGCCCATGAAAGGTGTCATTTCCTCTTTCCTGTTGAACTTTGGGCCATCCCGGACAGCTCCACTGCCAGAGAGGAAACTGTTTTTCTTCTTTACTGTGCTTTATCTCCACCTGTTGACTGTGTGCTTACACTGAAGAATCACACCTTTGGAATTCCTCCGCTGGCTATAGACCCTCAGGGCCGGCTACAGGCTATTTGTCTCTCTGCCTGATGGCATATGATCAGTCAAGATGCTGCTTGCTTCCGTCTCATTGGTTGCTCTCTCCAGAAGCTTGGTAGCAATGGCAGAAACCATTTCCCTTGTTCTGCTTATAATTTCCTGTTTCCCCTTTCCTGTTAGTTGGCTCACATTGTCCCAGCAGCAAAAAGAAGCAGTCTGGTCACCATGTACCTCTAGGTGAACTCTCCCACCATTTATTATTAATTATTATTGGCTTACTTTGTCTTCTTGTTCAGGAAGAGGAAGCACTGGATCCTCATTGGGCAGAAAACCCTTGTTGCCAGTGTGTTATATTTGGACACCAGAGAGAAGGGGATAGACACAGAGGAGTTGGTTTAAACACACAGCTGGCTTAATTGTTTTGAAAGCAGAACTGAAACACACAGAGAAGTGAGGCTTTTCACTGGAAGGGTCATACAGAGACCCCTGAACATTCAAAGGGACAGGACATCACAATTTCCCTAGTTGCTTCCTTCAGTACCCTTTCAGAAGTTCCTTGGGTAACTCTTTCCCTTACCTCTCTGCGTCTGCAGCCATCTGCCTGATTCGCTCTTTTATAAACCCCAGGTACATCCCTTCAAGCCCAATTTGGGCAGCAGGTCCAGGTTCACTGGCCCCTGCTCTCTCTTAAAGGGGCCAGTCATCTTGTGACAAACACCCTTAGGAAACATGTATGTTAAGGTTATTTTTTAAAAAATCTGTGTGCTTAAATTTAGATATCCAAATCCATGTTCAGATACCTAAATAAGGCTATGTCAACATTTACAGCAGCATGTAGAGTACAAACACTGCACAGCCAGCATAGGTATAAATAGCAGTGTAGACTAGTGGTGGGCAACCTGCGGCCAGACCGCAGTGCCCACCACTGGCGTAGATAGTGACACACAACTTAGGCAAGTAAAGTGCCCTACACACCTGAACTCTATGAGTATATACCCCATATGGCTCCTTACACGCCCAAGCAGTGCATCCCATGTCTACATTGCTGTTTTTAGCAGAGTAGTGTCCTGCTGACTTCCCGCTGCTGTAGTCTTTCACTGTGGCATGTAGATACACACCACAATGACAAATATGGACACAGTCTCCCTTTCACTGTGGTCACACAAAGACTTCCTGAGTGCACATCTGCAGATAATATTAATGACCACATGAAACATGCAATTAAAGGCCACATAAGTTTACATCTCTCAGCTCAGGGACACAGCCTGAGCTACTCAGTATAAGTGAGTTGGTTATTTAAATATAGGCCTGCACCACACAAGAGCACAAGGGAATGAAGCGTGTAAATTTGTCTCTTCTCTATCTTGAGGGCTGGAGGAAACTCTTCTACTCATATGATTTCAATAGTGTGTTCAAATAATGTTTTAAATAAGAAAAATGTATTAACATTTTAAAAACAAAAAATGAGTCAATTTTGAACCTTGTGAAATAGAAATGATTGACTTTTTTATTATTATTTTCAATGAGCTCTGCATAGGAGATTTAGTTTTATATTTTTCTTGTTTTCTGTGGTTGGAAAAATGACAATATGAAATAGAAAAAAAATCTCTCCATTAATCATTGTACTTCTTTTTCTGCCAGTAACAGAGCAAATTATCCATAAAATAAAAGGGTATTCAAATAGATATGTAATAAATTGTGTTTTAAATATATAAATACAAGCATGCAGGATCAAATTCTGCTTTGCTACATTCCATTAAATTCAGTGAAGTTACTCCACATTTACTGAGGTGTAACTGAAAGCAGAAATGATCCCATTTTTGACACAGCAGTACTTTTACCATTGGACATTTGTACAATATCCTCTACCCTTTGGCCACGTGGTATGGACCATAAAATACTCTGGCAGATCACAACATTGCATATAAGATATGGTACCAAATGGAATCCAAGTCCACCAACATATTTACTACAACAGACTGATATAGATGGTTAAAAAGTTTTACCTTTGATTAGCTGAAACAGAAACATGATGTCAGCATGTGTTATGTTGCAAAGATTAGATATACATTATAACACTGAATTAACCCTAAATTATCCTTTTTGAGTTTTCTCTGGATTCTGTGTTCTCATAACTTTAACTGTAACTCAGATTTTTTTTTGCCAGTGACTAGCTTTTACTTGCTATACGTTATCAAAAAAGAAATTATTTTAAACATTTATGAAACAAAAAGTATAAAGAAGGGGAAAAATAGAACATTTAACACTCAGTAAATCTTCATTTTAACAAACTCCCCTTTCCTGTGACTCTTTATTTGCATGGAATCTTTTAACTCAGGGGTGGGGGGGAACAGACAGAGATTTGGTGTGAAAGTCTCTTATGCATCACCTTTTTTTTTTTGAGAGAGAGAAAGAGAAATTTAGGTTGGAAAAGGAGATACATGCAGAAATAGAGGCAGATGATAAAAACACAGATGTCGGCTGTGGTAGCCTTTATTGTTTAGGCAGCAAAATTGAAAATATGAAAGTGAGGCTTTGCACTGGGAAGAGGGGAGTGCTCAAGCATTTAAAGGGACAGGACACCACAGTTAGGCTCTGAGAGTCTGTGTTTCAATTATAGTACTCTACACAGTTTCTCTTTTCATGGATGGAAGGGACATCAGGAGGTCATCTAGTCCACCCCCCTGCTCAAAGCAGGACCAACTCCAAGACAGATTTTTACCGCAGTTCCCTAAATGGCCCCCTCAAGGATTGAACACACCACCCTAGGCTTAGCAGGCTAATACTCAAACCACTGACCTATGCCTCCCTCCTTATAGCTTTTCTTACAGCATCCTTGAAATATTTACACTAGCATGCCCTATGGTGGCATTTGACACTTGCTTCCCTAAATTCACCACTACTTGTGTGACAAATGTCTGCCTAAACTTCTTCGCTGTTTGGCCCTTCCTTAGAATAAATTAATGCTTTCATTTGACACTAACTTCTATACTTTGAAGCAATCATCTTCCCAACCCTCTTTAGAACTGTCCTGCTCAATATGGTCCTCTTTTAATCTCTTTCCCCTCACCCCCCATCCCAAGAATACGAATTTACTGTAGTTACACTAACCTATTTTGAATAACTAAAATTCTGGAAGCTCTGTATCCTCCTAGTTGCCCCATTCTATATCTGTCCCATTGCTGTACTATTAATTTTATTAAAAGCCAACTAGAACAGAAAGGTGCTTCATATCTGACTTCACTCATCCCCTTATAGTACTAGAAAAAAAAATCCTCTGATTTATATTAATTAACTGTTTGGAATTTGTTTGCTTTTCATATTGGTATGAAGTACTCAGTTTAAGTCTTTTAATGAGTCTTCCAGGCTTAGTTCTGCTTAATGCTTTGCAGTGAATAGCCAGCATGGGTATATTCTTTTTTCTTTTAATATTTGATCTCAGTATTTTATACTGTTTTCCTCTACCCTGAAGATGGATCTGAACCAGAACCCTGAAACTGAACACTCTAAATCTGGGGAAGTTCAGATATGGATCTCTGTTCTGCACTTCATCGCAGAAATCAACTGCTGACCATGTTTCTTGTCCAATTAGTGTGAACTGTAGAGCTTTTCTTCCTGTCTGGTTCACCTTCCTGAAAGTTTGTTCTAATAGGTCATTGATATATGGGACTAAAGCGAGTAAAAACAGATCTTAGTACTAATTCTTGTGGCACTCCACAGTTTACCTTATATTTCCCCCCCACACTCATAATCCTAAATGCTTTTACACATACAAGTGCAATGTTTATTTATTACCTAAGCCTTGTCTTTGGCTAGTCATGTACAGTAGCTGACCCTTGATATCATACTTACTGACCTGTCATAATAGTCTTTCAAGTAGTACTGTAGCAAAGCTTTTTCAATGCCCAGCTAATCCCGTCCACCACTTCCCACCTGTCAACTCATTTTATGGCCTTTTTTGAAAGCAAGTGAGATGGGGGAAGGGATAGCTCAGTGGTTTGAGCTTTGGCCTGCTAAATCCAAGATTGTGAGTTAAATCCTTGACGGGGCCACTTAGGGATATGGGGCAAAAATCAGTACTTGATCCTGCTAGTGAAAGCAGGGGGGAATGGACAAAATGACCTTTCAAAGTCCCTTCCAGTTCTAGAAGATAGGTATATCTCAATTATTTAACTTAAAAATTAAATAATCTCTCTTCTGTGAATGTGTACTGAATATCCATAATTATATCCTAACTATTTGGTTCCTGTACTATTTCTGTATCATTATTTTCTCTACTATCTTCCCTGTGATGCAGTCACGGTGACAGAACTATGGTTAGTGTTTAAATATTCCTTAGATCCCTGGGAACTGCCTCTATTTCCAAAGGAATTTTAAATACAAACTCCTGAATGTCCTATTCCTGACACATTCTTTAGAATTCTGGGATACATCTCATATGTCATTGTTAGTCATAAGACATTTTCTTGATCAGATCAAGACAGAAAACAGGTGATTACCATAATTATTTCATCATGCTCTCTGAGTCATGTATTGGTGTTTTTAGCATGTCATTCAACATCCAACTTTCTGAATACCAAGGCAAAGAATTCAGTTTTTTTAAGAGAATAAAATAATAATTTGTTATATTTACATAAGAATCTCAAAGCACTTTACAAAACTTTTAAACAAACAAAGGCCCTGCAAGTCAGTGGGCTAGTTAACTGGCCCACACACCAAAGAACATTCTCTAGAGAGAAGATTCTCATCTCTTTTTCTTAAGGATTTCAGTTTTATTTCTACAAAATAAAGCTACCCTATGAACTTCATCATATCGATCATGTCCTTTCACCCCGACTGAAGGCTCTTTTGCTGGGAATCAAGGCGAGCCTCTCTGTTACCTTCTCCTTCCTAGCCCACTCCTTATGAGATTACATCAGGTCATCTGCCTGGGAGTTCTTTAAGATCGATTCTTTCTATGGCTGGTTAAAGATTATACACTAAAAATAATTTTTCATCTAAAATTTGTTCACAAAAGGGTCTGCTTTCCACAGAAAAATTAGTGGTTTTAATCACAAGTTTTGAGCCAAATAAACCTTTTTGTGTGTGTGCGTGTTTTTGTTTTGTTTTTTTTTGTTTTGTTTTTTTTTATTATTGTAAAATAAATTCCCACCAGGAGAGGAAAAAAATAAAGAAATCAGATCAGTTCTAATCCATTCCCCTGTCCCAGGCTATTCTGCTGAAGCTTACTAAACTCCTGCAGCTCTTCTCTCAATGGAACTACTTGCTGAGTTTTAGGAAGACCAGATGATCTCCAAACTATCACTTCATCCCTGGTCTCACAGCATCATCTGGGATTGGGAGGCAGCTGTTTAATCACGGTGTGGGAGGGGCAGGCAGGACCCCAAATGCCCTTAAAAGGCTTAATTGGAGCCACCCTGTGGAGGGCCTCAATTTCCTTCTTGGGTGCTGGCTGGTGAGTCTTGCCCACATGCTCAGGGTTTAGTTGATCGCCATATTTGGGGTCGGGAGGGAATTTTCCTCCAGGGTGGATTGGCAAGGGCCCTGGAGGTTTTTCGCCTTCCCCTGCAGCGTGGGGCATGGGTCGCTTGCTGGTAGATTCTCTGCAGCTTGAGGTCTTCAAACCAATTTTGAGGATTTCAATAACTCAGTCCTGGGTTAGGGGTTGTCGTAAAAGTGGATGGGTAGGGTTCTGTGGCCTGCCTTGTGCAGGAGGTCAGACTAGATGATCATATTGGTCCCTTCTGACCTATGAGTCTAGTAAAGTACTTAACCGTGTTCCTAACTTTAAGCATCTGAGTAGTTTCATTGAATGCAAGATTACTCATATGCCTAAATTTAAGCATGTGTTTACGCACCTTGTTGAATCAGGCTCTATACAACAATCATTTCATCCACAAAGAAAATTAGAGGTTAACCCAAATCAGATCTCATGATAGTTAGAGAATGTTTGAAAGCTGAACACCCATCTCAATCCATGTGTTGTAGGTGGCCTCTAACTTAATGATAGGATGAACTCCAGAACTCTTCAGAGTTCAAATTCCAGATCTGAGTCTTAATTCTGTGGCTTGATCCTTTTTATGATATGCTGGAATTTAGATGAAGTGTGGGTCACAGACTATATTAACATCACACAATAGCTTGGGAAAGACAAAAAGTGAAAAAATGTTGTATCCAACTGAAACTTTGAGAAATGTAGTGATAGTCTAAAACATAGTAAAAGTGATTAAGCCAGGCCTATTTCCACTCCTCTGTAGTCTGAAATACTTTAGTAAATAGTTTTGAATATTTTTTTAAAGCAACATCTGTATTCCCTCTCTCTCTGGCAAACACTAAAAAAGGACAAATTAATGGGCAATTCAATATGAGAGGTTTGCCAACCTCCAAAAAAGACCTTTTATAAAGGTGACTTCAGTTTGTCAAGATTAGAGTCTGCATCATTCATATTGGTTACATTTGCTTTTAAATGAGACTCATCATCAGTCAAATCACCTTAAAATACTTCTCTTATGGGGATATCAGAAAGAATCATTGATTTGTTGTCAGCACATCTGGCTTGCCAAAATAGCACCAACTGCACTGGGCTTAATTTTTCTGCACATCTTTTACAGCCTGGAAATGATGCAACACATTTAACCAAATTCCAAGGGACCTGTGGAGAGCACCTGGAACCCTGCAAGCTATTCAAGATGCTGATAACATGGACAAACTCACCATAGTAAACTCTTCTTTCTTCCCTACTTTTCTAACAGAACAGTATCAATACAATACAATTCACAACAACACTAAATACTTATCCTACGCCAGGTCTGCTAGGGCTTACCCCTAAGCTTGTATTTTTTTCTTTTTCTTTTTGTTTTTTGTCTCTGAAGCCTAATACAATTGCATGGTTCATTTAGTTTTATTATTCCCTTTATTATTTTATTATCTCCAGCATATGGAGAAGGGTGCATATATTTGGACTTACAGAAAATAAAGAAATGACTATAAGATTACAACATTTTTGTGTCAGCACTTCGGTATACCATGTTTACCTGCCAGAAAAAAAAAATTGACCCATCTCTACCTCATTTCAGTCAACCAGACTGTAAACAATGGAAGTGTACATTTTCAAACGACTAGGCTCAGTGACATCGTTAAGATTTTCCTGTTCCTTAAAGGATTGGTCAAAAGGCCACTGAAGTCAACGGGAAACTTTCCCTAATTTCATAAGATACTTGATCTGGGAGCATAAATACTTTTTATATTAAGGATATAAAAGAACACCATAATTTACAGTGGGCTTCCAGGCAAAGTATTGCACAGGTACCAATATTTTTAGCAAAATCAACATGTTATGAAAAGAAAAATTAAGTTTCTATAACTTGATACCTTATGTTGCAAAGCACAACACTATTCCATCCACAAGGGCACATTGGACATGAAATGGAAATCAGAGTGTATCTGAGCATACAGGAAGTGTTCCTGAGGATTTCCCTTCACAGTTGCTTTTTGTATTAACTAAACCTTTATTTAAAACACTGGGCCAAAGCTTCAGCTGGTGTAAATTCAGTGTATCTATAGTGACATCAACAGATCTGTACTGATTTGTACCACCCGAGGATCTGATGTATGATGATGTGCAAGGGGTTTCATAATATTCAAGATGTTTCACTTACTATATATATATCCACTGAGTATGCCAGTCAGGTAGCTTTTCACCTCTAGAGGCACACAATTCAATATTTAATTTAAATCACAGGTTTCATTCTAATTCTCATTTGTTCACTTCGGAAGACTAACATGTAAATTGGCATAATTCAACTCATTTGGCAGTACCTGCTCATGAGAGGCCCAACACTGGAAAAGCCAGGGTGTTTGCAGGTCAGACCTGATATGTAGTGGCAGAGATTTATGAAGAGTCTTACACACATCTGCTTTGGGGCAGTCCTATTAGTCCCTTGTTTCTATTTGTACACAATTCACTCCTTTTACTCCCTATTCTAGTTCTAATCATTACTTTAACAGTGACACATCAATTTGCTCGATAGCCCTTTCTTGTCCTGATTCATAGTTTTAGTGTGTTCCCTTGAATATATGAATACTTTACCTCTGTCCCAGGGTAGTATATAAAATATTTCTCTATAAAGTCTTCTGAAGCCTATCAAAATATCACTGTGAAGATAATAAAAATATAGATATGCACAAACCATCTTCTTCTTCTGTGATTATACAGTGCCTAGCACAAATGAGGTCCTTGTCCATGACTACAGGTGCTGCAGTAATACAAATAATAATACATAATGATAGAGTCGTGACTAACTTTTGACTTTAATCACATGCATCATCTCTGCAGGAAATAAGCTATCCAGTGCCAAGATTTTTTAGATTGCTTCAGTGCAAATTGGATAATTAGGGATCTACCTGATTTGCTTGTAAAGAACAGTGTACAATTATTCCTGCAGTTTAAAGCTCAGTTTAAGAATTTGCCCCAGTATGAGAAGGCAAGGGCTATATAATCATCCAGTGCCTCTCTTAACTGTATATGTGGTTTCACTCTTTGTGGATAATTGGTCAAGTATCCAGCACTCCTCTCAGCCTCTCTCTCCCTCCCCCTCGTACAGCCCCCCCCCTTCCATTTCTGATGCATCTTTAAAGAAGTCCTCAGGATACAAACACCTCTTGGAGGAGGAGAATAGTAAGAACAAGCCATGAGTGAATAGGGAAAAGAGAGATCAACTAATGCATCAAATGGAATGTGAAAGAGCCACACAAGCACAGAGCAGCATGAAACTGCATCAGTACAAGGCTGCTCTCTGTCAAAATGAAGCAAGCCTCAGTGGAGCAATGACACGATAAAGCAACAAAACAGGAGTGTTTGTATCGTAATTATTTCATGTTTCCTTTTCAACAGCATTCAATGATTGTAATGTTAGCTCTCCAATTTTTCAAAGCAGAGTACCATAGATATTGATAACATAAGTGATCAATATCTTTGTAATCTTTCTGAAATGTTCATTCAATTTTCTTTTCTGATAGATTAATACACAGAAGGTCACATTCCCTCATCAAAGATTTCTACACTTGTATTTTTTTTTCCATTTGCTCCTGTCACATGCTGAAGGATTAGTAATTGGTGGGTGTACAATAAAATACATGCCCCCACTCTATAACTGAGAATTGCCTACCTTTCTCAATGTACCAAAACACTATATCACAGAAAGTATGTTCAGGCCAAAAGTAGTTAGTCAATCAATCAAATCAATAAAATAATACTAAATAATCCAAAAACTTTCTACACAGAGTCCATAATGTTTTAAATGTCAGTATAGTTTTCCCTAACCAAATATTTTGACAAATTCGTTGTTTTGTGTGTATTGAGCTTAAAAGAGAGTTTTGTTTCTTTTCCACGTGACCTTTCCTCTAACATACATATGCATCTGCCCTTTGGGTTTTTACTTATTAACCCAAAAGTTAAACTGACCTGCAGAGTCATGCAATTACTCCATATTAGAAGGCTCATCTGTCGAGTTATAATAGAGTATTGTATCTTCGCCACATTTAACTGATAATTTCCTTAGCTGCTTTTGAAGGCCTCACTGGCTTTCTTAGTTGCCTTTTAAGATTTATGTACTGTCCTTTTAAAGCAATGATATGTATACAGCTTGTTCCCTTTAGAAGTCTGCTTGTGAATACAAAAAATGTTTGAGTTGTCCAAAGTGTGTTTATGATGGTGTACTAATTATGGACCTTAGTTGTGTTAAGAGACTGGAAATCAATGGTCTTAGAGCAGAAGCATGATCTTAACAGAGGACCCTGATGTGACAATTTCAGTTTGTTTGCTATAGGCAATTAACATAAAAGAATATTTAACAAAAGAAACTACAGAATGTAGATACTTCAATATGGTTTGTGTCTCTAAAGATCAGCAATAATTGGAGTTTAAAGGCAACACAACTGCACAGCGATTAGTCTGAATGAAAATAAAATGTTAGTGAAATAGAAAACATATCATCAAATTATAAATAACATGGGAAAAATAGAAAGATATAACAACTTAATAAAGGACTCAGCTGCAGCTTTTAGATATTAGACTGTTACTCAGAGCTACTCAAGACCTACGAGAAGCATGGTTGTTGTTTGCATTCAGGTAAATTCAAGGACTGTGATTAGCCCAGTCCCTGAGCTTGAGCGTCAGTTCCATGGGAAGGAGAGGGGAAAGACAGGAATTTTCTTTACATGTTCTCTCCTTCGCATATCTAAGAAACTAGTCAAAGAAATCAGTTCCCAAAGTAAAACACCACTTGCCTGGATTTTAAATAAGCAGTATGACACCAAAATGAACAGATGAAGTGAATGCAGAGGTCTATGAGTGTAAGGTTCTGCTTTCTTGAATCTGTCACGGGTGGGATGGGTCTTAATTTGCAGCTCTGTTATGTCTAGTTTTATTTTGGCAGTTTTCCTAGGACTTTCTTGTACAGTTTGATGAAAATATCTCCCATCACCTTCCATTTTGTATAGGTTTGTGTTATGCTATAGAGACTGAGCTTCATTTCACTTTGTTGACTTTGGGGATTGTGAGGAGAATTTTGCTGCATTCAAGCAACAGATAAATCTTTGAATATGGTTAGGTTGGTTTCAGGATATTTAAAATGCTGGTGACATTTGTACAATTTGGAAGGCCTGAGATTTGAAATGTCTCATTGAAAAACATTGTAAATTCCTTTGTTGCCTGAGGAAAAAAGTGTTAAAAAAGTACTGAGTCATTATACTTTATTAAAAACAGTCCTCCCCATCAAATTGAATTAATAAAGGAAAATTTGCATACAGAAATTTGTATAGGCTATGTAACATGATTTATGTCTTGCTTACTAAGGGTGGTAGTTACTATTATTTGCACTCAGTGTGTTTAGCATAATTTATTTTTAATTTTGGGCATCTGTTTGATGCTTTAATATGCAGTTATTGCATGACTTTGCAGGTCAGTTTAACTTTTCGGTTCATTTTGTCCTTGAGTTTGGAAGGTAGCTTGGGGGCTTTCTGAATTGATGAACTTTATGGGTTCAGTTCAACAAAGTTCTTAAGTACGTCTGACTAAGGCTGTGAGTAAACCCACTGATGTCAATGACACTACTCATGCTCCAACTTTGACACCAATCCAATAAGTGTTTTAGTCTTCATACAACAGACATTTTTGTGCCGGCCTTTTATTTTTGGATTTTTAGAAGATGTTTCAGTTTTTACATAATTTTTATTTTAGTCAGGATGTAATGGAAGAGCATAGGGTCCATGTCTATCTCCTTGACCATTTGCTTTTAAAATAAAATATTGTTTAAAATTGGGGAGTCTGGTTGTTTCAATATTTATTATAGAGCACTAGGCTAAGACTCAAGAGTCCTGGGTTCTATTCCAGGTTCTGCCACTGGCCTGCTGTACGACATTGGGCAAGTCATTTCATCTCTCAGTGCCTCAGTTTCTCCATCCGTAAAACAAGACTAATGATACCGCCCTCCTTTGTAAAGTGCTTTGTAATCTGCAGATGAAAAGGCACACAAAGAGCTAGGTATTATTATTATCAATCATCATCACTATTATTTATGGAATACATTGTTATTTTCCATATTCATATCATTTGATGTCATCTCAGAAAATTACACACCATATAGTAAATATGCTGTAAATATATACAAATAGACATTATAAGATATGTGTGTGTGTGTGTGTGTGTGTGTGTGTGTGTGTGTGTGTGTGTGTGTGTGTGTGTGTGTGTGTGTGTGTGTGTGTGTGTAATAAAGAGAGGTAGTTTTACAGTATTTTGTCTAATCACATTAGCCAGTCTAATCTGACAGGTATATCAAAATCTCATTTGACAACCCTTCATATGTAAAAACATATTTCTGAATAACTGACATTAGGACTTTGTAGCAAGTGTATTTGCTGTCAATATGGAAAATTACTTGTCTGATTATAAGATTGATGAAGATAGAGAATAAGGAAGAATTCTCTAAAGTTCAAGGCAAGGTGTACTCCGGTTAACACTGTACAATAACATGAAGGTGAACACCAAAGGAAACATAAGGGATCAAGAAAATATTTTCTTATCAAAAGCCCTACTGTAAATGACTTACCTTGCTAATCATTAAATCTATCCCATGCAAAAGATAGGATATAATAAAAATCACTCACTTCTGTCCACCACCAGCTCTGCTTTCAAGTCCCTCTTCCCCCTCAACATTATGACGAGCCTTGCAGAGTCCTTTCTGTCAGTAAATTTGGGCTTTGACAGAACAAGGAGCAAGAGAGTTTCAGAGAAAAAGTCCCTTCACAGAAAGTGACTTTCCATCCACCTTCTCCCTCTTAAGTCTGGGAACTGATGGTTTGAGTCACATTACTGATTTCAGCTGTGGCAGCATCATATGGGCAATCCACAAGCCAGGACCCAAATCAGCTGGATTTGTAGGCACAGCCCAATACCTTAAACTCCATCCAAAAACTGATCAGCAGCCAGTGAAAACTACATAGCCTATGTGTAATGTATGCTCTGTGTGAAGCACTGTTTGCCAAATGGGCAGCCATATCTCGTAGCTTAGTTTTCTAGTGGTGCCAAATTGTAGAGGAGTAGTCTAATCAATTGGTTAAAGAAAGAAAAGGAGAAAGAGTGCCCTAAACCTAGGTATGTTAAAGTGTGGCTTTTCTCTATTAAAAATATCATGTGGATCTGTGTATATTTTCCCTCAATGATTCACAGATCATATTTGTGTAGTTTTGATGTATGAAAATGAGACCTTATGCATTTTTTATTGGAGGGGGAAACCCATGAAAGAGATCCATCCCAGGATAGCCAAGAGCCTGGTGGTTAGGGCAATCACGTGGGATGTGGGAGACATGAAAAATGTTCCCATTAAAGTTTGCTTTGAAACAGATATATCGTGCAGAACATGTTGGTTTTGATTAAACAGAATCTTCTAAAGGAAAAAAAAAGTTTTGTCTTGTTGACCTACAACAGAAATTTAGGCCTGGTCTACACTACAAACTTAAGTTGATGGAAGCTGCCTTACAGCAACCTAATAATGTATGCATCTACACTACCAGGTCCTTTCCACTGACCTAACTCACCTGCAACATTGACCTAATTACTCAACCTCCACAAAATGTCTAGCATTTAATTCAATGTCGATGGGTCAACAGAGAGGCATCATATACATACCTCCCAGAGGTGTCCCACAATGCTCCACTGTGACTGCTCTGGAAATCATTTTCAATGCTGCTGCACAGCAGCCAGGTACACAGGAAACAATACCTCCCCTGTAAAAACCCCAGGAGCTTTTGAATTCCCATTTCCTGTTTGATCCGCGTGAAGTGCTCACCAGCCCAGCTAATCACGGTGAGTTAACGACCCGGCCTGGAGTACACAGGAGGTGGTGGAGCTTATTGGTCCATGGAGAGAAGAGTCTGTACAGGCACAACTCTGATCCAGCTGAAGAAACATAGACTGTGATGGGTTGGATCACAGAAACCCCCTGGGAACTGCCAACTGATGTACCAAGACTACTTCTGCCCCTGTTTTCCTTGCCTTCCCAGCTTGGGACTTCAGTGCTTTGCCTGGTTTGAGCCAGACCCATCAGCCTGCTGCAAACCCAGATGCAGGTCTGAACCATGTCCACTAACAGCTGTAGGTTTAAACTGAAAGCCGCTTCAGAAGTGTTCCCGTCTTTTAACACTCAGATGCTCAACTCCCAGTGGGGTCCAAAACACCAAGTAAATCCATTTTACCCTGTATGAAACTTACACAGCGTGAACTCATAAATCATTTGCCCTCTATAACACTGATAGAGAGATATGCACAGATGTTTGCCTTCCCTCCTCCCGGTATTAATACATACTCTGAGTTAATAAATAAGTAAAAAGTGATTTTATTAAATGCAGAAAGTAGGATTTAAGTGGTTCCAAATAATAGCAGACAGAACAAAGTGAATTATCAAGCAAAATAAAATAAAAACACATAAGTTTAAGCCTAGTACAGTAATAAAACTGAATGGAGATTTTATCTCACCCTTATAGATGTTTTAATAAGTTTCTTTCACAGACTGGACACCTTCCTAGTCTGGGCATAATCATTTCTGCTGGTACAGCCCTTGCTCCAGCTCAAGTGGTAGCTAGGGGATTGCTCATGATGGCCACCCCTTTTGTTCTGTTCCATTCACTTATATATTTTTTGCATAAGGCAGGAATCCTTTGTCTCTCTGGGTTCCCACCTGTCCTTCTTAATGGAAAAAACATCAGGTTAAAGATGGATTCCAGTTCAGGTGACATGATGACATGTCACTGTAAGACTTCAAGCCTTCATTGCTCCCAGCCTGACTCACAGGAAGGCTTGCCTGCAAACAGAGCCATCCATAGTCAATTGTCCTGGTTGATGGGAGCCATCAAGATTCCAAACCACCATTAATGGCCCACATTTTGCTTAATTACAATAGGCCTTCAGAGTTATATTTCATATTTTTAGTTTCATATACAAGA
The DNA here is from genome assembly GCF_025201925.1 of Gopherus flavomarginatus. Taxonomy (NCBI): domain Eukaryota; kingdom Metazoa; phylum Chordata; order Testudines; family Testudinidae; genus Gopherus; species Gopherus flavomarginatus. Next base: position 222,184,325 of record NC_066617.1, read on the forward strand.
GTAGTACATTTAAACAAATAGGATGACCACACTTAGTAGATTATAAGCTTTGTAAGGTACCTTACAGGAGACCTTTTGCATGAAACATATTTTAGTTACATTATATTCACACTCATCAGCATACTGTCATAAAATTATATAGAGTGCAACATCATATAGAAATCTATTAAAAGATTGTGCGGGGCATTGGGGAGAAGGGCTACACCAGGGACAAGGAGCAGTAAAATCAAAGAACTTCAGCAGGTGCACCGGAAGACAAGGGAGGCAACCAGTCATTCTGGTTCTGCACCACAGGTATGCCACTTGTACACTGAGCTGCATGTGATTCTCAGCAGCATGGATACCTTCCAAGAGTCTGAGTCCTGGGCCACCTCAGACAATGAGGAGAACATTCTGGAGGTTCAGTATCCCTTCCACTCAACATCGGAGGGAGGATACTAAGAGTAAAAGGCAGCCATTCAAAGACCTTTGATGGGCAAGACTTCTGTGCTTTCACAGAAAAGCTGATTTGGTTTCTCCTCTCCCAGTTTTACAAACATTGTTTGCCCAAGGTTAAATTATTTCCCTATTCTTTCAGTTTCTTTATGTTTGTGCAATAAAAGCCAACAATTTCAGAATGAAATACTCTTTATTTATTCCAGGCATGGGATTTTGAGAGGGGGAAGGGATGTACAGGGAAACTGATGCAATGGAGTGGATGGTATAGGAAGGCACAACACAGATAAGTGGCACATATTACTATGGCTCATTACTGAAATGGGTTTTCAAAGCCTTCTGGAAACACAGAGCTCCTTCCTGGGCTCTTCTTATTGCCCTGGTATCTGTCTGCTCAAAATTAGCTGTCAGCCTAATTGCTTCCATGTCCCACTTAAGGTCTAGCCTAGAAAGCAAACTGTGTCAGTGACCCTTAACCATCCAAAGATACATTCCACCACCATTCTGCACTTGCTCAGCCTATAGTTGAACTGCTCCTTTCTGATGTCCAGGTGGCCAGTGCACACGTTCATGAGCCATGGGAGCAAGGGGTAGGCTGGGTCTCGCAGGACCGCTATTGGCATTTCAACATCATCAAAGATTATTTTGTGATCTGGAAAGAAAGTTCTTGATTGCAACTTTCTGAACAGACCTGTGTTCCTACAGCTGAAAGGTGCATGACAGGTGCCTGCCCATCCCACACTCATGTCAGTGAAATGCCCTCTGTGTTCTACCAGCACTTGCAACACCATTGAAAGGTATCTCATTCAGTTTACGTACTCTTTGGCAAGGTGGTCTGATGTCAAAATAGTGATATGCGTTCTGTCTATGAATCCAACCCAGTTAGGGAATCCCATCATAGCAAAACCAGTCAATATGTCCTGCATGTTGCCCAGAGTCACTACCCTTCTCAGCAGAAGTCTGTTTATGGCCCTGCACACTTGGATCACAACAGCTCCCATGGTGGATTTACCAACTCTGAATTGATTCCCCTACTGATGATAGTAGTTTGGCATTGCAAACTTCCACAGAGTGATCACCACTTGCCACTATCAGACCAGGTCTCATTTTAGTGTTGCTGTTCTTCAGAGCTGGAGAAAGCAAAAAGTTTCTGAAAAGTGGCCTTACACATTCCAAAGTTCTGCAGCCACTGCTCATCATCCCATAGATACATAATGATGCGATCCTATCAGTCAGGGCTTGTTTCCTGGGACCAAAAACAGCACTCCACCATGTACAGCTGCTGCACGACTACCAGCAGCACTGGGGATTGTTTTGTCCTATGGCTTGGAGCACAGCTCCTTGAATGACATTGCAATATTCTGCATGGAAATACTGCAGGATAAGGTGAAAGGTGTTTGTAATACAACAAGAGTGCACAGCGGAGCAGGTTCCATGCTTCTTGGACTATGGTGTACACAAGCCAAGCTTTCCAAAAAAGGCACAGAAAAACATAGGTTGTTTGCTATTAATATCAGGGGAGGGAGTGAGGAAGGGAGGAAACTACATCATGGAAAGTCAAAGCCATGTTCCCATTCAGCCATGACAACATTTTGATCCAGGAAGCATTGCAAACCCATCCCAACCCCCCCTGCAACTAGTTGCACTGTCGGATAGCTCCCTATGGGGCATTGTTCTGTGTTTCAGTGAAAGCCCTGGGGGGAAGCATCCTGGGGCCCCGTCGCCACTCCTCCACCCCCACCGCCACTGCTCCAGGTGAGGGCGGCGTGGTGTGCCGCTGCTGCTCCCAGACTGGTGCTCTGGGGCAATGCCTGAGACCAGTTGCATGGTGCCGTCGGAGCAGCAGTCAGTGCAGCTGGCCCTAGCGCTGCCCCAACTACTCAGGCAGCCCTGTGGTCAGCTGCACCACCACTGCAGAAGTTCCTGAGGTCCTGGAAAGTCATGAAATCCATGACTTCTGTGACCTCCATGAAAGACTCGCAGCCTTAATTATGAATATCAAAATTCATTGAAATGTGACAATCTGCGCTAGGAAATACAGCAGTCATTTATAAGTGCACAGTAATTGTGCAGCTTTTGGAAAGGAAAAATATATAATTGACACTGCAGGGGAAATTAAGGTACACAGGAAGTAATTAAATAATGTGAAAATTGGTTAGGATGCTAGGATTAATACATCTACTCTTTTGAAGTGTCCCATAGGAGCGTTAATAAATACTCAGGATCAAGACCTTATTTTTAAGGGTCAGTTTGAAAGACAGCACCTTCCAGAAGCACGGTGTTGTCTAACGTTATGCAGGGATTTTAGCTCTGGAAAGACTCAAAAGGAAGACTGCCACCTACTGAGTCTTCTACATCAATTCCACTACTGCCTGCTTGTTGGGGGAAAGTCTCCCATCCAAGTACTGGCCCAGTCTGCCTATGTTTAACTGATTGATCTGATGAGAATAACAGCACAAAGTGATTTAACTGTATAGCTAGTAAATTTCAAAAGGATTTTTACTTCAAAAATGTGTGTATGTTTAAAATTTGAACATCTGAACTATTTTTAGTCAAAAATTTCCTTTCATAATAAAAGGAATGATAATCACAGTACAGATTAAATGTATTCACTTTTGAAAACTGTATTTTAAAACCAAAAAATAGTTGAAGTGAAACCATCTGAGTTAAGTAAAAGTAAAGTTTAACATCTGAAAAGAAGCCATTTCTAATAGGCATGATTACAACCATAGTTCCTCTGCAATAAGGGCAACAACAAGATGAGCCGACACAAACACTCTGTTGGCTGTGACTGTCACATGAATAATATTGATTAAGGCAAATTGAAACTGAAAGTGTGAAAAGCATGGACTAAGCCTAAGTGCTAGATGGTAGGTCCTACTCTCACCCCAGAGACGGCTGCTCACTTCTTAGCACTGCAGCTACGTTTGAGAATAGCAGACAGAACTATTATTAGAGTTGAATTAATGCATTTTGACTTATCCAACACTTGGAGTTTGTTCCTTCAAACCACTGTCCCTTGCAAAGGTGCATTTGAGGATTCAGATCTATGTGCACTTACCATATCTTTATTATTCATAGTAACATTAAAACAGCACCCAGAGATATTATCAGGGCTTGTGGCCTTTTGTAGTAGGTGCTGTAGATATGTATACTAACAAGAGAGAGTCCTAGTCCCAAAAAATTTGCAATCTTATTTGATTTATGTTCTTCCATCTCTGGTCTCACCCACTCCTTTTTCTTTTCTCTTACACAAGATTATATAATCATGAACACACCAACTAAGTTAAAGGCAGGACTAAAACTTTTTTTTTTTTAAACAAAAGTTGCAGAAGTAGAAAATGAAACTTATTTCCCACCCTGAACAGAAGCTTTATTATCATTGTTTTAATTTCTTCTGTACAAATACCATTGGACGGAAAGAAAGATGTGGAGCAAAACTATGTGAAGAGTTATTCTAGATCAAAAGCCAGTTAATTAACTTTCTGCTCTTCTCTCTTCCTCCTTTATTTTAATGGAAAGTACACAAAGCTTTTCATAAATGGGACTTCAATTATTACAGCAACTGAAGAATTTTTTCTACCCATTTTATTCCCAATCATGCTTAGCACGAACATACTTATTTTTTTCCAGTCCCAGACTTCCCTATGTTATTTTAAAGCATTCCACATGGGGACTGCACCTAAAAATAAAGCTATTAATTTAAAAAATATGTGATTTTGAGTACTTTTTTCTCCAAAACGCTGCCATCTGATGGGAAGGAGGCTACATTTGAATGGAAAATAGCTGACTCAGTAGGGCTTTGAGGACAGAGATTGGAACATGGAATGGATTGGTCTCCATGGTACCATCTAGGTTTATGTATGATTTCATCACTGCTGAATTCAAGTAGAACCCCTTAAAGAAAATGTTCAGGAGTTAAGTAGAGCTTGGAGCCTATTAACTCTCTCCAGGTCACTTCTGAAGTGGTTATTGAAGAGGACCTGGTCTAAAGCAGTAGAACTGAGTTGTGTAGAGAGGCAGCCATTCCTGCAAACAGCTACTGACTTTAGACATCTTGGTGGGTCCCTTTTCTCATGGTTTCAGAGGACCCACTGGGTTGAAAACTGTGTCTCCTCCACACTTAGTGGCCCTCAACCTGCTCCTGTGTAAGCGGATGCATTGTGTGCAAAGGGATGCTCCTGTGCAAAGGAGTACATTGGGAGGAAGATGGGCTTTCCTCCCTACTCTATGAGTTTCTCCATGGGAAGTGGAGAAACTGATGATTCTAGTAATAATTTCAAGGAATTATTTTGTCTTGTGCCATATGCTTTTATAAATAGCATTTTTCTCATTTTAGATGATTTAGATAATGCTTCCTTAATCTTACAACCCACAAAAACAATCATTCTTACCTTTGATTTCCAGAAAGGTTGGAGACCATTGGATGAGAATGTGGCTCTATGGGAAGTAATAGGAACTTCTGTGTATGTCTGAGTAAGGCTGAAAGATTTACAGTTCCCATCTTTTTTTAAAGATGGAGATATTTGAGAGTTTCCAGAATATTTCAATTGGTGGGTCTGGGTTGTCTGAGACCAATACAGGTTCGAGTAAGTTTTTGATCGAGTGAGGAAAATCAAAATGTGACAGATTGAAAGTTCAATACCACGTGGCCGTTTATGGATGGGGGATAAGTTGCAACTTGGGCTGGGGAGGAGCACTTTTACATACTAGCAATACTATTAGAACAAGAATATTTACACAACTTGAAACAATCTATTTACAACCAACAACAGGAAACCAAATGATCTGTGATTAACTGCTCACTAGAAATTAGAACAGATACACCAACCTGAGTAAACTATATACATTAACCAAATATTGTAAAGTACAACAATTAATCAGAATAGTAATCAATACAACAATTTAACTTTCATATACTACATATATATAAAACTTGCACCAAATAACAACAATATATACAGTTCTGTACCAAATAAGGGAGGGAAAAAGAGAAGAGACTAAGCAAACAGAATATTCACAGAAATGAAGAGGCTAAGCAAACAAAATGTTACAGAAATTAGAATACAAATACCACACTCCAGGCACAGCTGACCAGCAGTACAGACACCAACGGCATAACGAATTGGCGGGACACAACATGAGCCGGCAAGATACACAGGAGACCCTTCTGGCTGAAAGGGTGATCAGGCCTTCCAGCTAACATGCGGAGACTCCTGCAGATCCCAGCGCGAGACACGGTTTTATTTGAAAGCTCTCTTATTCGTGTCAGCATCTGATTGGTCCCCAGCTCCTTCACCAACCAGGTTCCAAGCTGGCGCCCTCTATGTCAATGGGAGCTGCACCCGGCACACTACTTTTGCACACGGCACGTTGGTATTTTTGCACAAGGCACTAGCCTGACCCCTAGGTGACCAGGCAAAAAGAGCGAGAGAATGCACACGGCACTATAATGTTGCACACTGCACTAGCCTGATCCCTAGGTGACCAGGGAAAAAGAGCGAGAGAATGCACATGGCACTATAATGTTGCACACTGCACTAGCCTGACCCCTAGGTGACCAGGGAAAAAGAGCGGGAAAATGCAGATGGCACTATAATGTTGCACACCGCACTACCCTGACCCCTAGGTGACCAGAGAAATAGAGCGGGAAAACTACGCATGGCACTATAATGTTGCACACCACATCACGGTGTTGCACACTGTACCAATGTGACCCTTTGACTGACAATTGGCCATACAGACGCAATATTTGAGCATAGGCTTTTAGGGCTGTGACATGGGTAAATTTGCATTATATGTAAATTAGGTATTTTGTTTGACATAAAAAAGAAAAAAAAGTTTTTATTTTGTATATTTTTTATTTATGTTGTTTGCATATTGTCATGTGTATAACATAACTGTTTACAGCATATATTCATATTAATCTGAAAGGAGTTCATTTTTTAAAATGTGATTTGGTTAATTGCTTGATCCTATGTATGTCTACAATTATAAACACATGTAGTGTATGACTGACAAAAAGTCATCAAATAAATACACAGAATGGAAATCATAAATAAAATCTCTCACACACATACCTACTTGTAACAGGTGCAAACTACATGAGCAACTTTAAAAAACCCCTCATCCTGAAGTTACACCTAGACAATGTTTTATTTATGAAGGTGGTAGAGGATAGAGTGGAGTGGGAGCATATTTTAGCTGTGTATACCCCAATTCAGGAAGGCAGTCATCTTCAGACAGTGCAGGTCAATGGTACTTCCTTGAGCCTCTGACACATCAAGAGGCAGAACAAAATAGGAAAATGTGACTGCTATTCCAAGAGGTACAAAGAGGGTTTTGCTTATAATTCCTTTGGATTACAGCCTATGTGTCCAAGGTGGTGGTGGTAGTGTGTGTGCACACTCACGCGTTCAGGGGAATTCAGTCACAAAAAGTATTCTGAGCCATAGCAAATGCAGTTTCTCTGTCAGAAAATACAAGAGAAACACTGAAGATCTTGCACAAATTACACCAACTTGAGGGAAATGAGTTTCAGGAAACACCCGAGGCATGGAACCTTCTTCCTTAGATGAGCACACTGCCTGCACTCTTCACAGTCCGGGCTCTAAAGGAGCTCTCAGCTGGGAGATTTGCAGGGGATGCATCCCTTGATGTGCTAGGCCAACCTCATTCTCTGGATAATACCCTTCTGGGGAAGAGGGATAGCTATGAGCCCCACTGTAAAATGAGGTTGCAATTATGTTGTGCCTCTGCCCTCTGGTTGGCTTTCCAGTGCAGAAGGTCCCATGCTTTGGAGAGTTATTGACAGAAGCCAGAGAAAACAAGGACTGAAGCTATTCCCACTTTAGGTAAGGAGAGGCTAGGGCCTAACATTATTTCATACAGCAACCTCAGGCGCTACAGGTTCTTCCTAGTAAAAAATTTATATTTCACAAACTGGAGGGCATGTGACTTTTTGGCATTGATGCAGCAGATTGACAAGGAACTCAGTGGTTAGCGTTTCAAATATTAATTGGCACTCTATAGCTACATTAAAAAAACAAAAGCAGTTTTTCTACTTCTTTCTCTATGTACAGCCTATTAAGTTAAAGGATATGCAAAATCACTGCAGCAAGAGGTAAATGATGCATGAAAATGAAATGGAAATATGCTTGCCCTCTGTACAGTGCTGTGCAATCACTGCTCCGCTAAGCGCTGCTTCATACACAGATCTGCAATACAGAGCTCAGATACAGCCAGAAAAAAAAAAAAAACTCCAGTCTCACTCACAAAGAAAACATTGGAAAGTATTTCCCCACGTCTCATAACCAGTCAGCCCATACCTCCTCTGAAGACCCACATACACCCCTTCAATATACTATGAAGACACTAGTCATCTTTCACCTCTGTGGTCAGAAGGTACAAAAATCCAAAAGCTCTCTCTTGGATGAGGAATGCGAGTTATCACTCTCATAGCATGCTCCTTTTATCTGACCCCATGGAAACTGATCCACAGGGGTTCTCCAAGGTTGAGCTTTACCCAAGGGGAGAAGGTGCACTAGGGAACAGCAAAGGACAGGGATGGGGGAGAAAGCCATTGTCAACAGCATTGACTCTCCCACCCCCAACCTCCCTCTCAAGAAGCACAGGATTTAGATAATTTAAAGATTACAGAGTCAGAATTAGCTTGTCCCTTCCCTCCCAATCTGTGTTGTGGAAGGTTTTGAGAGAAGTGGCTAGCTCCTGTAGAAGCCATCACAATAAATGGCAGGAGGAATCCAGGGAGCAGAAAGCCAAGGTGGAGAGCATGGTGGGCTCAGGACTCCCACATTTCTCCTCTACTTTTTGCCAGTCTAAAAAACAGTCTAAAATGTGGCATAAAGATAGCATTTTTCCTCAATGCTGTTAGGTACCTGCATTTTCCAAGCTAGGCTGGCTTTGATTCTGATCTCTCTCACACAAATTTTACACTGACTTCTACTGACTTCAACGGAATTACAATCCTGTAACTGATGTGGTAACCTAGTCCTTTGTTTCCTTTCTAGTCAAGAATAGTGGTCTAGCTGAAGTTTGTGCTGAGGCTGGTGAACTGAATCCAGGATAGTTAGAACCATGGGTAAAATTTTTAAAAGCACTGAAGTCCTACTGAACATCAGTGGGACACCAGTGCTTTTGAAAATCTTACCCCAGGTCTTGAACTGAACCTTTTTACTGCTCACATAAAGGATTTTTTATTTTATTTTTTCTTTAATGTACCCTGTTATTTTAAATATTCACATTGCATTTCCTGGGTTGAGCCAGAACAATAGATTCAGAGAATCCAAGGCCAGATAGGGACATTGGAATCATCTAGTGTGACCTCCTGTATAACACAGGCCACAGAATTTCCCCAAAATATTTCCTAATAATAATTTCTATCTTTTAGAAAGGCATTAAATCTTAATTTAAAATTTGTTAAAACTGTTAAATTATGCATAATTTCCACTCTGAATTTGTCTAACTTCAACTTCCAGCCATTGGATCATGTGACACCTTTCTCTGCTAGACTGAAGAGACCACTATCATATATAGGCTCCCTTGTAAGTAGTTACAGACTATAATTCACTCATCTTCTCTTTGTTAAAATAAATGGATTGAGCATCTTGAGTCCATCACTACAAGGCATGTTTTCTAATCCTTTAATTATTCAGGTGGCTCTTCTTTGAACTCATTTTACAACATCTTTCTTGAATTGTGGATTCCAGAACTGGACACACTGTCCCAGCAGCTGTCACACCAGTGTCAAATACAGTGGTAAAATAACCTCTCTATTCATACTCAAGATTCCCCCTTTTATGCATCCAAAGATTGCATTAGCCTTTTTGGTCACAGTATTTCCCTGGGAGCACATGCTCAGCTGATTAGCCACTAGGACCTGTGTATGGCCTACATTCTTTGTTACTGAATGCATGCTTTTACATTTAGTCATATTAGAACGCATATTGTTTGCTTTTTCTCAGTTTACCAAGTGATCCAGATTGCTCTGTGCCAGTGACCTGTCTTCTTTGTTACTTATCAGGCCATCAATAAGTGAGGTTTCCTTCCAGGTCACTGATAAAAATGTTAAACAGCACAGGGCCAAGAATTGACGCCATGTGGAACCGCACTAGAAACATACCCGCTTGATAATTCCTCATTTACAATAACATTTTGAGACTTTTCAGTTATCCATCTTTTAATCCATTTAGTGTGTGCCAGAAGACCACATATATATTTCACAGTTTAGTTGGCCTAGGCAAAATCAGGATTTATCTGCAACCTGGTGAGATTTCCATCCTAATTTACAAACAAAAAAGCTTTTCAATAAGCTTTGGGAATGAACAGGCAAAAAAATGTGAACCAGTCAATTGCACCCATAGAGGCTTCACGATAGTTAGATTGTACCTTACAAACTGAGAAACGGTTGATAGTAAATGTTTAGTACTAATGAACTTGACACCACAAGCAAACTTCTTCATGAGGGGGAAGGAGAGCCTCTGCCAAATTAATATTATTTTCTTTGTTGGCATTCTGACATTGGTGTGATGTGTCCATATGGCAAGAGTTTGAACGTGATATGCACTAGCTGTTGTCCTTTGTTCAAGGAAAAATCAGTTAAATACATTTTATCATGAATAATCTTTTTCTTTTTTTGAACCACAGTAGTCTCTTAAGGACAAATTCTGGAAGTTCATTAAACTTATTAAAAGTGACTCAGAGGATCGTAGCTTACATATCTTCAATTTTTGTCAGGGAGCTTTTGGACTTGTAACAGAACATCCAGATTGTAAATTATAACCATATTGACATGTCCTTCTGGGAGAAAAGGAAAACAATGGCCCATAAAGCTCCTATTGCTATGTGAAAATAAAAACATCTGTTAATATAATGAGTGTCTTGTTGACTCAGTATAGTTGATCAGTTCTGTTCTCATCAGCATATGCACTCCATTCAATGGAAATTACTGCAGAAGGTATCAGGGGATGCAGGGATAATGTGTTCACTCAAAAATGCATATTTTACTCAATAAAAGGTAAATGGTATAAGAAATAATTGTTAAATTCATGGTCAGTAATTGTATAAACCCCTTACAAATTCCATTAAGCCTCACAAGATTAATATAACCTGGTAATTAAGTGATAAAGTTAGGTTAATTGACACTTTGAAAAAATGGTCTACATAAAAAAAAATTTCTATTACACTTCCTGGTTACAAATTCATCATTCAAATGTTTTAAAATGTATAAGTAAAATAATTCAGTAAGATATGCAGCTATAGGTTATGCAGTGTTATACTGAGTCACCAGTGCTCATGACTCTGACTTCTACCCAGGAAGCCATAGATAGGTAGTTAAAAAAAAATAAACAAACACATAATCCACACCCTCCGAAGCTTGTGTGTAGTTTCTGTTAGTCTCTCACTATACAGTCAAGCACTGCCAGCCACAAAAACATCACGGTACCAGCTATTTCTACTACTTCAAGCTACATGCACTATTAAAATATAGTTCTAAACTGAAAAGTGACTGTAAAAAAGGAACTATGTGGTCCTGTCTATCAAATACTGCCATAAACAGATAAGTAAGAGTTAATAGAACAGAAGTACTTCATATCTCTTTTGTCTGTAAAGGGTTAACAAGATCAGTGAGCCTGGCTGTCACTGGACCAGAGGACCAATCAGGGGACAGGATACTTTCAAATCTTGAGGGAGGGAAGTTTTTGTGTGTGCTGTTAGATTTTGGTTGTTGTTCACTCTGGGGGCTCAGAGGGACCAGACATGCAACCAGGTTTCTCTCCAATCTCTTTGATACAGTCTCTTATATGTCCAGAATAGTGAGTACTAGGTAGATAAGGCAAGTTAGGCTTATGTTTGTTTTCTTTATTTGCAAATGTGTATTTGGCTGGAAGGAGTGCAAATGTGTATTTGGTTGGAAGGAGTTCAAATGTGTATTTGGCTGGAAGGGTTTTAATTTGTACCTGTTATTCCCAGTGTATAACTGAAAGACCCTGTAACATATTCCATCTTAAATTTACAAAAATAATTTTTAGTGTTTTTCTTTCTTTAATTAAAAGCTTTTCTTGTTTAAGAACCTGATTGTTTTTTTTATTCTGGTGTGAGATCTCAGGGGACGGGGTCTGGATTCACCAGGGAATTGGTGGGGAGAAAGGAGGGAAGGGGAAGAGAAAGGTTAATTTCTCTCTGTGTTAGGATTACTTTCTCTCTCAGGGAGAGTCTGGGAGGGAGAGAAAGAAGAAGGGGGGAAGGTGAATTTTCCTCTCTGTTTTAAGATTCAAGGAGTTTGAATCACAGTGATCTTCCAGGGTAACCCAGAGAGGGGAAGCCTGGGAGAGGCAACCATGAGGGAAAGGGTTTACTTTCCTTGTGTTAAGATCCAGAGGGACTGGGTCTTGGGGGTCCCCGGGCAAGATTTTGGGGGGACCAGAGTGTACTAGGCACTGGAATTCCTGGTTGGTGGCAGTGTTACAAGTACTAAGCTGGTAATTGAGCTTAGAGGAATTCATGCTGGTACTCCATCTTTTGGACGCTAAGGTTCAGAGTAGGGAATTATACCATGACAAATACTTAAAGATGAAATATTCCTGATTTTCAAGTAAAAATATGGTTCTTGAGGTGTCAGCCCTGCAAATTTACCACTGAATCTGAAAGTCAAACTATCTTCTTCTAGCAGATTCTGTAATAGGGCCTTATCCAGTAGTTAATTCTGTTGGTTATAACAGAAGCTGTAGTAGAATCCAGCTCACTTTGTTTGAGCTATATTGACATTGCAGTACTAACAGAAGGCAAAGAGCAGTAAAAACATACTTTTTTGTCAGCAACATCAGCAGAAGTGACAACGAATACACTGACAGAGTAGGCTTGTTATGTAAGAAGGTTCCATTTTTACACAGGTCACTTTCCAGAGGAGAACAGAATTTGGTGGGCCACTCTCTTCCACAGATTTGTTTATTTATTTGGAATAAACTAAATCAAATATAAACTCTCTTCACTCCAATAACTTATTAGAAATATCACCCTTATCTCCTAGTACCTACTTATTATTATACTTTCTTTAACCTGCACCCATCTCAAAAAACCTAGGATAAGAAGTAGCCTTTGTTTAGGACTAGAGGGTCTTAGCAAGTTCCAAAGCTGAGAGTCAGTCATTAAAATGAATAATAATAACCCCCCCGCCACATTATCTGCAGTCCTCTTCTCAAGGAGAAAGCAAATGCACAATTACCCATCTGGGGAATCTCTCCAAATCAAAGAAACAGAAGCCTTTAAAAAACAAATAAAAAACCTCCATCTACTCTTGTAATGGTCTGCTGGCACATCAACAGCATATCAGTGGCATCAAAGGTGACTGACATATCTAGAACAAAAATGTCATGTAGATGACTAATTTTAAGCAATACCAGTGCCATCTCCATCTTATATTCAGGCTTATGCCCAAATTGATTGGATTCAAGGAGAAATGAGCAATCCAGATGTTGTTGGAACTACCTCACCATCTCAGTAGTCCTCCCTTAGAACAGGAGATCCCAGACAGAGCAGTAAATGAAGAGTTGTGTAGCTATGTTCATGAGTTAGAGTCTAACACTTTTTTTCTTAAGAGAACCAGACATCTTAATTTACCTCTTTGGCCCTGTTGCTGTAACTTATTATGTGCAATCACAAAAGTCTGTTTGGCTGGAACAAGTTGCAGAATTAGAGTTTACCCAAGAGCTTTCCCTTAATGTCTAAGGACATTATTTTCATGTAAGGATATGAAGCAGTCCTTAAAGATTCTTCTTGTGTTTACAAATATGCTGCATATATTTACTGATTTCACATATACTTTTGTTTTTTTGCCAGCAATTTCTCTCTATATCCTCTTTCCCCATTATGTTTGACAGGTGCTAGTGCAGAGAAATTTAAGCATATGATTAAGTGCTTGGCTGAAACCCCCCTTAGTCTTTTTCATGACTACAAATGATCTACAGGTAGAGAGGAAATTTGTGTTAGTCATCATGTGTTACATATCCTTGACCCACAGATGAGGCAAATCTATTATAACTGCCAGCCACAGAGTCTGGCTCTTTAGCTCAAGCTATGGAGATATGCTTTTCTGCTTTAGAGATTCAATCCCTCTTGTCAATCAAGATGGCAGCCACCATATGAATGGGGCATTGTCTGGGATTCTAATTAACATGAGCCTGACATTCAGGATGTACTTCCTCTCTCCCGAGGAATATGTTTCTTCTGCGCCCAATCCATAGAAGTTGTGGGTCTGTAACAGCCCCAACTATGGAGCCTTGCTCTTTAGATCAAGTTGTAGAAACTCACGCTTTGAGCGAAGGAGGTCCCCAAGATGACAGTCATTACATTGGCCATTTAATGTGATCAGCATTAAAGGGGGAATTTTAAAGTCAGAAGAGCATGTTTAGCCATAGGAAGTTGGATAAAAAAATGATACAGTTACTGAAATGAAAGTTTTAACAACTAGACGATATTCCAATATTTATCACTGACATGCTTTAAATATTAAAAGATACATATTTTGTTTCAAAGTGGAAATCATTAGAAAACTCAAAATAAATAGTAAGCTATTTAAAAGGATGGGGAGGAAAGGGAAGGAGAGCAAGTGTGTAAGCCAGGAAGATAATAAAATAGTCAAGTGAAACTTACGTTCACTAGCGGGGCTTGCTTTGCTCACAGTACTTTAATTTTACATACATTTGGTTTTGGCCTGCAATTTATTGCTATGTCTCAAAAATCTTTGATAATTAATTCCTACAGCAGAGATATGACTGGAAAGGACAGAACTGATAAACTTCTGCTTTCCACCTGCTATGAATGCAGTATTCCAGCTTTGCCAACCAATATAGCTTTAATGCAGATTTAATTTTTGTCCATGGTTAAATAAAAGTATTATTAACGTTTCAGAACAAGGCCATTGATTCCAGAAATCTGTGTTGTGAAGAGTCCCTACACTCACCTAACAAACAAATATCTAATACATTCAGTGTTTTCTTCTCAAGCCAATACCCTGAACCAACTACAGACCTATCTTTTCCACCCATTCTTACATTTTTATTACTGAAGTTATGGAGACATCTATAGCACATATACATCTTGATGAAGAAAACTTAATGAAATATTGTCACCTGTGCTTATATGGTAGGTATTGCCTCCTACTCCTTTACATAAGTGAAGATGATGCATTTACCATACATTCTTTGTTGGTAGCCCTATATGCTTCTGCAAATAATAAACACTTGTGACAACATTTCACAAAAGGACCAATAGGAACATTTTTTCCACATTTGAAATTTCCATAGACCATTTCATTAAGTGTAAAACTTAATGAAAATCTAGTGCTGAACTAGTTGCCCCCATGGAATTTATTGAGAATTTTGCCATTGATTTCAGTAAGGCCAATATTTCACTCTAAATGTTGAAATAAAATTTTACACCTGTCCTCCAGATTACCATCCCTAGAACATAGTAAAGTCAGTCAGTCAGTCAGTCCATTGTTCCAGACCAGCCAGAGCTTTGACAACTTCAAGAAACATAATGCTTCAATTAAGTAGGAGTTTGCTTTTTTTGTTTGTTTGTTTTTTTGTTTTTTTTTTTAAAACCTGTTGGTTCAACCAGTATTGTACTAATCAGGAATCAGAACGAGGCTTGTCTGAGTAATAAGGATTTCCTAATTATGTGTCAAGTGCAAACCTTACCCAGCTGTTGCTGCTACAGGGTATCAAGGATGCTGGCGGGAACATCCTGTGCTGATTAGGAATCCTTATGTGCAGATCAGGAGTTCATTGGGTGGATCTGTGGGACATGCTGCCAAGCACACTTCTCTGCCACTACACAAAGAAGCTGAGTGCACCACCAGAGGATGTGTAAAAGCAGCAAAGAATCCTGTGGCATCTTATAGACTAAAAGACGTTTTGGAGCATTCGCTTTTGTGGGTGAATACCCACTTAGTCAGATGCATGTAGTGGAAATTTCCAGGGGCAGGTATATATATATGCAGACAAGCTAGAGATAATGAGGTAGTTCATTATCAGCTACAGATAATGACGTAGTTCAATCAGGATGAGGCCCTGTTCTAGCAGTTCAGGTGTGAAAACCAAGGGAGGAGAAACTGGTTTTGTAATTGGCAAGCCATTCACAGTCTTTGTTTAATCCTGAGCTGATGGTGTCAAATTTGCAGATGAACTGAAGCTCAGCAGTTTCTCTTTGAAGTCTGGTCCTGAAGTTTTTTTGCTGCAGGATGGCCACCTTAAGGTCTGCTATAGTGTGGCCAGGGAGATTGAAGGGTTCTCCTACAGGTTTTTGTATATTGCCATTCCTAATATCTGAGTTGTGTCCATTTATCCTTTTCCGTAGCGACTGTCCAGTTTGGCCGATGTACATAGCAGAAGGGCATTGCTGGCATATGATAGAGTATATTACATTGGTGGAGGTGCAGGTGAATGAACCGGTGATGGTGTGGCTGATCTGGTTAGGTCCTGTGATGGTGTCGCTGGTGTAGATATGTGGGCAGAGTTGGCATCGAGGTTTGTTGCATGGATTGGTTCCTGAGCTGGAGTTACTATGGTGCAGTGTGCGGTTACTGGTGAGAATATGTTTCAGTTGGCAGATTGCCTGTGGGCAAGGACTGGCCTGCCACCCAAGGCCTGTGAAAGTGTGGGATCATTGTCCAGGATGGGTTGTAGATCCCTGATGATGCGTTGGAGAGGTTTTAGCTGGGGACTGTATGTGATGGCCAGTGGAGTCCTGTCGGTTTCTTTCTTGGGTTTGTCTTGCAGTAGGAGGCTTCTGGGTACACATCTGGCTCTGTTGATCTGTTTCCTTATTTCCTCGTGCGGTATTGTAGTTTTGAGAATGCTTGGTGGAGATTTTGTAGGTGTTGGTCTCTGTCTGAGAGTTTAGAGCAGATGCGGTTGTACCTCAGTGCTTGGCTGTAGACAATGGATTGTGTGATGTGCCCGGGATGGAAGCTGGAGGCATGAAGGTAGGCATAGCGGTTGATAGGTTTTTGGTATAGGATGGTGGTAATGTGACCATCACTTATTTGCACCGTGGTGTCTAGGAAGTGGACCTCCCGTGTAGATTGGTCCAGGCTGAGGTTGATGGTGGGGTGGAAGCTGTTGAAATCGTGGTGGAATTTTTCCAGAGACTCCTTCCCATGGGTCCAGATGATGAAGATGTCATCAGTGTAGTGTAGGTAGAGAAGGGGCATGAGTGGACGAGAGCTGAGGAAGCGTTGTTCCAGGTCGGCCATAAAAATATTGGCATATTGTGGGGCCATGCGCGTGCCCAAAGCGGTGCGACTGATCTGGAAATATATATTGTCATCAAATTTGAAATAGTTGTGTGTGAGGATAAAGGCACAGAGCTCAGCAGCTAGTTGTGCTGTGGCATCATCAGGGATACTGTTCCTGACAGCTTGTATTCCATATGTGTGTGGAATGTTCGTGTAGAGAACCTCTACATCCATGGTGGCTAGGATGGTGTTTTCTGGAAGGTCACCCATGCATTGTAGTTTCCTCAGGAAATCAGTGGTGTCACGGAGATAGCTGGGAGTGCTGGTGGTATAGGGTTTGAGTAGAGAGTCCACATATCCAGACAGTCCTTCAGTGAGAGTGCCAATGCCCGAGATGATGGGGCATCCAGGATTTCCAGGTTTGTGGATCTTGGGTAGTAGATAGAATAACCCTGGTCGGGGCTCTAAGGGTATGTTGATTTGTTCCGGTGTTAGTGTAGGGAGTGTCCTGAGTAGATGTTGCAGTTTCTTAGTGTATTCCTCAGTGGGATCTGAGGGAAGTGGCCTGTAGAATTTGGTGTTGGAGAGTTTTCTGGCAGCCTCCTTTTGTTAGTCAGACCTGTTCATGATGACAACAGCACCTCCTTTATCAGCCTCTTTGATGTTAATGTCTGGGTGGTTTCTGAGGCTGTGGATGGCATTGCGTTCTGCATGACTTAGGTTATGAGGCAAGTGATGTTGTTTTTCCACAATTTCTGCCTGTGCACGTCGGCGGAAGCATTCAATGTAGAGGTCCAGACTGTCATTTCGACCCTCAGGAGGAGTCCATGTGGAGTTCTTCTTCTTGTGCTGTTGGTGGGAAGGTACCTGTGTATCAGTGCGCTGTTCAGTGTTGTCCTGAAAGTATTCTTTGAGTCGGAGATGGTGAAAGTAGGCTTCCAGATCACCGCAGAACTGTATCATGTTTGTGGGGGTGGCAGGGCAGAAAGACAGTCCCCGAGATAGGACAGATTTTTCTTCTGGGTTGAGTGTGTAGTTGGATAGATTGACGATATTGCTGGGTGGGTTAGGGGTACCATGGTTGTGGCCCCATGTGGCAGGTAGTAGTTTACACAGCTTACAGTCCTTTTTCCTTTGTAGAGAGGTGAAGTGAGTAATGTATATCTCCTGTCTTATTTTAGTGAAGTCCGTTTGTATGGAAATTTGGTTATTGATGAGAGTCTCCAGGTTGGAGAGCTCTTTTTTGATGTTTTCCTGTTTGCTGTATAGGATGCTGATCAGGTGGTTCCTCAGTTTCTTTGATAGAGTATGGCATAATCTCTCACTGTGGTCTGTGTAGTATGTAGATAGCAGTGGATTTTTTACCGTTAGTCCATTTGGTATGATGTCCATCCGTTTGCATTTCGAAAGGAAGATGATATCTGTCTGTATTTGTGCAAGCTTCTTCATGAGGTTGATGGATTTCCACTCCATACGGCTAAATGCAGTGCCTTGCATGGTGTCAAGTATCAGAGGGGTAGCCGTGTTAGTCTGGATCTGTAAAAGCAGCAAAGAATCCTGTGGCACCTTATAGACTAACACGTTTTGGAGCATGAGCTTTCATGGGTGAATACTCACTTTGTCAGATGCATGTAGTGGAAAACCAACAGGACTCCACTGGCCATCACATACAGTCCCCAGCTAAAACCTCTCCAACGCATCATCAGGGATCTACAACCCATCCTGGACAATGATCCCACACTTTCACAGGCCTTGGGTGGCAGGCCAGTCCTTGCCCACAGGCAACCTGCCAACTGAAACATATTCTCACCAGTAACTGCACACCGCACCATAATAACTCTAGCTCAGGAACCAATCCATGCAACAAACCTCGATGCCAACTCTGCCCACATATCTACACCAGCGACACCATCACAGGACCTAACCAGATCAGCCACACCATCACCGGTTCATTCACCTGCACCTCCACCAATGTAATATACTCTATCATATGCCAGCAATGCCCCTCTGCTATGTACATCGGCCAAACTGGACTGTCGCTACGGAAAAGGATAAATGGACACAACTCAGATATTAGGAATGGCAATATACAAAAACCTGTAGGAGAACCCTTCAACCTCCCTGGCCACACTATAGCAGACCTTAAGGTGGCCATCCTGCAGCAAAAAAACTTCAGGACCAGACTTCAAAGAGAAACTGCTGAGCTTCAGTTCATCTGCAAATTTGACACCATCAGCTCAGGATTAAACAAAGACTGTGAATGGCTTGCCAATTACAAAACCAGTTTCTCCTCCCTTGGTTTTCACACTTCAGCTGCTAGAACAGGGCCTCATCCTCCCTGATTGAACTACCTCATTATCTCTAGCTTGCCTGCATATATATATACCTGCCCCTGGAAATTTCCACTACATGCATCTGACGAAGTGGGTATTCACCCACGAAAGCGAATGCTCCAAAACGTCTGTTAGTCTATAAGGTGCCACAGGATTCTTTGCTGCTTTTACAGATCCAGACTAACACGGCTACCCCTCTGATACTTGCCACCAGAGGATGTGTACTACCAACTGTCATATACCTGTCATTGGGAGGGAGCCAAATGTGGACGTGATCCTTATCAGACAACAACCTTTGGGGGACATTAGGGATATATTTTCAAAAGAGCTCAGATCCTATTTGGGCAAATAATTGGCCAGAATTTTTTTAGTACTCAGCCAACTGGGCATTGAAATCATATGAAAAAATCATTCCATAAACATCAAAATGGGAGTTGCTTGGTTCCAATTTTTTTTATTTATTTATTTTTTAAATCTGGCTCTTATCTAGGTGCCAAAAGGGAACTGAGCTCTTTTGAAAAAAATCTGGCATTAATTCTTGATGCTGAACTCTCGAAATCTAGCCCTTAGCTCTTTTGAAAAATCTAATCCAGGGTGCCTGGACCAGGTTGTGATCTGTCTTTTTTCCAGAACTCTTGAGTACTAGAGAAATTTCCTGTCTTACTGGATTGGAGGAGAGGGACCTCTCTATCATCATAATTATTTGGATTACATGAGTATCTAGAGGTAGCAACCAGGACTCATTGCACTCCACATTGTACAGACATATAGAGAGAGACAGTCCCCAGCCTGAATTGCTTACAATCTAAATAGACAAGAGAACAACGAATTGGAGAAATGAAGTGACTTGCCCATGGTCAAAGAGTAGGTCACTGGTAGACCCAAAAACAGAACAGAGGTTTCCTGATTTCCAGTTCAGTGCTCCATCCACTAGACCACACTGCCTTTGCTATGTTGGAAGTAATTCTAGATTCTGGACTCTTGCTGCTTTTGCATAACAGCAAAACATAGGTCAGAAACCAGGACATAATGTTTTATAGTCAAAGCTAGCAAAGCATTAGAATTAGTACTGAAGAATATTAATTATAGAAAGAATTTTGCTAAAAGTCAACATACCTTCACCAAAGGATTAACAGAAAACATTTTTATAGCACTGGTCAAGTGTCTGTTAACGTTTATTTTATATTATGTGTTTGGTTTTCTTAAGAATAAAAAAATGCATGTAGTCAATAAAACACTAAAGATTTTTTTCAAGTCAGACGTTGAACACTGACCATATTTTATATGGACCTACATCTTCAATAGGCTAAATATATATCCTCTTGCGAAAGAAACACACTACTAAGCACCAGTATAATAAAGCTGAAACCAATGAAGCATCATGATTCATTGTAGCACGTTTCATGCTACTGTAAGTTCTGCAATCTAACATAGCCCTCATGACACTTTTTCGCATTTTTGCTATAAAACCCCATTGACAAATCAGGTTTAAACACAGGCTGAAGGATAAAATTGCCTATCACTAATTTTATCAGGATGTCCATGCATTTTTACAGCCTGATCCTTCAAACATGGGAGGCATGTGGGTAACTGTAGGTAGCCTCATTTTGTGGATTTTACAACAGATGCTCAGTGTTCAAAGGTGCCCACTTTCTCAGTTTTCAGTAAATACAGTCTGATACGGTACACATTTATACAAGTGAGTAACTGTACTCATATGACAAAGATAGACTATGCCCCAAGGATCTTACAGTCTTAGGCTTTGTCTACAATACAGTTTATGGTACTCCGGGCTGTGAATAAACCACCGTGAGTGACATAAGTTACATCAACATAAGCTACACCAACATATGCACCAGTATGGACAGTGCTGTCTCAGCGGGAGAGCTTCTCCTGCCAGCATAAGTGCTGCTGCTGACAGAGGTGGTTTTATTATACTGACAGGAGAGCTGCCACACTGCAATGCTGTAAGTGTAGACACGCTTTAAGTGTTGCTTTACTTAATAATTAAAATTCTCAGGATCCATCACAGACTTTTGATAAGTCAGTTAATCCCATTGTGCCTTGATTATTCATCTGTAAAATGGGGATAATAATGCTTCCATCGTCCACCCTCTTTTTGTTTTATTGACTTAGTTTGGCTTAATCTTAATTGCTGTGGTTTGCAATTTTCAAAAAGAGACTAACTGAGTTAGGCAGCCAACATCTAAAGACTATCATCGGGGTTCTGGTCATTCAAGAGCACCCTCTTAGGGTGTTGACAGGATTATAGACTCAAATGGAGATTCTCAGTAGCACTCTGAAGAGGACACAGAGTCTGATCCCTCTAGTTGAGTACCTCTGGATGCTTACCTCTTCCAGGGCTCAGGGAACAAAGTAGGAACAGGAAAATAAACTAAGGAAAAGGAAG
This sequence comes from Gopherus flavomarginatus, assembly GCF_025201925.1. Taxonomy (NCBI): domain Eukaryota; kingdom Metazoa; phylum Chordata; order Testudines; family Testudinidae; genus Gopherus; species Gopherus flavomarginatus. Next base: position 222,205,761 of record NC_066617.1, read on the forward strand.
GTCTAATGAGCCTTCACCTCAGGAGGCTTGGACTTTCTTTAGGCAAGGGAGCAGACTCTGTGTCTGTCAGGCCCCTCTCTAGGAATTGGGAAGATTGGGGGTCTCCCCTTCGGTCCTGACATGATTTACAGGTGAGTCAAGGCTGGACCACTCCAGCTCAGAGAAACTTCTTACATGGTGCAGGGTTTATGTACCCTGTCATAAGGCTCTTTTGAGAATCCTAGACCATAGTAATCTGTAGAACTACCCACTTCAGTAAAGCATAAATGCTTACAATATCTGACCCCAAAGCAGCAGTAAAAACAAATGAATATAAAGAAACACATTTTGATGCAAGATAACAGGATTTATACACTGTATACTATTTTTAGCCTTTTTGGTTAATTAAAAATAAAAGATAATTGCTCATAACCGAAAATTCTGACAAACTATTGGGAATCACAATTATCAAATATTAAAGTGCAGTATTTATCAAACTAGTCAACTACATTACGTAGGCAGCATTTAAAACTTCCAATTTGCTTAAGCATTTTAAATGCTGTGATTGGTCTACCACAGGTTGACTTTTGCCTCTTTGACCTGAACTAGTCACTCTGTAGTATAGATATATCTCACAATTTTTTTAGTGCACTGAAAAATCAATATATATAAGACTATAAAGGCAAAGTTATCACTTTATAATATTGGCAACCAAAGTTGTAGTTCTGCAAACTATAAGCCTAATCCATTTTCAAAGGCAATAAATTTTCATTGCCCATTGCCTACGCAAAGGAAAAACAAAACTTCTGGGATAATATACACTAAAATGCCAGGAGTCTAATTTTCTCTTCTAGCACAAATAACCAACTATAACAGATAGATCCATGCTTGAACTGAAAACAATAGCTAAATGAGTAAGATTCTTCCCCTATCAGGTGAACTTTTCTGAAGTGGACATTGCAAAGATGAGGTCTTCAGGTATCAGATCCTCAGATAATTTAAAAAATGAAAAATATACATTTCAGGGATTCTCTTTGACAAAATAATTGGTCCACATTGCAATGGTAACATACAACAAATTGCCCATCCTTTCACTAGTTAAGGTCAAAGAGGCAAAGTCAACCTGTGGTAGAGAAAATAAACCAACAAGCATAGTTCACTATTTATCAGATAAACAGAGAAAGGAATGTGGGTCACAAGGATGATGAGTTATTCAGTGTTAGCACCTCATTCTGGCCCCTATAGAGCAAAACTCTTAATCATGTGTCTAACTGCAAGCACATGAGTTGTCCCATTGATTTCTTTTGCTTAAAGGTATGCATGCACTTTGCAGGATTGGGGATTCTGATGTGTTGAGCGCCAAAACTCCCAACGACTACAAATAGAGAATTAAGGGCTCAATCCTGCAAAGTGCTGAGCATTCTGGCCCTAATCCTGCAAAACGCTTAACCACGTGTTTAACTTTAAGCATATGGGCTGTCTCAATGACTTTACTGGAAAAAACTCTCACAGGCTTGAAGTGAAGCATGCGCTTGTGTGCTCAGCACCTTGCAAGATTAAGGCCACATATTACCTCATGAGATTTACTGAGTGACTCACAAGATCTGGCCCTATGACTTTTGGTCTGTTCAATAGTCACTGACTATTACTGAACTGTGATCAACTTTATTACATTTGGATTTGTAAGCAGGTAAATGAAAATTGTTAATAGATTGTGGTCTAATCTGAGCTACTGCTGTATTATAGATATACTCTTTGCTTACTTGGTTTCTGTTTCAAGACTGCAGCCTCTCTCACAAGCTCTCTCTAGATTTTCCATCACTATCTTAATGTATAACTGAAAACACCGGTCAAGAACCTCTGCCACCGTTTTTGTATCATTTTCTTTTGCTCACTGAATGATTCTTTAACACGTCAGCATGTTAGAGAGATTTAGGGAGTGAGAGTGAAAAGAGTAGGTCACTGTCTTTGTATCCGTGGAGCAGACCAAAACATATCAGTCATAGTAATAGTTTTGAATGTTTCATCAAACTTTCTAATATGTTTCCTGCTTTACATTTGTATACTATACAATTATCACATGGTTTAACTTTTTCTTTACACTTCTCATTATAACATAGGAAGGAAAAACACTTTATTATATTATTATTTATTTGCACTGCAGTAGTGCCTAAGGGCCTTAATCATGGATCAGAGCCCACTCTGTTAGGGGCACAAAAATACACACCCTTGCTTTGAAGATCTTAGAATCAAAACAAAGTTAATAGCACTTTGCCTGTATAAATGTATTTTACCTTATGCAGAAACTTTTTAAACAAAATAAAAATAAAACAAAGAGATACCTGTTGGGATTTTGCCAGAGAAAGCATCCCATCCAATGTGTAAATGTAATTTCAGACAAGGGATATTAAGGTTTAAGGCCACCTGCAATGTGCTACTCTCATATTCCACCTGTCCTTCATAGAAATCAAGGGTGCTCAGCTTTTGGCATGATTGGCCTCTGAAAGTGTTTTAAGTAGTTTCTTAGGAATTGTTTTTTGTGAGGTTACAGTGGTTGGAAAATGACAAAAAATGAGCCAGAGGCATCAGGTATAACCAAACAGACCACTCAAAGAGGGAATCGGATGTTCCATGCATACTGGGTCAGAGGCTCCAAGCAACTACTATGTACTCAGGACTCAATAGCTTTTATCAAGGCAATAATAAAGTAAGCCTTGTTTTGTCACTGCAGCTGGCGAAGTCTCTTCGAGTTACTCTCCTCCAGTCCCTACCATAAACATCTCTTCCCCCAAACTCCCTTTAGTATGAGGATGAGCTGCAACTAACCTTACTAAGAGTAATTGCACTTTACATTAAATGGTAAACGATATATGTTGTTCAGTGAATTACTGTGTATAAAATACCATTAGATTAATATAATTAATTGCAGCTTGATTGCACTATTTACATTTAAGATAGTTAACTCTAACATAAAGTACATGTAATGTGCATCTACTAGAGAAATGTTAAACTAACATTATTATTTTCTGATAGGGTAGCATTTACTATTCAATAATAATTCATAAATCCATATCTAACACGTAGTTGAGCATGTTTAGAACACTGAGCTTAATTTTGCTGTGGAATGCACAGCGCGATAAAATGTAAGATTATTTTATAACTGTACCGCCTCCCTCCAACATTTCTTGAGGCTTTTGCACATTCTAAGCGGTGCTAGCTGAAAGATAATAGGAAATGAAAACAAGCAGATGCAATTTTGCAACTAACATATTAATTGCAAATATCACAGTTCAGCTGTACACAGTTTACTGCTGCCAAAATCCGTAGTCTTTGTACTGCTGTTATTATAATGTTGCAGGTCAAAACCAGCAACCAGCTGTTCAATAGCTGATGATTTTGCTAAATAATGCAAGACTACGCAAACAATGTGATAGGTACCGAACCACGCTCAGAAAGAAAAGAACAAAATAGGAAAATAATTATTTTCAATCCGATTATGGATTAATAGGTCACGTTCATGCGTGAGTTTCTTGACAAAGGAGTGGTATAAAATATAGAATTTTCCTGTTCCCGTTTTTCCTTTAAAACTTGTCTCTCCTATCAGCACTGGGCACTAGCACCTATACAACGGTGTAGCCCTTGTGGCAGTACTTTAATTTCTTATGTAATTTGTTGCAGATGGACTCACTGTATTATGAGACTGGTAATAACACCTTTTAACTATTACTCATTTTCAGCTTTTATAGAAGGAAATCTTTTTATATAACTGGAGTTTTTCCCTCATCTCACTGCAGTTTATTGTGTCCACCCACATGTGTTACTTTTTTGAAATAATGAACATAAAGACACCTAAAAGCTGAAGGGAAAAAAGGGAAGCAATGAAATGTTGAATGGCAGCTGGAAAATGTAGAAGAGTGATCCGTTCCAAAATGGTTACCAAAAATATACTCCCTTTATAAACAAACAAGTAGAGCTGGTCAGAAAATTTCAGTACATTTTTTGTAACTGCCCCGTCTTTTTCTGACCAGCTCTAGAAGCAACTTAACATTTGTGCCAGTGTAGTCTTTTTTTAAAAAGAAAAAAAAGAGTTTGAAACATTTCTTAGTTTCCTGTGCTTCCTCAGAATGGCAGTGAATTACTGATGCTAGAAAAAAATGAAGACCTAGTAGGGTTTTTGTCCATTATCCTGGCACTACAGGACTGAACTTCCCAGTGTATTTTCTAGTGCTCTGTCTAGTCCAGATTTAAAAGCAAAGGGTCTTCCATCCCTTCCTTTGGAAGGCTAATCCACAATATGATGGATATGACATTTGGGAACTCTTTAGTGACATTAAACTTAAATTTTCCAAAATTTCATATGATTATTTCTACCAGACTAAGTAACTCCTCCTTTTCTGTGATTTTTCAGGCTATAATGTTTTCAGATGGTAATTATGATTCCTCAGGCCTTGATCCAAATGTAAGTAACTAAGTATTTGAGTAGTCTCATTAACTACTCAGCATGCAATAATATTATAGTTTTATTTTTAGAAAGGAGAATAGACAGAAACTTTATCATTCACCATTCATTACAGCTCAGCTTTAACATATATTTGAGTTACACAGTCAGTGAAGTATTTTTCTAAACCATGCAAAGTTTGACAATGGAAAACTTGTATGTCTAGCCTATCCGAATTTTCAACCACTGATGCTAAGGAAGCAAATTAATATAGACAAATCTCATTTCATTCCATGCCAATAATTATAATTAAAAGGCTGAGAGAAAGTTGGCAAAGAAGTAACCTAATTATTTCTCTTTTCCATACCATTCAGCCTGAACCAAAATTTGTTCCAACAAATCCCTGTGCATAGAAATGGCAGCATTTTTCCTTAGCTTTGTTGGGGGACACTCTCTTCACCATATCTGTGAATTTTGAGGAATGATTTCTGAGTGAGAACTGCATTAATTCTCTTTAGAATCTCATGCACTGAAAACCACTCTTCAGAGGCATGCTGTAGTACTTCATCCACAATATCACACTTCACATTTTTCTGTAATAGATTTGGTGGAAGAATAGTTTAAACTCCAATTCCATTGATAAATCTAATTCCTCTCTCCTCTCTATAAAATACAAAAAAAAAAGGGTTGTGAAATTACTATTTGGGGAAAAATACCCATCTCTAGTATCTGCTATATATTCTGTTTCCTGAAATGATATTGCAATGTAGATGCTTTTCCATCTTGAAAATATTCAAAACGATGCATAAGTGCTGTGGCAAAGTATAACCTCAAATTTATCAACTTGACCAATTGAATAACATTACCTATTGCAATAGATAGTAAGAAAAATAACCAAAAACAACAACAATCTATTTCTCTGTTATATTTATTGTTGTATCCACATCTGTATTTATCTAGAGAGACAAATTTGGGATGATTTCATTATTTACAAGAGGCAAAGCATGTTTTCCTCAAAGTGTTCAGGAGGAAAAAGTCAAAGTCTGAAAATTTTCAGAATCTCCACTTCTGGAAATATGAGTTTGCCATTGACTGGTTTCTCCAGGTTATTCAATAGCCGTCATTCTGCGTGGAACAGTGTGATCATCATTCAGACGGTTGATCATATATTCTGGAACTAAACATGCCTTGGGGAGTGGCTACGCCCCAGCACCTCCACTTAACACACAACCAAAGTTCAGACAGAAGGTTCACCCTAGGGTTCTGACTCTCCTCACTTCTATGCTCCTAACCTAAGTGTGCCCCATTTGGCTCCCCTGTGAGTGAAGTAGAAGATGAGATGACTGAAGCTATGGTTCTAAGACTGATTTGCATCATCTGCCCATTCATATTAACTCAAAATGGAGTAGGAGGGGACTCATTAGCTTCTTGTGCAATACAGAATTTATCCCAATTTCATATCTTCAGTGGTTTATCTATTATTTTGTGGTCAGCCTTAAATCCTGTTAATTAAATAGAGGAAGTGATCTCAGTATTTGCAGTATTCCCCTAATTTGCTATATAGCGAATACCTCAAATGCCATACTGAAGTACTAAGCACCTAAGGCAACTGGCAAGTTTTTGAAACACTAGCTGTTGTAGTTTTAAATGGTACAAGCAAAGGGGCTTCTACAATGACTCTGTTCCACCATATAATAGTCATTAGAGATGCTAGATCAGATCACACGCTGACTATATTCCAATGCTGCTGCCCAGGAGGGAGTTGACCAGAATTTCTGCACAAGAACTGGAACAGAACAGCAGTGGCCAAACATAACCGTATGGTGTGATACAAAGGTTTTATCAACAAAAATGTGGCACTGCTACGTTATTCACGAATGGCAAAGTTATGAGTGGGTTTTATAAGTCATGCTAAGTGAGTACTTTCTGCCACCACAAACTAGCACGTGTTCTCTGTGTGCCACGTGTGCTATTAAAGCTACTTTACAAAAGTTTGAGAGAGTTTTTAAAAAAATATATCCCACTGTCTGGAAAGCCAGGTGCCTGCGGTTACATTTGTTCAACTGGACAGATCTCAAAAGGAGCCAATCCACCCCTCTCTAAAAATAGCCTGAAATTGTTTTCCAGAGCTAAAAAAAGTTACAGTATAAAGCTCTGATATCTCAGGACTTTCTTGGGCAAGAACAATAGATCTCCCTTGGGAAAATAACGATTTTCCTGTCACAATGGTATAACTCTCCCATTACTAGGGCTTATAGAGTCACAAGATTTCAGAAGTTAAACCACTCCCTGAGCTGACCTGAATATCGCCCCTAATGGGACTCAGGCAGGTGAGATTTTGGAAGGGACAAAATGTAATATCTGGGAGGAAAGAATGAAACAATTCTCTTACAGATTGATTTTAGCATCATGTGAAACTGCCAAAGGATTGAAATGCTAGAAGTAGGAAAGCTGATTCTTGGGTACATGTGTATGTAGAGAGAGAAAGAGAGAGAGATTTATCATACAGCTTTGCATTTATCATGTGGGTATCACTGCCACATGCATATGTGGTGGGAATGCTCATGGGCAGTGGATTCTTAAAATGTTCATTTCAGTTCTAGGGAAAATCTTAAACTGGCAATATCTCTAAAACCAGAATCAACTTTTAAGCATGCCCAAGACATGAACAATTAATGACACTTTACACTTGCCAAAAGAACCTCTTTAAAGACACTTCTTTTAGGCAGTGCTTTCCTATGGATGTTTTGCCTTGACTCAGGCACTTAAGCAAGTCCTTCCCTTTAAATACATATCTAGGATCACATTGACTTCTACGGGACTTAAAAGCATGTGCAAAAGTTCTGATGTGAGTAGGGATATTTTCCTGAAGCAGGTGATTAAGGGTGTTTACACAGCCTGTGGAAGTGAGCCTCCTAGCCCGGTTCAACAGCCTTGGGCTAGCAGGGCTTGTATTGGTGCTCCAAACATAGCTCTGTAGAGAGAGCTTTGAAGCTGGAGCTCAGCCTCTAAATCCCTTCTCTACCTAGCTCCTGCCTGAGCTGTAACTTCAAAGTGTGCCTACACAACTCTTTTTAAAGTGCTAGGGAAAGCCCTGCTAGCCCTGCAGTGGAGTAGGGCTGGAAGGCTTGATTCTGCAAGCTGCTTAGACAAACCCTCCGAGGCAGTGGGATCAGATCCTTAAATGCTGTAAATACAGAGAATTATTTTAAAATAAACTTTTTTTAATGTAGCTTGTTCCAGGAGTCAGTCATGTCCCAAAAGTACCTTCTTATATTTTTGATAGAAAATTAAAAATATTTTACATACTGTGTGTTACACTATGTTTGTATGTCTACCATTTTACGTGGTTGTGGCCCCAAATATACACAACCAAAGTACATTTTTAAACATTAAATTAGCTAGAAAAAGGAAGTTAACTATATTCAAAACCTGCATTCTTTTTTTTAAACTTGGATGAGAATGTTTGAAATCCTTTTATGACTGTATAAAAATACTTTGCTATCATTACACAAACTCCATCATTCAGAAGACAGCACTCCACACATTCATTTTAGTAATGCCTGCCTGGTCTGGGAATGATTGTTGGAGGACAACTAATAGGTCAATGCATTTGTCAGTAACAGACATCATGATGTACTAGGTCTAGGAACAATAGTCCCAAACCAATGAATTCATTCTGGTTGATAAAGGTAATAGTGTTGATGTAATATACTTGGACTTCTGTAAGACGTTTGACATGGTATCATGTGACTTTATGATAATTAAACTAAAAGAATGCAAAACCAATATGGCACACATTTCATGGATTAAAATGGGTTAACTGATATATCTCAAAATGTAATTGTAAAAAGTGATTATCATCAAGTTGGTGTGTTTCTAGTGGGCTCCCATAAGAGACAGTTCTTGACCCTATGTTATTTCATTTTTTTAAACTAAAGATCTGGAATGAAACATAAAATCAGTACTGATAAAGTTTGCAGAGTCACAAAAATTGAGGGAGTAACAAATAGTGAAGAGAACAGGTCACTGATACAGAATCATCTGGATTGGTTGGTAAACTGGGGCAATCAAGGAATGTATGTTTCAATTAATTTATGTATTAATTTTACATTTACAGAACCTTTGTTTAATAGGAAAAGTGCTCTCTGTTCTATTATAAATTTTTCACAGTCAAATAAATAATCAAAATGCAATTTTCATTTCTACATTGTAGTGTGATAAGAACATAAATTCCATCACCTGGTTGTTACTAGACACTAAGGACTAACAGCTCAAGAGACAGTTGAGAGAGAGGATGGCCTAGTGGTTACGGACCTAACCTAGTTGAGAGACCTGGCTTTAAGTTCCTGTTTCATCATAGACTTCCTGTGTGATCTTCGGCAAGTCACTCTGCCTCTCTGTGCCTGCCCTTACGGGGTTTTATGCAAAAAATTACATTAAAAATTGTGAGGCACTTAGACACTATGATAATGGTAGCCACGTAAGTACCTTAGATAGTTTTAAACATTCATGTTTATCCCCTTTGATGAGTTACCACTGAGCCTGAGCCTGCTGAAGCCTGATGAGTCATTCCTGAATCTGAAAGTGAGATGAGTGATCAGAGGCAATCAATTGAATGTTTTGTGATAGGCCCCACATCATTCAACCAGACTTCAGTCAATCCACAGGCAAGGATCCACCCATGTGATCCCAAGGAAGTTACATAGGTTTCTAAAGGAAGCAAACTCTTCAATCTGCTCAGAGTCACTACCTGGACTAGATCAACAGATCTCCCTTCCCCTTGCCCATTTCCACACTAGACAGCCCTTGTTCCAGCCAGAATGTTACTTAAGCCGTCAGGAGAGATTTTAACAATCCCTTTCTCAGTGAAATTTTATTTTTCAGAATTAGAGTGAAGAGATTACTTTGATAGGGTCCTGATAGTGAGTGTCCCAGAAAATATTAATCAGGAACCCCTTCTTCTGTAAGTTATGTCAGCCTTGTGAATTTCCACTGTCTTGAGCAAGCCAGTTATTTGGGCAGGCAAGTGAAAACTGGACCTTTAATTGGGTTGATGGCAGTCCCTATAGCCTTTTGTGGGTGTCACCTGCAGGTGGTTCCATTTTTATAGCAGTTCAGTCACTCTCCTACATGGTTACTCTACAGCGCAGTAGGAAGCAGCCTCTAGAAAATTATAAAAGGCCACCTCATGTTTATTCTTCCTCTGTCATTTAGGCAGACAGAGAAAAGGCTGTGAACTCCAACCTCTACTCCCAATCTAATGGCAACAGCCCCCACTGCCTTTCTCCTAGTCCTACCCTTAAGTGTGGGATTTGCCAATACAAACAGGGCAAACTGCAAATTCCTCTCCTCCACCCACACTGGGACTGGAAATCTATAATGACAAGTTTGCGAGGCTGCAGTATGTGTGGGTATGTAGTTACTTTGTATAATGTTATTGTGTGCCTTAGAGGAAAAAACTCTATGTAAGAAGCTGGAGTGCTGCCCTTTAGAAAGGGCAGCCCCAAGTATATGCTTGGAGCGCTGGTGCCTAGAGCCAGCCCTGCACAGAGCCAAGAGCCATTAAGTAGTATACATGATACCACAAAGGGATCAGAGTGTGCGACAAGCTTGTATGCCCAGCACTGAGGCTGGAAGCGGCTCCAAGACTGCAGAAGTGACATTTGCCTTTGATGTTGAGGGGCATGGAGTGATATAGACAGGTGGAAAGATGAATCTTCCACTTCTCTGTATTAGCCTGTCTAGCCAATTTGGCAGTGGTGTTACTGTCAATGGGAGTCAGGGCTCTGAAGCTTTTAGGATGGAGCACAGGAGTATAATATGATAATTGTGGAGAAGAGTATGACACTTCTAGCTTCTAGATTCCCAACACCTATCTAAAGAGATCTTAACCAAAGTAATAAAACAAACAAAAAACTTTTAAGGGATCTCATTTTTATTCCTTTATAATGTGGTAATGTTTTGGTCCACACAAGGGGATTTTACAGGTACAGTATTAAACAGGTATTCAGATAGCACAAGCACAATTAAAAATCCTAGAGAAATAGACAAATCAAAATCTAGGATACAGGGGTAAAGACTGGGCTAGTTTATTCTGAAAAATTCAGTAAATTAATCAGCTGTATTGCTTTCAATCTTTAGTAAGACTGCACCTGTTCTGCTAACCCTTTGCTCTTCAGTGTTGTATAATGCTTACTCTATTAAAGGATAATCACATGGCTCAGTGGACAGCACTGTACAGCTATTTTTGACTATGCACTTACAATGGAATTTCCTTAATTGTGTGTACCCAAAGGGTGTTTGTTTGTAATGGTACTCCAGTATTTAAAAACCAAGAACCATGTTTCAGATTAATTAATGTGATTTAGTCTAAGCTTCATAGTCTAGTTGGACAGAAACAACACAAACGTTTAAAGAAAGATGCATGAGGTTTAAGAATGAGAGCAGAGACAGTGGGTAATCGGTCAGTGATAGAAGGCTAAAATACTTCCAGACTTGAAGCAAACACTCAGACAAAATGAACTTACCTGCTTTGCTAACATAATGTGACACAAACATCAGACCATATGCACTTGCAGTATTACATAAATCATGGCATTTCCTTGTGGTTTTGCTGTGTATCACAAGTGCTGGAGCAGTGAAGCAGTTAATGAAAAAGTTACATTTAAAGCAATCAGTTTATAATAATTGGGGGGCACCATCAGAACAACAAAAATCTGGAGTGAAAATTGCAGAAAACTTGTGATTATCAACCCAAAATTCAGAAGAATAGTACAGCATGCCTAATGTTCTACTGAGGAACTGAAGGCCATTATACTATTTGTGCCTCTATTCTTTACAGACAGGAGTCCTGCTCCTCTCACCAAGCTCTGGAACACTCTACTATGCCTATTTTTGGTACTTGTATGGTGCCTTTTATTGCAGCAGCTGAGCACCTCACATTTTTTAATGTATTTATATTCACAACTCCCCTGTGCTATTTATACCCATTTTACAGATGGGGAACTGAGTCACAGACAGACTAAGTGATTTGCCCAAGGTCACACAGAAAGTGTGTGGCAGAGCATCAACCTGAACTTAGGAGTCTCTGGTCACTTAACCATTGTGACAACCTTCCTTCCCCAACAACTCACAGTGCTGCATATATTCTTGATACTATAATCAGGCCTCATGCCCCCTGCACCAAGCCATCTAGGGCGGAAGTGTTCAGCCACAGGTTAGTTTATCTATCTAAACATGAGATCAGGACCAGTGATTTGCAATATAAGTGACATATTTAGACTATTACCTGCACTTTGTTTTTGAAGTTCAGCTGTTAGGGAAGTCCAACAAACATTGCAGAAAGGGCAAGCAATGGGACGTTTTCTTGAATAATTCCTTGATAGTTGGGTGAAGCTCAGTGAAAAACTAATCATAGGAGTTCATATTTTCTGTTCATTTAAAAAAAAGTAATTTCAAACCTCACTGATGTTTTTGTAACATTTTTAGAAAGGATCGTGGCATTGCTGCCTACTCTATAAGGGCTCAGTCCTGGCTTTGCTCATGAGCCCTGTCTTTGGGTCAGCATGTAATTGCACTAACCTTCTGAGAAGCCCAAGGGGGAGACTGACACTCAGGGAGTCACAGGCTCTTTCCTGGTGCTTCCACTGCTGTCTCTACCTGGCACAGTATGTGCTCCCTGACATGGTGGCATAGCTGCACTGTTGAATAATTAGAGTGGGTAGCATTGCCTCAGATGGTTCACTGCCCCCTCACTGGCACAGAGAGGAGACATAGTGTCTTTGCAGAGTCTGATGTCTTTCCTGTGTTTCCAGTTGTGCTGCAGGTAGCTGGAACATGAAAGTAAGAGAGTGCTGGTCACTCCCTTTCAGTCACAGATTTCTATGCACCCAGGCCACAATTTGGCCCTAAGTAGAGTTTGAGATTTATCAAAGCCAACAACGGGCTTTAGCCATACAGCTCCATTAATTTTAAAGGGACTTGTATTCATAAATAACCTTTCCCACTTTAGAAATCTCAGTGAGAATGTATCATATAAATCCTATATATTTGTGTGTTGAGAAGTAATGTGTGCCAAAGGGGATCATTGATGACAATGTCTAAGTCCACTGACTCAAATAAAATCCATATTTCTGGATATATGTAATCTATTTGTATGCACAGATAGCATATAAAACATGGAATCATATGAAGGCTTTTCATTTCATTATGGGTTTATATTTTAAAGAAAATGTTAGTGTTCATTCAAGTGCTGTGTTGACAGCCATGCATGCAGAGGTCCCCGTTAACTCACAGATTGGATACAGCAGTAGTAGTAGCAAAGTCAGCTTCATTCATCACTATTATTAATTATTACTATTACTGTCATCATCATCATCATCCAAAATATAAAAAGTAAAGTGAGCTATGCATTCTCCAGATTATTTAATGATTAAAGAAGCCGAGATCTCCAGCCACAGGATACCAGGAACTCATTCTGAAATCAATGGTTCCGCATTTTCTATATTAACCGCATACTCTGAATAGGTTACTCATATTCAATAAACAGATTTGTTGTGTTGTTATAGATGTACACATTCTTTTGTATTGAAATCAGTGACAATGCCTTAAACTAGCATAGGATCCCAGCTATCTTTGGACATAGGAACTAATGAGACTATTGTTTCATGATTGGTGGTACGTTTAATCTCGTTGTATCATTAGTGCTAGGCGGGGGGGAAGTTAACCGGAGATTTAGAAAGGGGGGCATTTTTAAAATGGGATAAAATAGGGGAGAGGGCAGTGCTCCGTACCACATTTGGGGGGAAAGAATGGAAGAAGGTTGAGATAGTTTAAAAGAAAACCATGGAACTAACTAGATACTTACCTCACCTCATAAAATATTTCATTCTTTTGTCATATCCCTTTCCTATCTCTTTCAGTTGTTTTCCCCTCTCAATTTTGAAGTGAAAACTTCAAATCAATAACTACTAGTAATAATTAATCTGATAAAAATTGAAGAGCCCATGATTTCAGGATGTCCCTACTAGTTTTGCTTCATTCTACAACATTCTGCAAATTCTAAGCCTTCATTTTAAAATAAAAATGTAAGAGAGTGCTATGCACTCAGTAAATCTTGAGAAACCTGATAGGACACTACAAGATAATCTGATGCAAAACTGTCTCTATTTAAACAATGGTACAATCTGGTTGGAAACTCAATCCTCCCCTATTTACTGTAGCAAAGCACAAACTTGAAAGCTTATTTGGCACCATTTAAATAGGAATATTAATAATATACTCGAACAATATATTTTTCTTTAAAGATGATTAAGGGAATGAGATATAAAAATCTTTGTTAGTACAATAGAAAAGTTGCACAATTACAAATCACACCAGACAAGTCAAGGAATGTAGAATTAAGGCAATATGATGTTAGAATTAAGGCAATATTACCTCGCCCATGTACTAGATTTGCTTTATTGACTGTCAGTTTTTCTAGCTACATGTTCAACCGGATACATTTGCTATGACAGTAAAAGTATAACAGAAAGTTGTAATAGATATGTAACATATTTGCCACTACTGTTGCTGTTGGAGCCTTACCTTTGCATTGTCTTACTCTTTGCAGTCTAGTTTTGATATCTGGTGAACCTGAAGTTATTCTATTAAAATGAAGCTGAAATACAACAAACTTACTCCACGCTTATACATATGTGTGATATGCAGGATGACCTAACAGAAATTAAAATTGGGAGAAGGAAAAAACAAACAAACAGTGATTATTCTCTATGTATGTTCGGAAGACAGCCCAGTAAACACCTAAGTAAAACTCCAAGGATTTATTTTGTAATCAGACACTTGAGATGATTGGCAAGCCTTATTTACAGTTTTCCTGTGTTGTCATCTATATTTTAAAAGATATCAGATTTTTAGCAAGAAAATAATTTGGTCACCATCACGAAATATAGTCTTCTGATTGCATTAGAGTGGCTCCACTATGACTTTTCTTGTTTGCTGACAATGAGTTTTCCTATGTTAATTAAAAAAGCAATGTGTCTATGATCTTTACTCATTAAAATTAATGTAATAGTATTTAAATTGAAGATTCATATTGGACTCAATCTGGCAAAGCTGAATAAAACAGCTTCATGTGAGTTACTCTAAGCTTATTGCTGATGTAACAGAACTGTATCAGGAGTTTCTACATGAAATCAGTTTACCCTTGCTTCACTTGCTGTTATTACCCCTCCCTCAACACCAACTAATATGTTAGGAGCAGACAAAAATGTCCAGTATTAAATAAACCTATAAAAAGCTGTTCACCAGAAATTCAAAGCCTCAGGGGAATAGGTCTCCTCAGGCATGGGAGCTCCCTAGGCCTTACCCATTTGGTATGCATCCAGCCTGCTTTGATTCTTCATGCTGACTGACTTAGGGTATGTCTACACTAGCAAGTTTCTGTGCTACAAGTTATGCCACTTTTACTGAAATGCTGGAATTAAACGGCTGTTGCGTGTCCACAATGTGCTCATGATGCTGGAGCGCATCCACATTAGTAGGTCTTGCAATGGCAAAGACAGCAGTGCATTGTGGTAGCTATCCCACTATGCAACTGGTCACAGGGTGCTTTGGGAAGGATTTTCAGTGCCACATGGGGCATGCGCAGAAACATATGATGCAGGTTTCCCAACCCCATTGGTCCATGAGCATCCTACTGCATTGCCAGCTGCTTTTCAATTGAAGTGTATGTGTGTGTGTGTGTATTGAGGGGGGTGACAGGAAGTGCATGTGTGTATGGAGGGGGGAGAGAGACAGTGTGAGGTCTTATAAGTCCATACAGAGGCAGGAAGCAACAACTCCTGAGCAGGACCAGCGCTAGGTGTTTGAGCGCCCTAGGCGGACAGCAATTTCGCCGCCCCGCGAGCTGGTCCCGCAGCTCCGGTGAGGCTGCTGCAGTGGTGCCTGCGGAGGGTCCGGTGCTCCGTGGCTCCAGTAGAGCTGCCACAGTGGTGCCTGCAGGAGGTCCACCAGAGCCCCGCGAGGAGCCAACTGTCTGCAGGAACTACTGTGGCAGCTCCACCAGAGCCGTGGACCAACGGACCCTCTGCAGGCACCACTGCGGCAGCTCCACCGGAGCTGCCTGCCACCCCCTCTGGCAAAATTCCGCCCACCAATTATTCTGGCACCCTAGGCGATTGCCTAGGCTGCCTAAATGGTAGCTCCGGCCCTGGTCCTGAGGTGGCGGGGAGGGAGAAACCCCGACATCAGCCCCCACCTCCCTCCTGGGGCTCTCTGCACAACAATCTCTCTCTCACGCACACACACCCCTGCCTCTGTGTTCAACAGCACAAGCATTCCACATTAATGGTTTGCTTTGTGTCCCGGAGCAGATCAGCACAGCACACAATGGCTGTCAGAAATGGTGCTTTGAAATGGGAGGAGCGCATGTCTCCAGGGCAGCAGAGTTCAAAGCAATGAGCAAAGCAGTCACTTGAGGCATTATGGTACAGCTCCAGAGGCCAATTACAGTGCAGAAAGCAATCAAGTCTTCACACTGGAAATACAACACTGGAGCCTCTGCGCAAATAGCTTTACGACTCTCGTTGAGGTGATTTTTTGGCAGCACTGCAATTCAGCAGTTTCTGCACACAAAGCGTCTTGGCAGTGTGTACACGTCTGCAGTTTGAGCGCAAAAAGCTGCTTTACTGTGCAGAAACTTGCCAGAACCATGGAGAACTGAGGCAAAAATATGGATGGAGTGTAGACATCTATAACAGAAACAAAAGACATAAAAAGATACCTATTTTTAAAAATATAGATAAATAATTCTATTAACTAGGATGAGATTCTGATGATGCATGGGGAAAAAGAGAAAGTAAAATTCACTGATGCAGATGTAAGCAGACAGATTTTGAAGAAACTTTAAATTAAGATTATGGATTAGTAGACTAACAAATAGGTGCCACAGGACTCTTTGCTGCTTTTACAGATCCAGACTAACATGGCTACCCCTCTGATATTTAAAAGTAAACAAACAAAAAACCCAGCGCTGTTCACCATGTTATTTGTATTACACTAACATCTAAAAACCCAATCTAAGACAAGGGTAATATTCTACTGGACACTGTACATTACAGGTAGTCTGAGAATATCTTTTTTTTTCCCCGCTGAAAATGTTGAGGAAATTTACTTTTTAAATCATCAAAATGTACAGTGGAAAATTTCAACTTTTCATTGGGAAAAAACAAACTTTCAACAGAAAATAAAAACTTCTGTTTTCAAATGAAAATTCAAAAATGTTTTGGAGGAAAGCAGCCACTTTCCATGGAAAGTTTTGTTTTGCCAGAAACCCAATTTTCTGTTAAAAGAAAAAAGACAAACTTTTAGTTCTGCCCTACTGTACATATAAAGTAAGAGACATCTTCTGACTTATTAGTTTACAACATACGTAGACAAGACAGGGCTGAAGAAAAATAGCATTAACATACTTTCCATTTTACAGATTGGAAACTGAGGCACAGAGAAATTAAATAGCTTCCTTGTGATACAGGAAATCTTTGGCAGTGATAAGAATTAAACCCAGGACTCATAAATCCTAATCTAATGTTTTAAACCACAAGACAGTCCTTCCCTGGAGGATGGATTTCTCCAAGTGTTAACAGCTCTAGCTTTTCCAATGTGCTAAAACAGTAACCCAACTGAACCTCATTTCTTAATTTGTCCTTAATTTCATTTCAGCTTTCTCATTTTGAATTACTTCAATTAGCATGTTGATATCTTTATTTTGTTACTTTGTGTTACCTTACCTAAACTTTTTTTTTTCTGTTCTAGACCTTGACAAATGATTCTAGGATATTTAATAAAAAAAACCCTCTCACTTACATTAGTAATCTGAAGCATAAGAGGCTTGGTCCTTAAGTACTTGAATTCCTCATGAACACACACACACACACACACACACACACACATACACACACACAGAGAAACCACACCAATTAAAGACATTCCATTGTAAGTGGACAATCAGCAATAGATGTATAGTATATGTCCATTGATTGTCCTTTAATAGAATATACATTATAAATCACTAAAGAGGGAGGAGGAAGGAAGATATGCTAGACAAACAAAAGATTAAAAAGCATATTTATAACCTGATTAACTGTTGAATTTTCCAGAATAAACTAGCACAGTCTTTAAATGTATGTTCTATATTTCTCTCTATTTTTATACTGTGCTTGTCACCATAGTATGTGAAAGTCTTGAAAAATAGTCTAAGGCCTCTTCTGTAACCAAAGCATTTCCCGTTATGGAGGAAGAGAAATGGAGAGCTGTGCATCTCTTAAAATGATGGGTATTGATCGAGCTGGATAAGCATCAACATCACGATAAAAGTTTATTGACTTCTTTTAACATTTACAAGATTTCCCTTTCTAATCAATGTTAACATATTTTTTTTAAAAAAAGTGGCACTAAGTTTTATTTTTCCACAGAAACTAACAACAATCAAGGCAATTAAATATTAAAACTCTGTAAAACTCAGTAGGCATCTTTCCATTGATTAAAATGGACTGTGAACCAGGTTCTTAAATGGCAAAATGAGGTTGCCTTATCAGCACCAGTAAAACCATGATTAAATAGTAGTTAGGTGCCTGAATCTGTAATGAGGGACAATAACTCACAAGGCTCATAGAAATTGCCATACCAGATCACACCTTTGGTATTTCTAGTCAGGTAACCTATCTCCAGTACCAGCTCATTCAGAAGAAGCACCCATTAATGAACAAAAACAAGAGATTTTTCAGAAGTGTATGAGGGATTTAGGAGCACAGGACCATCAATATAAATGTCATATGGTAACAAAGGCAGTTAGAATTTGGCTTAGGTCCTTAGGGTATCAGAATTAATATTATAGATACATTTTATCAAAGCTATTGTAACTTCATAGGATATTCTTGTTATTCATGTACATATCTATTCATATTTTCAGTCCTACTAAAGCTTTTCATTTCAGTAATATATCTTGTGTCAATGAGAGCCAAAGGTTAGTTATGAATTATGGAAAAGAGTATATCCTTTTAACAGTTTTAAATTTGTTGCAATTTAGTTTCATTGGGTCTTAATGAGAAATGGTAAACAGTAGAACCCAGCTGATCTTCCCAATATCCTTCAATATTTCATATACCACTGCCATGTCACCTTCTAATAACTTCTTCAGTATACTAAATGATCTTCATCTTTTCTCATGTGGAAGTCTCTCCACATCTCTAATTATTATTGTTGCCCTTCTCTGGACCTTTTCTATATTGCCACTATCTCCTTCTACAGATGGAGTGGCCTATGCTGGACAGAATATTCAGGACAATGCATGTCATCAATTTATACAAGCACAGTATAATAAATAATTTCAGCATTATTTTGCATCCTTTTGTTAATGCAGCCTAATCCATATGAACTGTTTGCTTTTTTGCTTGCAACTGCACACTAAGTGGGTGTTCTCAATGAGCTGACTGTAATGGTGTCCAGGTCTTTTCATTGAGATGTTTTCTAAAATAAGTTAACTGTAACATCAGTGTGTAGAATTAGTTCAAATTGTTCATTCCAATGTGCACTCTTACCTTGTGCTGGTCTAAAACGACATATGTTATTATGTTGCCTAACTGACTACTTTTATGAGGTCCTTTAGAAGTCCCTCTCCAGCCTGGACTAACCAAAATAAGTTTATCTTCAAGTGAAGTTCAGTTCATTTCCTGTTCCAGACCATTAAAAGATATATTAATAAAAGGTAAGCATTTGAAATCAACTACCTAATCATAATACATGAGATAGTAAGTTTTTATCTAATCAAAATAGGAAATAGTTGTGGTACCTCAATTAACTGTGTATACACACACATACGCACATACACACACAAATACACACACAGACACAGGGCCTGATTCTATACTGATTTCACATTGGAGTCAATATAGTAGTAGTCAGTGATGTTACACAGACATAAAATTTGTGTAACACAATAGAGAATCAGGTCTGTTTGCCTTTTAATTACAACCACTGAATAGACATGCAAAACACATACAAAACAACCCAAAACCAAAATCAGAACAAACTAGGAAGGCCATGAATCAATAACTCTATGTTTAACCTTTCTGCAGGAAATTAGACCTCAAATATTTGTTAGAATAAAGGGGCCACATACTTATCTATGGCCAAGGAGCACACAGCACAAATTGAGATGGTGGGAGATGCAAAGATGGTATAAAGTGCAGCTTTATATTGCTCTAATCCTTAAACTTCTGTGCATAGGACTGGTCCCTGAGGGCCAGTAACAGTCACAAGGAACTGAAACCACAGCTAGGGGTCAGTGCAGCACAGAAGCATCCAGGACATATACCTTTTCCTCCAGCCATACTAGCTCTATCCATAGGAATCTATTATGCCAGGAGATGCTCCCTCTACTGAAATGATCCTTCTGGAGTTTGATCCACCAGCTCTACAGCCATAATCCTCCAGAGGTGCAGTGCAATGTGGCCACACTGCACAGGAGGACCTTGTTGAAGGACTCTTTAGTTGCAGGAGGAAGAGGAGGTTGAGCTTAACTACTCACTGCTTAAGGCACTCGAGAAAGAAATATTGATAGTCAGTAGTAGGTTATCTCACATATAGTCTCAAAAGTAGAAGGCTTTTCATATGTATTGTAATACCACGTGTTAATATGATTTCAAATTTTCTTAAGGCCAGCAACCCTGTGATGGCTATACATTTGGGTGGGGCTAAATTTAGTGACATTTTTAGTGACAATTGAAGCACGTATTACAATGAGATTTTTAATAGAGGTCATTAAGACAGGTTTTTGTACAGTATTTGGGGGAAGTTTGTATGGAAGCAGCAGCTGGGAGCAGAGCAGATTTTGCTAGAGTTCTGAAAGTTGGGGCTATTTCAGGGTAAATTTTGCTGTTCACTCAAGGTAATAAATTGGAACCATGTACTTTCTCCCACTCTTATTATTTATTATTTTTACTCAGAAGTACCTGGTGGCCCCAATGAGATATCAGGTCCCATTGTGCTAGTTTATATATAAATGAAAAGATGGTCTTTGCACCAAGGAAATTACTATCTAAACATATATAAGGAAAGACACGAGGTGGATACAACATAAAAATGGAGGAAGCAAAAGACAGGAGCATTCTTGCCTCCACAATATCTTCTATGCAACCCCTAACTTGAGAACATCCTCTTGCCCTGTTCTGTATCTTCTCCGTTCTTTAAACACCATGTTTCCAAAAGGCCTATTAACATCAGCATCCCCTCTATTAATTTCTAGTGAAGGGAAAAGAAGGAGAGAAAAATGAAATAAGGACATCACCTGCTGAACATCACTACTCACCCAATCAATGTCTCTTAGTGCTTCCCATGAAATTTATTTCTGCCCCCACTGAGAAAGTCCAAACTTTTCTAAAATCACAAAATCCAGAAATCCAGAAATACATACACACTCCCCTCTAAATTTGTTAGGGGAATCACTGTACTTGATACTATGACCATTAGAGTATCATTGTGTGCAACTCTCGTAGACGTGAATTGTCTCTGTACAGAAGGCAGTATGGCCTATGTCCTTGTCACATCCCATCATACCTAGTCATTGCAGCATTTATAGGGTGCTGCATAATGTCACAAAGTGATCTGAAATCACCTATAATACCTAGGCACAATTAGATAAGGGAGAGAGAGAGAAAAAAAATGAACTATTAATTTCTGATTTCTTTGCTCCTGTGTTACACAGTTGTGGCAACTGAAATGAGTATATTTTGCTCCTTTTGTACTGAAAATAGTGGTCTACAAGACCACAGTACAGGAATATGTGAATTTAGAAACCTTCCACAAAAATAAAACAAAATCCTTATACAAAATATCACTTGTGCATATGAATATTTTTTCTTTTAAGAAAGGGAAAAGAGAGTCTTTATAAAAGCATATGAAAATGACATGGCAAATTATAATTATCCCTTCAAAGCCATTGTGGCCTATCACCTAACACAGGTGCTGGAAATCCATTGAACAAACCCTGTAAAACCCTTTATATGATAGAAACCACTTCAAACCAGGAGGTGCTGCTGCACCTCCAGCACATATGTCACCTAATACATATTTGCATTTTTAAACAATACCAATATATCCTTTAGCTGATGGCCCGTAAAGCTGCTTTGATGTTGTTGGAGATATACATGGAAGGACTTGAAAAAAAAAATATTGATTGCTGACCTAACAGGCCATAATGGTGCTCTAAAGTTGTGCATGGTCTATATTATAAATCCTCTTTATTTTGTGGGCCCTTGACAATGGATGGCAACAGGATAGGGGTTTATAAAAGAAAAGCTGACACATCCTTATCTAGAGCTGCACAAATGGTGCTGCTATAATTATACTTCATAACTTGAGCACTACTAGATAAGTTGCTAGTTTTTAATCATATTAATCAGTGCTTGGATGCTTCAACTGCCATAAAGTACTCTGCACTATAAAAATGAGAGGATTGCCAAGCACTAAATATCATACATGTTGTGAAACATAAAAGTATTCAAAAACCACTTCACTATAAAACAGACCAACATCTATTGGAATTGAAACCCTAATCAGTGAATTGCATCAGTTACAGTATGAGGGGTTAATTTAATAGTCATACTGCATCCTTCATATACGTTATAGAAACATTGCTTATTAATATTACACATCTTGCATTAGGATCGGCCCTATACATTTTACTATTTATCTATTAGCTATAAACCAAGTCTGCTGCTGATCAAGAAACAAAATCAGAACTTTCTTATTCCAAGAGATGTAGTATGATTGTTTCTTATGCACTGCTATGTTCTTTAAAAGCCGACTTCCAATTGTCACCATGAAATGAGTGGCAAAATCACCACTGATTTAAATAGGAATAGGATTGGGCCCTGGGTATGATTTACTGGAATTTTTCTTTTCATGTGTGTGAATACTTTACAATTTTATCTAAACAAGAAAAAAGTTTCCCTCTCACAACAGGCATATTTAGTGCATATTGGAGGGACAAAGCACTTGGGTCTGAAACCCGGATCCTTTTTTCATCAACTAGGAGTTTTTAAAACCTATAATATTCCTTTAGAGGTTAAGAAAACATGCTTCAGCTTAAACTTGATTTCTTACAAGTTGCTAATACCACAAGGAAAATATTTGCAAATATTTGTCTGATGCATGATTATATCATTTCCCCCTCTATATTCCCCCTCTTAATTATTAATTATGTACTCTCATATAGCACTGAGTTTATAAAATTTTCTCCAGAAAACAGTGTTGTTTCTAAGATACATACCTGCACTATACATAAGAAGCCCCCTAAGTAATTAAATAGAGAGATGGGGAAGAGTATGATTTGGGATGTATGTGGGGGAAGAAGACAATGTCATGAACATTTCTGAAAATTAGAAGAGATTTATTGGTGCATGGGAAATGCCATAGTGTTATTCTGACCCCTGAAGGATGGAAACAGGAGTTTACTTCACATCCTTTTTTTTCCCCAATTACTCAGGGTACTCTATGAATGTCAAACCCTAAACTACATTAGCAGAATTGATTAATGTCTGCCCAGGCTTGTCCTAAAGAAATATAAAAAATCGTCATGAACAAAAGGTAAGCCAACTTTAAAATACTGCTGTTTGGAGTAAAACTGAGGAGGGAATGCTTTTCTAGTCTGGTGCTATGATGTTTTCATTTGCAAAGTTGCTGTGAGTTGGCTACTGTATTACATCTCACAAGTAGAGTAGGACTGTGGAGATCACCTTTATCAAGAAATGCAAAACCTCCTCTCCTCTCACCTCTTCCTAACTGATAAGTTGTTTAGTATATTCTTGCTAAGCTGAATCTACAGTGAAGTAGGAAAGAAGCAAGCAGGTGATAAGATCATTCATTTCAGCTGAGTTAAGATTTCACCGGGCTTGCATTTTTCAGAAAATATGCCCATGAAAACCTCTTAAAGGCATGGGGCTTCAATAGTTCTTTTACAAGCTTGTCAGCCTTAGAAGAGTAACTTTTCTTTGTGAGCACAGACAGATGTAGTGATTTGAGTCCACAATACATATCAATACAACATTACTTTTTTGGTGGTCCATTTCAATATAAAGGAATTTTTTTTTCTACATCCTCCTGAAAGGGACTACTGTGTCACACCTCTGCCCTCCCCCCACCTCTTGCTTTTCAGATGTATTTTAAAGTTGTTAATATGCTACCATTTGTATGAGATTTAAATCACTTAAGGACCATGTTCTGTGTTCTTTTTTAAATTGAACAGGTAGACTCAGAAATTTTATCTAAAGATACTTGTTTTTTCTGGTGTTGCACACATCTCTAGAGTATATCATCATACTGCTGAAGAAAAAGCTCTCAGACACTCATTTCCTATAAGCAGACAACAATATCCATTTCAAGAGCTGCAAATACCAGAGTGAAACAACCATCAGTTCTACCTTGAACAGTAAGGGGGGGTGGGACACAGATTATGTTTTATTTTAAGAAAGGAACACAATGTTAGTGTCTATTGAGGTCTCCTTCCACTCAGCTGCGGATATGTATTTAAATCACAGGTTACACTGTGACCCTTACTGAAAAATTCAGGCTGGTTTGTTCAATGGGACCATTGTGCGGTATTGCAGGGATTTTATGTGGCTCTCTTCACGGGTGTGGCTGAGTTGGCAACTATGCAGCCTGACGCTTTTGTGGAGCCACTGTCCCAGGGAAACTCCACTGCGAGAAAGACTAATGTTAAATTCATCCCACAAAAGACAAACGTTTAACAGGAGCTGAACAAGAGATCGCCCCCATCTCTCCCCCTCTCTTCATTCCAAGTTGCTAGGAGCATTCTAAAGTTAACACAAGTGATGGATACACTGTATGCTTACATTAATACACTGTCGCCGACTGATGTCACTGATCTAACCAAATTACATAATCCTCGATTATGCACAAATACATCCGTCTTCCTACAGATATATCTGCATATCTTTTGCCATCCATTATGCATGAACCCACCAGCCCCACATGAGGGGCATATATTTTCGCATACACTATATAACTTTAGCATTGCAGTGCATTGTACTGTACAACGTCATTGCTATTGATTCTTTCAACCTCCCCCATCCTCTCTATCAATTTGATTTTGCAGAGAAAAAATAATTTCTATTGCTTGGATTTCTTTTCTTTTCTTTAAAAAAAAATGGTCCCATTAGCTTTCTTGTTTGGTTGGGGGTTTATTTAAAGGGCTGTTCTCCCCCCACCACAGTAAATAGAAGTAACTAATATATACAGAATTCCCCAGCCAGCTGTGTGTGTGTGTGTATATATATATATATATATATAGGCAATCCTGAAGATATGATCTCTGTTGCAGATCTTCAACTCCTTTGCACGTGGGTCTGAGGTTTCAGCGGGTATGTTACTGGGTAAAAAGATATTTAATAAAAGCAGGCGGACCAGCGGTTTTTAGTCTAGTGACATTTCAGATATTTTTATACTCTCCAGTCCAGCTTTTGCCACCATATCCCAGTTTGCAATTTTCTTGTAGAATTTACAGCAATAATTTGTAATCCAGAATCACCATTGACATTTACCCGTTAGAACCATATCCCTGTAAGCATAGTTAATAAGCATTGTCACCTTAAAGTTTAACAACTTGAAAAATGAGGTTTCTCTACCTCCATTGCAGCTATGAAATGCAGCAGACTGCTGCACAGAGTTGAACACATTCGTTTTAACGAACGGATGGGAACCGATTTTATGCTAAATAGATACCATTACTTAGTCCTCCTTTTACTGCCATATATTCTTCCCAGCCACACATATTATATCCAGAGAAACACTGGTTGCCCGGAATGAATTCATGGTACTCTCCAATATCAAGGAGGTTGGGGGCGGGGGGTGCTGGGGGGGAACTGATGTTTTGATTTATCACAAAATGCACTCTCAACAATACCTACTGCAGTTATTTCACTCAGCTGCCAATAATGGCTAGATATCTCCACACATCAGTGTAATGCAGCAATCATGAAAGTACCCATTTCAATTACAAGACACCAAGTTTAACCATGCCATCGATGGGCTTTGCATATATAAAATGACCTTACCCACAACAGTCTTCCAAAATATTCTGATCTTGGTATCAGTCAATAAGGTAATTGCTGGTCATCACAATGCGTATTCGGTGAATCCACGTTTTTACTTCTCTTTTTTGCTAGCAATTAATAATTCGAACCAGAAGCCCATTCACAAGTGCCAAGTTCACCATCAAAGCAGATAATTCCATATAGACTTAGATTCCCTGCAAGATTCGCCCCCGTTAGTTCTGAAAGTGCCCAGTTTGCTCGCGGAAGATAAGATCCAGGTGTAAAGCAGAAATTAATTAAAAAAAAGGCGGGGGAGGGGGAGAAGGGGAAGGAAAGGGAGAGGAGAAGACTGAGAACCACACAAGTCTGAGAGCTCTAGGACAAGAAAAGGAGTCTTGATGGCAAATCTCTGTGCGTGGTAGCCTTTCAAAGCCTCTTGCTGCACATGCAAAATTTCCAGATCCAGGATGCAGCTATAAGAAAGAAAGAATCCTATGTATATTTCACAAGTATCCTGCAATAACTGATCCGATGGGGTTTTCCTTGTACTGTACTGCTATGTGGAAAGCACACAGCCCCTGCTGTTTGAAAGGATGTCTCCTGGGTCCTAGCACTCCCATCGGACAAACAATAAAATAAATAATAAATAAATCTCAAAAAAAGGGAGGGAGGGAATCAGATGCCGGTTTGCCCTGAATGATGCTAATCTTCAGTGAAAATGACAAGTGGACAACAAATAGCAGGAGATCTTGATTAATAATCACAATCCACCCAGAATATCCTAAGGAAGAGAGAGGGAGGAAGAGAGAAACTGCAATGCATAAATGATTCCAGTGTTTCCACAAGATCGGCTTATTTGATTGAATGCATTCTCTGGTTTGCTGCAAGTCAAAGAAGATACTGTTACTGCCACCCAATGGATACTTTAGTACTAGCCAATCCACACACAACCACCGTTTTGCACGCACTAGTTTAGCGAGCTAATTTTTGGGGCGAGGAAACAGTCAGAAAGGATCCTGGAAAAAAAGTCCTAAATAGAAGGGATCTATCTTTGCAGACAGTGACTCTATTTTCAGTATGTAGAAGAACACACGTTACATTGGTACCACTTGATTTTCGCTGCTCTTTCCAGAGGGCGGGAGGGGGAAGAGAGCGGCTAACATGCGATGGATACTGTGCATAAGCGTTAAACGGCGAGCTCAGTGTATTTTTCCTCCAGTTTCCGAAGTGAAGTGCCGTTTTACACGAGATGATGCATTATCTATTCTTGGATTTTTTTATAAGGCAAACTGTGGGCCTCGCTGTTGCCATGGGATCTTCTTTGTGCGAACTCTCTGAACTGTGTGGGCACAGTTTTATCTTTTCCCTCCCTTCAACTCCCTCCGCCCTCACTCCTCCCCCCCTCCCAGTAACTTATTCTGAAGATATGTAACAAAATGTAACTGCATTACTGCCAATTAAGACTAACACCAGCTGCAAGGTGCATCTGATTAGGAACATTAATTACTTCACGAAATAAATTCTCGTTTGCAGATGTCTATAGTGTTAAACAATGATCTGTAAAATGTAAGGGTGTAAAATTCTGACACCCTCCCCCTCCCACACACACACACAAAGCGCAGAGACACACTGACGGTTCAGAGACATTTTGAACTGGGACGACTGAGGGCGGGGAGGGGGAGGAAGAGATATTTACAAGAAATTAAATCGGAGAACCAATATGATACATATTAGGATTCATGTCCAGATAAGGAATACTCATTAAACAAGGAAGCATGTGGATATATAAGCCATATGAAACTATAGTAATGTATATATCACCCACTCAGAGGTGAGCTGAGCAGTAGAAAAACAGCAGACATACTCATTACATTAGAGGATTAAGTTAAAAAAAAGGAGGTGAGGGAAAGTTGGAGTTTATGTACTATGACAAAGGTGGGCAGGGTATATGCATTGTGAGAACTGTAGGCAGTATATATGGGAGTTGTGGTAAAGCTAACTGCAGCTCAGTAATAAGCTTCCTCCCCTTCTGTAGCAGAATGTCACAATTCCTGCTAAATAAATAAGAAAAAGTAACATTTAACCACAAGTCAATTGTAGTATCTGGAAATTAATATTACTGGTTAAGCAGATGGTTAGGTACCACTGTGAGGGGGCTCTATGAGTAGGTGGATAGGATAGACATGAACGAAGTTGGAGAATTACTGTGCTGACATTTAGCACTCAGACATAGGACATTTTAAATCTGCCAGATGAGCCAGACAGTGTACAACTGAGATTTTGAGTGTCCCAAAATGCCTTGTAGTAGCCAGAATAGAGGAACTATTAAAGAGAGAGGAACAAAGGTGTTGTGGTTGAGGCCCTGGACAAGTACTCAGCATATGAGTTCAGTTGGTGGCTCTGTTATAGATATTCTCTGTGACTTTGGGCAAATCTCTGCATGATTTAGCCTAGGGGTTGGCAACCTTTTAGAAGTGGTGTACTGAGTCTTCATTTATTCACTCTAATTTAAGGTTTCACGTGCCAGTAACACGTTTTAACATTTTTAGAAGGTCTCTTTCTATAAGTCTATAATATATAATGAAACTATTGTTGTATGTAAAGTTAATGTAAGCAGAATCAGGATGAGCACTACTCTGACATTTGGTGGTGAATTATAGGGAGTGTGGAAAGAATTTTAAAAATTTCAAAGAGTGTGGAAAGAGATTTTGAGCATTTGCATTGGCACCCACCCCTCACTTAGCATAAGCCCACAGCAGACTGGGATGGTTATTTTAACAGCTTTGGGATTCCCAATTTTTTTGTTATTGGAACAGGAGGAAAAAAAAAAGTTTGTCACCCTGATTGTGTGAATGGGGAACTGTGGGACTGCTTTGTGACAGAGATGACTCAACCTCAGTTGGGTGGTACTTGCTAAACATGGGACATGGGTTCCAAAACCCCATGAATTGAGAGAGGTTGGGGATTGGTGTGTGTATCTGATGGTATGGCTCCTTTTGAGGGCCTAGAACACCAATTGCACATCCTTCTATCTCCAATGTTAAAGAGTAGAGCTAATTTTGATTCCATTAGGAGTCCATCTAGAGACTGCTGAGCTAAATTCATGTTGAGCTAATGGTGCACAAGCACCAGGGCTCCCCTACTAGGAGCTGAAATCAGTGAATGCTGTGTTAGCCAGTGGGGGAGCCTGAAGACCTATTGTTAAGTGGCTGGCAGAGTGGAGCAGTTTGCAGCGTGTTGGAGCAGCCCATGGAACAGTGAGTGGAGTGAAGTGGTTTGCAGGGACAGCTGTAGGAGTGGGTCGTGGTGAAGGCTGCAGCAGAACTCCACGGAGAGGTGGAGCAGTTGGCCCTGGCCCATGTAAGGTGCCCCTTAACATCCTGTGTGGACTCCCCCCCATTTCCACCCAGGCTGGGGGGTAAAACTCTGCAGATAAACTTAAATTCTGAGGTGGCACTGACCAGAGACTTTTGGGTTGTTGGACTTTGGGGTAATTGAACTTAACATAGAACATAGAATCATAGGGTTGGAACTTAAGACCCTAAGGGAAAAAGGACATTGCCAAATGTACTTGAAAGTGGGTTTTTGTCTATGGTTTGTATTATAATCCTGTTTGTGGTGTTTCTCCAATGGAATGCAGCATTGTTTCCTTCCTTTATTAAAAGGATTTTGCTACACTCAAACTCTGTGCTTGCGAGAGGGGAAGTATTGCCTCCTAGAGGCGCCCAGAAGGGTGTGGTATGTAAGTGTCCCAGGTCACTGGGTGGGGCCTCAAGCCAGTTATGCATTGTGTTATTAAAACGGAACCCCTGAGTACTGAATCCTGCCCTTGTTGCTGCCAACTCAGAGGGGCAGAAGGGTTACATAAATAAGATTTTAAAAATGTTTAAGAAGCTTCATTTAAAATTAAATTAAAATGCAGAGACCCCCGGACCGGTGGCCAGGCCCATGCAGTGTAAGTGTCACTGAAAATCAGCTCGTGTGCTGCTTTTGTCACACATGCCATTGGTTGCCTACCCCTGATTTAGCCCCTCTTCTGTAAAATGGGGATAACACTTCCCTAACTCAGATGAAGATTATAAGGATAATAGTTCATCAATGTCTGTGAAGTGTTCAGATACTCTGGTGATGGGGGTCATATAAGTGCCTAGACAGATAGCTGTTAATTGGAGGACGGGCAAGAGGAAAGAAAAAAGGGAAAAAAAATGTGGAAAGTGAAGGTGTAGACAAAGACCAGGAATCTGGTACATTTACTAACACCGGACTGGAAAAACTAAGACTGTACCTGAAAATAGAGTTGGCAAGTATGCAAACGTATAGAACAAATGCAGCCTCCATTTAAAGATATTGGGATAAATTCAGCTTTCTGTTGCAACCTTGAATTCCATTACAGTTGTAAGGATTTAAATTAAAGAACACTTTGTCCCCTTCTCTGGACACTATGGTGAGCTATCATTTGACTTTGTCCTGCCTCTGAGAAGTCTGGAATTTGTATGCAGGGCAGGCAGACAGGTGTGGCATGTGGATTAACACCTTCTTTGTAGCTCACAGGCAGTTTATGTATGGTCATATATATAATTACGTATCTTGATGTGTGGTTGACAATGAAACACTTGTATAACAGTTTCCATATATTATGCAGTATGTATTCCAAGTGATGGACTTCAGCACCTTCTTTGGCCTATCTTCTTTTGCTGATGACCTTCTCTGAAGAGACATTTCATCAAGAGAGGAACAACAATTTGACGAACACTGGATTATTGAATAAATTTATCTTACTCTATGATGTAAAATCAGGGGGGGAGATATCAGCTGCATCTCACTCTGGCTGTTAGCAAATGACTTAAAGGAATAAAACATTAAAAGTGTTTATTATGGAAACAAAAGTACTATTAGGAACAAAATCAATTTAAAAAAAAAGATGAAGTAATATTTAAAATGCAATGACAGCAAAAATAAGTGGCTCAGGGGGACTGCTAAAAATGATGCAGAACTTTTTACTTTTAGATTGCTTATTCCAATGTAGCTTACTTTTATAGTGACGGAAGATTTCTACCTTCTAGTGCAGTGTTTCTCAAACTGGGGTCGTCGCTTGTATAGGGAAAGCCCTTGGTGGGCCAGATCGGTTTGTTTATCTGCCCCATTCACAGGTCCAGCCAATCGCTGCTCCCACTGCTGTGGTTCACCGTTGCAGGTCATTGGGAGCTGCTGGAAGCGGCGGCCAGTACATCCCTCGGCCTGCACCACTTCTAGCAGCTCCCATTGGCCCAGAGCGGCAAATCGCGGCCAGTGGGAGCCGTGATCGGCTGAACTTGTAGACGGGGCAGGTAAACAAATCAGCCAGGCCCGCTGGGGCCTTTCCCTACACAAGCAGTGACCCCAGTTTGGGAAACACTGATCTAAGGAATCTCAGATGACCCAAAGTCAGGAGTTCCTCTTCCCCAGATTACAATTTAAAATGGCTAAATAAGAGTATTGTTAATCACCGAGGCAAGAATCTTTCATAATGTGCATATGGATTAAACGTCTCTCTCTCTCTCCCAACCTAGCTAAAAAGAAGACCAAGAGCATGTCTACACTATGACCTGAGGCACTGAGTCTCAGAGCCTGGATGAGCTGACTCGGGCTCAGGATGGAGGACTATAAAATAGCAATGTAGCTCTTCAGGCTCAGGTTGGAGCCCTGGCTCTGAGACAGTCCCCTCTCGCAGGGTTTCAGACCACCAGCTCCAGCCCAAACCCAAAAATCTACACTGCAATTTTATAGCCCCACAAGCCCAACTCAACTAACCCATCTTTTACTGCAGTTACATGTACCCTAAGTTACTAAACAAGGGTAACATCCTGTTTTCCTGTGCAAAGTGGCCCATTGTGCATTGTGAATGGATCAAAAGATGGATGGGAAAGCTGCAAATTAAGCCACTAGAAATGTGGTTGTAAGATTCAAGGTCAAATTGGGCAAACTACCTGTTATTCCAAGAAATTCATGCCTTGCGTTTTCACCCCAAAGTATAAACTATTCTACATTTTCCTTGTAAATCCAATATACCACGGATAATCTGTATTTCACCCCAGATTAGAAACTGCACATATCATTGCCTTGTGAGTCAGATATCTATCCTTCTATATGGGGAGAACAGCTCTAGGTATATTGTAAATCCTAAATAATGTGATATATTTATGTACTGTCCAGAAATGGATGGCATACGTCCTACAAATTTAGAAGAAAGGATTTTGTTGGTTTACATTGTAAATAATTGTTGCTTTCTAGAAGTAATATGAACTGCCTGGCAGAAGGAAAAAAGAATGTTAAAAGAAACTTTGAAATATTGAGAGAAATTGCTAAAAGGGCGATCACCACTGACAGCAGGTACTAATAGCAAAATACAATCCTTGAAATGAATCAAACTTAAAAAGCCTCTGATAAGAAAATGATTGAAGACATGTCATAACCCACGGCTGCGTGGTGTGATGCATTGTCTCCCTCTAGTGGTGGCTAGACTAGCTAGAGATTGTTAAGCCTGCTATAGCCTTGGCTAGATGTATCTTATAGCTCATGCAGTAGAAGCTCACGCGTTAAGCTCCACAGGTCTCAGGTTTGATCCAGGCTGACACACTATACTTTGATATACACCACTGCCATCTACTGGGTACCACCGAAAGCAGCAAAGTAACTAAGAGAGCTGAAAATCTAAGTACCCACTTGGCATGTGTCCAATAGGAATCATAGGATGCCACCATCCAACCAGCCCTGAAACTAGGGTATGTAAAACTGAGATCACCACGTACTCAGAGGAGAGAGAACTGAAACCAACAAAAAGCTGCAGAATCCCAAGTGCACTGACACACAGACCAGCTGTGTGGAAAGGACAATCCCTCATCCCAGCATTAAGAGGTTAACAAGTGGCGGCGAGATTTCATTTCAGAAATTGTATTTCCCCCTCTAGTTTTTAACATAAATAACTATATGTTATTTTGTTGAGTTTATCTGAGATAACTATAGGTTATTTTGCTTGAGGTGTCTAGTGAAACCTTAAGTAACCATATTTTAGATTTCAATGGCTTGTAAGTTCAAAGAAATTGGCCTAAGAGAGATTGAAAAGGATTATTTTTGCTTTTAATATTCTAAACATGTCCCTTTTAGACCAATCCATTCAAAATGTACTAACCACACTCTTCAGAGTGCCTTAAAGACAAGGACATCCTTGGAAGTGTGATCAGTGTTTTGGGTACTAAAGAACTGATGATCATAACTAAGCATAATAAGAAATCTTCATAAGCTGCATTGTTCCTTGATATAACTGCTGAGCCTCAACTTTAGCCTGTGATAATTGCTTGCAAGACCGTGTTGGCTGTGGAGTACATACCTACAACATTGATTATGTCAACACTCCAGTGGTGAAATGTCAATTGTATATTAATATGGGTCTGGATGAATTAATACATTGTTGCTTATTTAAGAATGAGTGAGTGGTCTGATTTGAGAAATACTGTTCAAGTTAAAGCTAACTCTTCCTTACCTTGGAAAAAAGGGGTTATCCTATTGGATTCTATTCTAAATTGGCTAAAATATTTATCCAATTAACAAACCCAGTTTGTTAGATTTCAGCTTTAAAATCCATCTGGCCTTTTAGAAAATTCATAGACTGATCTCTTTTCATGCTTACACCATTTAAAAATACCAAGCTTAGATTGTAAACTCTGGAGCAGCACATATTTGTGCTATTTGTTTGAAAAGTGCTTGATAAATTCCTAGTTTGGGGTCTTATTTGCTACTGCAGTAGAAGTAAAAGTAATGGTCTCATCATAGTTGCTATACACACAAAGAGAATTGGGTGAAGACTGAAAAATATTTTCCTTATATATTCACTGATACTTAGAAATTAGTTTGCTTGACTATGTTTGGACTCTCTTTTGTGTCTTCCCCAAATATTATAGTGAATAAGTTTCCTGGAAGATAATATCTCATCTTAATTAATTAGCCTATTACAGTTAGTATGGCTACTTCTACCTTTTCACGTTCTCTGTATGTATATATATTTCTTACTACATGTTCCATTCTATGCATCTGATGAAGTGGGCTGTAGCCCACGAAAGCTTATGCTCAAATAAATTTGTTAGTCTCTAAGGTGCCGCAAGTACTCCTGTTCTTTTTGTGGATACAGACTAACATGGCTGCTACTCTGAAACCTTTCAGTAAAACAGTCATTTTGACAAATCAATATTGGAGAATATTTATGGAAGGTGAATTTCAAATTCATGCTCATGTGTAGCTAAGCCTGCTTCTAAGAGTTACACATCAAACTAGGAAACAGAACTCACCTTCTAAGTAACGTATCTAATCACAAGTGTTTCAGTCTGAATACCAAAAACTCAACCCAAAGAAGCTGAAGACCAAGAATTATTCACTCAAATTACACAGCAAATAGTTGCTATATTAAGTAATTATATGTCGCTGGGTAATTAGAGGACAAAAAAGCAGGTAAATTTTGTCAGTTTTATTTCCCCAGCTCTTCTTACCTACTGAAATGAACTGCAGGTAAAGCAGTTAATAGAATTAGCCAAAAGACTGATGAGAAAACATTGAGCCGAGACCTGAAAAGAGCAGAGCAGTCTCAGCAGCTATTGAAACTATAGTCAGGCTGTTACAAAATCAGGCACAAAGGACAATTAAAATATGTACACACATACACATAAGCAGGTGAGCCTTTATAAAAACATTAAGCACTATAAAACAAAATACATTTTTAATGATTAAGCTTACAAAAATGTACTTGTAAACATGCTACAGTTACCTCTGTACTGGGTGGCCACAAATGCTCTCTGTTTTACCATGCACTTTTTTTGGGAGGGGCGGGGAAAGGAAGGGGAGTTATAATTTTTGTTACTGCTGCAGAAGTCTCAACCATAATTTGGATGTACACCTCAGCAGTAAGAGATAGTGCTACCTAGTGGATATGGCACTGGATTCAGGAAATCTGGGTTCTATTCCTGGATTTGCCTCTGGTCTGCTGGGTGATTTTGGACAAATCTCTTCACTTCTTTGTGCCTTGATTTCCCCATCTGTAAAATAGGGATAATGCTACTTCTTTTCTC
This sequence comes from Gopherus flavomarginatus, assembly GCF_025201925.1. NCBI lineage: Eukaryota > Metazoa > Chordata > Testudines > Testudinidae > Gopherus > Gopherus flavomarginatus. The sequence goes on from NC_066617.1 coordinate 222,240,386, forward strand.
TGTAAGTCACAGATCTATACATGAAAAATGATACATAAGAGCTCTGTACTACAACTGCTACAGCACAATGTAACATTGCTGCTGGTGACGAGTTCTTTGGCAAGAAGTGATTTACCATGTTTAAGGAAGATGAAATTACACAAAAGAGCAATAGCTTGGTCTTCCTGAGACTCACTGCTTTAACCTAATTTAGTAAGGGATAAATTAAATGCTGGATAATTAAATGCTCATTTGGTGCATGTTTTTAATGTCATTAAAATGAATGGTTGCTTTCTGGTTTTGTTTCTGCACTAGAAAAATCTAAGAAAGCAAGCAATGTCTTCCCATGCACCTTTCAGAAGACACATTCATAGATTCCAAGGCCATAAGGGACACTTGTGATCATCTAGTCTGCCCTCCTATATAACCAGGGCCGGCTCTACTATTTTTGCCGCCCCAAGCAGCATGCCGAATTGCTGCTGCAGACAATGAGGGCAGTCCGTGTGCCATTAGGGCAGCAATGCGGCGGCAGCTTCTGTCTTGAGCTGAAAAACAGAAACTGCGCCGCTGCGGACAGCTGAACATAGAAGCTGCCACCAAATTGCCTCCGTCACGGAAACACACATGCCGCCCTAACGGTGCATGGACTGCACCCGCCGTCAGTGGTGGCAATTCAGCGGGCTGCTTGGGGTAAAAAACACACAGACTGCTGCCCCTTGCAGATTGCCGCCCCAAGCACCTGCTTGGAATGCTGGTACCTGGAGCCTGCCCTATGTATAACATGGCCATAAAATGTCCCGAAAATAATTCCTAGAGCGATCTTATAGAAAAAAATAGTAATCTATATTTGATTTTAAAATTGCAAGTGATGGAGAATACACCACAACCAATGCTAAGTTGTTTCAATTGATAATTTCCCTCATTGTTAAAATATTAGGCCTTTTTTCAAACATAACATGCTGCACTCTACTAATTCATAAACACTACAGCTCTCTGAAGGTAAGAAACAAATGGTGAGCTCATACATTCTTTGTGAAGCGGTTTTCTGTGTTTATTATTGTGTTTCCCTCCCTACTCCTTCCACCCTCCCCCAAGATTTAGCAGTACCTGGCACCGAGGTCTCTTATTACTAAAATTTCATTAATTTACAAAATATACTGCAATATGAGCTGGATCCAATTCCCATTAAAATCAATGGAAACATTCCTGTTACTTTCAACAAGAGTTGTATTTGGGCCTATATTACTGACATCGTATCAAGTGCTGTCATAAATCAGTGGTTCTCAAACTAATTTATATAGTGTATCATTTCCAGCACTTCTGTTTTTCACTTTGTTTGGAACCTGCGATGGTCTAATTTCCAGAAATCTGGTTAGAAAGTTTTTGGCAAAATGTTCTTTTATTGGAAAATATTGTTTCCTGAAAACTCAAACTATTAATAGAAAAGAGCTAGTTTCATGAATTTCCCTTTCAATTTTTTTGAAAGACATTTAGAAATTGTTGACAGCCCCTACTGACATTTTCAAAAAAGTTGTTTTTTCTTTCACAATTACTTTGTTTTGAGAAATGTATAGTAAGAAAAAAGATAAAAGGTTTACATTGAAACAATGTTTTGTATGACTCAGTTTGATTCATCCCCCCAGCCCTCCAAAAAGATCTTCAGTTCATGAACACTAAAGATTCAAAAAAAAAAAAAAATAGCCACAAACAGGTATTTAGACATTGCTGCACTCAGCTGCAAATTTAAAATGCTCTCTATACAGTTCTTTTTAGAATGTTAATGTAAGCCCCACTGCCTCAAGTCTGTCAACCCAGGCTGGGAGCCTGTGAAGCTGTATGATTGAATATAACCATTTATATCATTATAACAGTGGCAATTATCACAATTGGAATAAATCATCTACAAAGTATGTCATGTAAGTTATCAATGGAGAAATTACAATCGAATATGATGATCCTGTTTATATGCATGTTTCATCTTTGTATATGAAGTGATTATTGGCTATGCACTGGTATCTTATAAATATTTTGTATTCCTGGATAATACCCACCAGATAGAATTTACATTAGAGCCAGACAGTTATGTGTTGATGGCCCATCAAGGATACTTAGCTCTCACAGTAGGACATAGGTTTCAGCATGGTAACCTTGTTAGTCTTTATCAGCAAAAACAATGTGGAGTAATCGTGGCATCTTTACAGAACACATTTACTTGGGCATAAGCTTTTGTGGGCTAAAACCCATTTCAACAGATGCATGGAGTGGAAAAAAAAATCAGTAGGCAAGTATATATACACACAGTACATGAAAAAATGGGTGTTACCTTATCAATGGGGGGGGGGAAATCAGTGCTAACGAGACAATTCAATTAAAATGGAAGTGGCTATTCTCAACAGTAGAATACCAAGGAAGGAAAAATCACTTTTGCAGTGATAATGAGGCCAGTGTAAGCAGGGTGGTCCAATTCAAACAAATGACAAGAAGGTGTGAGTAACAGTAGGGGGAAATTAGTTTTTGTAGTAAGACTCATCCACTCCCAGTCTTTATTCAGGCCTTATTTGATGGTGTCCAGATTGCAAATTAATTCCAGTTCTGCAGTTTCTCATTGGAGTCTGTTTTTTGAAGGTTTTTTTTTGTTGAAGAATGGCCACTTTTAAGTCTGTTATTGAGTATCCAGGGAAATTGAAGTGTTCTCCTACTGTTTTTTGAATGTTACAAAACCTTCATGTCTGATTTGTGTCTATTTATTCTTTTGCATAGAGATTGTGTGGTTTGGCCAATGTACATGATAGCATATATCACATTGGTAGATGTGCAGGTGAACAAGCCCCTGATGGTGTATGGTCAGTGCTAATGAGACAATTAAATTAAAGTGCAAGTGGGCTATTCTCAACAGTAGTGTTGGGGGGGGGCCAGGCCCTGAATAACTGGCAATATGGCGTGAGGTTAAAAGTTTACATTCTCAGGCTTGCCATCGCCCTCGAATTGCCCTTTAGATTAATCAATATGTTCCTTTGAAGCTAGCATGAGTACATGTAATCATTTATCATTTTCTTTTGTTCTTTTGTTTATGGTATAAAATGTAATTGAGCAAAGGGGGGCTCTGTAGTGTGGGTAAAGGATACAGTTAATGAAAGGATCCGGTACTTAATGAATTCTAAATAATCAATTGTGGCACCTGTGAACATCTTTGTAAACAAGTGGGGTATATAAGGTGGGGAACAGGATAGTCATTAGTGCATGATTTGAGATTTGTATCTCCTGCACCTTATTTGACTCAAATAAGAGACTTGCTTCTCCACTCCGGTGTGGTCATTGGGGATATGCACACCGGGCAAATGGACTCCAACTGTTGCCCCCTGCAACAGTAGAATACCAAGGGAGGAAAAAAAAAATCACTTTTTTAGTGGTAATGAGGGCAATATAATCAGGGTGGCCCATTTCAAACAGTTGACAAGAAGGTGTGAATAAATGAACACAATCAGACATTAAAAATTATAACATTCAAAAACCAGTTGGAGAACACTTCAATCTCCCTGGACACTCAATAACAGACTTCAAGTGCAGGGCACTTTTCACTGATCTACAGGTGTTATATAAAAGACAACTTAAGGCAAAGATGATGATCTACTTTTTCATGCACAATTCAAGGCATCATGTAGCTAGAGTATTCTCTCCACTTCTGCACCAGCAGGCGGATTACCATCCTGATAGATAGCACGGCTGCATAGCTTTCTGGTTTGCCCATTATCTTTTTGAAGAGGACTGTTTTCTGTCTCGTGAGGGATGTACAGCAGGATAACAACCTTCAGTGTAGGAACAGCCTAAAAAGGTGCATATGCAATTTCTAACCTAAGCCCTGCTCTACCAATTCCACAGCCATATACTCTCCCACCCAGCACTGGTACAGAAGACCTATACTGGTATGCCTACTACACATTTGGAGTAAATAGGAGTGAGGCACTGTCACCTTTCCTCAGTGGGTCACAGTCAGCGCTGGTGCAACCATTTAGGCAAACTAGGCAGCTACCTAGGGTGCCTAGTAGTTAAGGATACCTAAAAGCCTGCTCAGGCGAGGAGGTGAGCTAGGGGTGAGGAGGAGGGTGCGGAGAGGGCCGCCTGCAGTAAGGGGGTGAGGTGCCCAGGAGAACTGCTCCCTGCCCCAGATCACCTCCCCTCTGCCCTTGCTCTAAGGCTCCTCTAATTGGTGCCACAAGCCTGGGAGGGGAGGAGAATTAGAGCAGCACCGGCATGCTCAGCGGAGGAGAGCTGGAGCGGGCTCCCCGGATGGAGTTAGCTGCTGCGGCGGGCGATGTTAGCTGCTGCGGCGGGGGGCAAGGTTAGCTTCTGTGTGAGGGAGGGCTCACCGGGTCAGATTAGCTGCTGCAGTGGCCGGTGTTAGCTACTGTGGAGGGGGGCTTTCAAGGGGGGAGTAGCTTCTATGAGGGGGGCTCTCTGAGTGGGTGGGGTTAGCTGCTGTGGGGGGGGCTCCTCGGGTGGGAGGGGTGGGTGGGAGTGGTTAGCTGCCACGGGGTGGTGGTGCAATGTGGAAATTTTGTCTAGGGTGCAAAACTTCCCTGCACCAGCCCTGGTCACAGTTAAGGTTGCCAAATTCAGCACAAACTGCTGGGAAATAGACTAACCACCAATTTAGGGTGAGTCTGCCCTATCATTAGATTATCCTGTGCCAATAACAAAATTGAACTTCTGTCTCACCACACAGAAGTCAAAAATGTAGTCTCCTTAGGCATTCCAACCCTCGGCTCCCCACCCAGACACTAGACTATGATGAGTGGCTACTGAAAACCAATTTCATCAAATATGGGGTCCTTCTAATAATAGAATATCAGGGTTGGAAGGGACCTCAGGAGGTCATCTAGTCCAATCCACTGCCCCAGATCCCTAAATAGGCCCCTGAAGGATTGAACTCACAATGCTGGGTTTATCAGGCTAATGCTCAAACCACTGAGCTATCCCTCTTACCCATGCCAAAGATCACTCACTTAGCCATACCAATATCGCTTTCAGACCTTACCCAATAATCATGCTTATGCCAATCCTTTAGTAACTAAAAATTAAAGGTTTATTAATAAAAGAAAAAAGAGAGTTTGCAATTATTTTTATATATATGATGTATTAATCATTGTTCAGTCCTTATCAGGTGTGTAACAGTGATACAATAGGCTGCTGGCTCATAAAGTCTCTCTGCTAGCTTCCAAAAATTGAAGTAATTTGTTTTATCAAAGGGTTAACAATGCTGAGAGAAATGATTAAAAATAGGCAAAATTGCCTTGCAATCTCTATGCATTCTGGAATGTCTCTGACTTTGGCAATTTACCTCCAACAATTTAATTCTAGCTAAAATGTCAGTATGTTGCTACATCTGTGTCCTAAAGTACATCTTCCACTGCTTTTTCTGTTTCTGTATTGTCTCTACAATAAACATGACTGCCATGAAATGTGTTTGATTTTTTTACCCTTTGCAGTGCTGTCATTGTTTCAGGGGAACTGCACCCATATCCCCTCCGGATGTGCTCCACATCAGGAAATCCCAGCCAGGTCTCCCACCATCACCTGTCTCTTGGTAGGGACCCTCGTCCCACTCCCTTCTCCCTGTGGCTTTTTAAAGCAGCACAGCCTCCATGTGCTATATACCGTGAAATCCACAGCAAGCCAGACTGCCTAAGGGCCAGCCAGCACCTGTGCTTTGCTTTCTCTCTGAGGGCTATGACCAGAGGATTGCCAGAAGTTACAAGTTAGTTGCCACACAGCTCTTTTAAAGCAAGAGCATTTATTCTTAAGGTAAAAGGCATTTAAGAGAAAACAAAACAAAAACATACTAGGAGTCATCCATCACTCTTATAGGCTCTAATAGAGCAAAGTCCTTCCAACTCTTCTGCAAGGGCAGAAGGTCCTGTTGGTTTGCTGGATCAGAAAGAAGGCCCCATGTCAGTCCAAGCTCCTACTTTTATATCAAAATCCCTTTCTGTGGAAAACCTGGCTTGAACCAGGATATGCAAATCACTTGGCGGGGGGTGGGGCAGGGGGAGAGAGGGGAGGAGTAGTACCCATCTAGACTTGTTTAGTCTCTGACTCACTTTAATCACCCTCCAGGAACTAAGAACAGTGGGAGAACTGTGGTAATCCCCCACCCAAGGCGTAGAACACAATCATATATAAACCATTCATAAATGTATACAACCATACCCAAAGATATTGGATGAGGTTACAATATCAGTCACACAGACATTTGGAGAGGAGAGGGGCTGTCATCAACCAGGAGGAACAGTGAGCAGCTTGGGAAGAAGGATATGGGGGCAACAGCACAGTTGGCTGATGGTTGTGGGATTTAATACTTGAGGAAAAAACAAAAACAAATAAAACTTTATAGCTTTAAGTCTTCAACGTGGATTCCTTTCTGAGTGTCAGGCAACAGTGGGGAGCAACAGGAATATTAAAAGCCAAGCAGCTGGATACAGGCACATAGCTCTGCCCAGCATAGCAGCTGACAACCAGTACCTGGGAAAAAGTTGTTTAAATTTCCCTGAACCATTGGGTGGTAGTATAGCATATAACACCTACTGCTAGAGCTCCCCTCTGCAACAGCTTCAGACTGATTGCACCAAAACTCCACATGTGCAATCTATGACTGCGCCGGGTCATATAGATCTTGGTCACATGGAAAGATTTGGCCATAACGCAGGCAATATTGGGTGCTTGCTAAGGTATATTGAGTGCTTTGAGGAAAACTGTCCACCACATAGTTCTCAGGTTATGCTAAGTCTGGGTACTCATAGTATGGGCGAACAGTGCTAGCATTATCAGATGTCCAGTTCTTCTTCCTTGTCTTCAGCTACTTCTGCAGGAGCTCCTTTGCTTTGACTTTGCACTGAGATCAGTTTCAGGAGTACTCCTATTCATTTGCTCCAACAGTGTCTTGTAGATATTTGCATTTTAGTGACTGTTCTCCAAGTGGCACTGGAAACATAGCTCTCTGAAGAGGGCAGTTAAGTTCAGGAGGTCTGCAGGGGCCCAAAGAGAAGCATAGGTGCACAGGGCATCCGGAATGGGTATGTGGCTCTGGGTATGCAAACTCATCACTACTTGGTATGACAAAGGGACAATTGTTAGCATTTCAACAGGGAGATGACATCTGTTCAAGATGACCCCAGAGCTGTGAAAGGCACACATGTATACGGAGATGCTGATCCAGGTGTGAAGCAATTAAGTGTGGAATAGCACTGGGAGGACTGCCAGAAGCAGAGTAGTTAGCAATGCATCGACCTGAAGCTTCAAGTGAACACACTCCCTGCAAAGTGAATCAAAGTGGATTAATTACTGCCACTTAAGATGCCAAATAATTAAAATTTTAAAAATTTGAATGTAGACACAAAGCACTTCAATGTGAACAAACTAAAAGTGAATCCAATGTGACATCCCCATATAGGCAAGCCTTTAGAAGAGTCCTTTGAACCAGGCTACAAACTATTAGGAGACATCAGTGCCTGAAGATTGGCAGATGATTCACCGTTGTGGCAGATGCAGTTCAGTGAACCACTTGGTACTGTGTATGAATTTCTTAAAAGTGAAATGTACTTGGCATATATTAATGAATCAAAGTAGATTTTGTGCTGAAGAATTATTTAATCCCTCTATTCCCACCTCTCCCCCCACCCTGACCCCCATTTACCACTGCTTGTTAGCTTATCTGTTTCAGGAATTACACTAGGTTTCCCAGAGACATGGTGAGTGAGATAACTTTTATTAGACTAACATCTATCGGAGAGAGAGTGTCAAGTTTTTGAGCTTACAGAGCTCTATTTCAGGTCTGGGAAACTAAGGCCATGTTTGCAGTAATAAACTTATAGTGGCACAACTGTACCAATACAGCTGTGCCATTGTAAGATTGCTATGTAGCCACATTAAGTCAATGGGAGAGAGTTCTCCCGGCCGTTGGCATCATAAAAGCAGCTCAAGGAGCAGCAGTAGCTACGGTGGTTGGAGTGCATCTCCCACCAACAGTGCTGTGCACAAGAGCACTTATGTCAGCTTTTTTCATACTTGAGTGACAAAAGTTTTGCTAGCATAAGTACTAGTTCAAAGCATGTCTGCTAAACACAAGATTTTAACAGAATTTTTAGCATAAGTCATTAACATGTATTTCAAGGGACCATTCAGGTGAAGTGGGCTATTAACACCCCTCCACTCCTAAGGAGGAAATGGGTGGAGGGAAGCAGCTGTGTGTGTGGGGGGGGGGGTGGAAAGAGTTGTTAATTGTTCACTGATATTGTTGTAATAAGTCAAAAATCCAGTGCTCCTATTCATTCCACAATTTTTATTGTGTCTAGCAAAGTTATGAATTTAACTCTTAGCTCCCAAGCTCTTCTTTTGAAAGATTTGTGCAGGTTTCCTTTGCAGATTAGGACTCATAGGTCAGATAGAGGATGATCGTTTTGTGACAAAAGTGTTCACCCACAGTTAATGAGGTATTTTTTCTTTTGTTATTTTCCTGGGCAAGTTTATTTGAGAGTTTAGTAATGATCTGGTTTCACTCACATAGTTATTGAGGGCATTTAGTGCACTGGATAAAGTACACCACATGTTGTGATAGACCACATGAATCTTGAAAGCTGTGTTGTAGGATCAATGTAGCAATGGTGATGTCTGCAGATTTTACAGCTGTTGTTCTGGCAGGGTCTAGTGCCACTTTGAGATGGTGAGTCCTGGTCTGTGGGGAGCTTGTTTCTGATATGGTTGGAGAGTTTGGGAGGTGCTTGAAGGCTAGTAGATAGGTTTCAGGATTTTTCAGTCATTAATGTATATTATCAGGGTTCTTCTGTAGTTAATCTGCTTGGTAGCTCTCTTTTGCACATGGGCACCGGTTAGCAAAAATCCAAACCCAGAGTGATTCTGTTCTCACCCTAGCCAGTGTACATGGGAATCACTTCTCTGAAGTCAATGGAGCTACACGAGCACAAAGCAGCCATAAGTAAGAGGAGAATCAGGCCCCTAGTTTGGGTGAGTTCAGGTTTTCTGGAATGAGCCACATTCTACATTAATGTAAGATGTGATACAAGTTATATATCCAGGTGCAAGGTGTTCAGAAAATAGGTATAAATGGCTGTTCAAATGGTAATGAGTATAACTTGCTTGGATTTTGCCTTTGGTAGTTCTGATTCTCCAGGCACATTTACTCCTGTGCAAGAGGAGTGTAAAATACTACCAAATCAACATTATGACATTGATTTTACAGCCACTTTGCACATGTGTAAGTTACTGGAGCCTATGTAAGGCATGCATAAGGGGAATAAAGCCCAGAGATTCTGACAAATAAGTAATGTAATGCTGAGGGAACAGAAAAGTTAGGAGGGGGTAAATAAGTTAGGGTTAAGTTATCTCAATTGGCTCTGATGCATCATCTTAAGAGAAGTGAGTTGCACTAGTTATATACACCAATTCAATTTCAGATAGGTGTAAGTTACATTTTTACAATTTACGCATTTTCTGTTCATCAATTTGCACCTGCCATGTAATTTAACACCAATCACCAACAACACTGCCACATAGTCCAGGTATTTTATAGATGATGATGTGCTTCTGACAGTACTAGCTAGTCCTCACATTTGCTCAATTTCAGTAGTACATGTGTAGATGATGGCAGCACACTGAGGAGGTTATCTACCAGCAGCAAAAGGGTTAAAGAAAACAATATTTAAATACTGCCTTGGGGGGTCCTTTGCTGCTGCTTTTTCACCGAGTCTATACAGAAACATGAGAGCCTTGGTGGGAGAGAATATTGTCCTGTAGCCACATAGCATTTTAGCAGCATACAACTTTACAGCATAAACAAAGTTGTGTGAGGCATAATTAATAAGGATACCAACTTTTTCCTGGCATGAATCTATAAACACTTTTTAAAATCCAACTTTTGTCAACCATCTACAGAAATTCAAATTATCTAAGATACAATATTTCCTATTAATCTCTATTTCATATGTTATTCTCTTGACATAAAAAGGAATCACAAAGGAATGCTTATAGTTTTAGCCTGAAAGTTACAGAAGATCTGCACCTCACCTAAGCTCCAGACAATGAAAAAATAAAGGTTAGTAACTATGCAGATTTACAAGAACACTCCTATATGAACCTGGAACAAAAGCAACTTCCATTTGAAAGTGTAGCTGTGCCATGCGTTATCTTAAAAATGCCAATTTGTTTCAAATGTCAGTCTTCTTTCTTCTTGCAGAGAGCAACAAGCTGTTTCTTACAGGAGCAACAGCAACGGTGTAACATTTCTTGAAAGAAGAGAGCGGTTTGGCAATGCAAGGGAGAAAGTTTTGTTTTGAGCAGTGGAGATAGATGAATCAGGACAAGAGGAGGAAGGGAAGGAAGAATAAAAGCAGAGGAGAATGGAGGGGTCTGAAATGAAGGCAATGTGATTGGAATTTTGATGAAGAGGCATTGACAAGATGAAAGATCTCTCTCTCTCGCTCCCTCTCCCTCTCATTTTCAGTGGGCAAAATCTCTCCTGTTGACACACACTTGCTTTCTTTTTACAACATAACACTGGAACAAACAGGATTCATGATCAGTAGTGGTGGCACTGCCCTAGTGACAGATTCCTGCCTGGGAGAAAAGCAGAGGAAACCGCCGAGCTTCTCCTTCACTTTTTGAAACTCTTGATGGATTCAGGATTTTAAAACTCTAACTTGTGAGTGCCTTTATGCTGTTCTGATTACAAGTATACACAAGCACCTACTACATTTGAACATATATAATCAGGCTATACTTAGCCCAAAATATAACAAAGCATATTTAAATATTTTTCCTCCCACTGCATGAATAAATTAAAACATTCACAACTGAACATATATTGGTCAATGAATTTCAGTAATCAAACTACCTCGCAAATGGCTATTGGGAAAGAGCAAAGAGGTATCACATTCAGAGATAAATGGACACTAGTAAAAAACTTTTTATTTACTCTTTCATATGATGACTATTCAAGTTTACACATAGACTGCTGCCCCTCTGCACAGGGGTGAATTTTGTGTTCTAGGATTTAACTCAATTGACTTCAAGGGAATTTGTTCAGGGCCTTTGTTGTGAGCACAATTACTGTAAAGCAAGACATGCATTCTTCCTGTGAAATATTTTCTTCAGAATATAGGCCCTGATTAGCATGTTTATTAAGTATGCATATAACATGGATTTAAATGGACCAATCACATGCTTAAGTACATTACTAAATCAGGGCCACAAAGTCTGGCATGAGTTTCAGAGATGTTTTTAAAAGACATCCAGTATATGATGAAGTTGCAGTCCCTCCTCAATAGTCCTACTGTCTAAAATTTATTTTGTTCCTCAGTGAAGACCTGGGGTGAAATCCTGACTCCAATGGAATCAATAGCAAAACTCCTACTGCCTTCAGTGAGAGATTCACCTGAGGGGAGTGCAGGACCAGATATTCTATATAAATACTTATCTGCCTTACACATGAAGTTAGGTAGTTAACCTTGGTACAATATTTTGTAAGTGTAAAGTATGATGTAGGTACCAGATTTGAGTATCAGGTGTATATTTCTTCACAAGGAATAAGCAAGCCAGGTAGACTAGGATTTAAAAAGATGCAAGAGCATCCAGTGGGACTTGGGTGCCTGACAGCCAGTTTACACTTATACCCCCACCCCAAAATATAACTAAGTCAGTTTTAAATCACACTATTGGTTGTTTTGCTGCAAGGATGTGGGACACTCATTTCAGAATAGAAGTATTTTGTTTTGATTTTGCTTAAGTCCAACTTACAGAAGCATAAGTATCCACCCACAGTTTTGCACAGATAACCAAATTTGCACTTTTTTGTTATTTTAGTTCAAGAATGTGTGTTGGTGCTGGTGGTGGTGGGGGGAGTGGGTTGACTAGCCCTCATTCTCTTAGGTTCCTTTGAAAATTCCAGCCTTGGTCACTAACAATTTTCTATATTAATTTGCTAACTGAGAACAACTTGAAAAAAAATCTAGTTCAGATTCATAAAACTATTCCTTTTAAGTTCTGATTTGCAAACTATTTTACATTTCTGAGTATCTAATACACAAGTACATTGGGCCAAATTCAGTCCTGGTAGAAGCAGGCATAACATCACTGAATCCCATGTTGTGGCATCTGCTTATACCAAGTCTGAATTTGCCCCATTACAATGGTGATGCTTGAAGTTTCTACCAGTCTGAGAGATTTTAATGACTATTTGCCATTATATTTATAGAAACTCTCTCAAGCCAGTTAACATTTTTAACAGTGACCACTGTATGTCATGTTGGAGACAATTTGAGACAGCGGTCACTTTAGCAGCAGTGTTCTTTGCTGCCACTGGGGGGGATCTGAATTCATGTCTTGAAGATTGCTCCAGAGGCTTAGGATGGATTTATACTCTGCTGAAGCAGGACAGCACAGGGAGCATCTCACATTATATTCAAGAGATCTCAACTGGTGGATTCTCTGCAAGCTGCCTGCACCAGGAGTAGTGTGAAGGTTAGAGAAGTAGGAAGAAAAACAGAGCAAATTTTGCAGGCCTTTTCTCCCCAACCAAAGAAGAGTTCTCCTTTTCAGTATGCCATATTTTTCTCTGTTTGGATTAGATTAGAAAGGTGACAAAATAAAGGATGAGGATATTGCTGCCAAATTGCTCTGACTGACGTATATTTGACCTCAGCTTCACAAAGCTTTTAAGAACAGCTTCATCATGTATGAAGTGCTTAGAGGTAAGAAACACTTCAATTTTTTAAATCAGAGATGAAAAAATGTGTTCCAGACCTGGTGGTGTATTTCAGAATATTAAACACTGGAACTGATAATCCATATGCTGAAAATAAAAACTAAATATTTATCTGAAAAGAGTTTACCATCAGCACTGTCTGGTCCTAGTCTATCAGAGGCAAGGGTCTATTTGACAACAAAAGGAATCTTGTCTTCATGCAGGGTCAAGTCCTTCAACACTGCAGATTAATTTTCTTTAAGCAGGGCTGGCTCCAGGCACCAGCTTATCAAGCAGGTGCTTGGGGCGGCCACTCCGGAGTGGGGCGGCACTTTCAGGAATTCGGCAGAGGGTGCCTCACTCCTAGCAAAGGACCTCCTGCTGAATTGCCACAGATTGTGGTCACGATCACGGATTTTTTTTGGGGGGGGGGGGCTGCTTGGGGTGGCAAACCCCCTGGAGCCGGCCTTGTCTTTAAGTATACATATTCAGAGTAGGGAAGTTGTGATTTTTTAAACTATTATTTCACGCAAGCACAAGTTTGCAAAATATTGCTATAGCCAAGTTGTGTCTCACTTTAAGGGCTAGCTAGCATGGCTTGGTGAATTGCTAGTTCAGGAAAAGAATACAGTAAAGATCTGAAAATGAGTAAAAGCAAATCAATCAATCATGATAGGAAGGGAGACACTGTAGCTATAGAGGATGGTTTCCAAAATTCTCAGTATTTCATTTTATTTAATTGACAGGCCTATCCATAGATCAGTGCTGGAGACAGATTTTGAAACTAAGCAGGGGCAGCTCCAGGTCCCAGGATGCCAAGCGCGTGCTTGGGGTGGCATGCCACGGGGAGGTGCTCTGCCGGTCGCCAGGAGGGCGGCAGACGGCTCGGGTGGACCTCCTGCAGAGGAGGGTCCGCTGGTCCCACGACTTCGGTGGACCAGCTACCAGTAGAGTGGCCCCTACGGCATGCCGCCGTGCTTGGGGCGGCAAAATGTCTAGAGTCTCCCCTGCAACTAAGGGAAGTGATGGGTCATTGGGGTGGTGGTTGGAGAGCAAGCACTCCCTTGTACTGAACTGGCAGCGGTGGCTCTTATATCGTGGGGCTGGGCCCAGCTTCTCACTCTGGGCATTGTAACTTGGCACAGTGGGTAGCTGGGCCACTCAGGTTTGACCCAGCTGCACTTTCATGATGATGGAGGGGCAGCTAGTCCAAATTTGAGTGAATGTGAATGGCATCACAACATGGCACAAGGGGTCACAGTGGCATCTGACCTGGTGTGTCATGTCAACTCCTGGAGTGGAGAGCCGGGCCACTCCCTCAGGACAAGGGCTGCCACTGCTGGGCAAGTGTGAGGCAAGCTCATTTCCATCCCCCATGTGAAAAGGTGGCACACCACCACACAACTAAAGGCCATCAAGGAGAGTGGTCACCTCCCTACTCCCTATTAGCTCCATTACTGCTGGAAGAAGTACCACAGTGTAGAACTGGCCTCTGGGTCAGATTTAAAGCCACTGTACCTCTGTGGCCCCACTGAAGTATTCCATGCTCAGGTATCATTAACAGATTCACACAGGACTTCTTTCATCATGCCACAGAGAAAAAAGTATTGATTCACTTCTCAAGAGGATCAGAATAGAGATGAGCTATTTCTGGTTATCTGTCCCCACTGTAGTATCACCCTTTTAATGCATATGTAGAATTGAAGCTCGTCAGCTTCCTTGTATCAACTCCTGTAGTTTATCAGAGATTGTTAAGTTTTAACTCTTATGTCATTGCACTTGTGTGTCAGGGTCCACAGACACTTGTTTATAAGAACTCATGCTCCACATGTTATGTGGCCAGAAGAGACCATTGTCTCTTGTGATAGAGTCTGACTTCACATATAACACTGGTCATAGGACCTCCTGCTTGACCAAGAGCATCTTTCTTCTAGAAAAACACCCCAATCTTGATTTAAAAATTGGTAATTGCTGGTAATGTATAATCCAAACACAACCTTGGGATGTTGTTCCAATGGTTGATTATCCTCACTGTTAAAAGCTTGCTCATTATATCATTCTAGATTCTTAATCAAAATGTTGTGTGGTACCAAATCAAAAACCTTACAGAAGTCTTGCTGTATTACATCAACATCTTCACCTTTATAAAACATTTAAAATCTCATAAAAGAGAGATTCTGTCAAACTATTTTCCATAAACTCATATTGACTGACATTAATTATACTCATTAATTCTTGATAAATCAAGTCCCATATTACCATTTTCTATTATTTTGCCTCATATTGAGGTCAGCCTGACGGGTGTATAATTATCTGGGTCATCCTGTTTACCCTTTTTAAAGTTTTGGCACAACATAAATTTTCATCCAGTATTCTGAAACTTCTGCACTGTTCCAAGAGCTACCGAAAAACAAACAAACATTTAAAGTTCAGCGATCTCCTCAGCCAGCTCTTTTAAAACGCTCAGCTGAAAATTATCTAGAGCTATAGATTTAAAAAGCATCTTACTTCAGTTTATCATCCTCCTCCATTACTTACAAAATGAAAAGTGTTTCATTATCAAATCAATCACATATGGCTACATCATCTGGCTTTTTCTCCCAAATACCTAATAAATATTTAGGAAACACTTCTGCCTCTTCTGTATTATTGATAATTCAGCCATTTCCAAATACCATGAATACACCCATGAATATATTACTGTAATCCTTCTTTCCTTTTGCTGATCTTTTCATTCTGCCATTTTCTCTAATAAAAGACAAATCTCTTTGATGAAGGGACCATATCATCTTAGCTGTGTGATGAGGCACTTTAGCACGCATGTGTGTGAAATCACTACTACTAAGTTATAACCACCCCCCCATCGCCCAAAATACTCTATTGGGACTGCTCCATCACACACTGAAGCCAATGGAAATCTCCACATTAAGCTGAAAAGAACTAAGGCCACTTTCCTTCTGAAGCCACACAGGGGGTCATAGATGTACTTTAGCTTCACACCTTCAATTAGCTCATCTCAATATTTCTGAATGTCCTGGTGTAAGAAAGCTCTAAAATTACCATAATCTATGCCAGGAGTGATATGTAGAGCCAGATCGCAGATCAGAGAGACAATTAGCTCCTCTTCCCCTCTCTCCCACCCCATCTCCAGAAATAGCTGGGACATCTGGCATACTAATTGTTAAATGGTGTAGCAAAGGTAGTGACTGAACAAAATTTCAGCTAGTTCTAGTGTTTACTACAGAAAGTGGAAGTATTTGAAACACTGATGTATTCATCTCCTCCTATACATTTCTTCCACTGCTAGAAACTGAAAATACACTAAGTTTATTCATTTCCTTCAGGCATCATTTAAGTGAATTTCTCTGAAGGTATCTCAGTTGGTTCTGACTTCCTTCATAACTTTTTAGTTCATTATGCATATTATTTCCTGCAGATCTCGGTCACTCACTTCTACCAAAACAAGTCAGTTTGTTGTAATAATTGTAGTTACTTCAGCTTTGAAACAAAAATGATGAGGTGTCCTTAATGCAACTGATCCCAAATAGCAGCACTCCATTAAGTTGTGACTGTATATTATTTTCATTTGGGTTACATGGTCTTCATAATACATTTGATTATTCCTAATACTTCACAAACTTTAATCCCCAGTTCATGCTTCCAGTCTCAAAAATTAAGTTACCTCAATGTTTTTACACAATATACCCAAAACTCCATAGTTGATGTAACTATTACCAGTAATTTTTCTCTACTGTATGTACAAATTGATCATCAGCCTTCTGGAAGTTATGTGCTAGGATCCGCTCATGAGTTCCTCCTTGCTTTCTAAAATGAGTGCATTTTCCCCCTGAATAGCTGGCTGACTGATGGTCAATTGGATAAGACAGACATTAACATGGACTTTTTGACTTAAAGATATAGCAGTGGCGCTGGAATGTTTTTTAATAGTGGGGGGTGCTGAAGGCAGAAACCATGTATTTAGGTTACTACTACTTCAAGTCACCATCCCTAGCACTCCTAGTTTCAGCGCCTATGCAATATAGTCTTGACTGATATCCTTCATTTGTCATTTCATCTACCCTTTGAAAGTTTCTTGATAGTATCTCAAAAATCAAATATATGAAGGGGAAGGGAGCCCCCTCTTTCAGTAGTCATGTGGAGCCCTCACTGGAAAACAAAGGAGTTTGCTTCATGATCGTCAGTAAGTTAAAGGGTAGGAGAGTTTCTACACTTAACCCCCTCTGCAAACACAAGCTATGCCATGGCATAGGCTAATTGGGATCTCTCTCTCGAGGGCTACACATGGTGGTTAATCCCATTCTGGAGCTGTAAAACACATTTGCAGAGGTTCCCCAGTGGAGGAAGGAACTGGGATGTTCATTCACTTGAGAACATCATCTATCAACTACTTGACACATGGAACATCACACTGAATGAGGAAATTCTCCTAGAGAGCATTATTTACAAAGATAGTTACTGCTGGATAAGGACCTTCATTTTAAGTGTGTGATAGGCATAGCAAGGGTCTGGGACTAAAATTTGATTTCCGGGGCACAGAAACATCACCTGAATTGTGATACAAAAGGCAAATATCATGTACAGGGGTAAGGATAAGTATCCACTGACTTCCATGGCAACTGTTGCAAAAAACTCTCACTAGTGTAATATTTAACTGTTTTAGGTTTATTAATTTTGACCGTGACTTCATTCCTCTTCCAATCTCCTCCCCATCCCCCATCCCTGAGGTGCTGGAAGTGGGTGGGGATAGCAGCTTGAAGGGGATTCCATTATATACAGGGTTTGCAGTTTGGTTCAATGGCTCTCAGCATCCCCACTATAAAATTGTTCCAACACTCCTGCTCCCCACACCTTTGCTGCAGATGTTCTTAGATGTAATTAAGAGAGGGAGGGAACATGTTCTTTAGTAGGGATTCACTCTCATCTGTCACAGCCAGAAGAAGAAAATCTTATTAAAAACTATTTCCTGCCTGATCAAAAGGACAGCCAGTTACAGCATGAACAAATCCTTAACTATACTTTGTCAAAAGACTGTCGATTTCATGAATGCAGTTACCAGACACCAAAGCTAAGATAATAAACTCACTTGTTTTGTCAGGAGGGGGACTCAAGAGCTCAAATCAATCTCCTTTACTCTCCCATGTCCACTTCTTCAGGAGCAGAGGATGAGGCGGCGAAGACATGAATTCCTGACTTACATTAGAAACGAGTAAACACACTTCCCCTTCTCTCCCCAACATTCACACTACACTCTAGAAATTGAAAAGAGGAAAGAAGTGCAATGGTGCTCCTCTCTCGGGAAAAAATACTCCATGTTCCTCTGTGGGGGAACTGGTTATCAGCAGAAGAAATATGTCTCAAGTGAATGTCATCCTCTGAAAGTATCTTTGAGTCACTCAGAAGCTGTAACTATGTGGAACTGAAGGGATAAACAGCTGAAGTGAGTGGGGAGTAAAGCATTTTGATACATACATTGTTTTTGCCTAGTTAGAGAACATGGTTTGGGTTTACTACAGATTGGAACATTACTGTAGACCAGGGTTTGTCCAAAGGGGGATACTCCAGAAAGTTAATCCAAATAGAAACTAAAGATGTGAATTAAAAGGGGATTCATTAAAGTGCATTAAATCCTTGAAGGGGGGAGAGACATTCAAAATTAAAGTGGACATAATTTAATTTATTCCCAAACAATTTCATCCAATCGTTTCACAAGGTTAGCAAGTTCATGTTTGCTGCCTGCCAGCCCATCAGAGTCATCAGCAAACCGAAGATCTGAAATTGTTCCTCCTCCAGTGCTGACTGTTCATATGTGATTAGGGCATCAGTCATTATGCGCTCCAAGTAGATGTTGAGCAAGGTGGGCAAAAGAAGGCAGCCTTGCCAGACTCCAACAGTGGTGTGAAACTACTCTCCTATTGTGCCATTGACGAGAACTGCACTGCTGGCCTTGGCACACAGTTGTTTAATGATAAGAATAAGCTTACAGCCAACATTGTACTTCTTCATGGTTGCCCAGAGAGCTTTGTGCCATGATCTGTCAAACGCCTTCTTGAAGTCAACAAAGAGGTGGTAGATGTCCTGCTGGTGTTGTAAGTACTTCTCACATAGAACACAAAGCTTGAAAATCTGTTCTGTGATTCTTCATCCAGCATGAAAGCCAGCCTGTTGTTCAGCGATGATATTGTCTGCTTGTTGCTTCAATCTGTTCAATAAGACTTTCAATATCACTTTGCTAGGATGGCTAATTAAGCTTATGGTCCGGTAATTTTGATACAGTTGCAGGTTGCCTTTCTTTGGCAAAGTGATGATTAGGGACTGTCCACATGGAGGATCACTCACAGTCTGGATGAAACCTCCACAAAATATGGCATGGAAATCAGTGCAGAGAAAACCAAGCTGATGACAAACAAATGTGCTGGGATCAGCTCACGTCACTGTAAGTGGACAAGAGCTGGAGACAGTGAAGCAGTTAAAGTATTTGGAGGCAATCCTCACTGATGAAGGAGCCAAGTCAGAAATTCAGGCAAGAACTGCGCAAACAGCAGCAGTGGCAAAGTTAAAGCCAATCTGGAAGAATAAGAACATCTCCCTGGAATCCAAACTGAAACTGCTGTACGTATTGGTCATCTCCATTTTTGGTATGTGTGAGAGACATGGACCCTTATGGCAGAACTAGAATGGAATATACAGGTAGTAGAGATGAGATCCTTCTGTAAAATCCTGGGCATCTCCTACTTAGATCATGTCACTAATGAAGAGGTCCGCAACATGATCACCCAATGAGCTGGGTCATATGAAGACCTCCTGACTGTGAAAAAGTGCGAGCTGAAGTGGTATGGCCATGTAACAAGATAATCTGGCCAATCCAAGATCATCCTCCAAGGGACAGTACAGGGAAAGAGAAGAGGAGGTAGAGAGAAGAAGAGATGGATTGACGACATAGAAGAGTGGACAGGAATGGACTTCGCGGAGACTTAAGCATTGACATACAATCATTCGGATGGAGACAATAGGATGATTGCTCATCAGTGATGTTGCTCCAAAGACCAATGTGGTTATGGGAATGATGTTGATGAAACCAAATGAAGGTCACTTTAATTCTGAATAAGAGTGTCCACATTAGTTAAACTGCATTAACCTTATCCACAACTTTTAATCTTAATTAAACCATTTTCCTGAGTGTCTCCTCACTTAGACAAGTCATGAGTCAGAGAAAAAACAATTGTGTAATTGAGTCCCATCTTGGCTTCAGTTTATATTAGCCTTAAAATTTCTCTAATGTTGGAAGCAAATCAGCAGATCTTTATGGTATACTTTTCTTTCACTTACAACCAAATAGATAGCTTCTGGATAGGAAAGGAGGTCTTAGACCCACATCTGTAGCTCCTGCTTGTGCATCCATAATGGAGGAAGAATCCCAGGCTGTTGTATATGATGGCTGTTTATCCCACTGACAGATCCTGGAGCAGGGAAGCCCAGATCATAACCAAGGCTAGAGAGAAATCATTATCAGCCCATAGAAGAGAGGCATTGAGCCATTATCAGGAGGGATCATGTTTAGGAAACTAATGAAAGTGAGTTCCTTACTCCTTCAGAGAAAAGCATGTGATGAGGTCTCTCCCTACCACTTCCCCCCCTCCCCAAACCTGGAAACATCAACATGCTTTGCATCAGCATCTGCAGGGGGAGGTAGGGTCCAAAGCAGGATTTCCAACAACTACCTTTTTGAGAAAAGGTGGTTGTAACAAGTATGAGAGGGCTAATTCTAATTGCTAGGGAGAGTGGGATATTTGGCCAACTGGACCTTGACTCCTCGCCCTTGTTGTCATTTCTGCTTTGGACCAGTTAGTGGGAACATATGTTACACTGACTCTTTCAAGATCCTCCAGCTTCCTGGGAAGCATCTGAGAGAACCTGGATTGAATGTATGGACCTCATGCTCAGTGTGCCCCCAAAATAATCCCTCGTGTTTGGGTACAGGAGACATGCAGGAAACAGCTCTTCAACATGAGGAATAGAAAAGTTATATAATAACAGGTATTAATGATTTTTTTCCCTTCTTTCAGGAGACAGCTAGGCCTCTGAAACCATGGGATCAAGCTAAGCTTCATTTTGTTCCATATCATGGATGCTTCTGGCCTCAAGATCGTTCCACCACCACTTAGCTTAAATGTTGCATTAAAATAGGGCGGATTAAGTTCTATGGGTTCATTAACATAATAGTGCAATAGAAGACAAGAACTACTTTTGCCTTCAGCCATCCATGGCATGTATTAATATGACTAGGACATGTCCTGCAATGTTGCAGGACACTAAAATGCTACTACTATGAAATATAGCTTCAAAATTCACACCTGATTAAAAAAATACATTGTAATGTATATCTTTTCACTCTCTCCCCCTCTCTCCGGGACTTTCTCCATTAATCTCTTCTATACATGTAATTTTGGTTTAAGCACTGTCCTGCTAAACCCAGAGTTGAGAGTTCAGTCCTTGAGGGGGTCATTTAGGGATCTGGGGCAAAAAAATCTGTCTGAGGATTGGCCCTGCTTTGAGCAGGGGGTTGGACTAGATGACCTCCTGAGGTCCCTTCCAACCCTGCTATTCTATTCTAATTTGTCCTGTCTGTTTCCATCCCCACCCCCACCTACTTGTCAATCTCCCAATAAGTTTAGCAAAGCAAAGCATAATCTTTCAAATTTCCCATTGATATCCTTGATGCATATGCCTGACTGCAGACTCAGACCTTCAGATAAGATAAATGGGAAGTTTTCACTGTGTCCCATTCAGCTTTAATTACAGAAAACTTTGCATTTACAAGCACAAATACAGTCAACAGTAAACTCAAACGGCCACCTCTGAATCAGTCTTAAGCCCAGAGACAGTGGAGAAAGCGAAAAGTCATGCGTTACCAATATGCTACCAGTTCTAATCCATATTTGTTTATAAATTAATAAATGGAACTTTATCCCATGCCATTCCTGAGGGAAAACATACCAGAGTGGTAGGATGACATTGTGCTGTTGGAGTGGCTGTTTTGTGGATGCCATATAAAATGAAATTTATCAAGACCTGTAGCCAATAAATATTTGAAAGCACTTGTCCTATAATTAAGGATGTTGACTACAGCTTAATGCCAAATTCCGTTTGTAGTCATTCTGCACATCTAATTTCTTCTTGTAACTGAACATAGTGTTCTTTGTGGCTTGGCTTAGACTCTCATGAAGTGTTGATTGACACTGCTGACCACCTTACAAATATTACCCTAGAAGCAGAGTGGTATGAAGATTGACATCTATACCTCAGAATTCTGGCTATCAATCCATACCTATGATTTAAGTCGGAAATCATTACACTGATTTAACCAGCTTCAGATTGCTATAGTTGTAGTTTATTTCAGCTAAACCATTGGCTTGTTTGGGGGTGAAAGATAGATATAGACACACGCATAGTAAACAAAGATTGTATTGACTGTGGCAAGGTAACTCCTTTGCATTCTCAGCCTCAGCATTT
The DNA here is from genome assembly GCF_025201925.1 of Gopherus flavomarginatus. Lineage (NCBI taxonomy): Eukaryota > Metazoa > Chordata > Testudines > Testudinidae > Gopherus > Gopherus flavomarginatus. The sequence continues at coordinate 222,262,647 of NC_066617.1, forward strand.
CCCGCTCTGGTGGTGGGGGCCTGGAGTCTCACTCTGGAGGGTTCTTTTTATTGCTCATTCTGTAAATATATAAAATAAATCAACCAAAGTGGGCCCTTAGGGTAGGCCCAAGTAGCACTCTTCAGCCAAACAAAAAAGCCAATTCATAACACAAAGGAAATGCCCTTTTCTTGTCCTCCTCCTGAGTTGTTGCCTTAGATGCTAGCTTCTAGATGCTAGTTCTTCCTCAAATAGCAGTTAGCTGAGTTGCTACTCATAATTGGAGAAAAGCAGTCTTCCAGCCTGGAGAAGCCTTTTCTTCCTGCTGTAGCTTGTGTCTCATTTCTTCTCTCCCGCTCACCAAAAGAGGATTTTTGAGAAGGTCACAGGCAGCCCTTCATTGGTCTCAGGTGTCTAATTAACCCTGAGGTAACCTCTTTTCAGCTCATATGGAAAAAGGTTTTTACCATTCTGCAGTTATATACCTGCTTTCCACCACTTCCCTATAGTTGTCAGGTCTGACTTTATCACATTACCTATTTCCTCACTCACCCGCCATCACTGTAGTACTCTCTACATATGAAGATCTCTGAATGCCTAACACATACAAAATAGTTTGTCTTCAGAATGTTCCTGGGAGCGAGAAAAGCATTATCTCAATTTTACAAATAGAAGATTGATTCACACAGAGATTAAGTATATTTTTCAAGGTCACACAGATAGGCTGCGACAGATCCAGGAGCAGAATCTAGGTCTAGTTCTTTAACCACAAGATCATCTGCCTTTCCTATTAGTATCATTGATAAGAAAGCTTGTAACACATTCTCTAAAATACTATTTGAGTAGAGACTTGCAGGATCACATTTAGAACGGGAAAAAGTAGTTTAACAATTCTGATCTGATCAAGTGAAACTGTGCAATCTTCAATCATGACAAGTATATATTCTGTTCCGCTTTGCACTGGAAGGTGGTACATGGAACATCTGCCTTCCACTCCCAGTGTTCCCAGACAGAAAGTTACCATTAGCACTTTGAGCGCTAATGGAAAACTACATAGTGTGACAATGCCACGTCATAGCCCCAAGGGTACTGGGCTGGAGGAATTATCAGGGATATTTTGATTTGTTGGCATGTTTATACTGAATCTGCACAGATATTGCAACTACTCAAACTGTAAGAACATGGGGCTAAGACTCAGACAGTTTAAGTATGTTGCTAAAGCCACATGATATGGTAGTGTTAAAAGCTAGGTCCCCCAATCATTTGAACAGTTACAGATGCTTAATTTTAAGCAATCTAACATATTAACTTCAAGCATATTCCTAAAAATTAAGTAGGTGAGTAACTGTTTGCAGGATTAGAGCCTAGATTAGAAATCAGGAGTTTTTAGCTCAGACTTCTAGAGCAACCTCTTTAGAAAGTGCAAATTATATATCCTATACTTCAGTTTCTCCATCTGAGAAGTGGGACGGCTTGAACTTACTCACCTCACCCTGAGAATCAATTTGTTAAAGTTTATATAACACCTTAATGATAAAATGTGATAAGTGATAAAGATTAATGTGAATTAATTCACTGTGAACCTATATAAATGGAACTGATTTGTTTCTAAACTCACTACACAGTCTAACCAAATTTAGAGTTTGTCTTTTTTAATAAAAAGTTCCATCAATTTTAGATTTAAAAAGTGAGTTAACAGATTTCTATCATTGCCTAATAGCAGAATTATGGCAAGCTGGGTCATCTTGTTTCAATTGGCTTTGTTTTGACCTAAATACCTCAAGATATATAAATGTACACCTTGATAAACTTGATTTTAAAAACTAAAATGTTAGAATTTGGCTACATTTAACACTGTTCCTTATTTAACGAACTTTTTTTTTTTTTTTAGTACTACTGCAGTTCGTTTTGAAAAGAGGCCAATAACATTTTCTATCATGGGGGCAGCCTGTATATGGAATTAAAGTAATAATTTTCCTAAGGCAACTGATGTGGTTAAATCCCAATTATTGCTATTTATGTTGGGTGCAGCATCCATTCAGCTCTTGGCAAGTTCGGAAGCCTCAAGTTTGCAGCTGAGTCCTTTGAATGATATTGACTACATCATTTAATATATGGTCAAGAGATGCGCGCACACATACACACCAATATACACTACACTTATGGAAAATCTTATATTAGGGGACAGAAATATTATGCTACTTTACTTACATTGACAAGTATATTAGTAATATTTATCTACATTAGGAATGCTTGAAATAGGTTCACCTAGTTCATAGCAACCTCCGTTTATGCCAGAAACAGATTGCATATAATGTATGTATGCAAGTCTATGTTGGCAATTATCCATGCAACGAAATATTATCTGATGGCTTTTCTTATGGCTTAGTCTGCTTGAAGGCATCAACCTCATTGTACCATAATTAACTAATGTGCTGTTTTAATAGTTACCTATGCTGTCTGGTGACAAGATGAAACAGTAAGCAGAAACCCTTTTTTTCTCCTTAATTGGTTAAAATGAACAGATTTAGCCAGATTGGGGAGAAGAAAACAACCAAAAACAGCAACCCCACACACCTTATATTTGGCACTACAGATATATTCCCAGCTTGACCACTGCATTTTTGGAAACCAGCATGGCTTGGACGTAAAAGAACAAGACTGTACACTATTGTCCCCACAGTGGAACAATGCAGGACCACCCTGCACTATCTAAGAAGGCTGGACAAATAGTCAAATCAGGGAACCTTTTTATTGTGCTCTCAGCATTTGGCTGTCATTAGCTTACTGAGAGTTGAAGCAGGAACTCAGCACTATGGGTCAAACAAAGCTGAATCATAGGCATTGGAATCCTGCCTATGATTTAAGGAGTCAATGAGCATTAGTGTAGTGTATCACATAGTTGAGTCGTCAACTTTGTCAACCATAAAGTTGTATTAGAGTACAAAGACTTCACTACAGAGCTTAAACACACAATAAACAAGCAAAAGTCACAGGTAAAAAATACTATCCAAGACCAGGTCATCTGCTCAGATGTCTTGTCACAAAAGGGATGAAATGAGTAGAAAACTTGCCTACATAGGGAAAGGGAATTGAATTTAAGTGTCATTAATCCCCACCCTCCAACTGAATATGAATTCTTAGGATGATGCTGTGACAAAAAATTGGCTAACATGATCCTTCAGTGTATAAACAAAGGAAAGACAAGTAGGAGTAGGGAAGAGATATTTTTACATAGGGCAATTCTGAGACCACTGCTGCATTACTGTATCTGGTTCAGATGTACATATTTGAAAAGACGCTGAAAAATAGTGAAGCGTTCAGAGAAGAGCTACAAAAATGATGATTTGAGAGCACATGAGCATGTTCTACTATGAGAAACTTATGTCAATCTGTTAGTCTTATCAGAGAAGGCTAAAAGACAATTCCATTGGTTGTATAAATACTTCCACTGAAAGAAGACATGTGACATTATGGGGCTGTTTAATATAGAAAACAATGCTTAACATATAAATATGATATTGGAAAAAGGTTGTAAGCTGAAGTTAGAAAAATTCACTGGAAAGAAGATGCAACTTCTAGCAGTAAGTGTAATTAATTATTAGAATTTATCAAGGTATGTGATAAATTTTGCATTTAAGCTTTTATATCTCGATTGGATGGATAATTTTCAGAAAGCTATGCACTCTTTTAGCCATAAATTCTGATCACTGCAACTGATTGGTTAAGAATTGCCCGTTTAGCTAGTCCAGACATACTATTATTTTCGTTATTTCATCAATCTGTCTCATCCACCTGTTATGTATTGTCCTTTGGAATGCAAGCCAAGGGACTGTTGTTTAGCATAGAATAATTGAACTAGAAATGCAGGGCTAAAAGGAACCTTGAGAGGTCTCAGCCCTCTGAGACATGAGCAAGTAAACTGAGATCATCCCGGCCAGGCATTTATCTAACCTGTTTTTTAAAAGGATTTCACAGTCTTCCTTGAAAGCCTATTCCAGAGTTTAGATCCCTCAGACTGTGAAAGGGTTTGCTAATATCTAACCTAAATTTCCCTTGCTGCAGATTAAGCAGACTTCCTATCCTACTTTCAGGATACATTGAGAACAATTGATCACCATCTTCTTTATAGTCATCCCTTAACATATATGAAGACTTATCAGGTTTCCTCCGACACCCCCGCCCAGTCTTCTATCCTCAGGAATAAACATGCTCAGGTTTTTTGTTTGTTTGTTTGTTTTAAAACCTTTCCTCAGAGGCCAGGTTTTTTAAACCTTATTTTTTGTTGCTGTCTTCTGGACACTCTTCAATTTGACCACACATTTCTTAAAGTGTGACATGCCAAAACTGGACACAATACTCCAGCTGAGGCCTCGATCAGTGCCCAGTAGAGAAGGATAATTGCTTCCTGTGTCTTACATATGACCCCCTAGAATGATATTTGCTTTTATTTATTTTTTTTTTTTTTGCGCAACTGCTCCACATTGTTGGCTCATAGTCAATTGATTATTCACAGGAACTCCTAGCTCCTTTTAAGCTGCCTAGCCAGTTATTTCCCAGTTTGTATTTGTGCATTATATTTTTCCTTTTATCATGACTCCTACTCAAGTCCTTTTCAGAGTCTCTGCTTCCTAGGATAAAGTCCCCCATCCTGTAAATATGGCCTACATTCTTTGTTCCTAGATGTACTATTATGTTTGGCCATATCAAAACACAGATTGTTTGCTTGAGCCCAGTTTATCAAGCTATCCAGTTTGCTCTGTATCAACATCCCATCTTCATTATTTACTATTCCCTTAGTCTTTGTATCATCTGCAAAGTTTAATAGTGATTATCTTAGGTTCTCTTCTAAGTCATTGATAAAAAAATGTTAAATAGCATAAGGCAAAAAACTGATCCCTATGGGATGGGCTGGAAACATCCCCTTCTCCCATATCGTCTCCCATTCCTCCCTCATTACAGAGGTTCTGTGTGCCCCTTTTGCCTCTTCCTGTCATCTTTATTATTTGCCTAAAGATAAGTCAGTGTGTTTATTACTGGGAGAATGAGCAGGTGTATCATTATACTGGAAGGTATTAATGGAGCCCATCAGCCAGTTGTTTGATCTATAGACAAGAGCAGAGGTGTCCAAGTTGTGGCTGTGCTAAACAGATGACAGGGCACCATATTCCCCTCATTTCCTCCCATGAGTTTAAGTTTTCCCCAAACTCAATAGGGTTCTGGCCATGGATTTCTAGAATATTCTGACATGTTGACAGTGACTAGATTGAGTGTTAAAAAGTTAGCACATTACTAATCCAGAAATATCACACTAAATAGTTGAATGGCTGATTTTGTGAGGCCAATCAAACTTGTAATCAAAAAGTTTATCAAGTTAGTTTGATACATTTTATTTTTCCATACACCCATGTTGTTTGGTATTAATTATATTACCCGCTTTCAATTGTTTATTAGTCAAGTCCCATAACCCTTTCATTATTCTGACCAGAATCAATGTCAGGAAGACAAACCTACAACTAACCAGATCATCCAGTTTACAGTTTTAATCCTTTAACACAACAACATTAGCTTCTCAAACTTCTCCAGTATACTGCGACTTATTATGAAGAGTGTACACACAGTAATAATCCAGAGGATTCCTTAGCCTGCTCTTTTAAAACTCTTGGATACAAGTTATCTGGACCTGCTGATTAAAAAAAAAATGTGTACCATGAGTAGCTTCTGTTTAATATCCTCCTCAATTTCTGTTGGAAAGGAAAGAGTTTCATCATCATGTGATACCATTTGGATTTATCCCATATACAGAAAATATAGTTATTGAATACTTGTGTCTTTTCTGCACTTTTACTGGCAATTTTATCCTTTCCATCTAGTAATGGTACAATACCACTATTAAGATACCTTTTCTTCCCTATATATCAAAACTCCTACTACCCTTTACTCTGCTAGCCATCAATTTCTCCTTATGTCCCTTTGCTTCCCTTACTTTCTAGAATTCCTAGGTTCTGATTTATACTCATTGCTATCAACATTTCCTTTGCATAATTTTACAACTGCTTTTATTTACCTACCAAGCCAGGCTATTTTTTAAAACCAATGTAACCTTTTTTCCTCAATTTTGGATTTTTGGGCATCTAGTAAAATTTTCTTAAACAACAGTTCCCAGTTATCATTCACATTGTTCTGTTTATATTCTGCCAGCTGATTTGGCTCAACAATTTTTGGCTTTGTGAAATTAGCATAATATGTGTATATCAATTACTGGTTTGGACTTCATTATGTTTGCATAATTTAATCAAGTCTTCATCACTAGATCCTAAGCGACCACTCATTTTAAAGTTATGTGATCACTTTCTCTGTCAAGTTCAGGTCTCATGTAGAACTCCCCTAGGCTGGATGAAACACTGAGTCAGGAAATCTATATAAAGAAATTCCAAAGACATTTTAGTACTGGCAATAGACCTCCAGAATATATCACTCAGACTGAAGTCCTCCATGACAATGTGATTGTTCCCTACATATTCTAGATTGGTGCGTAAGGAACCAGTTCATCCTGTTTTCTCATGTGAGTCAGTCTGTAGCAAACTACAACTAGCATCCCATCTTATGCTTTATCTGGTAGAACACTGAGCCACAAGCATTCAAGATCATTTGCTTTGGAGTTATCAGTGACTCAAACAGGTAGTGTCATTTTGACAGAGTGCCATTCCTACTCCCTTCATGCCCACTTAATAAATTGGTTGAAGTTGCTGGTTATAACTTTTCAGACGTGAATTTTCCCCATGAGGTTTCAAATTTATGTTAATAAATTAGCAAATCAATTCCTCTTGTTTATTACCAAGGCTCCTATTGTTGATTTATAGGCAATTAAAACAAGAGTTTCTTCTCTTTATGCTTCCATACATTGATAACTTTTGTTGTTAGCGTTTGTGCTAAAATCAGTGCTCATTTGTTCCACCTTTTCACCCTGACCTTTTGTTTATGCCCTCCTGACTAGTTTAACCAGCCTGTACCCTTGAAAATTGGTGATCCTTCTACTGAGATGGGGGCATTCAAAATGCACAGCCCCTCTGCCAATGTTCCACAAAACTAAAACTCTATCTTGCACCAATTTCCTTGTCCACAAACTTAAGAAGTCTATCCAGTCCTGAACTTCTAGCTCAAGCCTTGGCTTCAGGAAGGCATCTTACCATCCTGTTTCCTAACTGTCTTTTGCAGACATTCTTCCTTTACTTTTTGGCACAGAATCCCTGACACATCATCTGTCTCTCTTGGATAGTGCAAGATCTTTCAGGGCACATTTGATTTTCTCGTGTGCTGGGCTTATCAGCCCTCCTCGGTTAGTCCCATGCAACTCTCTGTTCTATTTGACCAGCTGGATCTTCAAAGATTTTTTTCCTTTCCATGATGAGCACCTGAAATAATTGGATGGGTCTACTGGTTTGGAATTCTTCTTGATCCTCTTCTCTGTTTGTACTTGTGTAGCATGCTACTTAGTCCTCTTGCCACTGGTGGCTATGAAATTCCAAGCTTCTCTGATTTCTACTCTCTGGTTCCTTGATGGGCAATTCCTTTCTTGAATCTCAAGTGCTGATGTTTCCTGAATCTGGTTACCTAAGTATTCCACAACTTCTGACACTCTACAGCAGTAGAACGTCTCCTTCCAACCCACAAATATTTTCCTCCATCAAAGCTACTGTTAAGAGAATCTTCCTTCTGGTTTCAGACAGAAAAGGAAACAGAGCACAGCTGTTGCAGATCACAACCACTATCCCACTGTTGACCATCATGGCACTGAGTGTAGAATGGTACCAACAAAAAAAGCCTCATATACTTCCTCTAGAACTTCCCTGTTTTCTCCTCCCGTTGATCTGGTCAGAAGTTTGTCTGGCACCTGATTTGTATACTCTATTCCCTTCTCTAACAGGGAGGCATTAATTACTGAGAGATTTCCAACACTAGGGATGATCACAGACCTAAGGGTCCCAGCCACACAATCCTCCAAATGGAGGCCTTTCTTGGCCCCAAAGCCCAGCCACTTGATCCTCATGAAGGAACCACCCACTCAAATACCCTCAACCTCCAAGAATAAGATCCACAGCTACTCACTCCAAAACTGTTGTTTGCTGCTCATGAATATGCCTGGCAGCTGATATGTACTAAACCTCACTGCTTGGTCCACCTTCACAGTAATAGGATGGAATTAGCCACTCATGATCTGGCCCACAGGTATATACACAAGAGATATTACAAAGATCAAGCATTGAAAAAATTGTGTATGTCAGATTTGCCTGTGCACCCTTAATTCTGCCCCACGTGTCCAACCTGGGTAAAAATAGTATGTGATATTGTAATAAAAGACTATCATAATGCATGCACAAAACAGAGATAAATTAATATTGCATTGGAAACTATAAATCTATCATTTCCTAATTTTTCACTGTTTGACTTTATGACCTTTACACTCTTAACTTAGTGGGTTTAAAAAAAATTTTTTTTAAGTGTTAGTCAATGTATATATTAGGCATAGTATTAATATTGAAGTGTTGGGAAGTTATGTTAACTGAATATATTATACTCCATCCACAATTCTGTTCTTCCAAGCCAAGTACCCATAACACCTTTCATTAGCTGAAGTAAGGCTTTGGCTTAAGTAGGTAGGAAAACTGTCAGGATCAGAACATATGAGCGTTGTATTATAGTAACAGGTAGGGTGTTATTCCTACAGGTTACTGCTGGAATGTCTCAAGGGAAAAGGATAAGATATATGAATGTTCTACTTTGGCACAAACCTAGGACGTACCTTCATACCCCTTGGTATCTGGAATGCTTGTGTTCACAAGACAGAGATAAGGAGTACGCCATGGTACTGGAAAATCAAGGTCGAAGATGATTTGTTAAATCTAGTTTTAGTTGGCATACTTAATACCTTTTACTTATAACCAGTTAGTGTATACATAAAAAAAAAATTATGGGGTTACTCCTGGGGGAATTCTGCACCATTGCACATGCACAAAATTTATGTCCCCCACAGATTTCTTTACTTCCCTGCAGAAAAAGATTACTTTGTTGGAGAAGCAAAGGAAAGCCACTGGAGTGGTTATGTGACCCTCCTCAGCAGGGTGTTTTGGTGCCCACAGCAGCCGTCAGAGAGGTAAATAACTGTAGGGCAGGACTGGCAAAGACCCAGCTGGTGGCTCCTACCCTGTACTAGGCTCAACTGCTAGTCCCTGTTGGGCTGGGAAGGATGAGACTTCCTCTGCACGGCATCTGGGGCACTGTCAGACCCACCCCATATTTCTCCCCTGCTGTACACATTTCCTGCACTCAACAATCCTCCTGCAGGGGGAGGGATCAGTGTACAGGAAACCTATCTTCCCAATCCTCATGCACCCAGACCCCTCCTGAGAAGCCCCACTCCCTCTGCACCTGGACCACTCCAACAAGCCACTCGCACCTGAATCCCCACCATACTGAGCCCCAACCAGCTGCTTCTAGATCCCCAATCCACTGAGCACCACTCTCCCAGCATCTGCTCTCCAAGCTCCCCCCCAGACACACACAGTGAGCCCCAACCACCTTCACATCAACCCCCCCTGCAAATTCACATCACCATTGCACCCAGAACCCCACAACAAACCCCTGTGCAGTCAGATCCCCCCACACCTGGATCCCCCACTGAGCTGCCAGCACTCAGATTGCCCCACACAGAACTCTCTCAACCCACACTTGGTTCCCCCCCTCCCCAAGCCCCTCTACACTTGGATCCTGCCTTGATGAGCCTGCCTGTCTACACCTGGTGCACTTGGCATAGATGGAAAGGGCCCTAGGGTGTTTCTGGGATAGGCCTGGCCTTTGCACTGTGTCAGCGTTGGGTGCAGCCTCGCTGCTGAATCTGTGTCCTGGGGGGAAAAGCGGGAAGCTGCACAGTAATTTCCCACCTCTGTGCAGCCAGGAGCTCCCCAATGCCATGGTGGAGCCGCCACATTTATTTGACAAACAAAATTTACAGAATTTTAAAATATTGTGAGCAGAATTCTTAATTTTTTGGTACAGAATGCCCTCAGGGGTATGGGATACAAATGCAAGAACAAACCTGCCTACGGTGAACGTAACAACCTTGAATGAGATGGCTTCTTGGACACTGATATATTGAACCTTTTCCCTGTATATATTACTATTGGCTGATAGCAATAAACCTGACTGATATTGGTTATTTGGTCTTTGGACTACATTTCATAATGAACCAAAGTGTGGTCAAGCACTTGATATTCACTTTTGTTGATAAACTATAATTTTTTTTTTTAAAAGAAAAGTGGTAGAAAGCCTTACACACAATGGTAAACTCCAAGCTGCCAGCACTGACTGTTCTTACTTGTGCTATAGACTAAGTACATACACATATTGGTAGCAGGAAAAGGGGGGTACGGGTTGCTGGGGCCAGGGGTACTAAGGAAGCCAGGCCCAGCGCAGCCCAGCCCAGCGCATCACTCTGGCTAAGTCTACACTGTGTTCTGAAGTGAGAGACACATATCTGCACTACCTGAGCTGTAAGAGTTACCCATGCTAGCATACCTAAATATAGCAGCATAGATGCAGTGGAGTGGTGTTAAGCACAAACTGTATAAACATGCCAGGGACCCTGGGTACTTATTTGCTTAAGCCCACCCACCACATCCACCCCATTACTTTTATTGCAAGCATGGGTAAAGCTAACACAGCTTGCAGAGTAGACCTATCCCAACTCTGTCTCTCTCCCCCACACCCAAACATAAAGAAAGGAGCTTCCCCCTTTCTCAGTTGAAGGGACAGGCTGCTGCAGCCATGTTCTGGATCCAGGGGTGTGGAGTGTTAGAAGGAATCGTGCTCCATCTCTCTCTCCCACCCCCCAACGCGATAACTGAGAGGAAATCCTGCCTCCTAGATGTATATGGTTGTAGTGGGAGACTGGAACAGTATTGCATCTGGAGGGAACCCAGCCTAGCTCTATTTTCTCTCCCACAGCTTCTCCAAGAGCTCCCAAGCATTCCCAGTGCACTGATGGCTACTTCTGGGTGGTTGTGGCTGTAGAATGGGCTGGGCTTTTTAGAATGTCTATATTCAGCCATTATTTCGACAGACTGCAAAGTTGTCCGGAGAAACAAAGGTGAGAGAATGTAAACTGATTTAACAGTTTATATCTCAGCTAAACTGGAAATGTATTTCACTGGACAAAGAAAAGGCACATCTCTAACCTTTTTCCTGTCATATTTCAGAACTTCACGTTGGAGGTGTTAGAGCTCGGGGGGGGGAGGGAGGCCACAAAAGAGTATTTATACCAAAAAGTATTAAGGAACTGAAATATAGGAGTAGTGACTTGATCCTCCTGTGAACGTAGCCCTGAATGTACACACAAGTATTTATGTGAGAGATAGAAGCATTTATACTTCTAGTGATTTTTGGATACAGCATAGAAATACTAGGACACTGTACAATTATATGTTGTCCATAGAAGGACTGAACTGTTAGAGAAATGAGGCAAAATCCAGGATACCCATCTGTCATGTGTATTCTATCATTCCAAGGTCTCTGGAAGGGACACTCATATTGTTCCCTAATGGTTCATTCACCTTAATTTCTTTCACAAACCACTAACCCAGTGTTTCTTTTTATGTTTATCAGATACTATTGTGGGATAGAGGAGACGATGTTTGATGCATGCAGGAAGAACAAAGTTGAACATTCATTAGTATATGGGTAAGAGAGAAATAGTTCATGGCAGAAAGGTAATTAAACCTTGCCCTGACTGACTTTTTTAATTAGTCAAACGCACTACTTTTAGTATTGTAGGATCAAGCATAGACTAACAGTGTATCACTTAGGCATCTCAGCGCTTTTGTATACTTTGAAACAATGCAGTGTTAAATCAAAGAATTCCTTCTCAGGGTCTTATGCATTAGGCTGTTTTAGTGAGACTGGATTTGACCAAATACATGCAATTCCCCTCCTCCCTAAGAAATCAGGATTTTGGCATTCAAAGATCTCCTTTCTATATACATCCTAAGGGAAAACCACGCAGGGACAGATACTGCCCTCTCACTGAATATTACTTTATGCTGCAAGTACTCTCACTCCAATCAAACTATTCATGGACTAGGGTTCTACACAGTGAGAGAAGAGGTAGTGGACTCTATGCCTTAGTTTGTAGCAGGGCTTTGGAGCTGTGGTCTGGCTCCACTCAGCTCCAGGCAAAAACCTGCAGCTCCACAGCTGCTGCGCGCTCCAGCTTCGGGCTCCGCTCCAAAACCCAGGTTTGTAGGAAAGACACTTGCAATTTCAAAGGAAGATTTGGTGGGTAATTTAAACTGCTGTGGTTGTGAATGGGTTGTCTCACTGATGGCACCTCCTCATGGCCAGGCATGGAATCTTTCCCCGCTGGGATCTGCTACCACTGGCTTCTCCACCTCTGAGGTGGCCCACCCCTTCCTGTGATTTGGCCCTCTGGCTGGTTCATTTCAAAGTCTTTGCTCTTCTAGGGTAGCCCTGAAACAAAAAGTACAGGAAATTAACACAAACCAATTGAGTTAATGGGGGGTACGGGGGAAGACCTCACTCTCAGGGTATATCAGGATTTGGCTATCCCTTCCCTCAGGGAAAGGCCTGCAGGCAATAGTTGTCTGGGAAGCTCCTGGCTTCCAACAGCCATTTCCTCAAGAGCTGAGGGTAGTATGTTCAGTCTCCTCCCTGATCCGCTCAAATGAGCGGTTCTGCTCCTCTTTTAAACTTCTCCTACTATGCATGCACATGAAGATATGACTGAAGATGTGGCAACATGGAACTGTCTGAGCCCAGAGCAGCTCCTTAACTCCTTTTTGTCCACTGCCAGGTATGTATATCCCACCACAGTATTACAAGCAGACCTTCTTCTGCATTGCTATTTATCTTTGCAAGTGTAAGAGCGAGAAGAAATACAGGTATTGGTAGAGAATGAAAGTATCAGTTGTTTAGTCATGCATTTAAATATTAACACCATCTGTCTTTGCGGTTTTTTTTTTTTTTTTAAACGTGTTTACTTATTTCGAGTGTTAATACGGCCATTTCCCCTACTTGGCTCCCAAAACTTCTAGCTGTCTTGTAAATAGCTTATTTTAATTTCTTTCATTTCATGTGTTCTGCATACACACACACGTTAGGGCAGAAGGGATGCAATTAACTCGTTACACAATCCACTAAAGGAAGAGGAATCCAAATTCAGCTCAACTTAAAATAATATATTCTAATGTTCAGATATCACTTCACATTATTTCCCATTCTGCAAAGGCAGGCAGCAAATAGTAGTTTCCTTAAGCTTTGCATTTCCTTTCATGCTTGAAAAATAACGTGCCCCGGATTGCCTTTGCCACAGCATTTATTCTTAAAATATCTTAGTATATATGATGAGCCATCTCAATATTTCAGGCAAGCAAAACAACCCCGCCCCCTTCCCCGCACAAACCACCCAAACGAACAAACTAGAAAGGTTTAAAGGCATTGACAGGTTTCTGGGTCAGTCACCAGCTAGTAGCTAGCTCAATTTATTTTATAATTAAGTCTCTGGGACAGGCCTAGAATAGATGAAACTTTATTTAGCCTTTCAGATTCTAGTAGACTGCAAGATGAAAAACATTTCTTGATTGGGCAGTAGAAATAACATTACCAGAAATTGACATCCTGTGCCACTGTGCAGGCTGCAGCATGAATCTAAGACTCAGTGAAATTGCACAGTAAAGCAATGAGTGAACAAGAAGCAAATACAAGTCTGCATGAAATAGACAAAGTACATTTGGGGTCAGATCCTTAGTGTATGTAGGTCAGCATAGTTCCATTAACTTCAGAGGAGACACACCTATTTAAACCAGCTGAAGATATGACCCAGTACATGATTAATGTTATATTTCATAAAAACAAGATAATGAAAGTATCAGAGGGGTAGCCGTGTTAGTCTGGATCTGTAAAAGTAGCAAAGAATCCTGTGGCACCTTATAGACTAACAGACGTTTTGGAGCATGAGTTTTCGTGGGTGAATACCCACTTCTTCAGATGCATGTGGTGGAAATTTCCAGGGGCAGGTATATATATGCTAGCAAGCAAGCAAGCTAGAGATAATGAGGTCAGTTCAATCAGGGAGGATGAGGCCCTGTTCTAGCAGTTGAGGTGTGAAAACCAAGAGAGGAGAAACTGGTTCTGTAGTTGGCTTGCCAGTTTCTCCTCTCTTGGTTTTCACACCTCAACTGCTAGAACAGGGCCTCATCCTCCCTGATTGAACTGACCTCGTTATCTCTAGCTTGCTTGCTAGCATATATATACCTGCCCCTGGAAATTTCCACCACATGCATCTGAAGAAGTGGGTATTCACCCACGAAGGCTCATGCTCCAAGACGTCTGTTAGTCTATAAGGTGCCACAAGATAATGAAAGTTTCCATTTGTTCTGTATATGGTCTCCATCCTGAACTACTTATACTGTAAAAACTCCCATTGACTTAGAAATTTGAAACAGAAGAGAAGAAGAAATTGCATAACAACCACAGGCTGTACACTACCTGCACTTTTAAAGATAGTAAGATTTACTCCAGCTTGCATTGTTTTGCAGTGTTACGATGAGCTGTAACTCATATGACTGACCAGAAAATGTCAAAGTAAGAATCAACAATAGTATAGGTACACTATGGAAAGCTCATTGACCAGTTCCAGCCCAATAGCCAAACTTCCAGGAAGAACTCCATCCTGGGGCAAGATGAGACATGGGAATTTTATAGAAGTGTGTTATTCTGAAGATGTTGGGTGAGGTTTAAAAGTTTAGCATATAATGGACGATGAAGCTAGCATCCAACTGTGGAGCGACTACCACAATAAATACAGTGTTTCTTTGTACTCTTCCCCTACCCGCCATCTGTCATAGCCACCTGTTCTTTCATCTAAGGCATAGGATGTAATCTTTTACCCAGTGTGACACAGTTCCTCCTCCACTTTGGTGGGTCCTGCACTTATTGGCGGATTTGCTTACCTCAGTGATCTTCCCCTCTAGTGGAACCCACAGTCTGGGTCAACTCCTCCTGTGTCTGATCAGGAGTTGGGAGGTTTGGGGGGGAACCCGAGCCTGCCCTCTACTCTGGGTTCCAGTCCAGGGCCCTGTGTATCACAGCTGTCTATAGTGCCTCCTGTAACAGCTGCATGACAGCTACAATTCCCTGGGCTACTTCCTCATAGCCTCCTCCAAACACCTTCATCATCCTCACCACAGGCTCTTCCTCCTGCTGTCTGATAATGCTTTTACTCCTCAGTCCTCCAGCAGCACACCCTCTCACATGCATCTCACTGACTAGCTGGGAGGATTTTAACTAATTCCAGCCAGCCCTTGATTGGCTTCAGGTGTCCCAATCAATGTAGCTATCTCCACTGCCTTCTAGAAGGATCTTAATTGGCCCCAGGTGTCTTGATTAACCTGGAGCAACTGCCATTTGGTTACCATGGCACCAGGGATTTGTTTAGCCTGGGGCTAACATACCTGTTCCTCACTACTTTACTGTAGCCATCAGGCCTTGCCCCATCACAGCAGGCACCATCTTGTAGTTATATTCTTGTACAATACCTAGCAGAATGGGACCCTGGCCTACAGGAACTATCAAAACACAAACAATAGGAAGTCAGGAATTGAAGTCTGTGTAATCTTCCACCTGTAGACCAGAGCTTCTCTTACTTTCCCAATCTACTCATTCTATACCATTTTCCTCAATATGGACCAGAGATTGCTACTGCTTTTTGTTAAGGACAGCAGGTAGCATCCTGCATTTCACATAAGCATTTTGACGCATGTGACTATCAGGCCCTTGAAGATATAGAGAACTTAATTCAGAAAAAGATATTTCTCCGACAATCTCCTATCATTCCCCCTCATCCCCAAATCTCATGTGCTAGATTTCTTACTGTATCCTCCACCCCTCCCTAGGAAAGGTGAATTGATTTGAATGGGACTGTTGCTTGTGCTGGAACAAAAAACAAAAAAAAAAAAAAAAAAAAAGAACTAGGAACATTGCCAGTATAGAATTCCATGCACTTGGATTTCAATTCACATTAAGCAATTCAACTTTATTTTCCATAGCTTTATTGCACATGGACTACATGCACATTACATCACATTTAACTGTAAAAATCTGTTTAAATGTGTCAATGGTAATTTCTATAGTATTGCCATAATCAGTAGCTATGGAGCAACTCAAAGAACAGTGGCTCAGCTTTGTGGCTAATGGCATCTTTGACCCCACCATTCAGGTCCTTCTGCAGGGCACCCACTTAAGGTTATGGGCTCCCAGCCATCATCTCTTTGGAGGAGAGACATCTTTCTCAGTCCTATTATTGGGTTTTTAAGATAATGATACCTCCAGCAAGCTAGTCTGCCCAATGGTCAGTACCTGCACTTTGTTTCCTCTCCAAGAGATACAGATAGTGTATTGCCACAGTAACAAGTTACTACAAACTCTTTCTAAGGAAGCATATTTATTCTCAGGGCAAAAGCACTACAGAGAAGATAGAAGTTAAAAATGACCTGAAGTCACCCATCAGTTGTATGAGGCCCTACTAGAATAAAACCTTTCCAGACCTTCTGGTTAGGTGTCCCTTTGACATGAGATAGTATCCATTTGCTGGATCAGAAATAAGGCCCTGGATCAGTTTAAAAGGCAGTGTTTTTAAAATAGAAGCCTTTTCTATTTTTTCTAGTCTTCCTGGAGGCCAAAACTGTGGATAATTTTCAGATAGACATGGAAGTTTCAGTCACTTGGTATTTTTAAAACTAGCATGGCAAGAATATGCTACGTCAGATAATGCTGCAATGGATTGACAAAATAATCTCATAATTCCTTTCCCATCTCTAATTCTACTAATATATAAACAGTGCCACTATTTGAACTGAGGCAGCAAATAATTTTGGAATTAGGCAGGGAAATTTGGAATTACTCCTGCCATGAAAAAACAAACACCATGCAGGTAAATTGATTCTTTCCTTTCAGTCTCAGTTAAGATTGGAAGCAGGGGACTCTGCTCTGGCAGTTTGGGAGAAAAATACTTCTCAAAACACTTTCAAGTTTAACAACAATTTAATGGTATGTTTTAAATTACCACAGGGACCAAGATAAATGCTGTATTTAATCTGTGTCATAAAGACTATGTAACAGGATGCTGTCATTAACATCAATATCACTTTTTGAATGGATTACAGCTATGAAAGTATGCATCAATATTGATAAACTTCATGGTTTTCATAAAAGTGCAAATCTGATATTAATATTAATTATAAAATATTGATCCCTGCTGCCATCATGTTAGACCCAGAAGAGTTAAATTATGTGAAACAGTGTAGGCATAGCTAATTCTGCCAATTACAAGATATTGAGTCTATTTAACATATTGAACATTGTCCACACACATAGCCCTGTTTTCAAGGGAACAGTTAACAGCTCTCAGGTTATTAATTCAAAATGAAATAGTGTATTTTCAAACTAATTTTTGGTTTTATTAATAGAGGCCTGGTCTACACTATGCATTTAAACCGATTTTAGTAGCATTAAACTGATTTAACCCTGCACCCGTCCACACAACGAGGCCCTTTATATCGATATAAAGGTGTCATAAGCAGATAGCTAAGGGTTAATGTTCTTTCAGCTGGAAAAGGGTAACAACAGTAACCTGAAACACCTGACCAGAGGACCAATCAGGAAACAAGACTTTTTCAAATCTGGGTGGAGGGAAGTTTTGGGTGTGAGTCCTTTGTTCTTGGTCTGTTCCTTTTCTTGTCTCTGAGAGTGATCTTTCTATCTCCTGGCTTTCTACTCTTCTGTTTCCAAGTTGTAAGTACAAGAATAGTAAAACAATAGGTTTATATTGTTTTCTTTTGTATTTACATGTGTGTAGTTGCTGGAATGTTTTAAATTGTATTCTTTTTGGATAAGGTGGTTTATTCATTTTTTTCCTTTAAGCAATTGACCCTGTATATTGTCACCTTAATACAGAGCCTATTTTTAATGTCTTTTTCTTTCTTTTTATATAAAGCTTTCTTTTTAAGACCCGTTGGAGTTTTTCTTTAGTGGGGACTCCAGGGAATTGAGTCTGCAGCTCACCAGGGAATTGGTGGGAGGAAGAAGTCAAGGGGAAAATCTCTTTGTGTTAGATTTACTAAGCCTGACTTTGCATACCCTCTGGGTGAGGGGGAAGAGAGATTAGATCTCTCGGTACTTTTGTTTCCAGGACTGGAAGCAGGGAATCTCCTAGTGTCATCCAGGGAGGGGAGCCTGGGAGGAAGTAACAAGGAAACAAGGGGAGGAGGTTATTTCCCTTTGTTGTAAGACTCAAGGCATCTGAGTCTGGGGGTCCCCCAGGGAAGGTTTTGGGGACACCACAGTGAGCTAGGTACTGTATAATTCCTAGCTGGTGGTAGCAATTACCAGGTCCAAGCTGGTAACTAAGCTTGGAGATTTTCATGCTAACACCCATATTTTGGATGCTAAGGTCCAGATCTGGGAAGAAATGTTATGACAAAAGGGCTCTTAAAACCAGTTTCTGTACTCCTCCCCGACAGCAGGAGTAGCGCTGAAATTGGTATTACCATATCGGATTAGGGTTATTGTGGCCGCAAATCAGCGGTATTGGCCTCTGGGCAGTATCCTACAGTGCACCACTGTGACCACTCTGGAAAGCAATCTGAACTCAGATGCACTGGCCAGACAGACAGGAAAAGCCCCGCGAACTTTTGAATTTCATTTCCTGTTTGCCCAGCGCGGAGCTCTGATCAGCACGGGTGGCGATGCAGTCCCAAATCCAAAAAGAGCTCCAGCATGGACCATACGGGAGATACTGGATCTGATAGCTGTATAGGGAGACAAATCTGTTCTATCAGAACTCCGTTACAGAAGATGAAATGCCAAAGCATTTGAAAAAATCTCCAGGCTATGATACAGAGTCCACAGCACAGTACTGTGTGACAAGCGTAATGGAAAGCCAAAGAATCAAATGGATGCTCACGGAGAAAGGGAGGGGGGACTGAGGACTCCAGCTATCCCACAGTCCTCGCAGTCCCCTAAAAGTATTTGCATTCTTGGCTGAGCTCCTAATGCCTGTAGGGTCAAACACATTGTCTGGGGTGGTTCAGGGTATCTCTCATCAATTTACCCCTCCTCCCCCCCATGAAAGAAAAGGGAAAAAAATCGTTTTTTGACTTTTTTCAATGTCACCATTTGTCTACTGCATGCTGCTGGTAGACGCGGTGCCGCGGCACTGAACAGCAGCATTCTCTCCCCTCCCTTCCCCAGTGGCAGATGGCACTGTGCAGAAGGACTGGTAGCCATCCTTGTCATCATCCCGTGAGTGCTCCTGGCTGGCCTCAGGCGAGGTCAGGCGGGGGCGCCTGGTAAAAATAGGAATGACTCCCAGTTATTCCCAGCAGATAGTACAGAATGGCTGGTAACCGTCCTCATCATAGCAACCGGGGGGCTGAGCTCCATCCACCTCCCCGCCCCCTTTCATGTCTAAAGAAAAGATTCTGTACTGCCTGGACTATCATAGCAGTGGGATGCTGGGCTCCTTTCCCCACCACCGTTTAATGTTCTGCCTGGACTACCATAGCAGCTGCAGGCTGCCTCCCGCTCATTTTATCTCACTAAAAAGTCAATGTTTCTTATTCCTGCATTCTTTATTACTTCATCACACAAATGAGGGGGACCCTGCAATGGTAGCCCAGGAGGATTGGGGGAGGAGGGAAGCAACGGGTGGGGTTGTTGCAGGGGCACCCCCTAGAATGGCATGCAGCTCATCATTTCTGCAGGATCTGACATGGAGTGGCTGTGCTCTCTAGTACACTGGTTCTCTAGTACACTTGCCCCATATTCTAGGCAGGACTGACTATTTTTAGATAGAACATAAAGGAGGGAATGACCCGGGGGGTCATTTCCATTTTTGTCTTTGCTCCCGCGGCTGACCTCAGCGAAGGTCAGCCAGGAGCACCCATGACAGCAGCAGACGGTACAGAATGACTGGTAACCATCTCTGCTACCTTGCAAAGGCAAATGAATGCTGCTGTGCAGCGCTGCAGTACCGCCTCTGTCAGCAGCATCCAGTACACATACAGTGACAGTGACAAAAGGCAAAACGGGCTCCCTGGTTGCCATGCTATGGTGTCTGCCAGGGAAATCCAGGGAAAAAGGGTGCAAAATGATTGTCTGCCATTGCTTTCACGGAGGAAGGAATGAGTGACGACATTTACCCAGAATCACCCGCGACACTGTTTTTGCATCATCATGCATTGGGATCTCAACCCAGAATTCCAATGGGCGGGGGAGACTGCGGGACTACGGGATAGCTACGGGATAGCTACCCACAGTGCAACACTCCAGAAATCGATGCTAGCCTCAGTACATGGACGCACACCACCGAATTATTGTGCTTTGTGTGGCCACATGCACTCGACTTTATATAATATGTTTTACAAAAACGGTTTATGTAAAATCAGAATAATCCTGTAGTGTAGACGTACCCTGAGATGCAGATGTGCAACTGTGTTTACAGACCTGTTCTGGTAGCTGAGAGTATTAAATATCCACTGGAGCCATAGAGAATATAGAATGTTAGTTATGTACTGGAGATTAAATGGACAGAGCAGTTTTTTCTCCATTCTACTGGACTTCTATCATAGTAGTAGAGACATGGGTATTCTTTCTAACCAATATTGTATTATTTTCTTGTACACCATCTGCCTGTATCCATCTGTCACCTCTTGTCTTGCACTTCAAGTTCTTGGTGGACATAGACTATCTTTTTGTTCTGTGTTTGTGAAACACCTTGTACAGCATAGTCTTGGTCCATCACTGGGGTTCCTAGGAACCACTATAATACAAATTAGATACTGTGGAGGAATAACTTATTGGTATTGTGGGCTTCCTTTAGATCCTGGAGAAGCCATAAGTGTTTGTTGGAGGTAGGGTTGCCGGCTGTTCCATTTTTAACCGAACGCTCGGTCGAAAAGGGACCCTCCCCAGCCCGCTGAAAATGAGCGAGTGAGTGAGGGTGGGGAAGAGAGAGTGATGGAGATAGGAGGGGGAGAAATGGAGTGAGTGAGGTGGGGCCTTGGAGAAGGGGCATAGCAAGGGTGTTCGGTTTTGTTCTGTCAGAAAGTTGGCAACCGTCGTTGGAGGATCATATGGGTTAGTCTTGGACTACTGGTACTTTATAGCCTGATTCACTCCCAATGAGAGTCTTCAGTAATGCATTTTTGCCACCATGAGGAAAACCTGAAAAATATTAATAATTTTTTTGTTTTGACTTTTTTGTGGCTTGCTGTTTGTTAGTAGCTCTTTGCTTCTTAATGGGCTGAGGTGGCTAACATAGCATATTATCTTGGTGGCTAAAATAAAAACATCTTAAACAGATTAGCATGGGAAGGTAAAGGGAATAGGTTATCTGAAAATAAAGATGGGAGAAGGCAAAAGCATGAAAGGCTGACCATTAGCTGAAGCAGTTCAGTTGAGGTCTCAAAAAGCAATAAAATTGGCTATTGGGACAGTATAATCATGATTTGAAATGCCATTACCCAAGCTTATGTCCAGTGAGGTGACAAACTCCTATGAAAACCTAAGTTAAAATACTTTATTTTTGACCCCAAAAGAATCCTGACATTAAACCAGAGACTACCATCCATTGTTGACACTACAGCTGAAGCATTCTGGCAAACCTAATACATCAATGTGCAACAGGGAGTGGGGGTAGGGTGAGTTGATCTTCTGATATGCAAATACTGTGATGAGAAATGGTCACAGTTTATTAGGTCTTAGGCTGCAATAGCAGCAGTTCTGCCTGCCAAGAAGGAGCTCCCCAGTACATCCTGGCTGCTCAGAGATGTGCTAGGACCAAAAATTAGACCTTTTATTTTGAAAACTTCCAGGATGACAGTGGTTTGGTTTAGATGTAAAAATTTCTCTTTGCAATCCTAGGCTGGGATTTTTAAAGGAGCTCAAGAGAGTTAGGTACACAAGTCCCATTGACTTTCAATCCCAGCCATAATGGCTAGAAAAGGAAGAGGCCCTAGTGCTTTTTATAGTACTTCCTGCTTATGTTTGGAAACATCCCAAACAGCCTTTCAAGCTAAAACTAAATATTGAGTCAAGAGACTGAATGTGAAAATTCTTTCCTGATCTTTTCAGAATCTCAGAAGAGGTTTAGCTCCTAGAAAAGGATCAAGGGTTCCCCCTCCCTTTTTTTGGGGGGGAAGGAGGTGTTATGTTATTTCACTTAAATTGATTCATCCATCAATAATTAAAGTTTAGTCTTTATTTACTGGGTCATAAGGTTAAATTCTGCAATTGATAACATCTATGCTGTAAGTAGGTGGTTCTTTTAATAATGAATTGGGATGTATTCCTATTCATTGAAACACTGAACTCAAATAATGAAATCAGATTATAAGCTAAGAAAGAAGCTCTCCCCTCCCGCCATTATTGTATTTCGTTCTTGTGTGTCATTTTCAGCCAGAACATAGAGTAACCGATATGGACAGTTATGACCCTTTCTACCCTTTCACTAGCACAGTTCAGATTTAAAAGACTGATTGGGCCAAATATGTTCAAATAAACGGTAGTTAATTCCACATGAACTACAAACACCTACATAGTGTGTGGTGCAGAATAGATAATGAAAAAAGAAATCTTACATAATGCAACGCTGGACACAAGATTCACACCACTGATTCTTCAACCCTTGCTCACCTAGGCAGTCCCATAGGCTTCAGTGGAACTACTTATATGAATAAATGCTATTGACAGTGAGAGAGTAGAATCAAGGCCCAGGTATGGAAAGGCAAGGATTAAAAATGGATACAGCATTTCAGTTCTAAGGATAATTTTTGAAACTGCATACACTCCTCTGGAAGTGAAGGAACAATGGGGAATACCTCGCCAGATGGTTTCACAGTAAAAAAGTTAGAAAGAAAGTAGGAACAGAATCTCTCCCACTGTATTATTCCTCTCAGAAATATACCAGAAATAGGGCCGGCTCCAAGTTTTTTGCCGCCTCAAGCAGAAAAAGGAGGCCAGAATGACGCCCCTTGAAAAGTGCCATTCCAAGCACACGTTTGGGAAGTTGATGCCTAGAGCTGGCCCTGACCAGAAAGAATATTTTGTATTCAAATGATAATTAATGTTTCAACTATAGACCTTTCCTCACCATAAACATGAATATCTGTAGGCACTGATGGAAAGGAAACTGTAGAATTCTTGATTAAGGGAGTTCCCCTCCATTGTTTGAAGTTTTAGCTTGTAACTAAAGCCCTCAAATTGGGGCAAGGGGATGGGCATGAGGCAGGAGGAAAAAAGCTTTTAACTTGGCATATACAACGATACCTCCCCACAGAGGAAACACTAAGATCTGAACAGAATGTACTGAGAGCCTTCCCCCTTAAATATGTCCAGGTCAGACCAATATAGGGTCTAACTAACTCATTAAAGCCAACAAAAAGATTCAGATTTATTATAGTTGGTGATGTGTCAGGTCCACACTGTTTATTTCGTATTGGCCCAAGAAAACTGCATTTTGAAAGTTAACCTAGAACATTAGAGAGATCGAGATCTCAGCCAACTAACTTGAGAACTTAGCTACACACACCTCATGTGGATTTTGATATAAATAAGCTTACGAATAAGATTTGTATCCACGTACAGGCAGAATCTTACCTATAGACTGTAGTTCCCTAAATACTCATGTTTTGAATGATATCTCCATTGGCAGGATAACATTTCTGATTTAGTGATTTTTATTTTATTTATTCTTCTGACTGTGTCCACTTTTGCGTCACTCAATTTTTAGTTAATTAAACTCAGTTGCCAACTTCCATAAAAAGACCAATACCCTTCACCATAAATTTTCCCCACACACTCCTGACAAAAACTTAATTGAACAAAACCAAATATACACCATCATAAGCATGGTTTATTGCGCTCTATGAGGATCAAATCATGCAAAGACTTCTGAGGAAATTACAACAAAATAACACATAGCAAATAAGAAGAGTACAAAAATCCTTTAGTGATTCTAGAGCAGTGGTTTTCAACCTGGGGTTCACAGACTATGTCTAAGATTTCCAAAGGGATCCATGCATCCATTTGAAAATTTTTAGGCATCCACAAATGAAAAAGAGATTGAAGTCTGTAAAACAGTGGTTTTCAGTGTTAAAACTATAAAGAAACCTAAAAAAAAAGTTAAAGACAAGATCTTGCAGAAGTGATATTAAGGAATATGCTTAATTCACAAATTATGGGATTTATTCTCCTCTGGCTCCACTCTACACCAGTGTAACTCCATTGAGTCAAGTTTATATCCCTAGTTTGAACTAGTATAAGAAGAACAACCAGGATTATATATGAGCACAAACAACAACTGTGGTTGGACAGTTGAAGATGAAGATGCGTTGTGCAAGGTCTTGACAGTAGGAAAGTAAGTATTTAAGGAAAAGCTCAACTTTCCACTTTCACATGGCCTACAACACTATCATTAATACACTCCATGAACCATTTACTTCCCTCACTGTGGAAATAAAATTATAACTTTTTTCACCCTTAAAAGTTCATATTTCATCAATATAACAACTCCGGCTTCTGCTTATATCTTAACTCATAGGACTGCAGTAGTCATATACAATGATTTAGCAGAGTTAAACTGAAAGTCTCAAAAGCAAAACAAAGAATTATTTCAAAACTGTTTTGTAAACAGAGGATAAGAGACTATATATCAATACAGTAAACACACTTGTTCAAAGAGTATGAGCCATTAAACACAAATGAAACACAGAAGACTACGTTATAAATGTATCAGAGACCACTAAATACAATACAATACATATGTTATGTTAAGATTGTAACTCAAAGTCACCTTCTCTCTTGGTAGTATGCGTGAACATAAGCCTAGCCCAATTACTCACAGCTACACTTGATTCACTGGTGCACTGCAAACCATTTGTGGTACTCTGCTGGTTCAAAGCAGCTGCAAAATCATCTTCACAGGTTTATATATGTTTTACAACTGCTTTGCATAACCAGAGTGGTGCAAGGCAGCTGATATATATACACACCATTGAATCTGGTCCTTTTATGAAGAAAAGAATTGGTGCCTCAGGCACCAGATAAGACAATATGCTTTGGGTCTTTAGTTTGCTAATTTTGTGCTTCCAAGTTGAGACATATTGCACACAAAATTTTGTAGCTGTAGGTATCAGCACCTCCAATAATCAGGCACCCAGATCCACAAAGGAATTCAGGTGCCTGAACCCTATATTTAGGTATTTTGTATAAATACTTAAATAATTGTGAGGGGGGAAGGAGTGGAGGGGAGTAGAGAGAGACAGACTAATGTCTAGTGCCTACAGAACCTACCTGGAAGGTGGAAGACCCAGGGTCCAGTACCACTGCTCCAATGACTCATTTATACATAGTGCAACAGCTTCAACAGGAGAGACTGAGGAAGTCCTATACCAGAATATTCCATAACTCAGTGGTACGGGCACTCAGAGGTGGGAGACCCTGGTCAAATCTCATTTTTCCTCCTCTGCCTGAGTAAGGGAAAAAATTGAACCTAGGTCTCCCACATCCCAGGTGAATATCCTAACTGCTGGCTCAAATTACAAAGGGAGTCACTACCACCTCCTCCTATGTTTCTCACAGGAATGACTTGGGACCTAAGCTGCCTGACTCCAGGAGAGGGCTTCCTGGCTGTGATCACAATTCAATAGCACTATCAGACCCTATAGTTGGTCCAGATTCTCAGCTAGTGTAAATCTACTAGGAACCATTGATGTCACCAGCTGAAGATCTAACCGCAGGTCCTGAATATACTATCCTAAGGCCTGGTCCACACTACGCTGTTAAACCGATTTTAATAGCATTAAATCGATTTAACGCTGTACCCGTCCACACTACAATGCACTTTAAATAGATTTAAAGGGCGCTTAAAATCGATTTCTGTACTCCTCCCCAATGAGAGGAGTAACGCTAAAATCGATATTAACATATCGATTTAGGGTTAGTGTGGCTGCAAATCGAAGTTATTGGCCGGATAGTTATAGTGATAGCTACCCACAGTGCAACGCTCCTGAAATCGATGCTAGTCTCGGACCATGGACGCACACCGCCGAATTAATGTGCCTAGTGTGGACGTGTGCAATATCTGTTTAATAAAACCAGTTTAAGTTAATGCGAAATTATCCTGTAGTGTAGACATACCCTAAGTGGGCTCAATTCTATTCTCTTACCCTAGTGTAAATTAGGAGTAAATCCACCAAAGTCAGTGGCATCATACGGATATAAAAATAGAAAGTAGAGCAGGATCAAGACCATTGTGTTTTTTACTATATCCATTCTATTTACATCATTGACCACTTTCCCTGATATCCAGTTATATTTACTAGTCATAGCAGGTCTGTACCTCCCTTCCAGGCTTTCCATAACAGAGTTCTGCTCATGTCAACTATTAATCATGTTGCTGTCATCAGCTCAGTCATGTTTGAGGCTTGAAATCCAATTTTACTGTGGGCAATTGCTTGAAAGAACACCCTTGGTTGCCTCACACATTCAAACTCAAAAGATCATTGTAGCTGGTTATGACTGGCCTGATAATGGCAGAAAATTAATCTACTACCTTTCAAATGCAGTAGGCTCTACACTTGCTTTGACTGAAAAACCTTCTGTGATTTCTGTTGGTTCATTTAAGATTCTCAGAAGAGTGCAGAGAAAATAAAAAGTTTCCTTTCAGCAGCTTATTTTGGAGATACATTACTTCTTAGTAGTGAACTTGGCAGCTGCATCTAATGTAAAAAGATTGAATTTAACTATTGCACAGAGAGCTGAAGTCTTTGAAGCTTTCTAGTCCATGTTGGATCAGGGATGCCTCCAACCATGAAAAATTGAGATGTAGAAATCTGGTAATTATTGTTAGACAGGACTTTTGCTTTTTTTCCAGGATAGAATGTGCTTGAGTGGGTGTGTATAAAGGGCATAGCTTTAGGATTCTGAATGTAGTGAGTGAGTTAAGTGTATTCCCAGGAAAAACATAGTGCTACTTCCTCTTAATATATTTTTTTCTTTGCTAATTTTGCAATAGAACTGTACAGTACCAGAAAAAAATTATTTTAGGGTCACCTTTTAAAGGGTCACTGTATTAAATGTGCCTTAAGGATCTCCTACAGTTTGGGTAGACTATATATAATTTAGAAAAAATAGTTGGAAGTTAAATAAGGATACATTGACACCCTAAATATTTGCTCAACCCTACCCACTATTCATATCTCTAAAATCCGAAAGAGAATTAAATGCCATGATAGCAAGGAAAAATATAATATAACTAGTTATAAGCCTGAGCCTGTCCTACAACAGCTTAAACCAGCTGAGACTATCACCTGGTACACATGAACGGAACACTTTCTGATTAATAGATTAAGCTCTCCATGACAACATATAAAAAAGCTGAACATTTATGTGAAAATCATTGCACAACATGACTTAAACTTCCTGTCATATTGACCACTATTCCTCATATTAAGGATTTCACTATGATATCTGTATAGCTAACCAGTTTGCCCTAGCTCTCCTCTTCTCTTTATTATGAAAGAAGCCAATGACACCACAGTGCTAATTTGTTTAATGAATGTCACATTACTGAGGTTTATCTGAAAAAGAAAATAGTGTTCAATAGGATGTTTGTGTAGTTTTGATGGTTCTTTAGTGCTGTTGTCTGTAATTTTCAGAGGTTATTTGGAAAGTGCTTAACAGTCAACAATACTCCAGCATGTCCATGCTTTCCTACATTGTTTTCATAGCACATGCTTTCCTTTAGATAGAGGCATACATTCTTATTGTACTCTGGGAAACGTGCAGTGTAAGGTAGGGTTAAAAGGGATCATGGAATTCCACAAGGTATGATTAAAATGTGTTGAAGGTCTGAATCCTTTTCCTTCTCAGACACTCTGGCTTAGTGCCTCAGTACATGCCTCTTGTAGGAGGTTTTTTTTTTTGTTAGCAGTAATACTACAAAGTTCAGCTTAAGGCTACATATACACTACAGGCACAGTATATGCAGAACCCTGTAGCGTCAACATAGCCTACTGTGATGGAAGAGATTTTTCCAAATCACTGTAGGAACACCACCTCCCCAAGTGATGGGAGTGCTCTTCAGTCAGCCTTGCTGCATCTACAACAAGGTTTAGGCTGGTGTAGCTATGGTGTAGCTGAAGTGCGTGTGGATTTTTCACACACTTCTGAGAACCATAACTATGTTGACCGAAATTTTAAATGTAAACCAGGCCTAAGATTTCTCTGTGCTACCACTGCCCTCCAAGATCATCCTAGAATTTCCTCCCTGCTCCAGCCTCTTATTCCTCCTGTCCAGAGAATCATCCCACTACCCTTATACTCAGCATGGGTTAAGAAACCTCATCTGCATCCGTGGCTCACCAGGAATCAGTGAGCATTCCCTTGTAAGGTTCCAACTCCTGCTAACAATGTGGGCTGACAAAAGAATCCTGTCCTGTTGTATACCTTCTTTCCCAGAGAAATATTCACCCCTCTTCCCTTTATTGTTATTTCAACTGAAAATAATACAACATAAAGCTTGGCCTAATTTTTCCTCTTCATCATAAGGTTACTCTAAGGTTTCTCTGCAAGAACTTACATCCCAAACTCAAATTCCCTCACCAAGAAAAGCACATCCACATTTCATGGGTGGACTTCACAAGCAAAAGAAAAGCTGACAGAGGCTATATGAAGAACAGAAAGACAAATAAAGTTATGACTGAGGCCAGGAGCAGATGAATGAATAAGCAGCTCAACGAGTTATAAAATTTACAAAAGTACTGTTTGTGTAAGAACTTCTTGTCTGTATTAAGTATCATCTTGACTATGTTTTCACATCCTTGATTAAAAATACCACCAACACAGACTGACGCTGGCATTTGTGTGTTAGAGAAGGTGTTTGAGCTTGTGGGAGGTAGGAAGTCTGCTATTATTAACACTCAGAATAAAGGACTGATAAAGGAAATGGTAAAAATCAAAAAAAGTCATGGAGATACAGTGAGGGTGATGCTACTGGCTCCCTTTATGGAAACAAAATTGATTATTGTTTGTCTTCTTTAAAGTGGTGGGCAGTGATAAGAACAAATGCCATTCTGAAGGGACAGAGTCCAATCACACTTCAAATGCAATCTTGAAATTCTGGTTGAGCCCAAAAAGTCAACCTGTTTAGACATGAAAATATACTTTCCTTAGAGGGTGGCTTCTTCATATACTGCAAGAAATCCCCTAGATATTTTATTTTCTTGACCTCTCCCTTACTTTAGGCTTAACACCAATCAAATGACTTCAGATTTATGACTTTTGATTAAGGATCTTATTCAGAGTACTTAAACATGGCTAACTTTAAGCAAGGGTCAAATGAGCAAAGGAAAGCAGTAATTCTTGCCCAAGCTCTGCCCTTGAGAGTCACCAAAATGAGCCCTCACTCATAGTAGATTGTGCACAGATTTGTGATGTCATGTCCCCCCTCCTGCCTCCACACACTTATTAAATGAGTGAAGGCATTAATATTGACATCATCATTGGACATTGAGTTTAGACCTCAACAAGATAGCTATGTTCTGTCTCACCTATCTCCTGTTTTGTTCCAGTCTCTGCAACTTCACAACAGAGGTCTCTCCATCAACCACATGGAACAAAACATCAGTGTGAACCTAGTCATAAAAGCTAGAGATTTACTTCTTAAAAAATGAAAACTCAGATTCTGGAAAACAGATAGTAGCTTTAGAGAGGTGCTGGTACAACATATGAGCATATGCCAACTGTTTCCAGAGTCAATTGGTTTAGTGTACTTAAAGTTGATCACCTGCTCAAGTGCTTTGCTGGACTAGGGCGTTACACCAATTTAAGCAAAAGGATAGTTAGTCCATTCTGGAACAAAAAGAAGTTACTTTTCACCCTCTTACAGTGTATATGTACTTCTAAAACATTCAGGTCTTGTTGGATAATATGAAGTGTAACTTACTGGACCACGAAAAGAAGGTAATTATGATGTCCATATACACAAGTTGTTTTTTTTCCCCCTCCTTAAAAGGGAATTAGTTCACTGTCTGAAGTGTAAAAGTTAGATATTTTGACTTATAAAGTACCAACCTCCTCCATCAACAATGCTCTGAATGTTACCCCCCACAAAAAAAACCCTGTAAACAATTGAAACAGCTTGAAATACACATTATATAAAAACCTGATTGCATGCCAATTAACAAGATAAAATCATCATTAGACAGTGACTGATTAAACCAAAAAGCATAACATTTCTAAAACATAATTGTTTTCAATTAATTTCTCCAAGTCAGCGGAGGTGGTTTTCCAGTAGAAACAGTTCAGTACCCCAGAGATTGGTTTTAATTAAGTGTTTATTCAATATGTTTTTTTTCTGGGAAAGAAAATAGTGCAAAAGCATACATATTTGGGTTTTAAAGTATTTGTGCATCTTTCTCCTGCAGTAGAAGAAGTTTTTCCCTGACATTTTTGGGGCCAGTGGTGCTGGAACTAGGGGTACTGCCACAACTACTGGCTTGATGTAGTAATAACACCAAACACATGGTTCCCATCATCACCCCCTCAAAAAAACCAACAACTGTTCCAGCACCCTTTTTGGGGCACATTGAGAGGGACACAGTCCTATCCACTGGGCTTGATTGTCAGAGGTTTCCAGCACTGGAAGCACCCATTGACTCATTTCTTTTGGGAAAAAAAGAAGTCGAACCCATAGATACAAAGGCACACTCTGTATGTAATAAGGCCTATTCACAGCCGTTCTCTTTGTCAGATAAGAACTAGTGTAGTAGTGAAGTGCCTAAGGTGAAACTGAGGACACTTACCCTAGAAAGTCCTTAGCTGACTGATCATTGCTATATTCTATAACCCTGTCACAGATATCTCTTCAATAATAGAATCCATCTGTGACAAGGCAGCTCCTAAGAGGGATATTGAAATAGTTTATTGCACCTTCCACTCTTAATTTTAAAAGCTGTTCAGGGAAGAGTGGAAACCCCTAGATTCCTCTTATGTAAGATTTCACTGCAGCACAGTTTCAAGGGCAGATTAAAAAAGAGTGCTATGTATATTTTCATTTTCCCTTTTAACTCCTTGTAGCAGGTCACCAAGGAAGGATGAAACACAGATGAGGTTATACTATTGCCTCCATGCAAAAAAAAGTGAGAAAATCAAATCAAAGTTTACCTTCTTTGGTAAATGTAGAGCATTCTTATCCCCAATCCAATAGCAAATTCCAAAGCAACAGCCATCAGGATTTATGAGGAATAGCTCAGTGGTTTGAGCATTAGCCTGCTAAACACAGGCTTATGAGCTCAATTCTTGAAAGAGCCATTTAGGAATCTGGGGCAAAAAAACCTGTCAGTGATGGTACTTGATCCTGCTGTGAAGGTCCCTTCCACCTCTATGAGATAGGTATATCTCCATATTAAAAAAATTTAAAAAAAGTCATGCACCATCTCATGGCACGGCATGGTGATGTAACCTGTATCTCATCTCATGTCATGTCAACACTCCATCCAATTCTGCAGCAGTTTGCTCTTTTCTCATGACTCAGCTGTCCAGCTATAGCTGCTTTATAGTCACTATCCTTACAAGGTAGTTCAGAGACCAACAAACAAGCAATCTAATGACTATGCCAGGTTTTCAGCCCCAGCCTGGGCCACCTCAATAATCCTTGTTGTATCAAAAGGGCCCTTATATCCTTTTTCTAGTGACAGATAAGGGAACCTAAACCCACCCTATCCCCTGGGTTCTAGCCCAGAAACCCTGTACAGTGCAGGTAAGATCTGCTTACTCAGATAAAAGTGATGCTTCTCTAGGCTGCTCCCTACCTTCACTTCCCAGCCCTTTCCCAGAAAATAAAAACTCATTCCACTGTTTTTTACCTGGAAGTTTTAATTCCTTGAGCTGCTTCCTACCAGTTTGCAGCTGTTACAGAGTCCACTGCAGGTTCCCTGGCCAGCGCCTTCTGCTCTCACCACAGCTGTTGACGGTCTGCTAGTTAGACACAGCTGAGGAGGCAGCCACTGTCTCTTAATCTCTTAGTGGTTGTAGCAGGATGGGGTTTTAACACTTTATCACACAGCCACTATAGCAAAATGAAGGGGAACTTTCAGAGTGATCTTAATGTAAAGTTTTGCACTGAAAATTGACTGTAAATATGCCTAAGTGACTATTAAAAAGGAATCATGATGAAGCTCAATGTTTTTCTCATCTTGATTTCTTTAGCAAATGTGTCTTCAGTCTATAAATCAACATTTTCCCCTAATTGGCAGCCATGCAAACACATTCTGGGACCTGAATGCCAAGCTACGTTTGTTGTTACTTATAGTCCTCATCCACAAACTACATTTTGTCCTGAGTTACACCTGTGAAATACCAGTTAATTTTCACCAAGAATACTTAGTATTAAAAGAATGCTTTTCACCTTCAAAGTGCTTTATCAATATTAATCTTGACTATACATCTGTGAGATAGGTGATAATCATCAACAACATCCCATATAAATGAAGGAGGAAATGGGGTCAATGAAACTTAGTGACTTGCTAGAAGTCATGCAAAAAGACAGTCTTAGAGTTTGAAGTAGAACCCAGGTAGTCTGAAGCCCAGGGCCCTCTAACCACTAGGCAGGGTTGCCTTATGATACCTAAGAGTAGGTCAACAGACCATGAATGAAGGTGTGAGTGCAGTACAGGTCCGTATACCTGCGCTATCTTTAATTTAGTGAGCACAGGTAACAATAGTAATGAAGATGTGGCAATATGAGTTTCAGCACAAGCTAGTTATCCCAGTAGAAACATACTAGGGAGCCTGGGTACATATGCAGGTTGCTAGGGCCTGCTGAAGTCCATGCTACCATACCTTCACTTGTGGTGTACATGTACTTGTAGTCAAGAAATTTCAAACTTGAATTAAGACATGCAAGTTACAGTTAGAAACAAAGAATCAACATATATGTTCCCTGCATATACATGCAGATGTGTTCCTCATTCTCACAGTCTTAAATTCCTCTCCCATAGTTCCATTCAGGGGCTGTTTGCTGGACAAACCTCCAGTGACACTTGATACGGAAAGACAGTCAATTATGGCAGAATTTGCATCTCTAGCATAGCTTTGTTGGCTATTTCAGGCTGAACAGTGTTTGTGAAAATAAAGCTCAGAATAGAAACTGAGGCAATTAACTCTGTTTTCCATTCCATCCTGCATTTAAGCTTTATTTTAGGCTGGTTGTAAAAAAGTGGAGGGCTAACAAGGTGAGACTTATAGTAGTGATCATTAAAATGTCAACATTTGACACCAGTTACTGTGCAGTGGTATCTGAGATTACCAGTTTTCCTCCATACTTAGAATAGGGGGTAGCTGTAGTAACTGTGTGATTAGCTTTTTTAATATCTTGTAATGTAAATGTCATATGACAAACTGTAGTGATAAAAATATGTAGAAGCCTGTGGTGTGATATAATGAGCTGAAGGGACACCTGCCCTGTCCTATCAGCAACATGTTAAACCATGTTATGTGTCACTAGGTCAAATTCCCCAGTAAGACACACTAAGAGATACAGCCAGAAAAAACACAGTATAACGTAAAGTATGAAACCACCTTCCTCTGAAACACACACCTTTATTAACCTGTTTATTCATTTTTTATTTCTTCTTCTACTTTCTGCATCCCAGCTCTCTTCTCTTCTTCTTCCTTTTAAATTGTGGGGACCATCCGTTTGTAAACAACCAACATTATTTCAAGGTGCATTAGGAAGGCCGAGGCAGCTTAGCTCAATTTGACAGAGCTTTGTCAATTTGCTTAAATTAGAGATCTAGCTTACATGCTAGTACTCTGTCATTACCTCTTGAAAGAATTGTGGGAAAGTATTTTACCAGCTAACTTTTATAGCACATTAGAGCTGAAACATGAGAAAATATAGCTGCTATAGTATTTTTAAAAGTCTCAGTAGCATTATACTAAAATATTTAAACATTAAATGTAGTGCTGGTGCATGCAACTATAAAAGTGAAACTGTACTGGATAGACATGGCAGCTCAGCATGATGAATGCACTTGGAGAACAGTTTTACTTATTCTTATTCCCCCCCCTTCTTTAAAATGTATTCATTTGAGATAAACCACATAACTAAAACAAAAATACAGATTGTCTAGACCCCAATGAGGGGCCTGATAGTCCTCTCTCATATGAAAGTGATGGAAAGTAATTTTTATATGGGAAAATCCTGTACGGAATCCATCCTGGAAACCACCCCCTGTAATAGTCAGGTCATTTACCTTCCCTAGAGACAGGTGTGCCACTGGGCCTCAGTTTTCCCTCTGATCCAAAGTCTGCCTCTTCTGGTAGGATAGTGTGTGATTTGATTTAGCCTTTTAGCTAATGTAGGAAGACTCCACCCCTTTCAACTAGAAGAAAAAAAATCAAGAGAGTCTAAAATAAACACGAGCTTTTGCCAACTGTTCTTCATCCTCTCTAGGGCACAATTATTTCCCAAGAGTCCATCTGAATTTCAGCCATAATAGCAGGCCTCCTAAGAATTTTAATTCCTCTGGTTGTAGAGTCCAAACTAGACAGGGTACCTGGGTGACCCTCTGACCACGCTAGTTCCACAGTCTCCAGCTTTCAGCCAACTGCAGTGAGGAGTGGATACTCTTTGGAGGTATCCACCACTGTCATACACACACACCCTCTTGTGGTTCTGGTTTATAGAGATACCTACAGTCCCTGTCCTTTCTCAGATTTCTTCCTCCAGAAGAAAATCAGGCTGTATCCATTCTCAGCCAGAAGTCTTCTCCTAGCTTTTTCCAGGACGTACTCAGACAAAGTTCCACTTAAAGCTTTCTTTGCTTTCTCTTGCTGACTAGCAGAAGCTCTTTTATTTCCCTGGCCTTTTTTCCAGCATGAATTGCTGCCTAGTCTACAATTCCCAGGGTCTTCTAGGAACTACACCTTATCTTGATCTATGTTGGACTGAGTCATGTGTGGATGGTAGGCTTCCTTAAATGTTCTATGCTCACTGCATTATAGCCACCTACATACTGTCAGATGGTGCGGTTTCTCCCAGTTGAAAAGCTGTACCCAGTCCTTCAAGATCAGCTGCAGGCCAGAATCATCTGTGTTAAGGACTTAGCACTCTTGTTCCACCTGTCACCTCATTCCACCGAAGTCCTGCTACCAAGGATTCCCTATGACATAGCAGCCTCCTGGGCAGAGGGGACACTGAAAAGTTAATACTGCTAAGGACTGTGTTATTTTTTCTGAATAACTTCAGTGTGTCCAGAGGAAGGACAATAGGCATCTTCTATTCCCACCTGTGGGTGAGTCATTCCTCACTCTGGTACTGCCTCTGCTTATGTTGACTTCAGAAGTCACTGAAAGTCCTCTACTCAGTCCCTAATGGTGCACTGGTGTAATAATAGTGCTGGAGAAGCCTCTGGGCCGCACCCCTTTCGTGAGGAGTAAGGAAGATCCACACATGGATATAGAGGGCACAATCTTGATTTCTAATTTTATGAATACCTCTTTTTCCTGTCCTTGGGTTGTGTTTTTTCTGCTTGTATTTCCTCCTACAGTGTCTTACATAGAGACTGGTTGTTATCTTTTTACAGTACCGAACACTCAGCACCAGATGTATAGATATATCTCACGTTGGAAGTGACCTTTATGGTTATTTATTCAATGACTTTGCTTCATTGTTTTGGGATATGTGAAATATATTATATGTCTGATATTGCAAGAATCAGCTTTCTGAGAGTTATGCTGGGAAAGTTTAATAAATAAGATCCCTTTCCTAGTGGGGGTTTGTCACACTGCTTGACCATACCCTGGTATAAAAGTTTCTGAAAACGTGCTGTGAGAACAAAATTTACTTACATTCTGAAAGACGGTTGTGTTTCCTTATTACTCTAAAATGTCACTGGAGTTCTTATAGGCTCAACCCAGGCTTTTCACCAAAAATCTCTTCCAGAGCTGGGAAGGAAAAAATCCTTTTCCTCCCAAGGTTAGGGACTAAATGAGGGATATTCTGTGGCTGCTAGCCCAGCCTCAAAGTTGGAATAGCCTCCATACTGCATGTTCTCTAGCAATCCATCATAAGTCTGCAGGTAGTGGCTTAAAGAATGGGTGTATGTAACTCAGCCCCTCTCACAGCCCACTTTTGCCCCCCTCCCAAATTTCTACTGTGTAGAGATGCAATGGTCTTGAATCCACTGCTCCCTAAGGGCATGACCCAAAGTCAATGGGAGTTAATGAAAACATTCCCAACGACTTCAATGGGTATTGACTCAAACCTTAAAGGTTTATGCATCTCTTGACCAGATTCCAGAAACCCTAAATACTCTTTTGCAGAAGAACAGCACTGGTTTTGCCAAAGGAAGATTTGGAGACAAGATATGTCCCATATTGAATAACAAATTTTAAATAGCTCCTTTTTCTTTCTTTCTTTTTATAAGGGTCATGGCTAATTTTAAAACTTAATAAATGTCAAGTGCTTTCTGATGCTTACTTTGTGAAACACTGAACTCCTAAATTATACATTACTTTATTTTGTATCCATTTACATGGTAATTGGCATTGTATAATGCATGAAATATCATTTCACTGAACTGAAATCTAATTTTCATTATTGCCCTGACATATATTTTATTATTGAAGTAATTTTAAATTGTTTTGTGTATTTATTCAACAGCTATTTTCACAGAGGTAATCTGAGATGTTGGTGTTGTGGCATTAGTGGTCTGTCTGAATTTTTTCTGCCTAACATTATTTTTCCTCAAGGTGGCATTTAGTCTAGAATCAAAAATATCTAGGGACCATAATTTAAACATTGAGAACACAGACTGTTGCTGTCCCCATACTTTCTCCTTTTACTTCAAAACAGAATTTACTAGAGAAATATAATATCCTAATCTCAGAAAAGAACCACACACGCTCAGAACATTAGATGCTGGGGGTGAGGAGGGAAGAGGCGCAATTGCTCTTCAATTTTTGCAATCAATGCAAGCCATTGTGCAGCGTGAGCTAGAGGCTGGATCAAATACATTGCAGACCGCAGAGACAATTTGCTTCTCAGGTACTTAGAATGGATGAGGTGGGTGTGTTGGCGGGGAGAGGGGATGGGCGATATTTTCGCAACAGATAGTTCCCTAGAGATATTTTTTCAATGCCAGGCTTATTTTTTTAACTGGCAGATTGTCAATTTCATGGTAACAGATCATATGACACAATTTTAAAGTTAGATTCCAAACTCTGAATTTATCAGCTGTTATTTTAACTGACCATTCTTTTCCAGGATGTTGCTGAAGACTTGCACTGTAATAATGCTTAGCAAGACCCAGGCCATAATAGTAAATACTGGTGACTGCAAAATATTTAGCTATTATGACGCATCACCACTATTGATAATTGAGCCTGAAAATGAAGTGTCTAAGCTGTTGTGTTTTGGTAAGTCAGATATAATCCAAACATTTAGTGTAATATACTTGGTTCATTGCTGCACATGAAGGGATGGGTAGCTTGTTCACACATTAGATTGGTCCAAGCAAAGGAATTTGTCATTTCATGAAAAGTTAAACCCCTTTCAGTCTCAAATACACACCTTAGGTTTGATTCATGTTAATCTTACCTTCCTGCTTTTGTGTCATCCCTGTCAGTCTCTTTCATCTCACAGGAAAAAAAAATCTATTGCTGCTTCTCTTCCTCCTTGGCTCTTTAGGTAAAGCTTGCATCATATGAGAGGCATTAAAAAAAATAAAGTCAAGGGCTCTATGGTGTTTGCATCCTATTTTTAAATTATTCCAATTTCTATACAATCAATAATCTTAGTATGTCTTTTTGGTAATAAAGTATTTCCAGGAAAATGGTCTTAATATCAGCTTGTTTTCTCAACAATGACAGTGCTGCCTCTCTCTTTGATTTTAGTTATGAGAATATCCCCCATTGCTCACCTCTTAATATTAGCAAGGTAGATGTTTGATCCCACCAGCAGGATAAAGAATCCTTAGGGTTCTGAGGTTTGGAGGCAGGGAGGAAGCTGCACAGGAGCCTTCTCCCCATCCTCTTTAGAATGCATATAGAAATGAGTGGG
Organism: Gopherus flavomarginatus; assembly: GCF_025201925.1. Taxonomy (NCBI): domain Eukaryota; kingdom Metazoa; phylum Chordata; order Testudines; family Testudinidae; genus Gopherus; species Gopherus flavomarginatus. The sequence goes on from NC_066617.1 coordinate 222,300,823, forward strand.
AACAGGAGCAGGAAAGGAGGCGAGATTCCTCCTCTTCTTTATGCTGACTGCTGGGCTATTTGTTTATGTGGTAATGAGGAGAAGTGGAGCTGATTGTCCCTCATCTGCATTTCCATCCTATATGTGATGCTCTCAAGGCATGAAGCAGCCATTCTGCTGTGGTTGCTACCCCACCCTCCCTGTCTTTTGACAGAGGTGTAGTTTGAACTACAGTTTTATGGGTGAATTGCCAGATGTTGGAATCAGGAAGCAATTTTTCTCTCAGAGTAGGATTGCTAAGGTATCTGGTGTTTTTTTTCCCCCTACCTCCCTGTAGTAGGGCAGTAAGAAGGACTTGATTTAAAAGCAGTAGCTATAGGGCAGTAAGAAGGACTTGATTTAAAAGCTGTACATTTATAAGTGAGTTTGTAATTTTGTTGTAAATTGTGGACAGTGTCCAGTGTGGGTGAGATCCTCACAGGACCCAGATCACTGAGGTAAACCTGCAACCTGGACGATAGCTGGTGGACCATATAAGCTTGGAGGAAAAAGAGGAGACATTAAGTCTTTATAAACTGAGGTTCCCTTTATGTGTACCTTCATTCCCCCTTACACATGATTGCAAGAGGAGTCAGTGGTGACCTGAATCCTAAGACAGGCTGAAGAGAGCTAACTCTGAGTATTGGTTGTTTGGCATGGAGGCCATTTAACAATGCTTGGTATTGCTTGGGGCGGGGGGTAGAGGTAACAAGTTGTTCCCAGACTCATTAAAATTAAAATATTGCAGCCTTTCATTTCAAAATCCATCCCTTTGTTTCACTTTCCTATGTATACATATTTGTTTCAATAGGAAGACAAATGAACAAATTTCCCTGTCTCTCACCCCTCTGATTTGGACTTTTGTTACAGACTAAGGAGAGATTTTTGTGTGTGTGTGTGTGTGTGAGCTCCCTTCCTTATTAAAATGTTGGCAACACATCACTCATCTTCACAGTGTGTCATCATTATTTGACTGCAACCAGATACTTTTAAAGAAGCACCCTTTAACAGAGATCACTTACTAAATTGTTGAACCTTTTGTACTTGTTGATTTCTCTGGCATTTCATTTAACCAGTCAGATTAAACATAATTTCTGGTTTAATTTAATTAAATGCCTGGTGGGCTGGGGGGAGTGGGTATTTCTCACGTGCAGAAGAAGTCTGGGTTGACTGAAACCATTCTTTCCTTCCCAAGTCGTCAGCTGGCTGTTATCCAGTACTAAATATAAGGATTCCTTCAAAAATCAAATTTACTCAATATGGGACAATCACAAGTGATAAAACTGGCCATGCAATATTTGTTGATGGTTAGCATAAAGTAAGCTTCTGCAGTGCTGGAGTTTGTTTCTTTTTCAGACAGCAGGAAAGTCCCCCTCATCATAAATTATTCATAAAGCGCTTTTTCCCCTGCTGTTAAAAAATAAATAAAACACAGCAGCAGGACTCCAAAGCTAATTAGTAATAGACTATTTCCCAAGTACATTACTTTGCTGTATAGGCTCTTTATTTTATTTTATTTTATTTTGAGTGGGAGGGGAAAGAAAAATGATTTGAGGGGTGGGGTCTTGTTATCGTTTCATGTTAGCATGGTGGAGTAGATTATGAGGTACATTTTTTTAATCCAAAATATATTGAATATTCAAACTGTCAAGCTAAACGTTTTCCTCCATCAGCTATGTTTGCAGAAAACTGTAGGATGTTTAGTTTAGTTTTTTTTGGGGGGGGGCGGGGGGGGGACTATTTTGTTTTTAAATCAGAAGGATGTCAGACATTCACCTCTCTTGGTAAGCAGAGAATTTACACTAAGTATTAAAATCTCCAACGGAATCTAAAGAAAGGTTGGTAGGATTAAAAGCACAACTATAGTTATTACATCTGCTAGTGCTAAATTCATTGCCCATTACTTAAATCCTGTACTCAGCAAATCCTTATTAAAATCTTCAGCTGTGTTTGTGTGGGCAGCTGAAGTGAGGAGGCAATAGGCAGAGCAAGGAAGTGAGTGAGTCTTCTAAGGGTATGGCTACACTTGCACTTCAAAGCGCTGCCGCGGCAGCGCTTTGAAGTTTCCAGTGTGGTTGCAGCGCCAGCGCTGGGAGAAAGCTCTCCCAGCGCTGCACGTACTCCACACCCTCTACTGCCTTGGCTACACTGGCGCTTTACAGAGCTGCAACTTTCACGCTCAGGGGTGTGAAAAAAACACCCCCCTGAGCACTGCAAGATACAGCGCTGTAAAGCGCCAGTGTAAACAGTTCTGCAGCACTGGGAGCACAGATCCCAATGCTGCAAGCTACACCTGTAGAGGATGTGGAATACGTGCAGTGCTGGGAGAGCTGGGAGAACTGGCGCTGCGACCACACTTGAAACTTCAAAATGCTGCCGCGGCAGCGCTTTGAAGTGCAAGTGTAGCCATACTCTATGGGTGTAGCTTTCAGCACTGGGAGCCACGCTCCCAGCACTGTGGCACTGTTTACACTGAGGCTTTACAGCACTGTATCTTGCAGCGCTCGGGGGGGGGGGGGGGTCACACCCCTGAGAGTGAAAGTTGCAGTGCTGTAAAGTGCCAATGTAGCCATGGCCTAAGAGTTTTCTCTGACTGGGAATTAAGTGCCAAGTGGATGAAAGAAGAGAGGTCAGATGATATAAGCAAATTGGCTTGGTCTATGCCAGGTTTTCCTAAACAATTTCCCATCGCTGCTCTAGGAAATTGCTCAGGGGGAAATATAAACAATGTAGACATGGCCACTGAAGGTTGGCAAAGGTAGCAGTGAAAAGAAAAAACACAAGTGAACAGGTGAGATCTGGAGAAAATTTTATATCTGTGATTTCTTTGAATCTCTCAAGGAGAGGTAGCAGATAAGCAGAATTTGTGAATTTCAAAAATGTTTGAAACTTTTCTATTTTGAGAAACTCAGGTTTTGCCTGAGGCACCATTCTTGGAACAATGGTTTGCTGCCTCGGTAGAGAAGCACGTAAAGATACTAGACTTTTGGAATCACTCTGTACTAGGACTGGTTGGGAATTTTTCAACAAAATGTTTCTTCAAAAATGCTGATTCGTGTAACTTGAAACTTTTGGAGGGATGGGAAAGTTGTTTCCTACCCATCTCTAGTCTATACAAAGAGCTCATGGCTGAGCTAATTGCTTTTAGAGCTTGTGGGACAAAAAAGGGAGATAAAGACAGATGCTAAATTCATCACAGCCAGAAGTCCAGGACATTGAAAGCTCGTCTTCAGTAGAGCATCCCCAAACTGTGGAGAAGAGGATGTGATTTTGGAATCAAAACATAGATTATCATCCCAATGTTATGTTTCCCACCAATATATATTGAGTTAGATCCTCAGCCGGTGTGTGTCTGTGCAGCTCGATGGAAGTCAATGATTTTGTAGTCATCTGATTATATCATCTCCTAATGCTTATAGTATGTTTTATTTTATTCAAAGGAATGCATACAGGTGACTACCAAGAGACAACCCAATTATGGCTGCAGACCAGAGCCAATGGTAGGGAGTAGTTGCTCCTGGAGATCAACTGCTAGAACACTCATTATCAACTTCCCCACTTCATTTGGTACCATCTCCCCTGGTCAGCATAGGCCCTGCTGTCTCCATGCAATTCCTCCTCCTTCATTCAATGCAGTGGTGAGTGCTAGACTTGTAGAGTCCTTGAGTTCAACAAAGCCAGCATTGCAATTGTGCCTGGCAACCTCACAAGTGTCCTATGGGAGAGAGATTTTTTTTTTTACAAACTTACTCATGTGATGCTGGGTATAATAGGGCCCACAGAAGTGTTTTGCCTTCAAATTCTATCAAAATCCTATTTTTACTATTACTCTGCAACCAACTAGCACATCAAAAAAGTCACTGTACAAATGTAGCCTTTTAAAATTCTTGTCCAGTGTTTTCAAGTAGGTTATAGCCCTCTGAAATGTATTTGTTATTCAAATGTACTTCACATATTCTTTTGAACGTTTTATCTTTTCTTGACTGAAACAGTCCACTGTGACCGTTTCATTGCTGATATTTCAAATCTGAGCTGAGTTGGATTGGTCACACAACTAAGTCACTCTTAGATTGAGTAGAAAGGGGCTGAAGAATCCGGGGAAACACTCAGAGAGAGGCGGCAGATATTTATCATTTTTCAAATGTTTGAAACTCATCCTTTTTGAACCACCCAGGCCTTGCCTGAGTTACTATTCCTGGGAAAACAAGGCTATGTTCGTTGCCAGGGTACAGAATTTAAATGTCATTTTCTCTTGTCACATTGACATAAAATAATTGCATGTCTTCTGCCTAGTTGCAAAGAGTTCAGCCCTACCCTGCTTTTTTCTTTTTTTTTTTTTTTTGGTGTCAGCGCTAATGCTCTGGCAATGACACTTGGGAAGCATATCTCACCACTTTTACAATCTGAAATCATTTTTCCATCTCATATAGAATATACGAATGGTATTTTATTTACTGAACTATAATTTTCTGTTATTATCACAATCATTAATACAAACTAATTGAGTATCAATCTGAAGCCCAAGTTGTGGCAGATATGGTGAGCACCTTGTCTGCTCATTTCATTGCCTCTTTGTTAATGGTCTTGTGAGGAGTTTGGGGAAAATCTTATCCTTCTGCGTTAAGCTATGTTCTTGCCATATAAAATAGAGCACTTCTGCTGTGAGTACTAGAGCTAAGCAAATCATTCAAAGTAAGTAAGTTTTTCCAGTGCATTTTACTTCTTTTTCTTCTATTGGGGTGTCTGCATTAAGATTGCAGTTTTCTAAAATACGTTTATTTCAGTATTCAGTGCAATATTTTTGAACTTTGGATTTAATTTGGAAACTGAAATCAAAATTTCAAGCTGTGTCTCTTAGTGGTATCAGTCACTTACAGCATTTGGTCGTGTTTCCGTCATTGACAGGATATGTATTCATATGATAATTAGGCTTCTGGCAGAGTTGGTAAAGATATTTCAACAACGTTTCCCACAAAATTGAAATTATCTATTTTTCAATGTAAATTTTAAAAACAAATACTAATTTTAATTTGAAATTTGTTTCAATTTGAATCACATTTTTCTTTTGTTTTGGATTTTGAAAACGGAAGTATTTGGTTTTGGTTTTCAGTTTCTCTCTCTTTTATGCTGTACATCAGAGGTGGCCGACCTGAGCCTGAGAAGGAGCCAAAATTTACCAATGAACATTGCCAAAGAACCACAGTAATACGTCAGCAGCCCCGCATCAGCTCCTCGACCTTGCTCCCAGTGCCACCCACCAGCAGCCCTGCTGATCAGCACTTCCTCCACCCTCCCCACACCTCCAGATCAGCTGTTTCGTGGCATGCAGGAGGCTCTGGGGGTGGGGTGGGGTGGGGTAGGGGTGGAGCGAGGGCATAGCAGGCTCGGGGAGGGGGCAGGGAGGGGTGGAGTGAGGGCAGGGTCTGGGGCAGAGCCAGGGTTGAGCAGTGAGCACTCCCTGGCTCATTGGAAAGTTGGCGCCTGTAGCTCCAGCCCCAGAGTCGATGTCTATACAAGGAGCCACACATTAATTCTGAAGAGCTGTGTGTGGCTCTGGAGCCACAGGTTGGCCACCCCTGCTGTATACACTTCTTTCCTCCTCCACTCTAAAAATGGAGAAGGTGTGGGGAAATGAGAATGGGAAAAACTCTCACTAATTTCCTTTTTCTCAATTGAAAAAAACTGGGTTTTTTTTTAAAGAAATGCAATAAGTAGAGGGAAAATAAGCTTTTCCAGTGGGGGTGGGACGGTCAGAGAATTTAAAAAAAGGAGTGAAGGGGAAGGGGAAAAAATAAAGAAACAGAAAACTGACTGCTTTCAAAGTTAAAAACAAAACAAAATATTCAAGACAAATTGAAACCAAAAATTCTATTCTAACCACATTGAAATTTCCATTTTCCTTTTAAATGTTTCATGAAAAATCAGAATACTGACTTTTCATTGGAAGATTTTTTTTGCGGGGAAACTTTTATCAATCAATTCTAGTTTCTGCTGTGAATGCTCATTGGAAGCAAATTTGTTCCCTGACCCTGAACGCTCTTAGGTACTTGACTAACTTTGGGACTCTCAATGGAACTAGTCATGTGTGTAAAGTTATTCATGTGCATAAGTGGTTACAGTATCAAGACCTCAAAAATCACTTTCCATGAGTACTCAGGTCTTTAGACCAGATTCCCAGATAATGTAAATTGGCATCATTGAAGTTAAGGATAAACTGTGCCAATTTACACCACCTGGTCCTCAGATTAAATATGCTTTTTATGAACATTTATGGTAGTAAAACCTTTCTGCAAATATTTGTTCCATCGAGTAATATAAGAGGCACAAACACGTCTTAAAAAATATATTAAAAATGTGAATGAATCCTGAGGGATTTGTTTTTCCAACATGCACACCACTCTACACAACAGAAAAGTAGGGTGAGGGAATAAATTTTATAATAAACTGAAAAACGCAAAGAAAAGGATTCAAATGAAACAAAGAGGTGAACTGTCTAGATTTTTTAACAACAATAATAATATTAATTTGTATTACCATAGCACCTTGGAGATCTAATCATGGAAGTTCTTCACTTGAGTTCACTCCACTGTTGCATATATCAAGCATTAGAAAGTTAGATAAATGGCATTAAAATTGAATTCTCTGTATCTTGCAAAATAAATAACTGTTATTTTTATAAGGGGGAATTAACTGAACATGATTTTATAGAGTCCCCCTCCCCCCTTATCAAGAGATTTGCAAGGAAAATATTTCATTCTTGGAAGAACTGGTAGTCCTTTTAAGATAATTCCCTGAGTATGTAAGATAGCTTGTGTGTTGTGTTCCAGAAAACTCCATAAGTAATATAGAAATGGGAGTTACATTTTCATTGTCTTCCTTTCGATGCAAAATTCATTCTGACCCTACATTCTATTTTTTGTCATTTGAAACAAGGTTATTAAAAAAAATCAAATATATTTAACAGAGAAAATGGAACAATGCGTTTTCAAGTGAACTCTAAGAACAGTATCATACTGTCACAGTTATCACCTGAGATCTTGCATAAATTACTTCAAAATCTCATGAGATACTGTGTGATATCATTTACTAAGGTGGATTTCAAGATGTTCTGAGATTCACTGCAAAATTACACAGTCTTGTTCATTACCCCTTGCAATTCCCATGGCTTATATATGCCCCCACCTTTGTAAAAATATGTGATTGATATGTAGCCTTTGTGACTATAGCATCCCACTGCATCCTCTCCTGTTGGAGGTGGAGTTAGGAATAGAGTGGTATAAGGAGCAGAATGGATGGTAGGGCAGGTTCCCAGAGGAAAACAGGGTTATTTTCTATTAATATTGACCAGTGTGATTTCCCTTAAAGATTCCCTTGAAATAGTTTGCTCCTGATGCTGGAGGCTGAGCAAGTTTCCACTGAGATCCTTATCTGTCCCATTTATGACCTCACTGATTCCTTCTCTTCACTATTATACATATTGAGAAAAAACATCAGTGACCCAGGGACTGATGTCTGTGCTTTCCCACACCACAATAATTTGCTTTTTGTTACATATATTTATATGTATGCACTTTAAACAACCCTATATATCACACACAATGTCTGTGAGCAAACATAAGACCTTGGTAAGTGAGTGTTTTCAATCCAACGTCCATTGGATTTTGGTCCTCAGCATTTGCAAATCAACACCTTTCACAACACCTAAATTCATGAAATGATTTTCCCCACTACCTCCAAGTCCTTTACAGGACTGCAGTAGCTCTTTATCTCCAGGCACATTCCTTTTTCTTCAATATTTCTCCTGGCATAGCCTGATAGGCAGAAGAAATGATGAGAAGGTTTGTCTGTGTCAATCCAAGTGCCTGTTCAATTTCCTAAATCTTGCACATTTGTCAGGGGTCCGTATTCAGTTCTTTTTGGCACCCTGTAGTCACCACACAGACTTTGCGTGGCTGGTAGAAAAAAATTATTTGAGATTATTTTTTTCAAACAAAATGGATTTTTAAAGTTAAAATAACTTATTTTAACTTTTTTTTCATCAAAATGCCAGAAAATAAGGGGGGAAAAACCATGCTCCCCCTTTCTTTCCCACAGAAAATACTTAACATTTTCTGACCAACTCTGTGGGTGCCTTAGTCTCATGTGACAGCTGACTTCTGAAAATTCCAGCACACAACTGGAGCTGAACAGTCACATACCATAGCCAGAACTGAACTGTTAACATTTCTCAGAATTTCAGAGTGCACAAAACTGAATATTCCCTGTAATGATCCTCAAATCCCTCTTTAAAAAAATAATTTCCATGAACATGGTGCTGGGGACTGGATTTCCATGACTTTCCTTGGAGACCATTCCAATGTCTTGAAGGTCTATTTGTTATGAAGTCCCTCCTCTCCCCGCAATATTTAGCCTAAGCTTTTGATTTCTTACTTTCATCCTGTAACTCCAAGTTTATACTTTCTCTGCTTGCAGGTTTCTCCAAGAGTGTTGTAATCTTTACCATCACTTGGAGTTTAGTGTATAATGCAGAGATATGGACTTTAAGATCAACACATTTTGCATCAAAATTTTGAATGTCGATAGAACTACACCCAGCTGTAAATCAATTTTTAAACTATCCCTACCTAAACATTATCATGCTATCTAATATTTGACATGGTTAAACCAGATGTATTAGGATGGAGTATGCTAATTTGTCTTCAGAACGTCTATATTTTATTCGAAATTTCCCTTCTATTAGAGATGAGTAGGTCTCTGACTCCAGTTTTGAAGCAAGGCTTAGAGATTTGACATTGGTCTGATTTTTACCAATCTGGTGATTCTGTTTCCGTTAGTATATCCAGAGTTTTCAGCTCTGAATACCTTGTTTTTAATTTTTTTCCTCCATTTTTTGTCCAGATTTGGAGCTAAAAAAAGTTGTTTTATGTGATAGTGATCTTAACAACAGAGACTTTGCAAGGTAGGTGTTGCAGCAGAAAGTTTCACCCCTAATTCACAAGATTTCGACTGTACTTTAGATAAGGACTTTAAATACATGGATACACAAAAAGAATATATGCATATATATTCTTTTAACAGTACTGCTATTGGTTAATGATGACGGGAGCTAATGCAAATGTTGATATTAGCAAGAAATAATTAAAGTGCATCAGAGATTTTTTCATACCACAATTCAGGGCAACTTCCTTTAACTTATACTTAAGTCCTGTCCTGAATAGAGATGGATGTGGGCAGCTGTTGAAATGCTTTACTGAATCAGGGTCTCACCCTTACAAGAGTTGCCTAGACCTTCACAAATCTCTTCTCTGAGAAAGGTGACAGGGAGAGGTGACGTCCAGAGACATAGCTTGCACCCATCCAACTTCAGCTGTAGAGCTGGCTTGAAATCTGTCACCCCTCAAATGATCAATTTTCAATTAAGTGAAAATTTTCAGCTTTTGGTTTTCCTGTGTCCATTTTTTTTTCACACACTCCTCCTGCCACCTTTTTCCTCCCTCCCACCACACACCTCTTTCAGTGGTGAAATGGAAAACATAATGGAAGCAGGGGATGGAAAAAATAAGAAAGAAAGGGTTTATGAAAATAAAAACCCATTTTTGTGTTTCAGATTATTAGAGTTTTCAATAAATGTTACATAAAAATCCAAAGAATTAAAAAAAAATTCTTTTCAAAATCTACAAAGCAAAAACTTTAATTTTTTTTTAAATTCTGTTATTTTTGGACAGCTCTACCTAGTAGTTTTAACTCTGTTATATTGTATTAACTAATTTTTAACTTGTTCTCCCCTCCATCTCTTGCATCTACCTCTTGTCAGTCATCTTATATTTAGAGTGCAAGTTTTTTGAGGCAAGGAATGACTCTTTGTTATACATATGTACAGCGCTATAGAGGCATCACACACCAGCCAATGTGCTCCCTTTTTGATTCTGGTGCCCTCTGTCAACACACCCTCCAAGTTCAGGGAATTTTCCCCTTCTCACAACTCAGTCCTCTGGTCAGGCTGCTTATAGTCCCCACCCTTTTCAACATAGTAAAGAGCCCAGTGAAGTAGAAGTCTAATGACTTTATCTCAGGCCTTCAGCTCCACTAATCCATGTTCCCTACTTGTGTTGGGGGGAAGCATTGAGGCCCCTTATTTGGGGAGGGTAAGTAGAGGAACCCAGTCCCTCTCTCTCCTCTGCGTTCTCCATTAAGTGACTCGTTATTTATCAGCTAAAGTTGGCTACTTCTAACTTGATGCTGTTTCCCCTTCCTCCTTGGCAGTGTATAGATCCTCACTGTCTGGGCCTTCTGAAGCTGTCTGGTAGGACCTTCCCTAATTTCCTCTCCCTGGGAGTTCTGTTTTGTTCCCTGGGAACTATTCTTTGTAGGAGTGTCCTCCTCCAACTGAGTTTTTGTGGCCTTTCAAGTGTTTCTTTGCTAATCAGCTGTGAAACAGCCATTTAAGTGGTTAGTTACCTCCAGATGGACCATGATGGGCAACAAGAAGCTCATCGCAAGGAGACTAGGCCTTGAGTCACCTTAATGGGGCCAGCCACCCCATAAGTGCCTAGCACAATGGGGCTGTGATCCATGACTAGAGCCCCTAATAAAATTAATTATAAATATTAATAATTCAATATACAGGAAAGCCAATGAAGCCTTTTTATAATTATTTCTTATCTTCAAATATGCAGATATGTCTAGGTGCCTCACGAAAGCAAGCATAGATATGGATGCTGCTTCAAAGAAGGTAGAATTTAAGTTTAGCATGATATAACATGTGGTCAGAAACAGACTGAAGTTGACAAGGAGCAAAAGAAAGAAGAAGGATGAGGATTCCAATCCTGATCCCTTGTGCTTGTTCAGTGCACACAAACATGCCCTGAATGTTAAATTTTTCAATTATGCTGCCATTCTTTCCTTTCACTTCTCATATGGTTCAAAGTAGAAGAGAGCTTTTCTAAGCAATATGACATGAAGGAGGCAGCCTAAGTCTTGGTCCTGCACCACTGAGATCAGTGGGAGTTTTACCATTGACTGCAATGGGTGCAGGCTAGAGACCTAGGTTAAGAAGTTTAGGGAGAATATTCCAAGTTCCAAGGCAATAAAGAGAGACATTTCTTCCCTGTTAGTAGCCTGAGTAAATGATCAACATCTGCCCAGAATCCTTTTCTGATGTCCCACAAGATAGGTATGAAATCATTTTCTTCTTTACAATCACCAATACAGGCTGGAATGACTTCATTATGTTATCAGGGCAGATTAAAGTAGAAGCTCTTCAAGTATTAATTCCAATCACTTAAAGAAAACGGGACAGTTGAAGACTATATGTGCTTTGACTCATTCATTATCAGTAGCACGTATGGGTCCTTTCCCCATGCTTTCATGTCTTCTTAGTGTCATGACGAGGGCATGGGCAATCTGACCTAGTGGTCCGAGCAGGAGTCAGGAAGCAGGCCAGGTCAGATACCAGGAGGTCAGAGTCCAAGGCAAGCCAGAGGGCAAAACTGAGGTGCCAGGAGGCAGGCAGGGTCAGGTTACCAGGAGATCAGCAGGGAGATCCTAGATGCATTGACAACTTCCTGTTCCTGTGCTGGGTTTATATAGACGCTGTGAACCAATCAGGACCCCCAGCATTCTGCCAATCAGATTCCAAGACTGGAGTCCTTTGTCAGGGTTTAGCTTCTGTACTGGCTACTGCTAGCAGGTCACTGGGTGGTAGGTTGGAACTTAATAGCTCTTAAGAGCCCTGTGGACCAGCATTCAAGACCCACATTGCCTGACATCACCTCCTCCCCAAGGGGTGCTCTCAGGCTGACATGGGGTGTATTTTTGTGGGATTCCTATGGAACATCTGCACAAAGTGCAGGAGCATGTACATTTTCTGCAGGGTCTCAGGTGCATTCCTCAGAACCATACTCTCCTCAGTTGATAAGATACCTGAGTCTGTCATGTTTAAGTTCAGAGTCCAGGATCTCATGATCCATGCATTCTTCATGGCCCTACCACCTGTGCTGGAAAGGTTTTTCTGTGTAGGGTTTCAAAAGTGATACATGAATCATCAGGTGAATCTATAGCGAGCAAGGTGCTTGGAGTTCAGAAGTGACTGGATCTTAAAAGGGCAAAGGAACTAAAAGTCCAGCTTGAGACCAAGTCTGACTGTGTGGAGATGCTCAGTGGAGAGCCAAACCTTTTGTATTACTGCATAGGTGGGGCCTTACCGTTGACGCTGGTCTACATATCACTTATTGTCTGCTCTTGCCTTTTCCAAGTGCTTCGCCACTTCTTCCTGGGCCCAACAAATCCTCTGCACCAAGTATGAAGCGGTTGCACAAGGGCACAGGTAATTGCAGGTGGAATCAGGGGTGGCACCCATCATTGGGGGAAAAAAAAGGGGTTTTGATCTGTAGACACATGGTCTGTATTGTTGTAGGCAAATTTCACTTAAGGGAGAAATGAGGCCCAATCATCCTGGTGCTGATTAATGTAGCATTAATAGATACTGGTTGGCCCTTTCCACCTGGCCATTAGTCCGAGAGTGGTAAGTGGAGGAAAAACTTCAGACTCCCATCAGGGGCAGGGCCTCACGTGAGTGTTCAGTTAAGTTGGCTTAACCTGTTACTAAGTTAGCTATATAAATCTAAAATTTGTAATAGGATACTATATAAAAGACTTCACAAATATAAAATATATTGACTTTAAAATCTAATCTATTTTAAGGTTTTCTGTAAGACCCATCCTTGTAGTGTCTACACTTACGAAAACCATATCATAAATATACACATATTCCAAATATTTCTTATTTCCTGGGGGCTGCGTTTATAATGTTTTCATGTTTATAAAGGTAATGCTATAAATTGCCTGTTGAAGCCACTGAACCATAAGAGAGAAAGCGACTAATGATCTTATAGTATACACATTACATGAGAAAATCACACTTAGTGTCCCAAAGGGAAAAACATTAATGCAAAGAAAGGCCAGTCCAGACATTGCTGCCAAAGCAGAAGCCACGGGGTGCTGGTTAAAATCTGAATCTGGTATTTGCTGCACCTGCGTACTGCCACACATTGTGTATTGAACTGCTTTGTCTTGAGGCCTCTGTAGTAAAACAAGTTTATCATCTTGGGAATCAGGATGCCTCTCTGTTTTTCTTTAACCTGACTGGAATGCATTGTAGGCTGTGTCCTTCTTTTGTTTCACAGAGAACAATATTCCATCCATTACAATATTCCCATTACTCTCTCTGCCAAACTCACAGTTGTTCTGGACATGTTCTTGGGAGAGGTGTAGTCTGGAAGATGGCATACTGAACATTGCACATAGGGAGCCTAATTATATTGACTTTGCTAGGAAGGCCAGATTTGTGAACCAGGTGAATACAAAAGCCTTCTAAAAACTATGACTAGAACCTCATATGATGTAAACTGGTATAGATCTGTTGAACTCAATTGAGCTATGCCAATTTACACCTACTAAGGATCTGGCCCTTTCATTCTATTAGGAAAACATTTAATTAAAATAGAGCTAGTAATACTTTTGAAAAAAGCCAGTCTTTAATCATTGTTCATGGAAACTATAAGATGGGAAAGGAACTTAAAACATGTATGAGAGGAAGTATTTCCCTTATACTGATGCATGTTTGAGAATTCCCCACCTCAAATATAGAACATGTTTAATGTGTTCTTTTAAACAGCTTCTGTCTTCTATTTTTCCAAGTCTTAATGTTCCCCGTCCCCACCACTGCCAGCTAGATGGAAAATTGGAAGAAAAAAAATAGCATTCCACTTCCTTGTAATTCCCTTGAATAGAATTTAATAAAGCCTTTTCAAACTGAAAACAAACAAAAAAAGCTTGTAATAAAATTTGATCAATTAAATGTTTGTTCAAGAACTAAGAACTATAACAAAAAGGATTTCATGTCTAATGTTCAGCTAAAATCTATTAGTTCCTAATACACTAGAGAACCTAATATGTAGTAGCGAATATACTATAGCAGAGGTTCTCAAACTGTGGTCCGTGGACTAAGCTTCATTCAGGTGATCCATGGATAGTTCTCTCTAAGGTGCTTGCTGGGTGGCCGCATACAAGAGAATGAAGGGCCACCCACCTAATTAGTGGAGACGCGCAGGACACTGGAGAAGATGCACATGTAAGGTGAGGTGGTGGCCTTGTGGGGAATAGGGGGGAGTTGGGAGGGAGCAGTGGGGTGAGAAGAGGGGGTGGGTGGAATTTGGCATGTGCAGGGCTGCAGCAGCCAGAGAAAGAGGCGACTTTCCATCCTCAGTTCCGTGACTGCTGTAGCAGGGGGAAGACACATCCTCCTTCCCAGCACCAGCTCAGGAGCTGCCGCAGCGCAGGAGGGAGGGCGCATCCATCGCATTAGAAAGGTAAGACTACTGATATTAACATATGATTTGTATGCTTTTATTTGTAGAATAAAAAAATGTTAATTATTATAAAGGTTTTTTTATATAGCACTTTTATCCAAAGCACTTTACAATAGTAGCTAATGGTACAAACAACATTTGGAAAGACCATTAAGTGGTCCACCAAGACCCTCAGCAATTTTGAAGTGGTCTGCGAAAAAAAAAAGTTTGAGAACCACTGCACTAGAGAAACTGTTCATCTATATTTCAAACATATGTAACAAACATAAGTAAAAATTATCCCTTAAAGTTGCCAAGTTCAGTGAGACCTCATGTAACTTAAAGCTGCCTTGTTTTTTTTCTTTGTTTGTGAATCATTGTAACTAGCTTGTTTGGTCTAGAATCTCTTATTTTTTCAGCATTGCCTGTGCCATTTCAGACATACCTATGCAAATGCATTTTTGATGTGCAGAAAAAACAAGTGAAAAAGTGTTATTTTCATGTAACAGACAGCAGTGTAGTTTTCAGTCCCATTCAATTTATATTACATGAAAAGCAAACTTACATGAGGCATAAGCCTGGTTCAATTAGAGCTCTAAACTGGTGGCCCCCAGCCCAGTCACTAAAAACCTAGCTGCCTGCTGATAATGAGATAATGTGTTTCTAGCTCATATTTTTTGTTATTATCCTATTTACAGTAATTTACTCTAAATATATGAGCATCTTAATTATTCTGGCATTTACCAAAGGAAGTAGAAAGTGACTTAACTGAAATAATTAAAAGAAAGTAACTATATAAGTGATTGAGTAGTAATATATCCTATATAATCTGACCTAGCCTCAACTTTAAAATATACAGTGGTAATAGAAATATAAATAAAATAATCTTAATATCTCCATATATGCTACTAACATTTCTAAAGGAATAAAGACTCTTGCTTGTCTGAAGCCTATCTTATTACATAAACACAACCACAAAGGTACTAAGGCTCCTAATTTCCCCTGAAATCAACAGAAGTTAGGAGTCAAAATATCTTTGTAGACCAGGTCTTCTGTGGTTTCAGCGAAGAGACACTTGTTGGTGAGGTTTAATGCTTAATATAACCTTTGGACGGAGTCTTTGCCTCCAGGGATTTACTTCTTTCCATTAGGTAGGAATCCCTTTCTCCTTCCTCTCTGCCTGGCTTGTGTACAAGCTCTACTACCAAGCAGTGCAAGATTGAGGCTCTCTCTACAGCGACCCCTCACACAGGGCATATTGAGTACAGTTCTGTTTCTCTTTCGTCACACAATAAGGATAACATGTCATTACCACTACACACACAATTTAATTTAATTTTAACTAAAGCAACCAAAATGTTCAAGCTTGGTAACAAAAATGCAATTAGATTAGGCTCCTTCTGCCTCTTGGCTGGTTCACCAGTAGATGGCAGCAGAGAGTTCCTTCCCCCTACAGCTTCAGATCCCTAATTTTGGAGGCAAACAGAAATAAAATTCTCTTGTGCTCTGCAGCAGAAGTGAACAATGAAAGATAGGGAAATGATCACAGCCTCTAATACATGGCAGAAATATCAAGAGGGAAACATCTACAAGCATCTAAACACCCATAAATAATAGGCAGCATGGGTTTCTGCATTCTACCTATCTACATTCTCCCTCTGCAGTTTCAACTGGAGACGGTATTCTTCACTACCTGTTTTAACATGTTCTAGTGTTGTTGTGTGCTGCTGAACAGTTAACGTATTTTATCTAAGAGGTAGCTACATTTCAGTGGTGAATATTTTTAACTCATTTGGGATGAAGCTCAGCAAGGATGGAGAGGCCTATGCAAGAACTTTCTATGGGTAAGTAGAGGGACTGCCAGTGGAAACTGCATATATATAAAAATATATATTGAGATCCATGTGCATTCCCTGCAACCTGCAGAAAGGACATCCCTGGTGTTGGGATTCCCTCTGAGACCTTTTCCACTCAACTTATCCAGAACACCTTGTCCAGTTCTGAGATATCACTTTATCCAGTTCTCTGGGATCCAGAAAAATCATTATGACTACAGTTGGTCACTCAGATTAACTTATTAGACATACAACTGCTATTTGCTCACACTGGATAGACCCAGAACTGTGGGTTTTAGGTACAGGGTGATACGCCAATTCCAATTCATGTGACCCATTGCACAATTTGTATACATCTTCCTAGCTACTAACATGTATACAGCTTGTGTGAAAAGATGAAGCTCTTTACAAATTGCTTATCAGTTCAAGGTGTTTCAACCTACTTTGTTTGCTATAAATGTTTTCAAAATAGTTTTTTGTTTCAACAGTTACTTCATAGAACCATAGGGTTAGAAAGGACTACAAGGGTTATCTAGGCTAACTCCCTGCCAAGGTGCAGGATTTATTGTATATAAACTATGCAAGACTGATGCCTATCCATCCTTCCTTTGAAAACCTCCAGTGAAGGAGCTTCCACAAGGTCCCTAGGCAGTCTGTTCCATTGTCCTACTGTTCTTACAGATAGGACTTTTTTTCTCTAAATCTGCTATGCTGTAGTTTGAACCTATTACTTCTTGTCCTGCCCTCTGTGGTAAAAGAGAACAATTTTTCTCCATCTTTTTTAGGGTAGCCTTTCAAGCTTTTCAACTTGTTTAGCCTTCTCTTTCTTTAACTTGGGCATGACTATATCAGCGAAGCCAGCCCTACATCTGGAAGTCCAACAGAGGTTGGTAAAGAAGGCTGTGAAATGTAGGCAGGGGATGGACTACAGAAGCTGCATTTAAACCTTGTGTGACAACTTGTGCTGAGGGGCTAAGACAGAGATCCTTGCCCATGGGCTGAAATAGCACCTGATCAGTGGAGGGGATGTAGTTGCTCTATATCAAACGGATGGATTTCATATTCTCAATCCCTCTGTGTTTTGTTCACATACAGCCAAAGCCCCTTAGCATTATGCAGGTATAGTCAGTTTTGCTACTGATTCTTTGATGAGTGCCAGCTGTTCTTTGGAACACACTCATTATTTAATTTTCTGCAGAACTTCCCCATAGGAGGAGATCAGCATATCCTCTGCCTAGACCAAGCACCCAGGGTAGCAGGATTTACCTCACCCCCCTAAGCAGCAGAGTTTGATGGGATCCCTGTGGTGAGTTGATGCCATCCTTAGTGGAGCTCTTGCTAGTCAAAAATGCTATGGGGTCATTGCTGACAAACATTCGATTGCTTGCTTGCTCTCATACACACATATACACGTGTTCACACAATGATTTGAGGAAAACGGTATTCCTTAACAAAGCACTCAAGAGTATTCTTTAGAGAATAATCCTACATATGCAACAGGATAGACAAGATGACCTAATACGTGCTTTCCAGCTCTCATTTCTATGAAGAATGAAAAAAAATCGTTTTTTTGATTTCTCTCCTCTAAGAAAACCTGGACAAATAATTTGTGAATTTATTTGTCAAATTAATTTATTCAATAAGGTTTTTTTTTCAGATTAACTATTCAACATTGTCCCCATTATTTGCCTAGCTCTAGTCATGAATATGGATTACTCACATTTCTTTGCTCAATTCAAACCAATATTCACAAAAAATGTTTTGCACTGTTTCCCATTTCTGCTTCTAATCATTATCATCATCATGGCAAATCCCAAATGGATGTGGCCTCCTTGCAAATCAGTCTCTGACAAGGTGCTTAAAGTGGTCAGATTGCCAATGATGGACATAAACTGAATATACAATCTTGTCGCGCCACCAAAGTTTTTGGTTCCCATTTGATCACCAGCCATGTAACAGCATTCCTTGGTATACCCACTTTAAAAACATCATTGCTCTTCCACTCTCATAATATGTCTACCATACCATAAGGTATTTCTGCTTCTACGGTATTTTAGAAATGATAGGAAGTCAGAAGAATAAAAAGAACTAAAACACATCATTCAGGTGATCCAAATCATTCACAGAATATTCCTGCCTTTATGGTTATGGGTATTGTATCATTTAAGGGAAAACCTTTTTGCTGTACTGGAAAGTCAGAAATTGAATCTGGTAAAAGTTCCTTGTGAAAGTTGTCCACTATTCACTAGGCCCTCTGAATGCATCTTCAGTGGTGCAAGCTGCATTGTTATAGACAAAATGATTCTGAGTACTGCTGCCAAAACTGAGCTCATCATATTTTAAAAAAATTAGTCTGGAAAAGTTCCCCAATTATACATCTGCCTGCCTTTCTAACTTATGCACGAGAGGATTAGGTTGAGTATATGTATTCACTGAGAATTGACTTCTCTCTGTCCTCTCTCTCCTCCCGCTCCCTCAGAAACATGTGTGTGTGATTTCTATAGCTAGCTGGCAAAAGAGATGCTGAAATATCTTTATGGTGTATATGCACAGATGTGCAGAATGTATGCTGCTGATGATCCATCTGCAGAACACGTCACGGCTGCTTGACAGTAAGGGCCAAATCCTTTCATCTTTACTCAGTCACTGCTCAGGCTTCCATTGAAGCCAATGAACCTAGTCTGAATTAAAATTAGGTGAGGACTTCAGGATTTGAACCCCAGTGAGTTAGTTTAGGAAACCTAGAGAGAAAGAAGGAGAATGTACTGGTGGAGGAATCCAATTCTCTGTATAGGAATTTGTTCCCATTGGTTCTTTCCTTTTAACTCTTCTCATATTTTTGGTGGGGAAAGGCTCCCCTATACTAATGTATATGTAGCGGTGACACTAGTGATATGTAATAACTGCTAAATCTCAACTAATTCATTTTTCGAAACCTAGAATTAGATCTTCAGCTGGCATGTATTTCTGTAGTCAGACCAGCTGAGGATCCGGCTTCTATTTCATAAACTGAACTTCTGACCCACAACTTTTTTTATTTATAGGTAGGCAAGACCACTTGTTTATCATCTGGCGTGCCAGTGATTTGTTAGCATATAGGCACATTAGACATTTTCATAACAGTACCCTCATATAAAAGAGAAAGAACTGATTAAAACACACTTCTCAAATGTTGATATCTATTATATAATATATAAGGGAAATATTACATTAAAAAAGCTTACTAAGTATAATGCGTTTGCCATGATTTATTATTATCATATTTTAGAATCCCAATTTATACATATTAATTTTCAGAGTCAAGTATATTGCCCTGATTTATACATGCTGCCTACAAAAATTCTTACTGCTGAATCTTAAATTTAAAACTTCTGATTCAGTATGTAAGTTTATAAATCTTCACATTAAACTTCCAATTTAGTTCCCTGATTTATATACCCAGATCTCATTCTATTTATGACTCAATGTTAAATATCTGATTTAATACTGCAGTTACTGTAAGAAGCATTAGTACAATAAAATATACAATACCTAGAGACTGAGGTAAAACTGATCAATGATTTTTCCATATTGTATATTTTTGGGAAAATCTGCAGATGGTGTAAATCAGCATAACTCCTTTCACTTCAGGGGAACTATGCTGATTTAAACCAATTGAGGATCTGGCTCTTTAGTCACATTGTGTAATATCCTTAGAGGCATTACCTTCTGAATGGTAAGAGACAATGGTGTTATACTAAAGCATATCAGAACTCTTTTCTTCCTTAAGCTAGATCTATACAACGATGTAAAAGTTGTGAAATAAAAAAGCTCTCAGATCATTACAATCTTCATTTACTAGGAAACCAGAAAAAGAAAAGATAAAAAAAAGGCTAGTATAGACTGACCACTGCATATGCACTTGTTATAGTCACTCCATTAGAGAAATTAGCATATATGTCATTTCAGGTGAATGAACTGTATGGATATTCATCAGTATAGTGGGGTTTTTTTTAAACTATGACCAAGATCAAAAATATTTCATGGCCTTAGTTTAGTTTGCACTGCAGTCTGGCTATTGTATTCTATTATTAATCTTTCCTACATACTGTAATGCAATAAGTTATCATCTTTTGTTTTAAACAGGCAGTCTGTTAGCCAAGCAGCAAACAGTAAACCATCCTTCCATATAGGAAGTGATATTATAAGGCTCCAGGCTGAAATATAGTTGCATTCTGTTAGTAAATCTCCACTACAATCAACCTCCTGCAGTTAGGGTTTTTTGTTTATTTGTTTGTTTGTTATGATTGAGCCACAGCACATACCCAGAGTCACTTTGGGTGGGGGCTGAGATAGAAGAGTTCTTTTTCTTTCCCTCTCCCCAGCTATGGAGTAATTGGAGATCGACCAGCAGATGAAGTAGCTCTCCATGATTCTGCTACAGAGGGAAGAATGGAAGAGAATCCTTGAGGCAGGAGGGGAAGACCACATAAAGGATATGCACTGTGTGCATGTCTCCCTTCAAATCAAACTTCTTTTGCCAGTGAAACCTCTGGATTTACCTCTTTGTCCACAAGTGTTACAACAACTAATGCAATTTTCACATTAATTAAATTCTCAGTGAAAAAATGCAGATGCTCACCCAATCAGTTTCTTTATAACTGTAAATAAATCTTCTTGGTTGAAAGCAGGCTCCTGACTAGGTTTAAAAACAAACATAAAAAGAACCAAACCCCTCAGAACTGCTCTCATTCTCTGTTTGTTGCCAATTCTCAGAGCAGTGGGAAACCACGCTGTAAATAGAGTAGCACTCAAGGGTAAACAAAGTGGAAGTAACAGTAATTGGCCGCTCTGGATAAGTCCTTTCCTGTGGTCTAACACAAATAAAAAATGATAAGAAAATGGTCTATGTCTTCTGACGTTTACTTCTTCCATTTCCCACTGTGCTGTAGTTTGTGCTGCTACACTCCTTCTAATCCCATTTCTATTGCTATGACTGTACTTCTAAGATGCTCTGCAGTACTGAGTTAGAGAATCACATGCCATATTTGAGAGCAGTTTACTGAGATCTGGCTAAGGAATAGGTCCTTCAAGCAGGAGGATATGCCTACTGAATTTCAGTGTCTACTGAAGTCAGTAGAAATGCTTCTGTGTACCTATGCAGAACCAAAATGACTTCAGAGAGATTCTGCATGGATCCTTGCTAGCAGATCTGATTACAAGTTTGGGGCCATGGAGGGGAAACTACTTTCCTTCTCCAAATCACTCCCTCATCCCCAGGGTCTTGTATTTACTTTAATGTAATATGTTCTACAGTTACTCTTCAGCATTTGATTATCAATCATGCATTTCTCTTTCCCTTCTGAGCTTTTGATTAGATCAAATTATATATTGTTTCTTTTTTCTTTCCTTTTCCTCCTTTACTATACTCACTTTTCCCAGTGATCTGTACTGGCTCTGTTTCCAACAATGCATGACCGAGCTTAACCATGACAAGTTGCTCTTTTCCTTCTCCATCTGTACAAATCATGGAGGTAGACAGTCACTCTCTAAAAATTCTTCCTTAGTTTGGCTGTGTGTGTACCTAGAACTAGAGTTGGCCAAACTTTTCAGCCAAAGCGGTTTTTTTTGGCCAAAAAAAAAAAAGCAGATTCAGGTCTACCAAAATATTTTGTGAATTCATGTCAAATTCACCAAATTGTCTTAATCAAAAACAAACAAACAAGCCAACAAAAAAATAAAGTACTTTATTTTAAAACAGAATGTGAAATGACTTTTTGTTTGAAATTTACATCAGTTTCATCAAACCCTCTCTCCTGCTCCCTCACCAACAGTTAAAAAAGGTGCAAAAAGTTACCTTTCATTTTGGATCTAACAAAATGTTTTATTTGACCTCAAATTATTTTTGTTCAAGATAAAACCCAGCAAAGTAGATATTCAGTTGTGTCCACAGTTCAACCTAGAACTCATGTTATAACTCACCTCGGCCTGTATTGAATTTTAAACACAAAATCTGGTGGCATGAGAATTAGCACAATAGCAGATTTGGGATTTTAAACCACCTTGCCAGGTCTATGATTTATTTTTTACAATTGCCCTATCCTTTAGATTTGTGTTTAAAATTGACTGATTCAGCATGACATCAGAATACTGAGTTCTTATTTACGAGTCCAGTTCTTTTGTGTATGTCACTTACCATAGATCTTGATTCATAGACAACCCATCAGATCAGCTAAATTAGACCTTGTTTACATTGCAGAGTTTTGTCACCAAAAGTCATGCCAGTTTAAATTAATTAAAGCACTTTAATTAAATTGCGGTTGTATTTCCACACTATGCTCCTTGTGTCAGCAGGGTGCAACCCCGCTAGAAGCTCTTGCATCAACACTGAGAACTGTGGGTAACTGACTGCACAGTGCTTTGGGAAGGGTTTTCAGTGCCTCAAGGGGCTGATACTTCGTCACATGATGCAGGTTTCTTCATCCCATCATTTTACGGACATCCTACTAGATTGCCAGCTGCTTTTTAATTGAAGTGAATGTGGCAGAGGGAGAGAAATATATGGAGATATACCTATATCATAGAACTGGAAGGGACCCTGAAAAGTCATTGAATCCCACCCCCTGCCTTTACTAGGAGAACTAAGTACTGATTTTACCCCAGATCCATAAATGCCCCCCTCAAAGATTGAATTCACAACCCTGGGTTTAGCAGACTGATGCTCAAACTACTGAGCTATCCCTCCTTCACGCAGAAACACAGTGTGTGTTGGGGAAGCGTGTGAGATTGGGGAGGAGAGAGTGTATATGTGAGAGAGACAGAGTGTGTATTGGGGAAGAGTGTGTGTGTGTTGGGATAGAGTGTGTTAGCATGCTGTCTCTTTAAGTTCAGACAGCAGCCTGAACAACCAATCCTGGGAGAGGGGGACTCCTCTCCATATCAGCTCTTGGCTCTGCACCAGACAGCAGTTTCTTCCCCACTTCAGTCCCACCCCAGCAGCAGCAGCCTTCTCTGTCTGTCTGTGTGTCAAGGTTTTTTCCCCCCACTTTGGACTTTAGAGTACAAATGTGGGGACGTGCATGAATACTTCTAAGCTTAATTACTAGCTTAGATCTGATAATGCTGCCACGAGCCAGAAATTCAATGTCTGGCGCACTCCCTGTCCCCCCCGCCCCCAGACTTTCCCCTCCCTGGGTTGCCTTGGGAGGCTTCACCAATTCCCTGGTGAACACAGATTTAAACTCCTTGGATCTTAAAACAAGGAGGAATTAACCATCCCCCCTGCTTTCCCCTCACCAATCCCTGGTGAGTTCAGACCCAATCCCCTTGGATCTTAAAACAAGGAAAATCAATCAGATTCTTAAAAAGAAAGCTTTTAATTAAAGAAAGGTAAAAATTATCTCTGTAAAATCAGGATGGAAAATGCTTTACAGGTACTCAGATTCATATAGACCAGAGGGACCCTTCCCCCCCACCCCCCTCTGCAGCCTTAGATTCAAAGTTACAGCAAACAGAGGTAAAAATCCTTCCAGCAAAAAGAAATATTCATAAGTTGAGAAAACAAACATAAGACTAATCCGCCTTGCCTGGCTATTACTTACAATTTTGATACATGAAAGACTGATTCAGAAAGATTTGGAGAGCCTGAATGTATGTCTGGTCCCTCTTAGTCCCAAGAGCGAAAAACAACAACACAAAAAGCACAAAGACTTCCCTCCACCAAGATTTGAAAGTATCTTGTCCCCCTATTGGTTCTCTGGTCAGGTGTCAGCCAGGTTTACTGAGCTTCTTAACCCTTTACAGGTAAAAGGGACATTAACCCTTAACCATCTGTTTTTGACACTGTGAATTCCACATTAATAGTTCTGTGATTCCCTCTGAGTTCTCCCACAGCCTCCTCAGCTACCAGTAGCAGCATCCTCAGCAGCTCTATGAGCTCTCCGCACTGAGGAATGTCAAAGCTTCCTGGAGCATTGAAAGGGGAGGGGCGCATGCCTTCAGGGCAGCCAAGTTCAAAACAGAGAGCAGAGCAGTCACAGCAGGTATTGTGTGGTATTGAGGGAGGCCAGTTATGTCAACATAACAAACAGCAGCATCTATATTGCCACTTTGGCCTGGTCCACTCCGGGTTCGGATCGATCTAAGATACGCAACTTCAGCTATGAGAATAAAGTAGCTGAAGTCGACATATCATAGATCAACTTACCTTCCATCCTCACGGCGCGAGATCAACAGCCGTGGCTCCCCCGTCGATTCCACTTCCACCTCTCACCCTGGTGGAGTTCCGGAGTTGACGGGGAGCGTGTTCGGGGATTGATTTATCGCATCTAGATGAGATGCGATAAATCGATACCCTATAGATCAGTCGTTACCCACCAATCTGGCGGGTAGTGTGGATGTACCCTTTGTCTACAAAACTTTCCACAAAAAGCCTTGTGTCTCTGGTTGAAGTGCTTTTATTTTGTTGCCAAAACCGTATCCCTCCATTGTTTTACCGTCAAAAGCTGCTTTTTGCCAACAAAACTCTGCAGTGTACCCAAGGCCTGAAAAACCAAAGGCCAAAATACACCAGTAACTTCACTGAATGAGACCAGTGTAACAGATTAGGTTCTTCTCCCAAAGTTGCAATAGAACAAATTCAATTTGCATGTCATAAAGTTAGAATTCTTACTTGGTAATCTGAGAGACAAGGTTATTGAGGTAATATTTTGTATTGGACCAACTTCTGCTGGTCAGAGAGACAAACTTTCAAGCTACACATGACATGAAAAAGAGCTCTGTGTAGCTAGAAAGCTTGTTTCTCTCACCCACAAATCTTGATCCAACAAAAGATAATATCTCACCCACTTTCTCTCTAATGTGCTGGGACCAACATGGCTATAACAAAACTGGTAATCTCTCTTTTTTTTTCCTCATTCTCTTCAACTGTATAGCAGATGTGCAACCTTGAATTGTTAAATTGAATTTTAGAATGGGGGTAGAAAAGGCCTTCATAAGTGACAGGCATCATGAAGACTTGTGCAACAGTTAAACTTGTGACCCTGATTAAAAAAAATATAAAAAGTAAACAGCCAAAAAACCAGCTACTTATACACTGGAGACTTAAACAGATGCTGCAGTTCAGAACTGTTATACTGTTAAAACAACAATCACATTGTCCTTTATCATTAAAACAGTGCCATGCCAATAACAAGTCAGTGACAGTGCAGAAAGTCTTTTTTTTTGTGTGTGTGAATATAAATATGAAGTGGGGAAACAGTCCTTCATATGCATATCTTTGCATTTTCCTAATAAGTAGTCTAAAATAAAAGCAGCTATTGTATGCACTTGAATGTCCCCCATGTCAAACTAAGGACTTCATGTAATTATTGAAACATTAAACCAGTTGCCACGTGCTGTATAATAATGGTGCTTTACTCAGTAGTTTGGCTAACAGCACTGCACAACAGTCACTCTAAACACTCTTTTCAGGCATTGTCAGAGATGATTCCAGGACCAGTAATTTCACTGTCAGCAAAAGCCTTAATTAAATGTAACAAAAAATAAAAATGGCAATGAACACATATGTTTAAAAGTGCTACTTTGTAAGCATGCGCTGGAAAG
This sequence comes from Gopherus flavomarginatus, assembly GCF_025201925.1. Taxonomy (NCBI): domain Eukaryota; kingdom Metazoa; phylum Chordata; order Testudines; family Testudinidae; genus Gopherus; species Gopherus flavomarginatus. The sequence goes on from NC_066617.1 coordinate 222,326,606, forward strand.
TGACACCTACTAATGTGAATTGTGACTCAAGCATAAAATCTGACCTTTCTAGCGAAACAAAGCTCATATTATAAGGAGACTATTTCAACAAAGAAGAGTGAATAATCTTGTATATAAAAAGTACAAATCATCAGTGCTTTTGTCATGTACATACACACTGTAGTTCCGTGGCCTATAAGCAGGATCCAAAGATTCCCAATCCCATTAGGTGGGGGTTGTCAGGGCCAGATTTATGTGCAAATGACCCAGGTGCCTGCCTGGGGTGTCAGGCTTGAGAGACTCTGGGCTCAAGGTGCTGTTTTTGTTATTAGAAACAAAAGAAAAATACAATGTTTGAAGTAAAATGTTTCAGATATTGTGTATGTGTTATTATATGGAGATATACCTATCTCATAGAACTAGAAGGGACCTTGAAAGGTCATTGAGTCCAGTCCTCTGTCTTCACAGCAGGACCAAGGATCAGGTACCATCCCTGACAGACTTTTGCCCCAGATTCCTAAATGGCCCTGTGATAACCTTAGTCCCACATTTGGACCTTAGCGTCCAAAATATGGGGGTTAGCATGAAAACCTCCAAGCTTAGTTACCAGCTTGGACCTGGTACCTGCTGCCACCACCCAAAAAATTAGAGTGTTTTGGGGCACTCTGGTCCCCCTGAAAAACCTTCCCTGGGACCCCAAGACCCAAATCCCTTGAGTCTCACAACAAAGGGAAATAATCCTTTTTCCCTTCCCCCCTCCAGGTGCTCCTGAAGAGATACACAGACACAAGCTCTGTGAAACTACACAGAGGGACTCCCCCTCTCTGTTTCCAATCCTGGAAACAAATAGTACTTTCCTATTCCCCCAGAGGGAATACAAAATCAGGCTAGCAATCCAACACACAGATCTCCCCTTGATTTCTTCCTCCCACCAATTCCCTGGTGAGTACAGACTCAATTTCCCTGAAGTAAAGAAAAACTTCAACAGGTCTTAAAAGAAAGCTTTATATAAAAAGAAAGAAAAATACAAATGGGCTCTCTGTATTAAGATGATACAATACAGGGTCGATTGCTTAAAAGAATATTGAATAAACAGCCTTATTCAAAAAGAATACAAATCAAAGCACTACAGCACTTATATTCATGCAAATACCAAAGAAAAGAAACCATAGAACTTACTATCTGATCTCTTTGTCCTTACACTTAGAAACAGAAGACTAGAAAGTAGAACTACTTCTCCAAAGCTCAGAGAAAGCAGGAAGACAGACAAAAAACTCAGACACACAAGTCCCTCCACCCAGAGTTGAAAAAATCCGGTTTCCTGATTGGTCCTCTGGTCAGGTGCTTCAGGTGAAAGAGACATTAACCCTTAGCTATCTGTTTATGACACGCCCCCCAAATTGCAGACAGTGGGGAAGCTCACTGGCGGCGATTTCCTTCTAGAACTTGAAAATAAACAGATTAATACAACACATACACCTTTACATATACTCCTAAGTATATAACTAACAGACTTCTACATTTTAAGAACACTTTTTAACTACTGAATTCTGGGAAACTATCACGGGAGAGTGCATAAGCAACTTTGTTAGAAGCTCCTGTGATGTGTTGAATTTGAAAATCAAAATCTTGGAGAGCTAAACTCCAACGAAGAAGTTTCTTGTTGTTCCCCTTGGCAGTATGAAGCCACTTTAGTGCAGCATGGTCAGTTTGTAGTTGGAACCGCCGTCCCCAAACATATGGGCGTAGCTTTTCCAGGGCGTACACAATGGCATAGCATTCCTTTTAACTGACTGACCAGTGACTTTCCCTCTCAGACAGTTTTTTGCTGAGAAACACGACAGGATGGAAGTTGTGATCTGTTGCTTCCTGCATGAGCACCGCTCCTATACCACGCTCAGATGCATCTGTGGTTACTAGGAATGGCTTGTCAAAATCCGGGGCCCTGAGCACAGGGTCAGACATGAGCGTTGCCTTAAGTTGGGTAAAGGCCTTTTGACACTAATCAGTCCACTTAACTGCATTTGGCTGGGTGTTTTTGGTCAGGTCTGTCAGTGGGGCAGCGATTTGGCTGTAGTGGGGTACAAATCACCTGTAGTATTCGGCCAAGCCTAAGAAGGATTGGACCTGCTTCTTGGACCGTGGGACAGGCCACTTTTGGATAGCATTCACCTTGGCCTGTAGGGGGTTCATGGTTCCTTGACCCAACTGGTGCCCCAGGTAAGTTACTCTGTTTTGGCCTATTTGACACTTTTTGGCCTTAACAGTTAGTCCTGCCTGCCTGATGCGCTCAAAGACCTTTTCCAGGTGTAGTAGGTGTTCGGGCCAGGAGTCTGAAAAAATGGCCACATCATCGAGGTAGGCAACTGCAAATTTTCCCAGTCCAGCTAGTAGACCATCTACCAGCCTCTGGAAGGTGGCGGGTGCATTTTGAAGGCCGAAAGGAAGGACATTGAATTCATACACCCCCGCATGAGTGACGAATGCTGACCTCTTCTTGGCAGGTTCATCTAGCGGTACTTGCCAGTACCCCTTGGTTAAGTCTATTGTAGAGATGAACTGGGCACGTTCCAACTTTTTCAATAGCTCATTGGTACGTGGCATTGGATAGTTGTCCGGACGAGTTACAGCATTTAGCTTACGGTAGTCCACGCAAAAGCGTATTTCCCCATCTGGTTTGGGTACCAGAACCACTGGAGATGCCCATGCACTGGTAGATGAGCGGATTATACCCATCTGTAGCATGTTCTGGATCTCCCGTTCTATAGCAGCTTGGGCATGAGGAGACACCCGGTAGGGTGGGGTTCTGATTGGGTGAGCATTACCTGTATTAATGGAGTGGTATGCCCGTTCAGTCCGTCCTGGGGTGGCTGAGAACAATGGGGCGAAGTTAGTGCACAGCTCCTTGATTTGTTGCCGCTGCAGACGTTCCAGGGTGGTTGAGAGGTTCACCTCTTCCACGCCACCGTCTTTTTTCCCGTCGTAGTAGACACCGTCAGGCCACTCAGCATCATCTCCCTGGACTGTAAACTGACAAACCTGTAAATCTCTGGAATAGAAAGGCTTGAGAGAATTAACATGGTACACTTTAGGCTTTAGTGAGGAATTGGGAAATGCTATGAGGTAGTTTACAGCTCCCAGGCGCTCTTGGACCGTGAATGGCCCTTCCCATGATGCTTTCATCTTATGGGCCTGTTGCGCCTTCAAGACCATAACCTGGTCTCCTACCTTGAAGGACCGATCTCTGGCATGTCTGTCATACCAGGCCTTTTGCTCTTCTTGAGCATCCTTTAGGTTCTCTCTAGCAAGGGCTAAAGAGTGTCGGAGGGTGCTTTGTAGGTTGCTTACAAAGTCCAGAATGTTAGTTCCTGGAGAAGGCGTAAACCCCTCCCATTGCTGCTTTACCAACTGTAATGGCCCCTTAACCTCGTGACCATACACCAGTTCAAATGGTGAAAACCCTAAACTGGGATGTGGTACAGCCCTGTAGGCAAACAGCAACTGCTGCAACACTAGGTCCCAATTATTGGAGAATTCGTTGATGAATTTTCGTATCATGGCCCCCAAAGTTCCATTGAACCTTTCCACCAGGCCATTGGTTTGATGGTGGTACGGGGTGGCAACCAAGTGATTCACCCCATGAGTTTCCCACAGTTTTTCCATGGTCCCTGCCAGGAAATTAGACCCTGAATCTGTAAGGATGTCAGAGGGCCAACCTACCCTGGCAAAGATGTCTGTTAGGGCCAGGCACACAGTGTTAGCCCTGGTGTTGCCTAGAGCTACTGCTTCTGGCCATCGGGTAGCAAAGTCCACTAAAGTCAGTACGTACTGCTTTCCTCTGGGCGTCTTTTTTGGGAAAGGGCCCAGAATATCCACAGCTACTCGCTGAAATGGGACCTCAATTATGGGGAGTGGCTGGAGAGGGGCCTTGACCTGGTCTTGAGGCTTTCCCACTCTTTGGCATACCTCACAAGACCGGACATACTTGGCAACATCCTTGCCCATCCCCTCCCAGTGGAAGGACTTCCCCAACCGGTCCTTGGTTCTGTTCACCCCAGCATGGCCACTGGGATGATCATGGGCTAAGCTTAAGAGCTTCCCCCGGTACTTAGTTGGAACCACCAACTGTTTTTGCGGCTGCCATTCTTCCCGGTGTCCACCAGAAGGAATTTCCTTGTATAAAAGTCCTTGGTCTATAACAAACCGGGATCGATTAGAAGAGCTGAGAGGCGGTGGGGTGCTCCGTGCCGCCGCCCACGCTTTCTGAATGCTGTCATCCGCTTCCTGTTCAGCCTGGAACTGTTCCCTTGAGGCTGGGGTCACCAGTTCTTCCTTAGACTGTGGACTTGGGCTTGGTCCCTCTGGAAGCGATGTAGGTGATGGGGTTGTTTCCGTTGCTGGTGAACCGCTCTCCGCTGGTGCACCTGAGGGTATTTCAGGCTCTGGCTGAGCCTTTTGGGTATGGCTGTCTGTTGCTTCTGCCAGTTTTGGCTCGCTGGCGCCCTCTGGCGTTGAGTTTGAAGATGGGGTTGCAATGGCTGGTGCTGGTTGCTGTTCCAGTTCCGGGCCTGGGACTGGAGATGCTGTGGCTGTTTCAGTGGTAGGCATGGAATCCGGGTCCACTACCTCTGTCTGGGTCTCTGGTAACACAGACGGGGCGTCTGTGGACGGCTCAGGAACAGGAATGGGTCTGGAAGCTTGCCTGGTTTGGCTACGTGTAACCATTCCCACTCTCTTGGCCCGCCTCACCTGGTTGGCCAAGTCTTCCCCCAGTAGCATGGGGATAGGATAATTGTCATAGACTGCAAAAGTTCACATTCCTGACCAGCCTTTGTACTGGACAGGCAGTTGAGCTGTAGGCAAGTCTACAGCTTATGACATGAAGGGGTAAATTGTAACTTTGGCCTTTGGGTTGATGAATTTGGGGTCAACGAAGGATTGGTGGATAGCTGACACTTGTGCCCCCGTGTCTCTCCACGCAGTAACCTTCTTTCCGCCCACTCTCAGATTTTCCCTTCGCTCCAAGGGTATTTGAGAGGCATCCGGCCCTGGGGATCTTTGGTGTGATGGTGGTGTAATGAATTGCACTCGCATGGTGTTCTTGGGACACTTGGCATTGATATGTCCCAGTTCATTACACTTAAAGCATCTTTCATCTGATGGGTCACTGGGCCGAGGTGAGTTACTGGAGACTGGTGAGGTTGAAGGGTAGGGTATCTGTGGCTTTACTTGGGTGGTATGTGGGGTCTTTGGCTGTCCTCGGTTGTAGGGTTTATGGTCTGTGTGCCCCCTGGGGTAATCGTTCCCCTTGACAGTAGCTTTCTTGCTTTCTGCCAGTTCCATCCATTTGGCTCCAATCTCCCCCGCCTCAGCGATATCTTTGGGATTTCCATCTTGTATGTACCGTGTGATGTCTTCAGGAACACCATCCAAGAACTGCTCCATTTGTATGAGGAGGTTTAATTCTTCCAAGGTTTGAATGTTGTTTCCTGTTATCCAGGCCTCATAGTTTTTTGCAATGTAGTAGGCGTGTTTGGGAAATGACACCTCTGGTTTCCACTTTTGGGTTCTGAAACGCCGACAGGCATGATCTGGGGTTATCCCCATTCTGTATCTGGCCTTGGTTTGAAAAAGTTTATAGTCATTCATTTGCTGCTTAGGCATTTCAGCTGCCACCTCTGCTAAAGGTCCACTGAGCTGTGACCTCAATTTTACCATGTACTGGTCTTCGGGAATGCTGTACCCAAGACAGGCTCTTTCAAAATTTTCCAAGAAGGCCTCGGTGTCATCACCTGCCTTGTAGGTGGGAAATTTCCTGTGCTGTGGAGCAATAATTGGCGCCGGGTTGTAAGGGTTGGCTGGCACATGCAGCCCAGCTTTTGCCAACTCCAGTTCATGTTTTCTCTGTTTTTCCTTCTCTTCATTCTCTTTTTGTTGTTTTTCCATTTCTTTTTGTTGTTTTTCCATTTCTCGGCGGTGGGCCACCTCTTCTTCTTCTAGTTTTCTTTTGTGTGCTGCCTCTTTGGCTGCCTGTTCTCTTTGGAAGGCTGCCAGTTTGATGCTTTCTTCCTTTTCTTTCAGCTCCATCTCTTTTTGTTTTATTTCTAGTTCCTGTTTGTGTTTTTCCATCTCTCGCCTGTGTTCAGCTTCTTTGATTTGTGCTTCGGCCTCAATTTTTGCCTTAGAAGTCATGGTTCCTGTTTTCTTGTGTTGGGGTGCCCTCCGGTGTTTATCTTCTGAACTGCAGGTTCTCTGTTGCCTCCTGAAGTCTGCCTAGCAACAGTGCCTTTAGCTAATCTTCAATGTAAAGTAAACCTGAAAAACCACTTTATTTGCATGCCTATAGTGCTGGACTTGCCTCCTAATGGGAGGGCTATTGCATGACAAAAGACCCTTAACAGTCTGGTAATGGCTTCTTGCTTAACATGCAAGCCACAAACTGCCAGAGAGAGCAGAAAAAAAAAATTCTCTCTGGTTCCCTTTTAAAACCAACTGTTTCTCTCTGCTAAAAAGCCCTTAGCAGAGAAGAGAAAAATATAATATTCCTACTGGCTTCTGGATTCAGTCTATATCCCACCTGCTGCCACTCATGTCATAACCTTAGTCCCACATTTGGACCTTAGCGTCCAAAATATGGGGGTTAGCATGAAAACCTCCAAGCTTAGTTACCAGCTTGGACCTGGTACCTGCTGCCACCACCCAAAAAATTAGAGTGTTTTGGGGCACTCTGGTCCCCCTGAAAAACCTTCCCTGGGACCCCAAGACCCAAATCCCTTGAGTCTCACAACAAAGGGAAATAATCCTTTTTCCCTTCCCCCCTCCAGGTGCTCCTGAAGAGATACACAGACACAAGCTCTGTGAAACTACACAGAGGGACTCCCCCTCTCTGTTTCCAATCCTGGAAACAAATAGTACTTTCCTATTCCCCCAGAGGGAATACAAAATCAGGCTAGCAATCCAACACACAGATCTCCCCTTGATTTCTTCCTCCCACCAATTCCCTGGTGAGTACAGACTCAATTTCCCTGAAGTAAAGAAAAACTTCAACAGGTCTTAAAAAAAAGCTTTATATAAAAAGAAAGAAAAATACAAATGGGCTCTCTGTATTAAAATGATACAATACAGGGTCGATTGCTTAAAAGAATATTGAATAAACAGCCTTATTCAAAAAGAATACAAATCAAAGCACTCCAGCACTTATATTCATGCAAATACCAAAGAAAAGAAACCATAGAACTTATTATCTGATCTCTTTGTCCTTACACTTAGAAACAGAAGATTAGAAAGCAGAACTACTTCTCCGAAGCTCAGAGAAAGCAGGAAGACAGACAAAAAACTCAGACACACAATTCCCTCCACCCAGAGTTGAAAAAATCCGGTTTCCTGATTGGTCCTCTGGTCAGGTGCTTCAGGTGAAAGAGACATTAACCCTTAGCTATCTGTTTATGACAGGCCCCCTTGAGGATTAAGCTCACAACACTAGGTTTAGCAGGCCAATGCTCAAACCACTGAGCTATCCCCCCCAATGTGGAATCCTTTTTCACTAACCTTCTAGAATGTTCTGAACCTTTGTATCAGAGGGGTAGCCATGTTAGTCTGGATCTGTAAAAGCAGCAAAGAATCCTGTGGCACCTTATAAACTAACAGGCGTTTTGGAGCATGAGCTTTCGTGGGTCAATACCCACTTTGTCAGATGCACGTAGTGGAAATTTCCAGGGGCAGGTATATATATGCAAGCAAGTTAGAGATAATGAGGTTAGTTCAATCAGGGAGGATGAGGCCCTGTTCTAGCAGTTGAGGTGTGAAAACCAAGGGAGGAGAAACTGGTTCTGTAGTTGGCAAGCCATTCACAGTCTTTGTTTAATCCTGAGCTGATAGTGTCAAATTTGCAGATGAACTGAAGCTCAGCAGTTTCTCTTTGAAGTCTGGTCCGGAAATTTTTTTGCTGCAGGATGGCCACCGTAAGGTCTGCTATAGTGTGGTCAGTGAGGTTGAAGTGTTCTCCTACAGGTTTTTGTATATTGCCATTCCTAATATCTGATTTGCATCCATTTATCCTTTTCTGTAGACACTGTCCAGTTTGGCCGATGTACATAGCAGAGGGGCATTGCTGGCATATGATGGTGTATATTACATTGGTGGATGTGCAGGTGAATGAACCGGTGATGGTGTGGCTGATCTGGTTAGGTCCTGTGATGGTGTCGCTGGTGTAGATATGTGGGCAGAGTTGGCATCGAGGTTTGTTGCATGGATTGGTGATGGTGTAGCTGATCTGGTTAGGTCCTGTGTTGGTGTTGCTGGTGTAGATATGTGGGCAGAGTTGGCATCGAGGTTTGTTGCATGGATTGGTTCTACTACCCAAGATCCACAAACCCGGAAATCCTGGACGCCCCATCATCTCGGGCATTGGCACTCTCACTGAAGGACTGTCTGGATATGTGGACTCTCTACTCAGACCCTATGCCACCAGCACTCCCAGCTATCTCCGTGACACTACTGATTTCCTGAGGAAACTACAATGCATGGGTGACCTTCCAGAAAACACCATCCTAGCCACCATGGATGTAGAGGCTCTTTACACAAACGTCCCACACACAGATGGAATACAAGCGGTCAGGAACAGTAACCCTGATGATGCCACAGCACAACTGGCTGCTGAGCTCTGTGCCTTCATCCTCACACACAACTATTTCAAATTTGATGACAATATATATCTCCAGATCAGTCGCACCGCTATGGGCACGCGCATGGCCCCACAATATGCCAATATTTTTATGGCCGACCTGGAACAACGCTTCCTCAGCTCTCGTCCACTCACGCCCCTTCTCTACCTACGCTACATTGATGACATCTTCATCATCTGGACCCAAGGGAAGGAGACTCTGGAAAAATTCCATCACGATTTCAACAGCTTCCACCCCACCATCAACATCATCCTGGACCAATCAACATGGGAGGTCCACTTCCTAGACACCACAATGCAAATAAGTGATGGTCACATTAACACCACCCTATACCGAAAACCTACCGACCACTATGCCTACCTTCATGCCTCCAGTTTCTATCCCGGGCACTTCACACGATCCATTGTCTACAGCCAAGTACTGAAGTACAACCGCATCTGCTCTAACCCCTCAGACAGAGACCAACACCTAAAAAATCTCCCCCTAGCATTCTCAAAACTACAATACCCGCACGAGGAAATAAGGAAACAGATCAACAGAGCCAGACATGTACCCAGAAGCCTCCTACTGAAAGACAAACCCAAGAAAGAAACCAACAGGACTCCACTGGCCATCACATACAGTCCCCAGCTAAAACCCCTCCAACGCATCATCAGGGATCTACAACCCATCCTGGACAATCACTCCACACTTTCAGAGGCCTTGGGTGGCAGGCCAGTCCTCACCCACAGACAACCTGCCAACCTGAAACATATCCTCACCAGTAACTGCACACCGCACCATAGTAACTCTAGCTCAGGAACCAATCCATGCAACAGACCTCGATGCCAACTCTGCCCACATATCTACACCAGAGACACCATCACAGGACCTAACCAGATCAGCCACACCATCACCGGTTCATTCACCTGCACATTCACCAATGTAATATACGCCATCATATGCCAGCAATGCCCCTCTGCTATGTACATCGGCCAAACTGGACAGTCTCTATGGAAAAGGATATATGGACACAAATCAGATATTAGGAATGGCAATATACAAAAACCTGTAGGAGAACACTTCAACCTCTCTGACCACACTATAGCAGACCTTACAGTGGCCATCCTGCAGCAAAAAAATTTCCGGACCAGACTTCAAAGAGAAACTGCTGAGCTTCAGTTCATCTGCAAATTTGACACCATCAGCTCAGCATTAAACAAAGACTGTGAATGGCTTGCCAACTACAGAACCAGTTTCTCCTCCCTTGGTTTTCACACCTCAACTGCTAGAACAGGGCTTCATCCTCCCTGATTGAACTAACCTCATTATCTCTAACTTGCTTGTATATATATACCTGCCCCTGGAAATTTCCACTACATGCATCCGACAAAGTGGGTATTCACCCACGGAAGCTCATGCTCCAAAACATCTGTTAGTCTATAAGGTGCCACAGGATTCTTTGAACCTTTGTAGACTCCTTTGGACCTTCTGAGAACTACATTGTCCTTGAATCTCCTACAAAGTTGTCAGCTAAGCTTTCACGAGTATAGAAGTGGTAGGGCATCACCAGTCAGTCAGTGAGATATAAGAACAAATAGAAACGAAGTGAGAGCCCAGCTGCAATATTGTGAACTCTGTTTTATTGTGTAATTGTGAAAGTGTACTTGTGTTTTAAGACTTGAAGATTGTAAGTAGCGACTAATAAAGGACAAATTTAATGACACACCAGAGATATCTATTGAAGCTCTATCTATGCAACAATATTAAAGAAATACTGTTTCTTATTTTGCCATGCTTAACACATAATGTATGATGAATTTCTAAGACTGCAGAAAATAGACTGATGTTCTCACTAATACTGTCTATGTTCCCCCATAGAAAATAAAAATTGCCCCTGAAGAAGCCTTCAGGAGCTCAGTATAGAAAGTGAAAAGGTCAACTGCAATCTAGTTTGCAGCAAGGGGCAAATTTGATAGGAAAATATCTGAAACAGAACAACTGGGCTTTAGGCAGTAGCGATCATCATAGAGCAGAAGAAACTGAGGAATGAAGCATAAATGATGGCGGTCCTATTACTAAGGAATTAGCAAATTTACCTGAAGATAAGAAATGCAAATGTGAGGAAAGTGATGAACAATCATCCAGTTTTCCTGGTGCCATAAAGGAGAGTGTTAATAAAGAAGAATGTGGATCACATGAAAAGGAGAATAATGACAATGAAAAAGCTGGTTTATATGAAACGGAGAGAAAAGACAGAGAAGAATGACTCACCTAAATGACAAAAACAGCAATGAGAAAAATTGCACACCACAAATTGATACCTCAGATCCTGCTTTATGGCTGGTGATCCTAAACTCTGACAATATTGATCGTACAATTTTGAACGGGCCAGGCAAAATCAAGGATGTGACGTTTCCAGTAAGTGAGTAGAAGCTACACTTCTCAAAGTCACACTGTGAAAGAGTGTTCGAAAATGGTGAAAAATTGAATCAGCATTGGCTAGTTTACTTGAAATCAACTGGCAAAGTGTACTGTTTTTGTTGTGAAGTATTTGACAAGAATGCCAAATCTTTGTTTGTGCTTTCCAGGTACAATTACTGGAATAACTTAGCTGATGTTCTGAAGCAACATGTAAAGTAACCCCGTCATTTTATGGCCCACTCCAAATGGATGGAGGTCGAGTCCAGGCTCAAGCTGAATAAATGCATAGAGGCAGAAAAACAATGCGTTATTAGTGTAGAAACCCAACACTGGAGTGTCTGATCTCAATTATGCTAGGTTGGGTAGTTTGTACAGAAGCTATAGACCATTATTTCAGCAAAAGAATTCAAAACAAATTGACCTTATGGGAAGGAAGGTGCTTCATAACATTTTGATGTAGCTTGGCAAAGCAAAATACTATGCCATAATAATGGACTGGACTCCCGACATTAGTCACAGTGAAAGGATGTCATTTACAGTAAGATTTGTTAATGACGAGGATGGCTGTATCCAAGTAAAGGAACAATTTATCTGTTTACGGTCTGTGGATGACTCTACTGGAAAAGGCCAAACAGAAATGTTTATGAATGTTTTGAATCAGAATAAAATAAAGCTTCAGGATTGCTACAGCCAAGGCTGTGACAACGGTATGAACATGAAGAGAAGAAATAATGACGTCCAGACAAGGATGCTTATGCTGAATCCAAGAGTTTTCTTCATGCCTTATGGTTGCTATTCCCTCAACCAGGTTGTGTCAAATGCAATGTTGTCTTCTTTAGATTTAGTATCTCTTTTCAGAGTACTGCAAAGGATATTGTCTTCAGCATCAACTATCAGGTAGAAGATCCTCACGGACAATGTTACAGATCTGACCATGAAGCCGCTAATTGACACTCTCTGGGACAGCCACATTGACAACATAAGGCCAGTGACGTACCAAGTGACTTAGGCTAATGAAGCCCTGATGGAACAGGTACAGTCGAGTAAAGCCAAGGCTAGAATCCAATATGAGGTGCAAAGCTTGGCAAACCAGATCACTGCCTTTAAATTTCTGGCCTCAGTTATGGTTTGTCACAATATCCTGTTGCAAATAAACATTGTAAGCATGGCATTACAAACTGAGTCAATGGACATCGTGGCTGCTACTACTTTGATGAGAAGCTGTCTTGATTTTGTTGTGGCCTATAGAGACAATGGATTTGAAGATGCCATCGCTGCTGCCAAAGAAATGGCAGAAAACTTAGGAGTTGAGCCTGTCTACAAGGAAACTTATATTCATTGGAAGAAGAGACAGTTTGGTTATGATGACAGAAATGAGGTGATTAGGATCTTGGAAGAAATATTCAAGAGGGAGTTTTTGCTCACTTGTTGACTCTGCTTGAGTGTCCATCGAAGAAAGGTTTGAAGAAATGAGGCATCACAAAAAGACCTGAGAGGTTTTGTATGACCTTAGTAATCTGCTGATGAACAGGAAAACACTCTTGAACAGTTGTATGGACCTTCACCATATGCTGACACATGGGGAATGTTTGGACATCAATGATAAAGACCTATATGTCGAATTAGACAACATCCATCACATTTTGCTACACAGGAGCACTCTCCACTTCAAGTTCTCCATTCATTCATGATGGAGAGCTGAAGGACACTTTTCCTAATGTGTGGATAGCTTTGAGAATTCTGTTCACACTGTCAGTCAAAGTCATGAGTGGTGAGCAAATCTTTTTGAAGCTCAGGATCATTAAAACATATCTTTGATCGATGATGGCCAACAAGAGACTGACATCACTTGCTATTTTATTGCTTGAAAATGCCCTTGGCTAATCTTTGGCTCTCTCTCTCTGATGCTGTGCTTCAGTTCACAAGGGCAAAGGTGAGAAAAGCGACCTTTTGAACTAAAGGACTAGGATTAACATTCTAAGGCTGTCACCTACTGTAGCACTATTTAATACTGCTCCATCTAATGTTGGTGCACAGTTCAGCTTCTTGATGTTAGTACATTTCAGTTATTCTTAAAATTAAAAAGTTTCTATTAGCTTAGAGGAAACATTTTTATTTGCTTATATATGACACAAATAAATACAGATTTACAGACACTAGCATGCAAATTTCTCATCTTATACTACAAGGATGAATCATGCATTCAAATCATGCATCAAAGTCATGAAATGGGCTACAGACACAATAAAAAAGGTATTCAAAAGTTTAACAAATGGAGGTGTGTGCTGAAGATGCTCCTTGCTTGGGGCACCATTTGGTCTAGGGCTGGCCCTGATGGTTTAATTGGTTTCTAAGAGGCAAATTCTGCATGTTGTTTTGAATTTTTTGCCTAATGACTGCAGGGCTAATTGACAACACAGAGCAGCCCTACCATACATTCCCGAAACAAGCTGGAGCCTTTTGCATCCAAAAGTGCTTTGATCAAAAATTGTTGTTCCTCCCACTGGGGTCCATTATTTCAGGGAGCTAGGGAACTTCACAGTGTTGAGTCCTCAGAAAATAAAAGGAGGCAGGTGTAAGACCACCAGGGACAGTTGAGAAGGCCAGGAGGTTGATGGATTCAGAGCGGAGGTTGTCATAGCCAGGGCTAGTGGGTTGACCCAAAGTCAGGGGTCGAGGATCAGAGGCAAGGATCAGAAGCCGTGAACCAAAGCCAAGGATGAGCCCAGGAACAAGGCGAAGGAGTACAGTCTGTCATAGCAGTAGGCTGAATCATAGAAGATCAGGGTTGGAAGAGACCTCAGGAGGTCATTTAGTCCAACCCCCTGCTCAAAGCAGGACCAACCCCAACGAAATCATCCCAGCCAAGGCTTTGTCAAGTCAGGCCTTAAAAACCTCTAAGGATGGAGATTCTACCACCTCCCTAGACAACCCATTCCAGTGGAATGAAGACTTACCTAGTTACACAGACAACTTCCTGGTGTCCCCTCCAGGATAAGTAGTGCATCTGGACCAGTAAGGGACTCTGGGAGCACTGCCACTCAGGCCCTTTGTGAGCCCACAAGCTCGCAGCCCATCAGTTAATATCATAGCAGAACTCATAGGTGATGGTACTTACGTGACACTTGTCCAGGAACTAGCAGACCTCATGTTCTAACCCTGCCTCACATCTGGCAGTTGAGAACAGGACTAAATATGGGCCTGAGAGGGGGTAAACAATAAGGGAGGGTTAGAAATGGGACAGAATGGATGACAGTAGGTGAAAAGGAAGCAGGTAGACTGTGTGAAGCTGAAAGGGGAAAGAATTATTTTCAGATCTGCAGATTATGTCATTAATGCATTATGTCATTAATGTATTTGAATACACATGGAGCAGCACAAAATTTGGCAGCTATGATGATTTGGCCTGGAAGGGTACTCTCACCTTTGAAATCATATTTTAAACAAACAGATATCGTTTCCTATGTTATTTAGCACACATTCGATTACAGACACTGGGAAAATAAAATAAAATCCGCTTTTCACTATTTCTTAATTTTTTTCATGCCCTTTGGCTTGGTCAGCGAAAATCATTGAAATTAGTTTCACTTTTCTTTATTGTCAGTTTCATGTCCAGGTTGTGAATGTTTCCCTGTTTGGGTTTGGTTTCAAATGCAGGAGGGGACTATTTATTCATTTAGAAACAATTGCTTGCCTTAGAATTTAAGAAGAAAATAAATTGCAATGTTCAATTGGTTATACATTTTGGAAAGCTTGTTTTTACAAAATTGAAACATTTGGGCCAAATTTGAGATGAGAATTAGGAAGCATCCAGATATTTCAACTTTTTCCCCCAAACTGGAGAAGGAATCTCTCTCTCTCTCTCTCTCTCTCTCCGCCCTCCCCCCAATATATACATATTTATATGTACATATGTATATATATATGGGTGGGTGAGTATATTTAATCATGTAAATGTCACCGAATAAAACCATCCTAATATACTGTCTGATTTTGAATGAGGTTTTTGTTTGACTTCATAGAATGGAAGACAGATGCCTCCACATAGCTCTGCTAGCTCCCCAAATAGAAGCTGTGCTTTCATTGGCAGAGTTCCCCTGTGGCTGCTCAGTAACAGCCACACAGAGGGACTCCATAGGGGTTAATGCTGTTTCAGCAGCTAACTAGGGCTGTCTTATGATGCTGAGAGATTGTTTATATAAGTGCTGAAATCACTGCCATCTCTAGAATTCCCCTTTACAACTAGGGGATTGTGTGTGTAAAGCAAAGAAAAAACCGGCTCAGAAAAATACTCTTGTAATACTAGAGGTCTTTTGTATCAATACGCTGGCAGCTAAGTCACTCCTGTATCACTGGGAGATTTTGAATCTAAATGAAGGGAAAAAACAAGCTCAGAAGAACTCCCTCCCCCAGTGCGATTAGTACAGGGACATGTTTTATTTGAATACAGAATACACCCTGCCTGCGTAAGATTACAACACAGAGTGATATATTCTCTCAGTGATCACTCTCCTTTTTCCTTCCATCCCCCACTACCTTCCTCACTCTTTACAGCCAATGCTGAAATGACCAAGGCTTTGGGGGGAGAAATTTAGTAATATCAGCTGATTTTATATTTTGGTCCACACTTTCACAAGAAGAATAGATCTGTTGAAATTGTTTTGGTACGCATCACACCTCATGACGTTAGAAGAATCTTCTGCCCTGAAGTTTTAATTCTGATCTAGAAGCTGAATCAGAACCAGCTTCCTGAACCCAACATTCACCTACAAAATCAAGGTAGGTTTCAGTTTTCATTATCATTTAAATGCACACATGACATACATGAGAACTCAGGTAGAGAATGAGAGCTGCTTTGCCTCTATTTCCAATTTCAGGATCATGCAAATGGGCTAAGCAAGCAATAGTGAGGATCCGCAGGCACAGTGTTGTATACAGGGCACACAGGTGGGGCTTCCAAATCTACTAGGAATTCACAGCTGGGCCTAGGTGGTGAGGCAATCCTGAACTGGCATGGAAGTAGGGTCATATTTATAGAACCAGCTGATGATCCTTGTAGACTCTCTGTCAGCTTGGGAACAGACACGGGATGCCATTATTGTTCACCTCAACAAAGACTATTTGGGAAGTCATGAGGACTTTTGGGAAGTCATAAGGGGGTTGAATTGATGCTCAGAGCTCAGTGGGATTTGGAGAAGATCCAGGAATTATTCCCTGGAATGATGATTATTTAATTTGACATGTTGAAGCACAGGGTAGGGAAGGGAGCTGTGAAGCCTCCCTAGGATGATATGATCAGGAGGTAAGTGAATAAGGAAGTGGAAGGATTTATATGTATCACGGGGGCTTGGTAATTCCTCATTGGGCCATATTTTACTGGGCACGTGAGTTATGTAGGGAGGATGGGGCACGCCTATCTAACAGGGGAGAGCATATAATTTTGTCCGATATTAAGGAAGAAATCAGTGAATATCTGGGAATCTGGCAGGGGAGGGGAAGGCAGCCAAACATAATTACTGGTGCCTTCTTGTGGCAGATGTCCAGCGTAGATAATCCATATGGAAGGGATACAACTATTGTGTAAAATGTATTGGGAAAGGATTTGAAGGAAAATATCCCTTAAGCAGCTGAGTAAGGAGGGTTAGGGGCTCCTTCTACTGCAACACTGAGTAGCCAACTCTCCTCTTTTTATTGCCCTCTTTTATCTTGTATGAGGGAAGAGCTGTGGGGTCCCAGCCACAGGATATCTGGGACCAAGCTGGATATTATACAGAAATGATGATGATCTGCACTGTAAAATTTATTTCTAAGCACACCCAGATGTTTCATGTAAATGAAGTTGAAAACTAATTAAATTACATCCTTTGACTCCTGTCTTTCTTCTGGCATGGCTGAATAAGTTAAATTAACTTCAGTAGGCTATTCACTGTGTATAAAATTAAGCATAAGTCTTTGCAAAGTTGGAGCCTATATTACTAACTTAAAGCATAGCTGTTTTCATACTGAATGCACAGTATCTTAATCAAATTTTATAACTTTTTAGTTTGCTAGATTTTTGAAAATGGAAGTAGAAGTTTCTGTGTTATAGCTTTCTGGTTCACATGCAGAGGCACAGTGGTATGTAGTTTATGAGCAGCTTGAAAGCTTATTATTAATTATTATTCTTATAATTATTATTCAGCAACAACAGCACTTATACTTTTTAAAGGAGCGTCATGTCGCATAGATATGTCAATGGATGATTATATACTCTCTTCATCATTTTGAAGAAGAAGAAGAAGAAAACTGGTCAAGAAGAAGAAAACATTTTCATCAAAAGATTTTTGTTTAAATGTTAAACTATATTTATTCACAAACTGTAAAATTTTGAAAATTCCTCCAAAAAAAGTTACCACAAGGTAAAACTTGCAGGACTTAGGCTTCTAAGTCACTTTTGAAATGTTTACTACACTTCCAAATGTGGGAAAAAATGGGGTGAAAGTCTTGGCAAAAAATCATTGACTTTTGTCCTTATTTTTAAATTTTGAAATATCAGTAAAATATTCAGCCTAAATAATTAGAGTGGGCTGTTATTGTGTTTGTCTGAATTGCAGTAACAATGCAATTATGAACAGATGTGAAGAATATACAGTGTAAGGCTCTGATGCTGCAAGCTGTTCCTCGCAGATGGAATCAGGAACCCATGCAGAACACATCTGGGTCCTCTGTTGGGCTCTTCATGAATACATTAATTTACTCTTGCAGAACAGTTTGCAGGAATGCAAAGTAGATAATACAAAGACGCATGAAAGGGGATTAGATGCTCTGTACCATGGTGAATGTTAGTGAAGCAAATATGAGGGGATGGTGAAAAGGTGTATCTCTTGCTAGTCCAAATTACCGCCCCCCCAAGATATTTTGTTAACTGTGTGCTTACGGGATTGGGATGGGGTTGTTCATTTGTCCTTCTACACAGAGTACACTCTCACGTTGAGATCCATGGCTACACTAGAGAGTTGCAGCGCTGGTGAGGGGGTTACAGCGCTGCAACTTAGGATGTGGCCACACTTGCAAAGCACGGCCAGCGCTGCAACTCCCTGATTGCAGCGCTGGCTGTACACCCGGTCAAGCCTCGGGTGTAGCGATTCCAGCGCTGGTGATCCAGCGCTGGTCAGCAAGTGTGGACCCCACCAGCGCTTTTATTGATCTCCGGGGTATAAGGAGGTATCCCAGAATTCCTGTCCACAACAAATTGGAAGAAAGGGGGAGCTCGGAGTTCAGCCAAACTGCTTATTTAAAAATCAAACACAGCTCCTGTTTGCTGAGCGAGCGGAGGCAGGCAGGGGAATTACTTTGGAATGTTCACAGCTGTTTGCTTGGAGAGAGAAACAGCACGCTCACACGGCAGAGAGGGAGGGGGAAGTCCATGTTGAGCAGATGCTTATCTGGTCTGACGGCTATTTAGGAGTGCATAATTTGCATTTAGTGAATGAGAGAGGGGTGGGGGAAGGGGTCAGAACTTTTAAAATGATTGAAGGTAGGCACTGTGTGTCTTCCAGTCCTTAGAACTTGCAAGGCAGGGAGCTGAGAACAGTGTCAGCTCCAAAAATCCAATCTCTCTGTCTCTCCCACGCTCCCTATCACATTCCACCACACCCCCCTCTTTTGAAAAGCACGTTGCAGCCACTTGAATGCTGGGATAGCTGCCCACAATGCACCACTCCCAACAGCGCTGCAAATGCTGCAAATGTGGCCACACTGCAGCGCTGGTAGCTGTCAGTGTGGCCACACTGCAGCGCTGGCCCTACACAGCTGTACGAACACAGCTGTAACTACCAGCGCTGCAGAACTGTAAGTGCAGCCATGGCCCTATACAGCTTCCTCTTTGTTCATTTTTTTCCATTGAAATGGTTAGTGGGAAAGCATGGATTGTGGTGTCTTCAATATGCTGATGACACTCACCTAATTCTTGTGACTAGAGCACCAGAGTGCCTTTCCCAATGTCTGGCCAAGAATATAAGCAAAATGGCTGGAGTTCAGTCCAGAGAAGAAGAAGGTGATGATCACTTTGGAAGAACCAAGGAAGATGAGGCAAGGCTGAAATCTCCCTTTTCTCTGGTCTGACCCTAATGGAGGCAAACTCTGCCTTCATTCCGTTAACAATTCCAGCTGTCATTTCCCATTAGTTCAGTTTTCCCTCAAGAATGTTTATATTTCTACTGTCCCTGATGCATGAGGAGATCTCTGCATAGAGCCATGTTATTCTCCTTCATCCCATCCTCAAAACTCACCAGTGTTGTGGTGCTTAAAAACACTTGGCAATGGTGAAGTAGCTGGTGTGTTGTGACAGCTATTTATTATACGAAACATAATTGGTTTTTCTATAGCTGTTAGGCTTACCCCATTCATGGAAAAAAATTATTAGTATGTTTCTTCATTACTTTTGCTATGATTTCAGCGCACTATCACTATAGAAAGTGGTAAAGGCAACACTTTATTTCCAAATAAATTTCTGCATGGAATTTTTAGTTTAAAGGTTGAGTGCATGTGCATGGTAACTTCAGTAATAAATAATAAATAATACTTAATAATAACAAAAATAATAGTTACTAAAAGAAACCAGAATGGCACTGGTAAACCTCAAAGACGCCTACGTAATAGGTCAGTGTTTCCACTAGTTTAGAAGAATTTACATAATTAACCATAATGACTCCTAATGATGGTGGATTAAAATTTCACTGTTTCTAAAGTTCCAAAATATTATGGAGTTGTATTATATGTGATGATGGAGGAGTCCTTACCTTATCTCAAATAAATGACAAAAGTCTTCTTAAAATTAGTGTATGTAGCA
Source organism: Gopherus flavomarginatus (assembly GCF_025201925.1). Lineage (NCBI taxonomy): Eukaryota > Metazoa > Chordata > Testudines > Testudinidae > Gopherus > Gopherus flavomarginatus. Next base: position 222,346,502 of record NC_066617.1, read on the forward strand.
ATGTACTTATTCCCCCAACTGTGATGCTTCAGTGGAGCTATGAGAATGTAATGGGAAATAATACATACACAAAAACATGCCAATATATTTAATTAGACCATAATATAATTTAAAAATACATTAAATATGTACTTAACTGAACTTAAATGCATATTTAACAAGCAGAAGCACAAGAGACCAAAATAACCCAGCTGATAACATTACAGGAAAGTTTTTCCCGTTTTCCAAAGGATCATTAAAAATAACTAGGATGTAAATCTGTATTTAAGTAAAAGAAGGCTTTTACTAGTGACGTAAACCAAGAAAAGAAAAAATATATATATTTAAAAGTAGACACAAAGTCCTTAACTTGTGCTGTTGTTCTTTCTTTGACACCAGCATGAATTAAGGCTAGAGATCCAGACATAAGTTTGAAATTTTCCAGCTTGTGTGTCATAAGCATACTATTGTTTAAATGTAATTTTTTGTCTGTGATTAAAAAAATAGTGTTTGCTCTGGAGCAAATGAGTATTATTAATAGCATCATTATGATAACTGAAAGTGGTAACAACTGTGCTTTGTGTTACAAATAAGCTCATCTTGTCTTTTAAAGTGTTCACTGAATAATCAGAATGCTCCTTCTATCTAAGCAATTTTATGATGGTGTTTGGTAAACATGGAGGCAGACCATGCATTAGAGAACAAAGCAATAAAAAGCTGTTCATAAATTAGAGGTGATGTGGAATTTGGTTTCTCCTAATCTGGAATTGTTTGGGCAGTGACAGTTCTCCTATGTGTTACCAAAGTGATGATGTGTTTTTATCTTTACCATAGATACTTAGATTCAGCTGCTTACATCATTTCCCCTTCCCTCTCCCCTTCCCCTTCCCCCCAACAATACTTCACTGAATTTTCACACTTTAACGAATACCCATGAACTTCACACTAGTGAATGAACGAGAGAAACAGAATTATTCAATTTCCAGTCATTTAACTATGTGTACAATTTTGGATATCAGGCCTGTTGACTTTTTAAGCATTCGGGTGATGTTTTAGGGACCCCATTAAAGTCAATGGAAAGACTTTCTTGACTTTAATGGGCTTTAAATTAGGCCCTTATTGATTTTTTTCTTAGAACTGCTACAGTGTAGAATCAGACATCAGAAAGGGCAGTGAATTATTTTTGTTCATGCCTAGCTCTTGAAATAGGGGAGGCCTTGGCTATTAAATCAATGTCATACTTGATCTTTAATGAAGCATTGCTTACTATATATATGATTTACCTTTTGTTATCTCTATTGTAAAAATACAATACAAGAGATGTTTAAGAGATATTCTTGCCAGAATTACTATACATATTTTCAAAAGCAATAGAAGGCAGAAATCTTTGGGTATTTGATCCTGATGGATTTACGTTTTTCCTTTTAATTTCAAAACCCAATGACGTTGTCTGTGTTTTAGAAATTGTTTTGAAGGACCTACAGTTAAAAATTCATAAGTAAAGCATTTTAATATTTAAACATTAAGTACTAGAGTTTTAATGATTGGGCAACTTAATCATGACATGAATTATTCACATACAAATACCGTACAATTATAACAAAGGCAAGTGCATAAACTGAGAAAATATAAACATTCATATATATCCATCAAGAAAATTGATATTTATAAACAATTTAAAGGACATGTGAAAGGAAGTAATTTTTTTAAAGATTGCCCATTTGAAGAAAAAATAACATGAAGAGAGACATTATACTCATTGGAGGCATAAGCCACACAAAAGGTTTTCAACTTTGAGCATTTGCTATTCTGATTTTAATCCATTTCAACATCTTACTATTGTAGGGGCAAAAAGGTCAAATCCAACAATCTCTATTTAACATGAACAAAATCTCAATGAAGTTTGCAAAGACTGTTTCTTCTAAATATAAAAGCTTAATTTACTCACATTCTTTACCAGGCCCAGACACCATGTACTTTTTGATTCCAGAAACCTATAATTTGTTGAGCAAAGAAAATTAAAGAAAACCAGAAAAATGAATCATAGCTGAAATTCAATGCAGAAAAAAAAATGGCTTAGTACATTGCCATTGCAAAAGAGTCAATCATATGATGTCTTATTTACCCCTGACATAAACAATAAGTAAATTAATATTTCAAATATGACTTTAAGATGTTATATAAATATGAATATACATAAATATGACTAAACAAGCAAGTGCTATTATATATATAAGTGAATATGATAGGACTTCTAATATTTATGTTAAGTAATCACCTCTAATAATTACTAGTGTCTTGTGGAATTTAAATACAAGATTCTCTCTCTAGATCAAGGCCAGCTGGCTATGTATTGAGATATAGAACCTGAGTTCTACACTAGATATAACTCAGTGTAAGCTTGTTTCTTAATATATTGTGGTGCTAAATAAAATGTGTATTTACTTTAGAATCTCAAGTATCAGGGCCAGATCTCTCTCTTGAATAAATCAATGTGACCATAATAGAGTTGTGTTGATTTACAGTAGCTGGGGATCTAGCCCGCAGTTTAGAAATCTCTATTATCAACTTTATATCTTTCTTGTTTAGGATGGGTCCTGCAAACTGAAAGGCTGAGCCACTTTTGATTTAAGATGTGTGGTTTTGTGTACTTGAAAAGGCATTAGGCTTTTTCACAGTTTTGATTCCATACTTTTTGGTGTTTAGTTTGTACCACATGGCAAGCTTAACCCCACTTGACCATGTTTCTACCATTCTGATGAGTTCTTATTCTGTAGACAAGGCATAAGGAACAGATCCCCTCTTGTGATAGTGCCTCATAACATGAAGTTGACAAAGCCAAATGCTTCTCTTTAGATCAACACATAAGGGAAAATTATTAAGGTATTAGATAACAGCACCTGACAAATAATTACACATGCATGAAATGTTCTACATGGAAGTCAATGGGATTTAGTCAACTAATTCACTTAGGTGCTTTTGAGATTTTTACCTTATGTTAATAAATGCTGTTTTGAAAGTGTGGTTTAGTCTACAGCATGGTTCACTCCAGGTATTGCCATAAGGTAAATGTGCATATCCTGAACAAGTTCAGCATAGTGCACATTGGTCAGGATAGTCCTAGAGCCACACTTCCTGAAGCTGTAAGTGTGGGCTCTTAGCAGTAACCATGACAGTTACCACCACATTTCTGGGCGGAGGCACACTATGCTGTAAGTCTGGCATATTAATGTCAGTTTGGAAGGCTGAGCTTGTGTTTTATGACCTAACTAATGTAAATATCTGTTCTGCTTTTTGGTAAGGCATGGATGGACACTTCCGCATTCATTTAGGGGAGCAGTAGGTGGTCCCAGGGCCCACATGTATACCAAAGCTGATTCCCATTCTGACTCTGTTCTCTGGGAACTTTTCATGCCAACACTGTTCAACAAGCAGAAGACATTTATCTACCTAACTTAGTGATCATTTATCTACCTAACTTAATGATCACTGTATAAATAGAACTATAAGTGCAATCTAAGTAACTAAGTTACTTATAGTTACTTAGATTGCTCTTATAGTTCTATTTATACAATGGCACATTAAAATTACACATATATAATATAATGTTATATTAAGTAATATTATTAAAGCATAATACATCATTTATTTGTGATACTTCGTGTAAAAGTGTTGTGGGTTTTTTGGGGGGAGAGTTTGTTTAAGGAAGTTGTATTTTGGGGGGAAGGCTCATGTAATGTACAGGGAATGAGTAACAGAGCTTCCCGTGATGGGGTGTGTGACAGTATAAACACATTTATACATATGTTGCTACAGGATGTGCTTCTTACTGCTATTTATTAATAAAGTTAGTTCAAGACTAGATTCCCTCTCTCTCTCTGTCATGCTATAGCTGCTCCACAAGAAAGCCAGAAGATGTCCCAGTAATTTAGGAGAGGGCTGGCCTTAGCAGAATATGTACTCTTGGAAGAAGGGTTTCAATGCGACTGCAACACAAATAGATGTGTTCTCTTGACTACATGAGGTGATGATGGACAGATGGCAAATTGTACATTATAAATAAAAAAATAAATACTATACCAACTAGTAATAGTTGCTAACCGTAAAGCATTTTGTTCAAGTAATATCACTGAACAGAAAGCTGCAAGTGAGTCTGCTCTGGATGCTGTCATCCATTCATCTGAATGTAATTTCAGCTGAGCACTACCCTTGAGTCATATACCTGTCACAACAACAGTGCCGCGGTAAATGCAATGTCAGCATAGCAAGATAATAGCAACGTGAGAGGATACAAGGGCACTCCTTAGCCCAGATACTAACTGGTTAAGGCAGCAGTCAATTACACTGACCTATTAGGGAGTGTAGGGGAAATATAAAGGGTGGCCTAGAGGCAGCAAAGGGGAGCGGGGCAGAAGAAAGGGAAACAGAAGATATGAGCTGGGGCCCTGCCCACAGGTTTGCAGAGACTGTTGATTATATTTGCTCTCTTTGTTTGCTACTACTGTTTTTTGTTGTGTTTTAACTCTTTATAAATTCCCATAAGGGTGTCTTAGAAAGTAGGGAACCACAATTGGCCGATGACTGTTTGACTGGTTTATTTTTAGGCTGGAAAGTCAGTGCAGTAGTCCACAGTCCCAAACTGTCTTGTCAGATGCATGCAAGCAATTGAAGTAAATGGAAAATGCATGTATGTGTCTGTGAGCAGATTTTAGCCTAAATATTTGAATAAACTATTGGTTAGTTTATTGCTTGTCTTCTTTCTCTCCCCCCACAATTCAATCCACTCAGGCTATATGATAACCTCCTTCTGATGTCTCCTACTACACTTGTCTTCATTCTTACTTCTAGATGATCTATTAACGGCCCATCTTGCCTCAGCTCTCTTCTCCTTCAAATTCCTTTTTAAAATGTACTTCTTCCAAGAGACCTAGATTACATGTTCTATTATTAATTATTTTATGTATTAATTACATAGCAACCAAAGTGTAGGTTGAACTTTTTGGGCATAAAGATAATAGGTCCATTCTACAATTTATGGCTGTGATCCTGCCATCAGATCAAAACAGGTCATGTGGAATTCCATTGACGTTGTCAGAGTAAGGGTCTGCCTTATTTCCTTTTCATACTTCATTTCTTCTCACTACTGTTCTCATTTAAAAAAAATACACAACTAACTAAAGGTGTGCCAATTCTTCACCAGATTCATTTGCTGTTCTGTTGTATGCCACTCTCTATTTCTCTTCTGTTTTTGTCTTTAGAAGCCATTCAGAGCCCAGCCCAATAGGACCCCAATTCAAAATGGAGTCTTTGGGTATTACCTTACTATAAATATTGAAGAATAATAATAATAATAATTAATGAGGTATCCTGATCTATTAGACAACACACAAAGGAAAGGAAGCAAAACAAGACTTTCATTATATTATTATTGTTTATGCACTCTTCAATTTTCATTTTCAGATTAACCCCTGTTTTCCTTATTTTTGGTATTTAATTGTTCTGTCCAGAAGGGAAAATGAATAGATTAAATTAGGAATAAATAAATTATAAATTTAATAAAACAAGCACGATGCCTTCTAAACTTCACTGCCAGGTCCACATTCCATCCTCTAAGTTTCTCCATTGTTGAATTGTTGATAGGATTTTAAAAGCACTTATTGTTGGCCTAACTCTACTGCCACTGGAGGCAATGGTAGCTTTACAATGCTGAGAGAGTAGGCATGGCAATCCTCACGGATTACAAACCCTTTGGAGCAGGGTCCTTGTTGTTTAAACATCTAACAGGCACCTAGCACATTGTTGCTTTAATAGTGTCCATGTATACCCGGTATATAATCTGAGGACTGATCCCATTTCACATTACATTTTGATCCAAAATAGAAAATTGATGGTACTGTGGAATTTCAGCACATCCCATCTTACTACATACATTCTGCCTTACCATCTTCTTTTTATAATAAATCTTTAGACACTGATAGTGAGTTGCAGTTGAAATCTCTGATGTTATTTGTGATTTGTCTACCTATTCAAATCCAGTCTTATTTCTCAACATATATGACAGGTATTTGTAACATAAAATTGTGTATTTGTTGCTGGTGAAAGATGTCACATCAAGACCTCAGGAGACCAAGTCCAGCCTTATGAATATTGCTAAATTGGGTTCCAATAAATGCCAGTTTTCATGGTGGATTCCTTAAAAAAATATGGAGAAACCTGTCCACTGAGACCTGAGACAAACACACCATATTCATTTCCAATGGGCAGGTGGATTGGCATGGCTACTAACAGCTTTTAGTCAGCTTTTAATCAGGCTGGATTTAAATGGCTCTAATATACAATGATATTTTAAAAATATTTTTGCTTGTGTTATGCATAAGAACATAAACAAAGATAATAATCAATACATGAAGGCAAACAAAATATTGTTAGCCGATTGAATGATTCAGTGAGGGAAAACCTAATTAGGGCCATATTTTCAAAAGTATTTTGGGGCCTAAAGATGCAGAGGCATTAAAAAAAAACCAAAACAACAACAACAAAAACCAAACCTAGATCCCTGTCCTTGACTTTCCATTGAGCTAGGCACTTGGCCTGCATCTTTAGGTTCCTAACTAACTTTGTAAATCTGTACCTTATGTTTTTTCCACGAGGATTAATATTTATGGGTGAGTTCCAAAGCCCACTGAAGTCAGTGTCAGTCTTTTCCCTAATTTTAATGATCTTTGGATTAAGTCCTATAATATGCCTCAAAAGTAACAAAAGGGACAGAGAAAGGGCCAATTTTAAAATGTTCATGGAGATGTAGATAGTCACCTAATGGGAATGTTTGTATTGAAATCAATAGGAGTTAGTTGTCTAGGTACTTTTGAAATTCCCACTTGGTAACTATCAGCATCTTTAGGTGCCTAAATACTTTAAAAAAAATCTGGCCCAAAGTGACCATTTTGGAGTTCAACCCAGTCCTATGAACCATGGGATTTAGTTCTACCTTCTCAAAGGTATTTTCCCCTTCTGCTCTGTATCCTGCACACCTATAGCTCTTCTTCTGAATGTCTGTGCAAGGAGAGGGGGAGCTGAGCTGTATTTAACCCCTTATTCATTGAGAACCAAGTAGTGCCTTTGCAATTTGTCCAGCTATATGGTTTTCCACTTTCTAGTTGGGCATTTTTTATTTAAGACAGAGATACTTATTTTAGTGGAGAGGAAAATATTCCTTCAATTAACTAAGTAAAACCTTGTTATTTAAAATATGTGCTCAAAGCTGGTTTGCGCCAATGATGCTTATATGTCTATATGTTATACTCCCTCTCCATTCTTCTACTACCGATATTTACATCTGCTTGCTGTATTTGGTTTTCAACTCCCATTATAAGCGCTTCGGTGAAGGAGCTCATTTTTCTTATGTGTTTGTACAATATACAATACACAGTACTGATTGGGGCCTGTGATGGGATGTATAAGCCCGGCACTGGGGAACAAAGGTTTAAGGAGCAGCTTTAAGGCCAGAAGGTCCTGGGCATGCTCACAGTAGAGATGGAGCTCAAAAGGGAGCAGTCCAGCTTAATCAGGGCAAACAGAGCAAAGGAGCAGTCCTATGCTGATAGCTCCTATAAAGAGGCCACAGGAGCTCCACATGGCCTAGACCAGTGCTTCTCAAACAGGGGTTGCCACTTGTTCAAGGAAAGCCCTCGGTGAGCCAGGCCAGTTTGTTTACCTGCCGCATCCACAGGTTCAGCCGATCATGGTTCCTGCTGGCCACAGTTTGCTGCTCCAGGCCAATGGGGTCTGCAGGAAGCAGCGCGAGCCAAGGGCTGTGCTGGCTGCTCTTCCTGCAGCCCCCATTGGCCTGCAGCAGTGAACCACAGCCAGTGGGAGCCGCAATTGGCCGAACCTGCAGATGCTGCAGATAAACAGCAGCCTGGCCCACCAGGGGCTTTCCCTGAACAAGCGGCGGACCGGCTCTGAGAAGCATTGGCCTAGACCAAACTCTGCTGCAGAACCACCAAAGGTTCCAGTGGAAACCAGAAATGAGGGGCTGCGATTGAAGGATAAGAACCTCCAGCCCACTGTCAGTGAGGACCTGCCCCCCCCCGAGGTCAAAATTCTTCTCTTATTGTGATTTTGAGGAGTTGAAGACACGATAGGAAGTAACCCAGAGAGCAAACATGGTCGCTGGTGGCTTCCTCCCACCCAGCTGCATATCTGACTGGCCAGTTGCAGGGCCCTGGTGGAAAAGAGAGGACCTGGGTTCCCTTGACAACAGCCACAGATGCTCACCACTGGGCAACATGGTCATGGATTAAGTGATACTGCTGGGCTCAGATACCAATCCTGCCAAAAGAGCCTGCGCGCACCTCAATAAATAATAATGATTAAGGCCCCTATTCTACAAAGAAGCTCCATATACGCAGATCTCTGTTGCCCCCCCAGCCCCAGTCATTTGTAATCTTTTTGTCAGAATACATTCCAGAAATGCATGAAGCAACATGACTAGAATTTGTCATGTATAATTCTTTCTTTTCCTTTTCTTCCTTTTTTCATCAAGGGGAAAATTTTGTGAGGGTAGGTTTCTTTCTTTTTAAATGTTTATTTATTTATTGTATGGCTGCTGTTCTGTGTGTGTTTGTTATGAAAGACAGGTCCAAGAAAGAATTAAATACTCATGGAAGCCGGGGAACTGGAGCGTGAGTCTCCCATTTCCAGGCTATAGAGTCATTCTCACACTCTTTCTGGCCCAATGAATATTTAATTATGTATACACAGTGCAATAGCTTCAACAGGAGAGATAGAGAGCCCTATATCAGACTATCCCTTACCCCAGGGGTTAAAATATGCTTCTAGGAGATGGGAAATGCATGTTCAAATCCCTTCTTCTCATTAGGAAGAGGGAGGAGAATTGATCCTGCATTTCCCACATCCTGAGCAAGTACTCTAAGCACAGAGCTAAAAGTTATACCAGAGCCGCTGCCACCACCTCTTCATTCTGTGTTTCTTGCAAAAGACATCTTAAAGACCTAACCCCAGGACAGGGTTCCCAACTGTGGATCTCAAGGTGATCTTAGACACCTGTGGGGGTGGGGTTTAGGCAAGGGAAAGTAAAATTTAACTCTTACTGGTACAGGGGCCGGCTCTGCCCCCCGCACCCCCGGAAGGAGTGGAAGGGACAGGGCTGGAATCAGTGTCCTAGGCTCCAGCAGCTATTTAAAGGGCCCGGGGCTCCGGCCACCATGGCAATGCTTAAACAAGCAGGGTCCTTTGCTGCAGCAGCTCTTTGAAGTCAGCTAGGTACGGGCTGGTACCAGCAGCCACTTTTTACTGGTACACTGTACTGGCCTTCGCCACCTTACTTTCACCTCTGGATTTAGGACAAACCCCTCTCAATGGCATCTGCTATTGGCTAGATTAGACAGCTTCCTGCCTAGTATGCTGGCTTTTGTGGATTCCATTTTTAGGCACCTCTCTCTTTCTATGCACTGTACAGAGAACCTAAGCACCTAAACCAGGGTTTGTGGGTTCCACTGGGTAGCTAGGCACTAAAAAGTTAGGTCCTGCAATGTTCATCACTGCAATGGCTAAATTCCTTTGTGGATTTGGGCCTAAGTCTCTCTGCCTTAATTCTCTAGCACTTCTCAACCTCACAAGGGGGTTGTGAGAATAAATACATTAAAGTTTATGTGACACTATGATACATTAGTAATCAGGGTGCCTGCGAGAGAAAATGGGTCATAAAATCATGTGCACAAATCCCTAAACATATATCAAAATTGTTTAGGATGCCTTTTGGACCTGAACCCCTAAATATCTGTCTCTGAGAAAATGCGTACAAATGTTTTTGTTCATATCCATTGTTATTAAAATATTCTTCACTTGCCTGCTTGGCCTCACCACTCCCCCTCTTTTTACCTAGAGCAATGGTTTTCTCCACTTTCAGTATAACCTTTACACCTCACTTGGTTAATTAAGCTGTTTTCTAAGCAATCTACCAGTCCAGCGTTGCAAATTAATATCATTGGCCAATATATTTGGAGCCAGCTGCTCAATATAAGCTGTTTCATTGCGTGCTAATGTTTAGTGCATTTTCATATTCTGATGGGGGTCAGCACTAGACATGGTTAGGCAATTTCTTATGTTCTCAAGCAAATGGATGACTAAACAGCTATACTATTGTCAGCTCTGTCTTCTGGCTCAAAATAACGTATCTTGTTCTGCACTGCACTCAAGTGTAAGCCTTTACTGAATGACTTCCTTTATTAAAAAAAAATATATGGAAGCAATAATGTGCTATCAGGTAGGACAATGACTTGCCAGGTGGAACTGTAATAACAAATTAAAGCTTACAGGCCACTTATGTTGCTCTTATTCTTTAGGGTATTTGAGAGCAAGATTTCCACATACAAAAATATTTCAACATGAAATCCTGGCCCTATTGACGTCAATAGCAAAACTCTCTTTGTCATCAATAGGCCCAGTATTTCCCATCCCAAGAATGCATGCTATTTGGGGCAGGTACCATCTTTTACTTGATGCTTGAACACTACTTAGCATAATGGAGCTTGGGTCCCTGACTGGGGCTGGTAGGCCTTACAGCAATACAAATAAATAATGATAACAAATTGGTTTTACACATGCAGAAAACAAGAAAAAAAACCCAGCAGTCTGAGCTATCACCCCAATCCTGCAGTGACTGTGCATAGTGTACACCTTTTGCCAGGATATCCTCCCATTCAGTTTTCCAAGAAGCCACTCTTACAGTGTTTCTCGCCTTCTTGCTGGGTAGCATGATTGGCCTGTAGTGTCCACTGCATAGCATGAGCATTAATGCAGGCAGAGGAGGAAGCAAAGCAGAACTGGACTTAAGTCCACATTGCTAATGACCAGGCAATGCCTCTGCACCCTGTCATATATAATCTAACAGATAAAAAGTTCACAATGTACTTCATTGTGCTGTGTCATATTGGAATGAAAAGCAACAAAATATACATGCAAAGTACCACATACTAATGGATTAGTCAGTTAGTGCATATATATTTGAACTGTCATTTAAAGAAAACATAACAAAAATGTGTCTGACTTTAATAAATTCGACTGTATTAATTTGCTGCTCTGTGAGGTCATTTGTCTTCAGTTTTGCACTTCTAAATTGTTACTTAGATCAAATCATTCTGGAAAAAGTAAAGTCACCAGCTATATAATTTTCAAGCCATTAATTCCATGAAAATATCTGGAGCTCTCAGGATATATAACTTTGCAAATTGAAATTAAGACACACTAGACAAAAATTTCCCAGAGCTACAGTAAGCTGTTTGGCAGCCTTTCATAATTTGTTAGTATAATCCCTTCAGGTTCCCAATCACCACCATTTATGTCACGCCTGAATTTGACCACAAAGGATGTTTGGAGATATTAAGGAGAAAGAATTGTAATCCCCAACTGGAGTTGGCCAGATCCTGGAATTCCAGATTGAGCCTCTAGAGGGTTCTGACAAAAGGAATACAACTATAAAGGCTACCAGATCATTCTGGCAACATCTCCCAGCATTCTTGGAATTAGGAGTGGGGAGAGAAGGAACAAGAAATCTGAGCTAAGCCTAATCTGGATTGATCTGGAGAAACAGTCCACTGGGCCAATGACAAGTTAGGGCTGCAGAGCTCCCAAAGAACGGACAGGCTGATTCTACGCAAAGGAGACCTTAGGTGTAGTTTTGGATTTGGAAGCCAAAAAAGGGACAGCACAGCTCAGGGAGTCCCTGCTAAAATCCCATTCCCACAAAGGGAATTCTTGCACTGCTATGAAACTTTAGCTAAATGGACCAGGCAATTCCAGCACTGCAGTGAGCAACATCCAGCGGAGAGACATCTGACTCAGCACAGGTTATCAAGGCCAGCTAAGATCCTAGGAGGCTTCCAGACCAGGGAACCAGTGAGCCCAGTTGGAGTCAGCAGGGTGAAGATACAGTAAAGGGACTTTTGTTTAAGCCACGCAACTCCACACTGCTGCAAAATTCTGTCTCAGTACACTCAGACTCAGCCAACTATCTACCTGAGAAGGCACTAGGAAGGAATCTGGAACTGGAGGAGTTTGTGAGTGCTGGGGTGGGCGAACTGATTTATTTATAAGTGTATTAGTTAACCTTAACCCTTTCATTTCCCAGATCCTGTTTTCCCATTCCCAATAAAGTCTCCATCTGTTATGTAGTTATTTTGAATAAGCCATTCTTTTTCTGGAGGTTATTTTATTTGCTCTATTGTCCCTCATACACTGGGCTTTACACTCCTTGTCAGCTAGTGTCAATATTAATTTTCTCAAGACTCAGAACCCCTGCGTACATGGCACAGAGAGGATGTGGTATTTGTAACAGTGGAATTGAGAAAAGGAAGGAGGCTTAATCCACTGTCAGTGGTAGAAGAATCAGAAAATTGAGAACAAAGCCTAATTTTAATCATCTATATTACAGTATTTCAACTATCGTAAAACAAGGCTGTTTTCGTTTCTAATCCAATGTGTAAAATAAATAATAAATCAAATTTAGCAAAACTGGTATAGGAAAGTGCGCATAAGAATATAGGAATATAGGAATTGTCATTTTGCACCAGGCCCAAAGTCTATTTAATCCAGTGTCCTGTTTCTGAGGCGGGTCAGTAGTAGATGCTTCAAAGGAAGATGTAACAAGAAAACAGTAATGGAATTATCTGCCCACTGGAGACATTTGTTCTTAATCCCTATCATTTCATGGCCTGTATAAGAAATATACTCCTTCTAAATAAGAAAATGATATAACTGTGCATGTGTGTGTGTGTGTGTGAGAGAGAGAGAGAGAGAAAGAGTATATGTGAATATTCTTATTTTCCACATGACTAACACTTTCCTGAATCTTACTAAGGTCTTGGCCTCAATGATATCTAAGGGCAATGAGTTTTACAGGTGGTTAATGATTTGGTTAGAAAGTAGTTCTATTTGTGAGTTTTAAATGTGTTACTTTTAATTTTCACTTAATGTCTCCTTGATATTGTATTATGAGAGTAGATAGGAGCACCTGGTTTACTTTCAAAAATTGAAGGGAAAAGGGAGTTCAGGACAGCTGGCAGGTCAAGGAGGAAATCTTAAAGGCACAGCTGTACACTATCCTGATATGAAGGAAAGACAGGAAGGATAGTAAGAGACCAATATGTTTCCATCAGAAGCTATTTTATGACCTGAAAATCAAAAAGGAATCCTACAAAAAGGGGAAACATGGACATGTTTTTAAAGTTTTTTACAAAAGGATAGCACAAGATTGTAGGAAAAAAATCCGAAAGGCTAAGGCACACAATGAGTTACACCTAGCAAGGGGCGTAAAAGGCAATAAGAAAAGGTTCTTTAAATACATTAGGAGAAAGCCAAAAAAGTGAAATAAAATGTATGTCCTCTACTTATCAGGGCAGGAGAGCTAATAACTGGTGACATCAAGAAAGTTAGGCTTTTAATGCCTATTTTGTTTCAGTCTTTACTGAAAAGTATGATGGTGACCAGATACTCAACACAATTAATATTAACAATAAGAGGGGAAGAATGCAAACCAAAATAGGGAAAGAACAAGTTAAAGACAATTTAGGTAAGTTAGATATATTCAAGTTGGCAGGGCATGATGAAGTTCCTCCTTGGGTACTTAAGGAACAAGCTGAAGCAATCTCAGAACAATTAATAATTATCTTGGAGTACTGCTGAAGGACAGGTGAAGCCCCAGAAGACTGGAGAAGGGCAAACATAGTATGTATCTTTAAAAAGGGAAACAAAGATGACCAAGAAAAGTATAGACCAGTTAGCCTAACTTTGATATATGGAAAGATACTGGAACAAATTATTTTACAGTTTGTAAGTACCTGGAGGATAATAAGGTTATAAAGAATAGTCAGCATTATGCAAAACCATTCTAATTTCCATCTTTGACAGGGTGACTGGCCTAGAGACTAGAGGGAAAGTAGTAGATATGATCTATCTTGCTTTTAGTAAGGCTTTAGGCACAGTCCCACATGACATTCTCATAAGCAAACTAGTGAAATGTGGGCTAGATGGAATTACTGTAAAGTGGATTCCACAACTTTTTGAAAGACCATACTCAGAGTATTTATCAATGGTTTGCTGTCAAACTAGGAGGGAATATCTAGTGGGGTCCCAAAGGCATCAGTTCTGGGTCCTCTACTTTTCATTAATTACTTGGATAATGGAGTGGAGAGTATGCTTATAAAATTTGCAGGTGACATGAAGCTGGGAGGGGTTGTGAGCACTTTGGAGGACAAGATTCAAAATGACCTTGATAAAGAAGAATTGGTCTAAATTCAATAAGATGAAATTCAATAAAGATAAATGCAAAGTACTTCACTTAGGAAGGAAAAATCAAATGCTAAACTACAAAATGGGGAATGACTCGTTAATGGTAATACTGCTGAAAAGGATCAGGAGGTTATACTGGATCACGAATTGAACATGAGTCAACAATGTGATGCAGCTGCAAAAAAGGCTAATATTTGGAGGTGTTTTAACAGCTGTATCATATGTAAGACATGGAAGGTAATTGTCCTGCTCTACATGGCATTGGTGAGGCCTTAGCTGGAGTACTGTGTCTAATTCTGATAGCCACATGTTAGAAAAGTTTTGAAGAAACTGGAGAGAGTCCAGTGGAGATCAACAAAAATGATAAAAGGTTTAGAAAACCTGATTTATGAAGTAAGGTGGAAAAAACTGGTTATGTTTAGGGCTAGTCTACACTGGCAATGTTAAGTACTGCTGCGGCAGTGCTTTAATGTGGCTTATGCGGTCATGGCAGAGCTCTAGAAGAGAGCTCTCTCAGCGCTCTAATAAACCCACCTCTGCGAGGGGCGTTGCTCCCGGTGCTGGTGCTCTACAATGCTGAAACTTGCTGTGCTCTGAGATTGTTTTTTTTTTACACCCCTGAGCGAGAAAGTTGCAGTGCTGTAAATTGCCAGTGTAGACAAGCCCTTAGTCTTGAGAAAAGAAGACTGAGAGAGGACTTGATAAGGTGTCAAATATATAAAGCGCTGTTATAAAGAAGACAGTGATCAATTGCTCTCCGGGACCACTGAAGGTAGTACAGGAAGGAATGGGTTCAGTCCCCAGCAAAGAGTTTTAGGTTAGATATTAGGAATAACTTTCTAACTGTCAGGGTAGTTAAGATCTGGAACAGGTTTTCAAGGGAGGTTATGAAATCCCCGTAATAGGAATTTTTCAAAAACAGGTTGGGCAAACACTTGTCAGGGACGGTCTAGATTCTGCCACAGTGCAAGGTGCTGGACTTTATGATTTCTTGAGGTCCTTTCCAGCCCTTCATTTCTATGATTGTATGATCATTCATTAGCATTTATACCTCTATAAAATCCCCTCTTGCTCGTCTCCTCCTCAATCTTTTAATTCTCTTCTCATTTGGAAACCTCTCATGTCTATTAGCATTCATGCCATTTGTACCTCATTAACATTGATGTAGTCCTGTGTCAAACAGGACTTGCTAATGCACTCTAGGTATCTTTTAGAGTACATCAGCAGAGTTTACATGGGGCAGTTAGAGCACTGTACAGGCACAGTAACCTGTGGCTTGCCCTGTGAGCAAAGGAACTGAGCTCAGGAGTAGGAGCAGCTGCAGCTGCGAAGACCCCCAGCGATTTCCTGTCAGGAGTGCTCCAGGCAGGCTCAATGAGAAAAACCTCAGAGAAAACGGAGAACAATCCAGACCAAATGAGGGGTTGACTCTCTTGAGGTGCTCCTTCCATTTTATTGCTGCTGCTGCTTCTAGAGTAATCCCATCCACCACCATCTGCTTCTCCCTCATACCTGCAAAACTGAGTATGGGGGAGGTGCAAGGGGGAGAGCTTGGGGCAGGGTGCAGAGTTAAGGTGTGGGGGGAGTGTGTAGGCCTGATTTCAGGCAGATAGTGTGGAGGAGAGAGCTGGGGGCTGGATGAAGGGCAGCAGGGGAGACTGGGGGAAGAGCACAGAGGGGAGCTATGTCCCACTTGCTCCAGAGTTCAGCAGCCATCACTGGTAAAAATATGTTTTCACTTGGGCTTCTACTCAGGTGTTGCCCCAACCTGGCTCCCATCTACTCCCCTCCCCCAACACACACACACACACACCTGAGCATGATGGTGATTTTCACACAGGATAACTGGCTTGTCTGAGGGTAGAGGTTAAAGTCCAAGTGCTGTTTGCCCTCAGGCTGATAAGCCATCCTTTTTGTAGTGTGGATGAAGATGAATCACTCAAATGCTGATAGTCCTTCAGTGCTTCCCACAGTTCCAGAAGGACAAAAAAATTCTCTCACAGTTCGCTGGGAATCATAGAGTGGCTCAGCTTTCTTCCCCACAAGGAACCTGGGATATGTCCGCAGAAGTTGTAGCAACACATAAGGGTGAGCACAGCATCAATGTGGACACAGTGAATCAGGTATGGCTTTGCAGTATGGTAGCTCACATCCAGGCTATGGTCACGTAGGTGCTAATCATCTGGGTTAATCTGCAGTGTAGACATCCTGAAATGAGGAGAAATATTGGCAGGAGAGGAATTAAAAGGGAGTGAAAGGAGCAACTCCTCAGAGGTGCTGGCTCCCCTCTGGTGCCAGTGATTTCAAATGGGTTTGAAGGTGCTCAACACATTGCAGCATGAGGCTTCAAATGAAACTCTTCATCTACTATGTTCCTCAGCTATAACAAAGAGCTTGAAATGGACAATGGTGAAGTGTGATGCCATTAATTGCTTTAGAAACAAGATAAAAAAAATGTTGGTGTAGTCAAGTTAGGAAAGAGTAAGCTAAGTTTAAATGATGTTTGGTCATGATGAAAACATTTAAAGCATTTTATCTGACCTTTGCATGTAATTGGTGCATTATTACTGAGCACTTCAGACCAAAAGAATTAGGCCAATTATTATACTTCTTAAAGCTATTCCTTGAAAAATAGTTTTTGAGGCTTGACATTTTCTGTAGCCTTAAATAATTACTCTAGGCTAAAAGCCTGAACAAACACATTCATTAAATTAATAAACTGTCATTGATTTAAGAAAAATAATGTACAATACTAAAGAGAGCTGATTTTACATGAGTTATTTGTCTCTTTCTAAGTAAATTTTGCTGTCGAAAATGCTATTTTTTTTCCCAAAAATCTTAAAATCATCCTTCTTTTGCAGTGGTAATTGCCTAATGAAGCATGTACTAGTATTCAGTTTCTATTTGGATTGCTAGCTAGCACACTATGTTTATTGGATGAGCTTACAGTAATAAAATCCACTTCACATTTTTAAGAGTTTGATATGTGACGTTATAACATTTGCAGATTAAAAATGAAGGAATCAGTGACACTTTAAATAAACTGGTTTAGTATGCTTAGCCATGTGTTTAATTTAGATTTAATGAGAGTGTATATTATTTGTCAATAGGATAATAAAATATTTACTGGGGTTAAAAAAAACTAGGTAATTGATATGTATCTGAAACTTTCAAAATTCAGTAGATATCTATTTAATGTGTTAACATGTCATCATAACTACACACAGGTCAAAATTTTCACACTTGGGAAGCTAAAGGCACCTGATTCAATAGCCTGATATTCAGAATGTCTGAGTCCCAATAGCCCCCATCAACTTGAACAAAAAATGAAGTAGACATAGAAGGAATTGTCAACCAAGAGATCAGAAGGCATTATAAACTTAGGAACATCTCTAGCTGGCCCTACCCACAGTGGGGTCTTAGTGTGGACTTGTCTGCAAGTTCCTAGAAATACTATAACTCTACTGTAATAAAATCCAAGGATGGGATCCCTGAGTGTCCTGGCATCTAACTTTTTGGTGCTTAGAAAAAGCACAGGAATAACACAGAGATCTAGAAAACTGAGCTAGGTGCCTAGTCTCCTATAGAATGAACGGGGAGAGGCCTTATAATGCAATCCATAAAATGCAATCCTGCACACAGGCAGGGAGCTACCTAAGCTAGTAAGTTGGAAATTCCAATGAGAGGAGTTTGTGCTAAGCCTTACCCCTCTCGTGCAGAAGGTGCCGCCTAAGTCCATTACTTCTTGTGCTGTCCTCCTTGGTTAAGGAGAACAATTTGTCATCCTCCTCTTTACAACAATCTTTTTATATATTTGAAGACTAGCATCATGTTCCCCCTCAGTCTTCTTTTCTCCAGACAAAACAAACCCAGTTTTTTCTATCCTTCTTTGTAGGTCATGCTTTCTAGGCCTTTAATAATTTTTGTTGCTATCGTCTAGACTTTCTTCAATTTGTCCATGTCTTTCCTGAAGTGTGGCTCCCAGTATCAGACATGACACTTCAGCTGAGGCCTTATCAGTGCTGAGGAAAGTGGAAGAATTACCTCTTCTGTCTTACTTACAACACTCCTGCTAATACACTCCAGAATAATGTTCACATTTTTGGCAACAGCATTACATTGTTGACTCGCATTTAGTTTCTTTTTCTGATCTTTTTCTGGTGTATTCCTTCCTAGGCAGTCATTTCCCATTTTGTATTTGTTCAAATGATTGAAAATGGAATGATGCAAAGAGCCAGACTCCCTAGTTAATACCCATTATTTTCAATGGAACAGCAGGTACTCAGCACCTCAAAGGATCAGTACCTAGTTTTGTTGCCTCTGATTTATTCAGTCTGCCCTGTTTCATTTTGTAAATGTGATTATCATTAAAACATTCACTTTTTAGAACTCTCCATGATCATTTGAAGATAATTCACTACATCATTGAAGATGCAGACTAACAATGAAACTTCATTGCCTCAAAAGGAAACTTATGGGTATCCCCTAATAGCAAGATATTTGCAGAAATGCCGAATAGTCATTTATGATATAATTTCTGGAAGTATATTTGCTGTTTGGGTCTAAATATTTACCACATGCTTCAAGGAAGTATATTACATCATAAACCAATTAGAATGCCTGATGCTGCAAAATACCCACTGACTCACATGTTCAGAGCTTCCCCAAAGTTTTATGATCAGAATCAGTTTATCATTAGTAAGAATATATACAGGTAGGTATGGAAGGCTTATCAGAATAAAAAAGATAGATGTAGTCTATAGATTTTTACAAAAAATTAAGAAGTTAAAAATCTGAATTTAAACTGGTTGAAAAAAGTCAAATTTTGAATTTTTTGCCAAATATCAGGGAAGCATTTTATTGTAGAAATTCTTTTAAAAAAATTCATCAACTAGCTAAAAGATTGTGCATTTTAAAAAAAAAGTTTCCTGCTTTCTGACCAGCATGAAACTAAACATCGAAACAGTATTTTTATGCAATATTTTCAACATTTATTTTATTTTATTTTCCAAAAATAGTATTTCAAATAATGATTCCATTTGGGGTGGCCAGATAGCACACAATTTTTGATGTGTTCATGGTGCTGTAATCTCTGTTGACTGTACACATTGTGTGGGGCCATTCTATTCAAATGTAGATCCAGTGAGTTAGAGAAAATGTATCAGGTGGTAAGCGGTACTATCAGAAAGGAACCTCACAAATGCATTACAAATCAAACATCATGCACTCCTAGGTTATCATTGCAAATGGAAACTTGTTCTCGGTGCTGTTTTCTTTGGTACAAATGAATGGAATAAGCAGAGAAATAAATGAGATGTACAAGAACAGGGCAGAAATGGCTTCTTTTTTTCAGGCTTTCACTATAGTAATGCCATCACAACTAGAAAATGATGAGCTCATTCATAAATGAGGAGGGAAAAAGTATAAACCAGAGAATACTAGAAACAGATTTTTTTTTTGTAATGTAATGGCACAAATGGTTGGACCCACTGGTGTACTCCATCTGCTTTTCACCACTCCAGTGACACAAAGCTGCCACAAACCTAGTTAACTAGCGATTTAAGCTGGGAGAGGGTTGGATTATTTTGGCTGCTTTGAGTCACAAGGATGGAGAAAAGCAGCTGGAATGAACTGGTGAATCTGACCCAAAATATTTAAAACAATATGAAGGTTACAAAGATTTTGTTTGCTGGATTTTCAGTGTTGTTGGTTTATCTTGTAGCCAATACGTGACAGAAAACCCAGGCCAAGTGCTGATCCAAAGACTAATAAAGTCAATGGAAGTCTTTTCATTCTATTGACAATCACTTCATCACTTTGTCAAATAATAAATAGCAAAGGTCAAATTGATAACAGCCTACTGTGGGCGGTGAGCTCATCAGATCACATAATCTAATATAGAGTTGACTTGTGGAAGGCTTCCTGAAAACTAGAAATGCTGATGTGTTCCATGCAATATGTGGCTGGCTGCATTTCAGAGCGGCATGAGTGATCCTCATAGAGAGACCCTGCAATGTGCATTAGGATGCTTCTGGCTAAAAGGCACTCTGTACTGTACCTATAAGGCTGTATGTATAATTTGTGCATTTCATCCCATACAAAAATATTTTTAATAAAGTGCCCCCTCATAGAAACTGTACAAGAGCAAAGCTAGAAAATTAATTAAATATCTGAAAAGGAAAAAAAAAAAAAGGAATGACTAGCAACTACAAATGCATTATTTTTATTAGTGTTAAATGTTGTAAATCAGAGTGCTTTTGATTTCTCCTCTTTTGTGCATGTGCTATATACATATTCCATGTGTTGTATATACATTATTTTGTCTATCTCGGGTAATCCCTTTCTTCTGAGTATTTTTCGAGGAGGACTTTTTCAAGAACTATTTGGAAAAGTCATTACTGTACCAGCTCTTGCCTTTGAAGACAGGTTCATTTATTGTGCAAATCATAATTCCTCAACCTTGGACCCTACTGGACTATGGATTACTGAGATCCCTGTAACCTCCTGTGCTCCTGCCAGTACTGGGTTTACAATATTGCCAATGGCGCCATGGTGCCAGGTGCACACTCAAAAGGACCATGCCCCCCCAGCCCGCTCAGCCTCGTCCCTTGAGACTGCACCCCCACATCACCTCTTCTCCCAAGGCTCTGCCTTCATTCTGCCTCTCCCCGTCCCTCCTCCACCTCTTCACCCAATGCCGTACCTCGGTCCTTTTTAAAAGGGATGAAGCCATGGCGATGATGGAAAGTCCAGTCAAAAAGCTGACCTGGCAGTGTCAGGTCAGCAGTGCAGGAGTAACTGCAATCAACCTCCCTGCCAAGAGGGCAGGAAGAGCAGCTGCTGCTGCCTGGAAGAGCTGCAGCTCACCTGGGAAGAGAGAGAACTAACTCCCAAGGACCTAGCTCTGTGCTGCCCCATGGGGATTATTGTCTCTCACCCCCTGTGCTTGCCCCTGGTCCCTGCCTCACTCTGAGGATGGACCCAGGCTGCCCCTCTTAGACATTTCTTAGACCAGCCCTGGCTCCCCCCCCCTAAAAAAAATTAAGGAATAGTGGTAGATGAAGGCAACCCCCCCACACACACTTCAGCACAATAAGAAAAGCATTAGACATTGTTTCTATTGTTCTATAGTTGTTACTGGACGTTGTGCATTTTATCCTCTGAGCAAATATTGAAATCTCAAGAATTTTAATATTAATCCTGCTCTGATATATATACAATCTGTAGTTTGTTTTGTAATTTTACTATTATATAGAGTTTGTTACCATGTCCAGAAGTCTTTGATATTTGGATGCCAAATAAATTAAATACGACTTTTATCTGTCAGATTAAAATATTATTTAGTAATAAGTGTAATGAAGGTCTGTCTTTGCAAAGTGCCATGCAAAATTTTATGGTATTATTATTTCATTTATGGGGGAAAGCTTCATACATGTTTATGCCTCCATTTTTTGTAAGTAGATAGTTAATCCACATGATTAAAGGAGGAAGCACAAACAGGTAAGTGCAAGAGGGGAGGATTCCTGTCTCAAGACTGAGAAAGCAGGACGATCAGTGAGTTATCTTAAGTGTCTATTCAAAAATGCAAGAAGCGTGGGAAACAAGCAGGGAGAACTGGAAGTCCTGGCGCAGTCAAGGAACTATGAAGTGACTGGAATAACAGAGACTTGGTGGGATAACTCACATGACTAGAGTACTGTCATGGATGGATATAAACTGTTCAGGAAGGACAGGCAGGGCAGAAAAGGTGGGGGAGTTGGACTGAATGTAAGAGAGCAGTATGACTGCTCAGAGCTCCTGTATGAAACTGCACTAAAACTTGAGAGTCTCTGGATTAAGTTTAGAAGTGTGAGCAACCAGGGTGATGGTGTGGTGGGAGTCTGCTATAGACCACCAAACCAGGGGATGAGGTGGATGAGGCTTTCTTCCAGCAACTAGCAGAAGTTACTAGATCACAGGCCCTGGTTCTCATGGGAGACTTTAATCACCCTGATAATTGCTGGGAGAGCAATACAATGGTGCACAGATAATCCAGGAAGTTTTTGGAAAGTGTAGGGGACAATTTCCTGGTCCAAGTGCTGGAGGAACCAGCTAGGGGCAGAGCTCTTCTTGACCTGCTGCTCAAAAACAGAGAAGAGTTAGTAGGGGAAGCAAAAGTGGATGGGAACCTGGGAGGCAGTGACCATGAGATGGCCGAGTTCAGGATACTGACACAAAGAAGAAAAAAGAGCAGCAGAATACACACCCTGGACTTCAGAAAAGCAGACTTTGACTCCCTCAGGGAACTGATGGGCAGTATCCCCTGGGAAAATAACATGAGGGGGAAAGAAGCAGGGCCAGCTTTAGGCCGATTCGACCGATTCCAGGGACCAATTCGACCGATTCCGGGGAATCGGGCCCCGTGCCTTAGGCACCTTTAAAATTTTTTTTTTAACTTACCCCAGTCCCCGACTGCAGTCTGCTCCGGGGTCTTCCATGGTCCCGCTCCTTTGAGCGAAGCGCCAGCGGGAGTGCGGCGCGGCTCCACTCCGCCAGCTAGAGCTCCAGCCTGGGCAGCGGGGCTTGCCGCGCTCCAGCCGGGGCTCCAGCCAGGAGAGCAGGGCGGCAGGGCTTGCCGCGCTCCGGCCGGGGCTCCAGCCGGGAGAGCTGGGCGGCGGGGCTTGCCGTGCTCCAGCCGGAGTGCAGCAAGCCTGGCGGCTCTGGCTGGAGCGTGGCAAGCCCCGCGACACTGGCTGGAGCTCTGGGCCCTTTAAATAGCCCCCAGAGCCCTGAGGCAGTGAGGGGCTCTAGGGGCTATTTAAAGGGCCTGGGGCTCCAGCTGCCTTTGCCACCCCGGTGCTTTAAATAACCGTCGGAGCCCCGCCTCCCTCATGCATTCCCCAGCTCTCCCGCGGCTATTTAAAAGGTCCGGGGAGGAGTAGAAGGGGGTTTGGGGGCTACTTAAAGGGCTGGGGTTCTAGCTGCCTCTGCTGCACCCCCTGACCTGCCCACACCAGTCTGCCCCCCCTGCCTGCAGCCAGCTCTGCACCCCTTGCCCACAGCCATCCCCTGCCAAACCCTCTGTCCTGTCTCCAGCCAACCCCTGCCACACACCCCTGCAGCCCTGCCCAAAGCCAGCCAGCCCCCCACACACTGCTGCCCGCATCAGCCCTGCACACCCTGCGCAGCCCGCACCCTCTGCCCTGTCTCCAGTCAGCCCCTGCTGCACCCCACTGCCTGAAGCCAGCCTGTTCCACACTCTGCTGTCTCCAGACCTGCAAACCCCTGCTTCACCCCCCTGCGGCCCTGCCTGAAGCCAGCCCGCCCCGCACCCCCTGTCTCCAACCAGCCCCACACCCTTTGCCCTGCCTGCAGCCAGACCCTACCTCCAGTCAGCCCCTGCCCTGCCTCCAGCCAGCCCCATGTCCAATGCTGCCCTGCAGTTTCCAGGGCAGTAACCCTGCATACCTGCTTCAATGAGGGGGGCAGGGAGCAACTGGGACCAACACATGTGCACACCCCCAGGGAGTGGCGGGGACCCACACATGTGAAATGGCAGTCATTAATAGCCAATCAACAGCATATATGATGCAATGTATATAATATATACTTTTATTATTCATATAGTTATGGAAAGTAAATAATACATGAAAGAAATGAAAGGCTTTTTTTCCCACTTTTTTTTTAAGTCATCCCTGCCTGGGCCCCACACTTCCTAAAGCCGGTCCTGGAAAGAAGTCCAGGTGAGCTGGCTGTATTTTAAAGAATCCTTATTGAGGTTGCAGGAAAAAAAACATCCCAATGTGTAGAAAGAATAGTAAATATGGCAGGTGACCAGCTTGGCTTAAAAGTAAAATGCTTGCTGATTTTAAACTCAGAAAAGAAGCTTACAAGAAGTGGAAGATTGGACAAATGACCAGGGAGGAATATAAAAATATTGCTCAGGCATGCAAGAGTGAAATCAGGAAGGTCAAATCACACTTGGAGTTGCAGCTAGCAAGAGATGTTAAGAGTAACAAGAAGGGTTTCTTCAGGTATGTTAGCAACAAGAAGAAAGTAAAGGAAAATGTGGGCCCTTTACTGAATGAAGGAGGCAACCTAGTGATAGAGGATGTGAAAAAAGCTAATGTACTCAATGATTTTTTTGCTTCTGTCTTCACAAACAAGGTCAGCTCCCAGACTGCTGCATTGGGCAGCACAGTATGAGGAGAAGGTGACCAGCCCTCTGTGGAGAAGGGACTATTTAGAAAAACTGGACGAGCACAAGTCCACGGGGCCAGATGCGCTGCATCCGAGAGTGCTAAAGGAGTTGGTGGATGTGATTGCAGAGCCACTGGCCATTTTCTTTGAAAACTCATGGCGAATGAGGAAGGTCCTTGATGACTGGAAAAAGGCTACTGTAGTGCCCATCTTTAAAAAAGGGAAGAAAGAGGATCCGGGGAACTACAGGCTAGTCAGCCTCACCTCAGTCCCTGGAAAAATCATGAAGCAGGTCCTCAAGGAATCAATTCTGAAGCACTTAGAGGAGAGGGAAGTGATCAGGAATAGTCAGCATGGATTCACCAAGGGCAAGTCATGCCTGACTAACCTAATTGCCTTCTATGAGGAGATAACTGGCTCTGTGGATGAGGGGAAAGCAGTGGATGTGTTATTCCTTGATTTTAGCAAAGTTTTTGATACGGTCTCCCACAGTATTCTTGCCAGCAAGTTAAAGAAGTATGGGCTGGATGGATGGACTATAAGGTGGATAGAAAGCTGGTTAGATCGTCAGGCTCAACGAGTAGTGATCAACAGCTCCATGTCTAGTTGGCAGCTGGTTTCAGAGTCCTGCACTTAGGACGGAAGAATCCCATTCACTGTTTCAGCCTAGGGACCGAATGGCTAGGAAGCAGTTCTGCAGAAAAGGACCTAGGGGATACAGTGGATGAGAAGCTGGATATGAGTCAACAGTGTGCCCTTGTTGCCAAGTAGGCTATCAGCATTTTGGGCTGTATAAGTAGGGGCACTGGGACATGATCATTGGCAAGGGACATGATCATTCCCCTCTATTTGACATTGGTGAGGCCTCAACTGGAGTACTGTGTCCAGTTTTGGGCCCCACACTACAAGAAGGATATGGAAAAACTGGAAAGAGTCCAGAGGAGGGCAACAAAAATGATTAAGGGGCTGGAGCACATGACTTATGAGGAGAGGTTGAGGGAACTGGGATTGTTTAGTCTGCAGAAGAGAAGAATGAGGAGGGATTTGATAGCTATTTTCAGCTACCTGAAAGGGGATTCCAAAGAGGATGGATCTAGACTGTTCTCAATGGTACCTGATGACAGCACAAGGAGTAATGGTCTCAAGTTGCACTGGGGAGGTTTAGGTTGGATATTAGAAAAAACTTTTTCACTCGGAGAGTGGTGAACCATTGGAATGGGTTACCTAGGGAGGTAGTGGTGTCATAAACAAATAGTTAAGGGTTAATGTCTCTTTTACCTGTAAAGGGTTAACAAACAGTAAACCAAAAACACCTGACCAGTGGACCAATCAAGAAACAAGATACTTTCAAATCTCGGTGGAGGGAAGCCTTTGTTTGTGTTTTTTGGGTTTTGCTTTGTTCTCTCTGGAATCTGAGAGGGACCAGACATGTAAGCAGATTCCTCCAATCTTTCTGAAAAAATCTCTTCTATTCTAATTTTCGTAAGTACCAGGAAAAGGTGAGTTTAGTCTTTTGATTGTTTTCCATATTTTCAAATGTGTAGTTTGCTGGAAGTATTTTAAATTGTAGTTTGCTGGGCATATTTTAAATTGTATTTTGCTGGGGGGGAGGCTTCTCTCTAGTGTCTATAAGCTGAAAGACCCTGTAACTTTTACCATCTACATTACAGAGACAACTTTTACTTTTTTTCTTTCTTTTTATTAAAAGTTTTGCTTTTTAAGACCTGTTTGATTTTTTCCCTTTGTTGAGGCTCAAGGGAATTGAGTCTGTACTTACTGGGAAATTGGTGGGAAACAGGGAGAAAGAAGGGAGGGGGGAAAGGTGGAATCTCTTTGTTTAGATTCACGGAGCTTGAATCTGTCTATCTCTCCAGGATAGCCCAGGTAGGGAAAGCCTGGGAGAGGGAGAGAAGGGGGGGAAAAAAACCTGATTTTTCTGTGTTGTGATTCAAGGAGTTTGAATCACGGTGATCTCCTAGTGTACCCAGGGCGGGAAAGATCTGGGAGGAAGAAAGGAGAAGGAGGGGAAATGATTTATTCCCCTTTGTTGTAAGACTCAAGGAATTTGGATCTTGTGGTCCCCAGGGAAGGTTTTTGGGGGGACCAGAGCGTACTAGGCACTGGAATTCCTGGTTGGTGGCAGCGTATCAGATCTAAGCAGGTAATTAAGCTTAGAGGAATTCATGCTGGTACCCCAACTTTTGGAGGTTCAGACTGGGGAATTATACCATGACAAGTGGAATCTCTTTCCTTGGAGGTTTTTAAGGTCAGACTTGACAAAGCCCTGGCTGGGATGATTTAGCTGGGAATTGGTCCTGCTTTGAGCAGGGGGTTAGACTAGATGACCTCCTAAGGTCCCTTCCAACCCTGATATTCTATGATTAAGTTTTCTTTTTTGTCAGAAAAGAACCATATGGACATACAAAGGCCAAGCATAACATGACCTCATTAACATTGCTTAAACCCCTGGGGCATGGGAGGGAGGTAGAAAGGATCAGGTTTTGGGGAAGGGGGAGGTGGGAGAGCAATGAGCAGCAGGGCCTTGGGAGGGAAGAGGGGGGTGGGGCAGGGGCTCAGAGCGAAGACCAGGACCAGGTGCTCCCATGAAGGCTCACAAATATGTTTGGCACTTGGCCCACAGAAGGTTAATCTGGCCCTGTTTCCTGCACTGATTAGCAACTTCATCTCCAGGGTTTAATCTGGTGAGGAACCCTTATTCCCACCTCTCTCATCCTTCTTCTCTCCCCTCATGCTCTCCATAAAGAAGGGATCCTCCCTCTTCAGCCGAAAAGCTTCTCCCATTTTAAAGTGCAGTTGTACTTTAAATGCTTTTATTTGATTAGGGAAGAGGAAAGGTAAATAATGGCAAATTATTGTTGGCAAATAATGCTAGTCACAGAGACTGAGTTGCGGGGAGGAGTGTAAGGGCTCTAGGTCAAGGGGCCGAAGCCTTAGTAACCTAAAGAACGTACTTGGCATTAGTAATGAGCAGGAAAGGAAAGAGTGACATTGGTCAGCGAACAGAACCTTATGATGAACCTCAGAGAAAAAGACTCTAGGTGAGAGAGGAACTGAACTTTACTGATAAAAGTAGTAGTACCAGGAAAGGAAGTCACACAAAACATCATCAAAGCCACTTCCAAAGCCAGAAATCATTGAACCGCTTTTAACATACTATCATCAATAATAAAATACAAAGGTTCAAGTAGTGTTATTCTCCCCCCTGCAGCCATCGTGTCATTCAGGACACGAGGACAACAAAGGAAAGGCATCAATATTGTAGGGCAGCGTTTAGATTGAATATATAGACAGCACATTGGAATATTTCACAATTCAAAACAAATGCCAGATAAAGAGGGAAGAGTGGGTACATTAACTATCCTACATACAGAGAAGAAGGCAAACTGTGCATAGAGAAGAGTGGGAGAGTGGGGAGAGAATGAAGTGGGCTCTGAACACAGAGAGAGAGAGATGGAATTTTACATAATTTACAATATATGACAATTCATGAGAGGTTGTTTCAATAGGTAATTTAAAAATCATTTCACAGTAGGACTGAGTGAATAATCAGTACTAGAATAATGAAGGCATTCCTCCCGGGAAACAACAAAGTCCTTTGTAAACAGAATGAGTCTCTTTGGTTTAAGTTACAATCCTCTTCTTTTCTCTTTCTTTTTTCTTCCTAGGGAGGTTTTTCTGCCTCATTCAGGCAAAGGACAATATTGGATGTTGATAGTAAAATGAGAACAGCTGTTCTTATAGGGTTTTCAGGGAGTTATCCTGGAAAAAAGGTTCTTCTCATAACATTTTAAATAAGGATCAGCAGTAAAGTCGACACAGGAGCAGATGGGGAAAGAAAGGGAGTAGTCCAGGAGTGGAGCAATAGATGATAGAAATATGGAGATGAGAAGAAATAGAAGATGTAGGAGCTGATGAGAAACAGGAGGTGAGAACAGGAAAATAAAGACATGATGGAGGAGGAGAAAAGGAAGGATTAAAAGAAAAAAAGAATAATGGAGGAAAATGCCTAAGTGCCTTAGAAGAGTAAGTCCCATTGACTTTCAATGAGTCCATGTCACTTTTGAAAGTGGGACTTTGGACTTTTTTGAAAATTTTACCTATAGGGTAAATTTGAGGTGACCTTGTGTAGGGCCAGGGCAGGGCAGACAATGATTTATTTGCCAAATCATTGAAAAGCACAAAATTTGTTCCCAAGAAAAGTACACAAGAAGTCCAATGACTACAGCCACAATTGTTTGTGCATATCTAAAGGGAGACGTGTGTCAGATGGGAAAATGGGAAATTTCAAAAAAAAATATAAGTGAGTCGTAACATAAACATAACACACTAGTTAGCATCCTTCCTGGCAAGAAACTTGAGGCAACTAAATTTGGATCTAAGAACAGAATAGTGTTGAGGTTGGCAGTATGATAGAATATGGAATAAAAGTCTAACATCTGACCTGGATAAATAGAAGAACTCTGATATGTGTTAGGAAGAAGACAGGAAAGCTCAGTTTTACTCACCCATCCTATTTTTTAAATAAATTCTTTTTTATGCACCAAAATGACCTCTTGGCTGATAATAAATGTCTCATAATGTAAAACAAAAATAGCCCCAAACTAATCATAATTAAATGCTTCACAATGGGTAAAATCCTGGTTCTATTGACATCAATGGCAAAATGCTCATTGACTTCTGTTGTAGTAGGATTTCACAATATACCTTTGCCTGATTAGTAAGCTCAGTGAAATAACAAATTCTTTTAAATTGATTAATATTCTCCTCCCAATAAAACTTGCAAACCCCATATATTCACCTGATGATCAAACATCATACAGCATTTACTATGCAACATCTTTTGAGTGCAGAAATAAAACAACAAACATAGCTGTAATCTAAAGAATTCTTTTCGTACTGAGATACCAAGCTGTGATCAAAGCTAAATGGAACAGTAGCTAATATACAGAGCTAAATCTATCGTTAGTAACATTTCCCAAAAAAGGACTAGTACTGTAAATAAAGCAAACATATATATATGTATATGTGATTGAGGCTTAAGAAGAGTGACATGCAGAAGGTAGATATGCTATATGTATATATATATAGCATATCTGCCTTCTGCATGTCACTCTTCTTAAGCCTCAATCACAGAATAGTTGCACAGAGGTCTCAGTTAGCATGTATGTGAATGTTTGCAGGATTAGGGCCCAATACTGCAAATTCGTCAGAGCAGGCAATGCTTTTCTTATGTGTTTGCACAATACCTCACATACTGCCTCCCCTACTTCTGATGAGAGTGTTACTAAAATATCAATATGCAGTAAAAATAACCATAGCAATTATATACATTCCAGATTAAAATCTTCATACAGTATATTTGCTAGCTAGGTGAACCAGTCCACGGAATCACAAGTTTATCGTATCTTTTGGACATTTCCCATTAATTGCTTCTAACCGTGCTTTGAAATAATTTCTTTTCAACCTAGAGAAACTCTTAAATTCTTGGAATTTCTCCACATCTGAGATGGTTGATTCTTCAGGAGCTAGACTGAGATGACCTGCTCATTTCATAAGGGCCACATAATAGTCATTATGTGGTGCTTCCTTTGAAGCACTATTGACATGGCCTGGATTTGAGACCTGGAGATGAATGGAACTGTATCTTATTACTGTCATCCAGATTCCTCCAGAAACCAATTTTATGAAGTAATAAATACACCAGAGAATTATTAAAAAATCAATTGTTATTATTTTTAAATTCATTTTCTGTCTGTAGCAGTGATGTTAAATGTTAAGGGAAATACTCAAAGTATACAGGACAAATTAGTTGACATAATACCTGAGGCTCAAACTATCAGCTTCAGGTTTAATATTAATAACATTTAGGTTTATTTTTCAGTATTGGATCTCTAAAGTGGATAACAGCACATAACTTTTAACATGGGATATTTGCAATAATAAAATTGGACTACTGGATGCTACTAAATTGGATGAGTTGCTGTTTCATTTCCCTGGGTTCTATATTGTTAAGAATTCAAAGGAGAAGTTACATCTTAAGGACTCATTGTCAGGCTCAGGGCACAAAGATTCATAGATTCATAGACTCTAGGACTGGAATGGACTTCGAGAGGTCATCGAGTCCAGTCTCCTGTCCTCATGGCAGGACCAAATACTGTCTAGACCATCTCTAATAGACATTTATCTAACCTACTCTTAAATATCTCCAGAGATGGAGATTCCACAACCTCCCTAGGAAATTTATTCTAGTGTTTAACCACTCTGACAGTTAGGAACTTTTTCCTAATGTCCAACCTAAATCTCCCTTGCTGCAATTTAAGCCCATTGCTTCTTGTTCTATCATTAGAGGCTAAGGTGAGCAAGTTTTCTTCCTCCTCCTGATGACACCCTTTTAGATACCTGAAAGCTGCTATCATGTTCCCTCTCAGTCTTCTTTTTTCCAAACTAAAGAAACCCAATTCTTTCAGCCTTCCTTCGTAGGTCATGTTCTCAAGATCTTTAATCATTCTTGTTGCTTTTCTCTGGATCCTCTCCAATTTCTTCACATCTTTCTTGAAATGCGGTGCCCAGAACTGGACACAATACTCCAGTTGAGGCCTAACCAGCGGAGAGTAGAGTGGAAGAATGACTTCTCATGTCTTGCTCATAACACACCTGTTAATGCATCCCAGAATCACATTTGCTTTTTTGTAATAGCATCACACTGTTGACTAATATTTAGCTCTAACTGGAGTCACTGCGAGTTCTATGAATGTATATCCATCTCTTATTCATAAGCATCATAAATCAGGCCCTTATTCTACAATATATGTTCAACGGTGACCCAAAAAGACATGGAGGATGCAGAATCAAACATATTTAAACTCTGAGAAATCCTAGTTTCCTATGTTTCTAATTGCTTACTAGGCAAATATGGTTCTTGTTTCCATTTAATTTTCAGCTATGAAATTTTAAAATGCAATTTCTTTTAATCTAACGTTTGCTGGCAATTCAGTTCTAATTGTTTAAAAACAGGATCCAGTGCAATTATTAAAAAAAATAAAAAATCTTTGATTGCCTGAGGTGATAGATATAATTTCTGAGTCTATACAAATTAGTTATCATTGATCTTGTTGACATTTTGTGTAGTTTTTACTTTAGATCTTTTGTTTATTAGCTGAAGGCTGTTAACATAAATTCATGATGATTGATGATACACATTGATGGATTGCTCAGTAGCAACTAATACTGATTAATAGATATGGTAAGAATTGTTGCTGTTACAAATGTATATGAGTAAACAGCACAGTCCTGTTGTAAGATGAAATAATGCCTTGACAGTCAACGTTCTTTCTGAAACAGGACCAAATTGGATGATTGAAGTTCACATATCAGCAGAAAATGCCACTGTGTTTTTTGGGAATGTTTTTAACAATTGACATTATTTATGGATACGTTTTGTGATTCTTATTATCTTGCATGCTGTATGCTAATACTAGGCCATTCTTCCTCACTCCATCTTAACTTGTACATAACAATCATTCGTGCTGAACTTGTATATAACTCGTCAGAGCTAATTCAAGATGATACTTTTCAGCATGTGGATCTCATGTAGGCTTAGTGTATGTAAAATATTTGTGCTAAGTTCTTTGTAAATATAAAAGATCTTAATTTGCCACCAAGAAGTATTATGTCCAGTAGTAAGTATTGCAGGACCAGGCCCTTAGCATTTCTCTTCCAACTAAGTGGCTAGATTATGCATTTACTTGTAGCCTGGTGTAAGATGGTGTCCTGTAGCTACATTCCATCAACAAGAAAACGGGGTGACTTCTGGTGGGCAGGGGGACATGAATGGTTGAGTGCCCCCCCATCGCCCCCGCTGGCAGCTGGCCCAGGCAGGGAGTGGAAGGGGCGGGGCCAGAGCCAGAAGAGAAGGGGCAGAGTCAGAGACTCTGGGACCAGACATGCCAAACCTATGAAAAAAAATGCAGAAATTGGGCTTGTTTTTGGCTCAATTGGCTTGTGAATTGCTCGTTGGCTAGTTTTTGACTTGTAACTTGTGGCTTGTTTAGCTTGTAACTTGTAGCTTGTTGCTGCTTTTTTTTAATCAGCTCCTGGCAAGCAGGAGCAAGGGACAAGCAGGGGCAAGGGGGGAAACAGTCAGGGGTGCACAGTGGGCCCACCACAGTCTCAGACTGCACGCCAGGCAGGTCTAGTTACATAGAGTGTTGGGGTTCTTAGGGCTTGGCTTGTTTTGGCCTTCTTTTGAAATGGGATTAGCTTGATATTTGGCTTATTGTGAAAGTTGTGGTGCTTATTTACAACATGAATGTTGGCAACTGTGCCTGGGACATTGCCCGGTGCAGCACAGTGGCTGACTGGGAGAGTGCCTGGCTGAGCCAGCAGCAGGCTGCTTCCGGGGACAGCAGCCAAGCAAGCCAGAGTCCCCTCACCCCCCGGCATGCTCAGAGTCTGCTCCTGTCCCCAGAAACTGAGCCTGGGCAGGGAGTGGGCTGCTGCTGCTGCTCCTCCCCAGCCAGATGCTCGCTGCTGCACACAGAGCATGCCCCTCCAGCTCTTTCAGCTGCTGTCCTGGAAACCAAGTCTGAGCAGGAGCAGCCCGTTTCTGCTGCAGCCAGGCACTCTCCCAGGCAGCTGCTGTGCTGCACCAGGCAGTGTCCAGTAGTGGGTTGGTCTCACTCCCTGCCTGGGTCTGACTGCCAGAAAGAGCAGCCGAGCTGAACGTACTGGCGGATGAGGGGTGAGGCTGGTGCAGTGGGAGGACAGAGCCCCCACCACCCACAAACAAAGGTAACTTGGGGTGGGGAGAGTGTGGGGAGAGTGTGGGGATCCCGGGCTGGGGGTGGGGTAGAGACAAGTAAGGAGGTCATGTGAGGAGGTCACATATCCTCCCTGTTAGCTGGTGCCCCCTCCCCCAGTATAGGGGCGGGGTACCAGTCATCTGCCCCAGGGAAGGAATCATATCTCATAGAATTACGATTTCTTCCCTGCTCTTTGGGAGAAATAGTTGTGATAATTCACCCTAGAAATGTATCTGAATTAGGAGCTCAACTATAAAATGTGAGTGAGAATCATAAGTATCCCAATAATCTATAATAACAAATATTGATGGGAAAAGTTGCAAAAGAGAAACAGAAAGACAGAATTAGTCCAAACAAAAGAGTCTGCTGAAAGAATTCAAGTACATGCTTGGTAAACAAGAAAAATGTAAAACCAGAAATCAGTGAACCAAAACTGACATGCCAGAAACTAGGCCGAAGTGGTGGACAAAATTCTACCCACCATTCCCTTTTGTTGTCCTTAAAGAAAGAGACTTCAGGAGAAAACTTGGCTACTGGAGTGAGCTTCACCATCATGGCTTTCAGCCCCAGAGCCTCCTGGACTCTGAAGCTTCCTAATTTTCAAAAATGTCTTGACCAGAACAGAACAGAAAAGAAAGAGGGATCCAGATGACATCATGTGCAATGTGAGATTTTGTTCTCCACCTCCCCATTTGTCCTCTTCCTTTCCTACCTAATTTCACCTCTATCCTGTCTCTCTCTTTTTTTCCTTCTGTCTAATAAATATCCATTTTAGCCAACCAAGACTGCATGTTTTGCAGCACTGCTGCAAGCCTGCCACCAAAAAGGCAGCTAAATGAAGTACCCTAAGTGGCCTGACACTGATATACATTTGCCAGGTCTTGGAGTGGCTAACTATGTGCTGTGCCAGTGTTTTTCCAGCAGTGAAGCTGCAAGTGATATCACAGAAGCTGCATTTTCTGTCTTTGCTATTCTTTTCTCCCTTCCTTTGGTGGGTGCTTGTCTTGTTTTGTCTTCTTACAAACCAGGATCTGATTTTAACCACAACAATGACAGCTACAGTCCATATAAATTAAATTCTTCTGTTTCCCCCAAAATGACAGTTATTGTCATCTTTAATTCCATCTAAAAACTGTCAAACAAAGGGGTTTTCCTCTGATGATTCTCTCCAGATAAAGGGAAACGAAACAAGGGACGTTGTTAAAATTATTTAATTCTTTACATTTCAAATGTTTTAACTGTTTTACCTTCTTTTCTTTAT
This sequence comes from Gopherus flavomarginatus, assembly GCF_025201925.1. Taxonomy (NCBI): domain Eukaryota; kingdom Metazoa; phylum Chordata; order Testudines; family Testudinidae; genus Gopherus; species Gopherus flavomarginatus. The sequence goes on from NC_066617.1 coordinate 222,381,053, forward strand.
GTCATGGTACAATACCCCACTCTGAACCTTAGCGTCCAAAAGATGGGGTACCAGCATGAGTTCCTCTAAGCTCAATTACCAGCTTAGTACTTGTAGCGCTACCACCAACCAGGAATTCCAGTGCCTGGTACACTCTAGTCCCCCCAAAACCTTGCCCGGGGACCCCGCAAGACCCAGACCCTCTGGATCTTAACACAAGGAAAGCAAACCCTTTCCCCCACTGTTACCTCTCCCAGACTTCCCCACCCTGGGTTACCCTGGAAGATCACTGTGATTCAAACTCCTTGAATCACAAAACAGAGAGGACAATTCACCTTCCTCTCTCCTTCTCTTTCCCCCTCCCAGACTCTTCCTGAGAGAGAAAGTAATCCTGACACAGAGAGAAATTAGCCTCTCTCTCCCCCTTCCCTCCTTTCTCCCCACCAATTCCCTGGTGAATCCAGACCCAGTCCCCTGGGGTCTCACCAGAATAAAAAAAACAATCAGGTTCTTAAACAAGAAACTTTTAATTAAAGAGAAAAAATTATCTTTGTAAATTTAAAATGGAATAGGTACAGGGTCTTTCAGCTGTAGACACTGGGAACACCCTCCCAGCCTAAGTATACAAATACAAATTAAAATCCTTTCAGCCAAATACACATTTGAACTCCTTCCAACCAAATACACATTTGCAAATAAAGAAAACAACCATAAGCCTAACTCACTTTATCTACCTAGTACTCACTAGTCTGAACTTATAAGAGCCTGGATTGGAGAGAAACCTGGTTGCACATCTGCTCCCTCTGAGCCCCCAGAGTGAATAACAACCAAATTCTAACAGCACACACAGAAACTTCCCTCCCTCAAGATTTGAAAGTATCCTGTCCCCTGATTGGTCCTCTGGTCAGGTGACAGCCAGGCTTACTGAACTTGTTAACCCTTTATAGTCAAAGAAATATAAAGTACTTCTGTGCTATTAACTTTTCTTATCTGTTTATGACACTTTATCTTTAAAAAAGATTAAAAGGATTTTTAATGCCATGTTTACTGTGGTACTAAAGAGGCTGATGTCTCTGTATACCAAACCCCAAACCTCATTTAACACTGTTTCATGTTAGATAGCGACTGTGTTGTATTAACACCTTGGACTCTTTGGGCCCCTATATGCCATCTAAATTAATACAACAGAACTTAACCAGCAGTGATAGATAACAAAACCCCCTAATGGTTCACCTGCATTGGCCAATCAACAGCCTGGGTGACTGAAGTATTCTGTTTGTCTACAGAACAGGTTTATCTACAGAACTACATTGTCCCACAAAGGAGCTGTAATATTGCAAACATGTGCAACATCATTGCGGACCATGTTATGTTTTATGTTTAAAGCATGTAAACCTCAAAAACCATTATAGTGAGATGAGTTAGACCAGTGGTTCTCATCCAGGGGTATGCGTACTCCTTGGGGTACTCAGAGGTCTTCCAGGGGATACATCAACTCATCTAGATATTTGCCTAGTTTTACAACTGGCTACAGAAAAAGCACTAGCCCAGTCAATACAAACTAAAATTTCACACAGACAATGACTTGTTTATACTGCTGTAAGTACCATACATTGAAATGTAAGAACAATATTTATATTCCAATTGATTTATGTTATAATTATATGGTAAAAATGAGAAAGTAAGTGATTTTTCTGTAACAGTGCGCTGGAACACTTTTGTATTTTTATATCTGATTTTGTAAGCAAGTAGTTTTAAATGAGGTGAAACTTGGGGTACACAAGACAAATCAGAATCCTGAAAGGGGAATAGTAGTCTGGAAAGGTTGAGAGCCACTGGGCTAGACAGTATGAGCTGTAGAATATTGATAGCACTTTGTATCAATACAGCTGATATGTATTTGTCTGTTCCTCGTCTTGATCACTGCGGGAGGAGTGTGGGTAGGATCCTGCAGCATCTGGAATCACTAGGGGGTAATGGGATGATTAGTGCAAGATCCCAAGTCTAGCTATGTAAATTCCCAGCTTTTGAAGCTTGATCCCCTGGGAAATAGAGTGAGAGACTGGTTTCACTTGTTTTCAGGAAGCTGGGGGACAAAGCAGGACTTCGGGAATAAAAGGCTGAGTTAAAACAAACTCAGAGTCTTCTTTTTGTTTAGCAAATGAACAAGACCTTCAGTCCAAGGAAATACCCCAACCCTTACTGAAGAGTTGGCTTCCTAGACATCCTATGTGGAAGCTGAATGTTTTCCGAACTGTTTAGTAAGGAGGTAGAAACTTGTTTGTTTGTTATATATTTTTTCTGTAATGCTTTTTTGCTAAGAATAAATCAATGTTTTGTTTAGAGAACCATATTGTCACTTGTAATTGCTGGAAAACCCTGGTCATTGTCCTCAGAAAGGAAGCAAAGCACAGGTGCTGGCTGTTAGGCAGACTGCCTTGCTGTGCAGCCTTAAAACCCCCGGGCTGAGGCGAGTGGGATAAGGGTTCCTGCTCAGAGACAGGTGAAGGCTGGAGAAATGACTAGGCACTCCTAGAGAGGACCATGGAGAGGGAATACAGGTGCAGTTACCCTGAAAGTGTGTCAGGTATATCAAAGTGATCTGGAGATGCAATTTGTATAAGGATAGTTCTATCTCTCTATCCTAGATACTTATATAGATCCCCTTATGATAGTCTCTGAGCTCCTCATTATCTTTAATGTATTTATCCTCACATTACTCTGTGAGATAGGAAAGTACTATAAACCTCATCGTGCAGATGGGAACTGTGGCACAGAGAGATAAGTTGACTTGCCCAAGGACATCCAGGAAACCTGTGGTGGAGCAGGGAAGTTTTCTATTCTTAGATCCTGGGGTAGGATTTCTACCGTCTCATATGAAGCTTGTGTTCTTGTGAACTATATTGTTTTTAATGGCCCCAAAGGGCAGTTAAACTAGCAAGGAATGCTGGTGCATCATACACTAGCGCAGGGGTTCTCAAACTGGGGGTTGGGACTTGTCAGGGGGTCACAAGGTTATTACATGGGGGGGTTGCAAGCTGTCAGCCTCTATCCCAAACTCTGCTTTGCCTCCAGCATTTATAATTGTGTTAAATATATTAAAAAGTGTTTTTAATTTATAAGTGGGGGCTCACACTTGCTATATGAAAGGGGTCACCAGTACAAAAGTTTGAGAACCACTCGTCTAGCCCCTAGAGCTGGACATGAAACAGTTTTCCTGCACTATAAATATTTTAAGAGTGCAAACTTTTCCCTATCACAAACTTGACCGAAAAGTCAAACTCTTGAAAGTCTTTGTGAACTGACACTCTAATTTGGAGTGTGTGCGTTTTGTTTTGTGTTTCATTCTGGTTAGTCTACTCAGCTTGCTTTTCCAAATGAAAAGCCATTTTGAATTAGAAAACTGGAATTTTTCATTATGATAATGTCAAAACAAAACATTTCCACAATTTCAAAACTTTGTTTTCTTGTTGTTTATTTTCGAGTCAGGAAATTCTTCAAACCAAAACTCTGTTTTGGAAACAGTTTCAATTTTGGTAAATTGACATTTTTCTAAGAAAAAACGATTCATTGAAAAAGTCCCAATTAGTTTTACTAGCCAAATACCCCAGTCCATGGAGTACTCATATGCCCATAGTGAGGGATGGAGGTGGGGGTGGAGTGGCTCAATATTCCCTCATGCCAGGGGACTCCATATTTACAAACAAAGGGCAGATTTCGAAGAACTACTTGCCTAGAATGAGGGCCAGAGTACAACCTAATACATTCAAAGATGTAGCTTCAGTTGTTGCTTTACTAGTTCATGACGCTAATTTATTGTCCTCTAAACTCCCATAATGCCCATTTTTCACAAACTTAAGTTCATGCTACTTTGTATTTTCAAACCTGTTACACTTCTAAATAATTTTGATGCTCTGTTTTATCTTGTATCCCACATGGGGTACACATCATAATCATGTCCCTTTAATCTGACTTTTTCCTAAATTCTTAGTGATATGACCTTGATTTGTTACTCTGATATGCCTTGTTGGTCTCTTTTCTGCTTTTGCCAGTTCACATCCTTGTAGGCATACACAACCCCAAATTGTGGTTTATATGTCAGGTTTAATCTCACTAATCCTTACAGTGCCATTCTGATATTTGCTGATTTTGAATTTTTCTGCTCTAGTGACATATCTAAGGTCTTTGTTTACAAGATTTTATTGGGAAAATCCCATTTTTCCCCCCGAGGAAGAAAAACAAAACAAAAAAAAGAAAGAAAAGAAATTGGCTGAGCCCGGTGGGAAACGCTGCTGGTCCTGTTCCTTAACAGCTAGTTTAATTGTCGACAGATAGTTGTCATGTATAAATTTAGCGTCACATTTATTGTGAATTTTGATCCAGACCTAATATCTTTGTTTGGAGAAAGAGAACAGAACAAAGGACCCTGAGCCAAATCTTTAACTGGAGTAAGTTGAAGTGACTCCATTGAAGTCAAGGGAGTGACTTCAGTTTACACCAGTTGAGGATCTGACCCAATATTGTTTAGAAATACAGAAGTCTTCCTTGTCAGCTACATGTAGTGTGGAATTAAACTACATTTTTCAGTGATGATTTGCTTCTATGAAGCTGCCAATCACTAAAATAATAATACACTATACATTATTTTTTCAGCAACATAAACTCCATGCTTTGAATTAGACTATTTTTTTTTAATTTCCCACTGGAATATTATATGGTAGAATAGGAAGTGTAGCAAGAAGTCTCCTTTTCATTTACAAAACAGACCACTTACCTAATTGGAGTATAAAGAGATTTAGCCAATTCACGACTGTTTTCAAGGTAACAGTCTTAAAATACTGTGGGAACAAAGACAGAAGAAGGGGAGCTGCTCACCTATTGTAGCCCCAATGATAATTTATTATATGAAAGACTTGTAAGTGAAACTTTGAAAATAAAATAATTAGTCAGATCCTGGACCCATTGACGCTGCTTTGCACTAATGATGCAAAACAGCTATAAAGCTGGAGCCGCCACATCCAGCACAGAGCCACCACAACAGCTTCTGTGCTACCCTTCCTTCTGTCTCCATTTTAGGGAACACAAGATAAAATATGTCACAGTGCAGTACAACAGAACCTGTATTCCCTTCTTGTGGTCCATCAATGGGATCCACTCTTAGGCTTCTGGCTCCCTAGCCATCACCTCTCTTAGATGGAGACCCGCGTCTCTCTCCCTCCTGACCAGAATATTTTCAGGCTTTGCAGTTCCCTGCCTAAACAGTGTGTTCCCCAACAAGACAGATTGCCTAAACATGCTAGCTTTTGTGCTTTTTCTTCCCCTCAGAGGCTGTGAATAGCTATAAGTTACCACACAGCTCCTTCTAAGCAAGCATATTTATTTTTAAGGTAAAAGCACTACAGAGAAAACATGTTAAAAACATACAAGAATCTACACACATGCTAATGTGGTTAGAAGTTCATAACCACTTCATCTCAGAACAAGCACACCCAATAATAAGTCAATCTTTCACTTACACAGAGAAACATAAGAATGGCAATATGCGTCAGACCAATGAACTAACTAGTCCTATATCCTGTCTTTCAACAGTGGCCAATGTCAGGTGCATCAGAAGGAATAAACAGAACAGGGTAATTATCAAGTAATCCATCCTCTGTCACTCAGTCCCACCCAGCTTCTGGCAGTCAGATGCTTAAGGAAACCCAGAGCACAGGGGTACATCTCTGACCATCTTGGCTAATGGCCACTGATGGACCTATCCTCCATTAACTTAGCTAAATCTTATTTGAACCCAGTGTGACAGATCCAGACCAGTGGGGTCCAGGATTCTGGTAGAGGGCAAATATATTGGCCACTGGATGAGTAGTTTTCTGTTGCCTGAGTGACTAGAGCAGGGGCTGCACTAGAGTAATCAGGAACCTGCTAGAACGAATTAAGGCAGACAGGCTGATTAGAACACCTGCAGCCAATCAAGGCAGGCTAATCAGGGCACCTGGGTTTAAAAAGGAGCTCACTCCAGTCAGATGAGGGGGAGTCAGAGTAGAGGAAGTGTGTGTGAGGAGCTGGGAGCAAGAGGCAGAAGGAGCTGAGAGTGACAGGGTGTGCTGCTGGAGGACTAAGGAGTACAAATGTTATCAGACACCAGGAGGAAAGTCCTGTGGTGAGGATAAAGAAGGTGTTTGGAGGAGGCCATGGGGAAGTAGCTCAGGGAGTTGTAGCTGTCATGCAGCTGTTACAGGAGGCACTATAGACAGCTGCAATCCACAGGGCCCTGGGCTGGAACCTGGAGTAGAGGGCGGGCCCGGGTTCCCCCCAAACCTTCCAACTGCTGATCAGACACAGAAGGAGCTGACCCAGACAGTGGGGAAGATCAATTAGGTGAGCAAATCTGCCAATAAGCGCAGAACCCACCAAGGTAGAGGAGGAACTTTGTCACACCAGTTATACTTTTGGCCTTCACAACACTCCTGGAAATGAATTCCACGGATTGATTGACTTACTGAGTTGTGTGAAAGCATACTTTCTTAAGTATGTTTTAATCTGACTGCCTATTAATTTCACGGGGTGACCTCTGGTTCTTGTGTTACGTGAAGGAGTAAATAACACTTCCTTTTTCACATTATCCATATCATTCATAACAATATTGGGTCCAGATGTCAGAATTTTCATTCTCCTCTCCCCAATGTATTTCCTTAGAAAACCACATAACATTGTCACAAACATTTCTTTGTGCATGGAACATTTTTTAAAACAATCCTTTGAAGCTTGTGACATTTTAAAAGATTTACATTGGCCATGTCTCCCCCCTTGACCAGTTATCTTAATTCTCACAATAATACATAAACTTTGTATTCAATACAATAGACTTCAAAGAGACTTAAACTTATTGAATTAAGTTTATTTCAAGGATATTGCAGAAATTTGCCCTGTCTGTCACAAAGTGCTATTTTGCCTTTACTCAGTTGTATTTTATTTAGAACAGTTGTGGGCTGTATAGAGTAGCTTACAACTGAGTGCCAATCCCAGGTCAGACTGTCAGAAAACAAGGCAAACATCCCAAACTTGTGGTATATTCTATAATTAGATTTCAGTAAGCCCCGATAACTAATGTGCACTCCTGTATTAATATATCCATTTTACCGTGGAGCCACAAACAGTCCCCTTACACTCTCCAGCTCATCTTGCTGCCCAGACAAATTAGACTTTGTGATGAAAGGTTATTAAAACCAAAAATCATCTCATACTATGTTACTGCCAATCCTAAATGACTGGTCACATACCTCAGGTCAACAGATACTGTCGATCTCACACCAAAAAGAATGTTGTCAGCCAATTTTTCTAGTAAACTAACTAAAGGTTTATTAACTAAAAAAAGAGAATGAGAGATATTGAGAGGTTAAAGAAAGTAAAATACATTAACTGGTGAGTTCAAATTTGTAAAGCCAAAGTGATAGCAGAGATGTAGTAATCTGCTAGTTTTCCATAAATCTCTCAGTGGATCTCTGTCTTGCATCTGAAATGCTTCCTGAAAATGTCCAAGCAGTTTAGAGATACAGGATCATTCCATAGGCTGATTCTTACAGCTGTCTTCTCTGGAAGATCTGGCAAGTGTTTCCATCACAGCAGGGGCTTTTTCTCTGACTAAATGCAGACTGGGTCCGTGGATTTGCCATTGTTGAACCTAATGACCCATGCTTTGAAGTTAGCATGCTTCTTTATTTACAGTTCCAATGCTCCAGTCCTGTTTGATGCATTTAGTTACAGCAATCCAAACAATCTTTCATTAGTTTTCATGAAGTTTACACATCGTGTAAATCCTCACTAATATACACTTTTGCTCTAGGATTAAGTAAGTATGGAGTATACATAATGTAATGGAATAGCAAACAGCAGGTTATACATAAGTGAAGACAATAACATTAATATTTTGTTGACATCTACACAGAAGTTAATTGTCTTATGCCTCCTAGACCACTTTACATTTCTTTAATATTCACCCGCAAGTGAATTGTCCTACGGCTTTGATTTGAGTTGATCTGGCTGTATCACGTTGAGCTGATCTGTCAGTGTCACAGACACAAACAATGCTTCTGGTATTTGAGAAATATTTTTTTTCCTTTTAATTTAAAGTTTTATTTTAATTTCTTTCTGGTGGTTTTTTTTTGCTTTGTTTCCTATACTATACCTGAGCCCGCAAAGCAGCAAGACATCAAGTGAATGTCCCTGAAACTGCGATGAGTTTCAATCCAGCAAAGCCAGTAAGCATGTGTTTAAGTATGTGAATAGTTCTACTGCCTTCAGTGGGGCCACTCGCATCCTTAAAGTTAATTGTGTGCTTAATTTCTTGCCTGGATCAGGGCCTAAACATGGAATAACTGTAAAGGTCACCAGTTCAGGTTTGCTAGGGTAGAATAGCATTGAGACATCCCTGGATGAAGCATCAATTTTGTAAGTCACAAGATTATACGATCCCTTTCCAGTCAATGTGCTCTAGGTGTTCAAAAATAACTTAATTCACGATCTACTGTTTAGGAAACTTGTTCAAGACTAGTTTAGATCTTGTATCATTATGATTGATTGATTTGTTCAATCTTGAGCCATGACTACATATTGGTGCCCTAAAGAGTTTGCAGTTTAAAGAGAAATTTTGGAGATGGGTGATTGTCATGGTATAATTCCCCAATCTGAACCTTAGAGTCTAAAAAATGGGGTACCAGCATGAATTCCTCTAAGCTTAATTACCAGCTTAGATCTGATAAACTGCCACCACTCAAAAATATAGTGTTTTGGGCACTCTGGTCCCCCCAAAAACCTTCCCTGGGGACCCGAAGACCCAAATTCCTTGAGCCTTACAACAAAAGGGAGCAAACCATTTCCCCCCTTTTCTCCTTTCTTCCTCCCAGATCTTTCCCGCCCTGGGTACACTAGGAGATCACCGTGATTCAAACTCCTTGAATCACAACACAGAGAAATCAGGTTTTTTTCCCCTCTTCTCTCCCTCTCCCAGGCGTTCCCTCCCTGGGCTATCCTGGAGAGATAGACAGATTCAAGCTCCGTAAATCTAAACAAAGAGATTCCACCTTTCCCCCTCCCTTCTTTCTCCCTGTTTCCCACCAATTTCCCGGTAAGTACAGACTCAATTCCCTTGAGCCTCAACAAGGGGAAAAAATCAAACAAGTCTTGAAAAGCAAAACTTTTAATAGAAAGAAAGAAAATAGTAAAAGTTTTCTCTGTAATGTAGATGGTAAAAGTTACAAGGTCTTTCAGCTTATAGACACTAGAGAGAAGCCTCCCCCCAGCAAAATACAATTTAAAATACTCCCAGCAAACTACAATTTAAAATACTTCCAGCAAACTACACATTTGCAAATACAGAAAACAACCAAAAGACTAAACTCACCTTTTCCTAGTACTTACTAAAATTATTAGTATTAGAATAGAAGAGATTTTTTCAGAAAGATTGGAGGAATCTGCTTACATGTCTGGTCCCTCTCAGAATCCAGAGAGAACAAAGCAAAACCCAAAAAACACAAACAAAGGCTTCCCTCTGCCGAGATTTGAAAGTATCTTGTTTCCTGATTGGTCCTCTGGTCAGGTGTTTTTGGTTTACTGTTTGTTAACCCTTTAATGTAAAAGAGACATTAACCCTTAACTATCTGTTTATGACAGTGATATAGAAATATTGACAGGTGAGGAAGATAATTTTAGCAATTACATTGTGGATAAGCAGAGAGGAATGATATGTGTATCAGGTGGGCAGTATTCAAAGTAGGAGATAAGGGCATGGGTAAGATTTTCAGATGACAGGAGAGAGGGGAGGGGTTAGATTTTCAGTATCTTGTGGATGAAGAATGGCAAAATTGGGGCACTTGTGCGGATGTATTAAATATATCAAATATATTGAGATTGTAAAATGGGCCAAATTATCAAAACCAAGTGCAATGACATATGTAAAAGACATATGTAACAGCTGTGCCTGCAGAATCTTGTGTTTCATGTACTAATCAGTTGCTGTAATTGTTCCTGCACACAGCTATTCACCATTGCAGTTCTATCATTCCAAAAACAACTGTGAGATCTAGGCAGTCCTAGTGAAGTTTTCTGAGAGGCATTAGACTGAAATTTGAAAATTTGCCCAAATAGTTTCTTTTTAGAACAAAAATATGTAGTAAACCGCATAATTTTATGAAGGTCAATTTGTACTTGACTGCAGGAGAAAATCAGAACATTCCATGTCTTGGCCCAGACAAGCCTTTAATAGGATTTAAGAAATCCCTCTTCTCTCAAAGTCCTAACATATTCCTTTCCTTTATTCTTGCTGCTATATTCAGTATGGTGCCAACCTTACAGACATCCCTGACATGAAATGTGGGTGACTGCTTCTCTTCACATGCATGTAATTTTAACCAATCAAGTATTACTCTGTAGGTGAGTGATTATTTTTGTTTATTAGTCACTCAGAGAACTGCTAAATGCTGCATAAATGTTGGCATAAAACTGCCTTTATTTTTAGTAATATGTTCAACTCATTAAACGTGTCAGGCACTGTACAGATGGTGGGGAAATGGCCCAGATTAGCAAGTTATTTGTGTTCTTGTGTTCAAATTCTTAAAAATATACATACCTAAATGGCAGCTACCCACAAGACAGCTTTATTTGTGTGACCTGATAAAATCACCACAGGTGACAAATTCACCTTGGCAGCATCTTAGGGGTCATTTCCTCACACAGCATAAGTAGTTTCCCTATATTTTAGGCAAACTACATTTCCTTCAACATTGTCCAAGCTGGCAGTCTCCTTCTATCTAATTTTCACTTCAACACATATGTTTTATTGAAAGTAAACTTCTCCATGTCTCCCTCTTATAGTGTCTGCCTCTGGCTAGTGGTGAAGCACAGCTTTAGATTTTGAACTTGTTGTTCTGAATGGCGCTTGACAATATTAAGGCTATGGAGACACTAGAAAAAGTTCTTTTAGTTCTTATTGTTCTTCAACAGCAGTTTTCAATGACACAGACAGTTTCTCATCTAGGCCCAAATTTAAAGTCATGTTGAGGATAATGGAGTCTAAGCACTTTACTCAATTGGAATCTTAAAGTTCCATCAACCTTGAACATCTGATATCTGGGTTCCTTGGGGTTTGTTCTGAGTGAGTGTTCTGTTTCAGAATGAGTCAAACCTGAGTAGAAGCATGACAGATGGTGTGAAACTACAATGCACTTCCGTTATTTTATTTTTTCCCAGGGTCCTCTACAAGTATTCTGCTTTCATACAATAGGATTCTAATTCCTTCCTGCAGGTGATTCTTGAAACACTGCAGCAGTGTCAGTACTGAGCGTATGAGGGAGTCTCTTACCAGAAGGTTACTTTTCTTTCCTGAGCTCCAGCAAAATTTGCATCCAATGAAACACACACACGCACACTTGAATTAGGAGCACTGGACAGATTGCCTCTATTCTCAGTTCTGTGACACAGAGGCCCGTTGGTGATTCACTACTCGGTGTTGGCTACTTTTGGAAGGACTGACATACTCAGTACACCTAACACACAATTGTCATGGTATATATAAAAATGTGGCATGTAACATATCACTGGAAAACTAATAGCTCACAGATCACTATTATTCTTGTATATATAGGGTATGTAAAGCAGTATACATTTGCTAGAATTATGTTCTCAAAATATGTTTGTGAAGCAATGCAGAAGCACAGTCTGCCTTAGACAAAGGAAGGTGTATTTGCTTATCTGATTAGCCTAATCATCATAAAGAGACAGTGAAGGTGCATTTACATATAAGGTAGAAATCATTAAGCGAACAAGGGGAGGAGGGAACCACCCAATTGTCACCAGCAGGGGAAGAACTAGCATTCAGTCTTTACCAACCGCATGGCACCTCTTCCCAGCAGGAAAAAGGGAATTTTTGAAACATTTGAAAGGTTTAGTGGTCTATAAACACAGGACATTGAGCCTCAAATGATAAGCAATTGAAGCAAGTGATTGTATTACTGTATTATAAAAGTGTATTGAGTAAGGTATTTTATGAAAGCCTGTGTGGAAATGTGTGTATTCACACAATATAAGGAATTATGGATACTTTTAATTCTGGCCAAACACAGGGACAAACTGGTTGTCTCCTAGATGGGAGGGAAGATGCCTATCTACTTGTCTTCAATATAAATTAAGCATTATGGAATCAAAACAATGGAAGCCCCATTTTCATATGAATCAGCAGAGAGATGGGAAATCTACAGGAAAGAACAGCAGAAAGTCTTCCTGCCTCTTGTAACAAGATAAATGAGCTTTGGAAGATATATAAGCAGAACAGGAAGCTATTTTGGATCCATCACTTGGAAGTTTAATGGGGCCAGAGCTCTTGAAATCAAAGAATGTTGGATTCTTCAACCAAGGGGATTGAAGTCTCTGGGAACTGAGTTTGGGTGAGAAATCTTCTAAGGCAAAGATTGTAACTTGCTGGAAAATATTTGTCTTAGAAGCATAGTTTTGCTTCTGTTTGTTTGTAACCTTTTGTAATTGATACTTGCTATCAGTTAATCTTATGTCCTTTTGTTAAATAAACGTGCTCCAGGGCTCAATATAACTGGGAAGTAATGAGCTGTAATAAAATAATAAAATAAAATAAAAAAAAATAATTGAAAATTTTCCAGTATCAAAATTATTTTCAAATCAAGATTTGATTTAGTTCTCGTTCTCTCTCTCTCTCTCTCTCTCTCTCTCTCTCTCTCTCTCTCTCTCTCATTTTAAGCAGTTTTCCCTTACCTAATGTAAAGCCCTCAACTCTTCCTTCAGTTTAAATTCCACCAGATAGTCCAAAGTATCCAATCCATTAGTGGTAGCGAGATAATGCATTTAATACTAAAATTTCATCTAGGAAGGTTAGTGGGTACATGAATAGGCAGATGCACCTGAATTTTCTTGACCCAGATATAAACCCATCTTCAGTTATTTTCTGTACACTATGTTAGTTTCCTTTTCACAGGAAATACTTTATGAAGAAGCATGTGATCATCAATATGAGCACAAACAGAAAAATGAAGATTCATGCTTGCATTAACAACCTCATTTTCAAGGAGGATTACTCTCATATGCAAAGATCAATGAAGGTATTATTAAATCTACTAGCCCTTTTGCTTTCCTCTGCAAAGCTGATATTGCCAATTATTTTAAAGATGTCCAAGTCTAATTTAAGTGGAATATTTTTTGCTTGAAGTGGAGATATGTTGAATATTTTATAGCAAGCTAGGTTCTGAAACAGTTCTAAACTGTGTAATACCTCATACAAAGTCATTGTGCTAAAAGCAATCATTTTAATAACAATCCATCTCACTATCAGTTTTGTCAACTATATAGACTTTCACTCCACCCCCCATAAATGCTTTCCTCTTTTCCTCTGAAAAAAAGCAAACAGACTGTGAATCAATTTACCCTGGTTTGCTAATATTTCCATACCAATTCTAATTCTAGTGTATTTGAATACCCTAGTTCATATGCTACCTCAAGCAACTGGTTGGTTCCTTCCCCTTTACTATGTAAAACATATATTTGTCTCTACAAAGTTGATCAAATCTGTTACACACAAATGCATGAGACAGTAGACAGTGAATGGCTTGTATTGTACTACTTAGGGTTAGAGTCACCTGTATGTTCTTCTTGTCCTGGAGCAGCAAAACAATAAAAAAATGCTGGTGTAACCAGTCAGTTTAAGCTAGATCTACAGCTGCTTTGTACAGCTAGAATAATGCAAAACAGTCACAGGGTACTAGTACATTTGGCTGCTAATATATCTTTGAATATACTATTATAAATCTGAGCTAATTTTTTTGAAGTTTACCATTTTCCCCTGACTTTTGTGTAAGGTATGTGTGTGGGTGATTTTGTGAGCATCGTCAGGAATAGGTGTTGAACCAGGGCTCTCCACAATAAAAAGCATGGGCTATTATAACTTGAGCTAAGGTATGAAGCAGAGTCCTGTCCTCTGTGGATCAGACTCAAAAGGAGACGTGTGCAACACCTGGTTATAATTCCTCACTTTCAGCTTGTAGAGAGGGTCTTAACACATTCCTCTAGTTCATGGGTACTGATTAAGAAAGAAGGAGCTTCCTATCCTTCACTTTTTCTTTGGTCCTCTTCTTCCTCTCTCCCTCATATTTGACATCTGCTTATTCAAGATTGTCAGATAAACGGTACCATAGGAATCTCTTGAATGGGTCAGTCAAAGCAAACCTTTAATAATCCATTTCAGACTTATGGTTGGCAATGTAAACTTGGCCCCATAATCTATCTTTAACTAGATAGATGATATTTTATCACTGACATATATATGTCAGTAAAATATATTCTATTTTAATCATATCAGTGATATTTGTGTGCAAGGGCTTTGATAAAATGTATGCAAAATGTAGGCTTTCTCACACAGGTATAGATTTAGGATTAGGCTTTTCGGTAACTGTCTTGAATGCCGGTGGAAAAATGCAGAAGTCTTGGTACTGTAAGGCATCACAACTGTGGTCTGTTGAAAACTGTGCTGAAAATTGTAAGTTATTGTGACCCTGGCAGTCCCTCAATGCCGGCTTGCAATGAGCCCATCATATTGTAACTCACAAGGCCTGACACACTCATTGTCCCCGCATACTGTTGTCATAGTATATATCTTAAAGGTATCATGAAAGGTATCATATGCAAACAGGTGACATTATGGTCCCGAAAATCATTGTCTGACATATGTATGGGTTTTATACAATGAGTTATTGGCGTATGCTGGAAATAATAGTCTTAAAATGTTATTGACAAGCAGAGCAGGAATCAAGCCTGCCCTACACAAAGGAATGTGTATTTACCTGTCGGACAGGTAAAGGACAATAGAAGTACATTTACATATAAGTTAAACAAAGCCATCAAGATAAGCAACTGAGGGCAAAAACCATTTAACAATTATTCCAGGAGACAGAATCTGTACCCCAGGAAACCTTCCTGGCTCTTGAGGCAGCGACAATGGACTTTGAAAAATATACAGAGAGTGAAAAGACCTTTTAGTTATCCATCACAGAAGGGACAATAGGGTAGAACACCCTTTGAGCCTATGAAAGCAGGATCCTCTTGACTTGAAAGGCTAGTGAGAAACTGCTTAGGCAAGGACTGTAACTTACTAAAATTAAGTTTTAATCACAGAACACCTATTTTGCTTTGTTTGTAACCATACCTGCCTTCTATTCCAACTATCACTTAAATCTCTGTTCTTTCTTAATAAACACATTCTTGTTTTATTACAAAACCATTTCAATGCTGTATATTGAACTATAAGAGGAGTCCTTGGCTAGCCAGACAAGCTGGTTTATACTCTGTCTCCTTTCTACACATTAGAATTTGCTTTATGGGGTAAGAAATCTCTGGTTGTTCAAGTGGCACTGTAGATCTTTGTCTAGTGAGAGGGCCTGTACATCGCAGAGAGATGTCTCTGGGGAACTCAGGAATTGGGATACACAGAGGGGTAAAACAGGAATTCACAATTCTGGATACTCTGAGCAGTACTTCACAACTATCACTTTAAATTCCCTGCAGTTTTCCTGGTCCTGCTTGCAAGCTCTTCAGGGAAATGCATGATCTGGGTCCAACAGCAGGCAGTTTGCTATGAGCCAGCCTATAAGAAGATGAGATGAGTTGTGCATCTGTATTTTAGGTATCAGCCTGATTTCTGTCTCTCTGATTTTGCTTCATGTGTGTTAACGTTCTGGAACCTAAGAAATAAAGTAGTGCTATGTTTCATCCTTCCAGCAACAGAATTTATTTTTTTATCAAATGTCTCTATATGTGTGCTGGGAACATAACACAGTGATCCTCATAGAGTACTTTAAATCATATTGCCCCTATATTGTCCTAGCATATTGCTTCTACAGACCTAGATCCTACTGTACCATTTGAACAACCAGAGATTTCCTCCCCTGTAAAGCAAATTCTAATCAATAGTAATGAGTTGCTGTGACATAGATTCTCTTTTTGCACACAGGACTAGAATCTTAAAGACTCCAGGATTGTGTACTCAGACTGTGCAGAAAAATTCAGTGGAGGAAGTATGCACAAAGACTATGTTTCGGATCTGCAGCTTCATGGTAGGCGATTAAGAAGAATCCAGTTGTCACTTCCTCATCATGGAATAAGTTTGAAAATGAATTTCTTCAGAGAAATCTAGGGGCCATCATGCCAGTTGAAAATAGTCCCATTAGAGCTCTAGGTACATCTTCTTTCATCTACAACATATGTATTGTATCAAAGGCTGGAGGGAGAGGGTGGTGTAAGAGCCAGCTATGCTGTTTTCTACATGGGGACTTCCTCATTCTGAGAGAATTCCTGAATGAGGTAATCTGGAAGCACTGTAAATCCTTCAGACCAACTGAGTTGCCCAAAGAGGGTCAAGTGAAAGAGGAGAGTCGATCCTAAATTTTATTTTTTAATTCAGTGCACAATATGCATAACACTTTTTAAAAAGCATTAGCTGTATTTTGGTAGCTAAAGAATACAAGGTAAGCATATTCATAATACTTTACGTATTGTACACCATCTACAGAGGAAAGTAATGTCACTTCAGATCTAGCAGAAGACAACTCAGTTCATGCAAGTCAATTAATTCTTCTATTCTCATTTTTCTTTTAGGACATAATATCCTTCCAAACTCAGGTTAATTGACTTGGCAGGTTGGTTCAGGTCAGCAGGAGGAAAGCCTACAGTTCTGTCACTCACCAGCAGGTTTTATTGCGTAGTGGGATATTTCAAGAGATGGTAAGGATTTGGGTGAAATAATTTGTGAAAGAAAAGGATTCAATAAACCTTTTAAAATGGGTCTTCTACATGTTGGGATTTGATCTATTTACCACATAGTCAAGACTGCTTTTAGATGAATTATCCTAATAAGGATTTTATTTTTTCCTTTTTAGTATGATCATTTGTTTAAAAGCATTTCTTCTGGGTTATCTATCTTTTGTTTTTTGCCTGTAGGGCTGTTGTTCCTAGGAGTGCTTTTACAGAGCATTTGATCAATTTGTCCTATGCAGATGAAGGTACAGTATGCATGATGATATCTTTTGTATCTGCCATCTGTTTTATAATTCACTGCTATCTCTTGTACCATTTCTTACCTTAATAGAATTCAAAAGTCAAACATAGGCTTTTTATACTACATTTTGCTTTCAAGAGAAAATGCTAGTTCTCTCCCACCTTTTTATGTACTTCCAGATCTTTGCTACTGGAAGCGTTGGCAGTTGCAATATTATTTTCAGCAATTCCTTGACCTTTTGAAGAATTGTATATTTCCCTTTGAGATCAATAGCCATCTAGTGACAAAGTAGGGGGAATCAACCTTGTATAACTATAGAAAAGGATCTGCTGTAGTCAGCAATTGGTACACAAGTTTAAAAATAGGTGTAAAAATATCCATAGTGCATATTCAAGTTTATTCAAGTTTATTCTTCCCTGGTTTTTTTTTTTGAAAAATTTAGTCAAACCAATTACTAGAGCTATGTGAAATTCTGCATTTCCTTTTTGTCAGATTTCATAGGAACTCTGTACCCAGTTTTGCGTCCCATTAGTTTATACCACTGAAATTTCATTCTGAGTTTCAAATTTGAACAAAACAAAAGAAACTGAAAACAAAAGTTGGCCTTACTTTGTTTGCAGGTAGGCTCAGAATAGTGAAACTTGGTGAAACTCTTTCAAGTTTCAGGTTGCACTGGTCTGGGGGGGTTGTTACGACAATTTTGCACAGTTTTCTCCCTTACATCTAGGAAACAAAATCTGTGAGAAATACTGCATGCCATAGGATGTGCCAGCTAGAGGTAGAAAAATTTTATTTATTAATGCCCATGAAGCACAACAGGTTGAATTATTCATAAACTGAGCCATCTTTGTCTGCTGGTATGGTTTTTAGAGGCACTTCCTGACCGATATATGCAAACTATTCAAAAGGAAGCATGTCTTCAGAGTGCTCAGCCTTTGTGTTTTTGCTACATATGTTACTGTAAACTCTTTAAAAAATAAATAAATAAAGCAGGTTACTGCAGCTGTCTTAGCTATGCTGATTTATGTGACCATAACTTCTTGAATAATTTGATGGAAATAACAGCAAAGATCCCACACATATGAGTAACTCCTATCAATGGATTGCAATGTCATTGATATAGTGAATACATGATATATTTTTTTCTGGGCTAGTTTTCAAACAGAAATGGGAGTTTTCAAACAAGAACTTTTAATTATTTTATTTGTTAAACCTCATTTATCTATTTTTTTTAAAGTGTGATGTTTATAAGACACCTGTAGGCTAAATTAGAATGGTGGCCATTAAAAAGTTATCATGTTGGAAAAATTCTTGCCAAACATCTCAGAGGGGTATCTGGTATTACTATAGTTTTCCCCTATAGTTAAAATAGGAATATACCTGTAATTGTATTAGAGATGGTTGGCAAAAGTTCACTTTTTGAAGGTTTCCAGTGACATAAGAGCAATTTCTACTGTGCAATTTTAATATTTATAACAAAATTTCTACATTAACAATATATAAAATACTATTGAAAGATTTTTTTAAAGTACCATTTTCTTTCATTAGAAAGATAGCACCAGGCCAGCGCAGAGGAAATCTGTGTTCAAAGCCTGGTTCCTCCACAGATATCTTGAGTGACCTTGGGCAAGCCCTTCCATCATTCTGCGCTTCAGATCCCCATCTTTAAAACGGGGATAATATTGATACTCCTGTCCTCCCACCCTTTTGTCTATCTTGTTTATTTAAATAGTAAGCTATTCAGGATAGAGACTCTCTCTCTCTCTTTCTCTCTCCCATTATGTAATTTTACAGTGGCTATCATGTTGGGGTCCTGATTTCAGTTTGATCCTTTAGGCACTGCCATAATTCATACAATAAATAATATTAAAAAACAAATATTGACATGTCAAAGTGTCTGATTGTGCATGGCAAGGTGAAAGGAGCTCTCCTACTCTTGCAGAAGTATGCCAGATATACTTGATTAGGAATTTTCCCTTGAAATGACTTTCTGATGAAAAATTGTCTTTTTTGAAAAATCTAAATTTTCTCTAGGAAAAAATCAATTCTGAAAAAAAACAAACAAAAAAACCTATTAGGAAACTCAAAATGATGGCTGAGGCCTGGATCTTGTCAATTTTATTTTCTGCCCACAAGGAGAAAGTCAAATTGACAAGGCCTTTCCAGACAAGCAGCTGTCAAGCTGAATTATTCCATTTTGTTAGTCTCAAATTTATTTTCTAGAAATCCCTTCCTGTTAATCAAAAAAAAAATTTAATTTATCCTCCATCTGATATGACAACTTTTCAAAAAAAACTTGATTTTTTTCCCCCCAGGAAGGGATTACCACAGGGTTTCTCAAACAGGGGTCACAGCTTGTGTAGGGAAAGACCCTGGCGGGCCGGGCTGGTGTGCTTACCTACTCCATCTGCAGGTCTGGCCGATCACGACTCCCAGTGGCCGCAGAACGCTGCTCCAGGCCAGTGGGAGCTGCTAGAAGCGGCCCGGCCAAGGGACGTACTGGCTGCCACTTCCAGCATCTCCCATTGGCCCAGAGCAGCGATCGGCTGGACCTGCGGACGGGGCAAGTAAACAAACTGGCCCAGCCCGCCAGGGGCTTTCCCTACACAAGCAGTGACCCCTGTTTGAGAAACTCTGGATTACCATTTTCTGGCCAGCTGCTATCCCAGCCTTTGCAGACTCTCTAAGTTAAACTGGCGTTCACGCAGCCTGAGGAACATGCATATCTTTCTCAGGCATGTACACGGCAGCCTGCTGAAGTACCCTTGCTCTAGTGGGCACTCCCCTATTATTGCTAGAGAATTCTGGTAAAATCACTCAGGATGCTTCCAGGAGCTGATACTAGGGCACACAGTCGTGGGTATGTCCAAACAGTTGCAATATAGCTCCACAGGTTGGATAAACCATGATTAATTTTTCCTTTTAGTTGGATGATTTCTACATTGGAAAGAAAATCAAACTAACCTGCTTTTTAGTTTGTTTTTGTTCCACATTTGAACGGTTAAAGGGAAAATATAAATAGCTGCAGAATTTTGCCTGTCAGATAGAGTCTGAATATGAAGCTATTCTGTTCAAACTGAAGCAACTGTCATATAGTCAAGCCTTGAGTTTTCAATAAACCTGCACAACTGGAACTGGTCACAGAATTTTCAATCAGCTGCAAAACGGATGATGATTGTTTTATTCAAAATGCTGCACTGGCATGCTCTAGAAGGGACTTGGGCCAAGATGTTCAGTCATGGGTTTCAGAAGTCTGGTTCCTAAATCCATTCTGACTGTAGTGGAGGCTTCTGGGAACTCACGACTTTTGAAAACTAAGCCACTATTTAGGTGCTTAAGTATAGATGTGAATGCATAAACTTAAATATCCATTTTTTTAAACACTTGGCCATGACTTTTTCAACACTGGACATTTGATGGAGTATGTGATATTAGAAGCTGTGTTTTTAAGGGCCGAGGTAAAGAGTCTGGGCAGGAGGCTGTGAATCTCTTGCTACTATGCACAGCCAGCTTGAACCAGGTACTGAATAAAGCAGAGCTCTTGAAAGCACTTTAAATATTGTATGTTCAATGAACACACACCATATGCCATAGTTCAGTATTTAGAGAAAACGGGTGAAATCCTGCCCCCACTGAAGTCAATAACAAAACTTTCACTGACTTCAGTGGGGCTAGCATTTCACTCAACATCTCAGATTCATGCTACTCATTCATGAATTGCCACTCATAAAATGGTGACAAATATTTTAATATACTAAATGAAGAGGGAAAGGGGAGAAACACATCTAAGATGAGAGAATGTTAGAACTGAATCAAAATGAAGTGATTTTTTTTAAAGAAAATAAAAGATTTAAAAACTGGCTACTCCTCCACATCAAAAAGAAAAAGTGCCAGTCAGAAGAAAACACTGTGAAACTCTGACTAGATTTTCAATAATGATGCTATAAAAATGATGATCTAAAAGATTTTTAGAGGAATTTTTTCCTCTTCCCACGCATTCATATCAGACAAGAAAATGCTAAATGACAGCCTTTGGATGTCTCTTCAATAATGTAATTTTTAAACTTAATATCATTTAACACAAGGAAGAACACTCTTCATGGATAACCTCTGAATAATTCTGCATTTATTGTCCACCCAGATGTCTCATTGAAATTAGTTAATACATTAATTAGTAGAAATGAATTAAATTAACAAAATTTAGTGGGAATTCAGGGTATTAAAGGAAGGCAGAAGGGACCCATAATATTTAGTTTTGTGTCACCAGAGATGAGGCTGTTCTGTTGATATGGACCTGATGATCTTTTTTGGGAGGGTGGGGGGCTGAGGGGGTTGGTTTGTTTTCGGTTTTTTTTGGCAACTTCTTCTTAGTCAGTAATCATAAGGAGTAAAAAAAGAAAAATCCAGGAAATAATGGCCTTTGAATTTTTATAAATAATGCTGTCATAAACAGATAGTTAATGGTTCATGTCACTTTTACCTGTAAAGGGTTAAGAAGCTCAGTAAACCTGGCTGACACCTGACCAGAGGACCAATAGGGGGACAAGATACTCTCAGATCTTGGTGGAAGGAAGCCTTTGGTTGTGCTTTTTGTTTTGTTCATTGTTCACTTTGGGGACTGAGAGGGACGGGACATCATTCCAGGCTTTCCCAATCTTTCTGAATCAGTCTTTCATGTTTCAAAATTGTAAGTAATAGCCAGGAAAGGCGGATTAATCTTATGTTTGTTTTCTCAACTTCTAAATGGTTCTTTTCCTGGAAGGATTTTTTACCTCTGATTGCTGTAACTTTGAATCTAAGGCTGGCGGGGGGGTCCCTCTTGTCTATATGAATCTGGAAAATCAGCATTTTCCATCCTGATTTTACAGAGAATTTTTACCTTTTCTTTCTTTAATTAAAAGCTTTCTTTTTAAGAACCTGATTGATTTTTTCCTTGTTTTAAGATCCAAGGGATTGGGTCTGAACTCACCAGGGATTGGTGGGAGGAAAGGAGGAGGGATGGTTAATTCCTCCTTGTTTTAAGATCCAAGGAGTTGGATCGGTGTGAAGCCTCTCAAGGCAACACAGGGAGGGGAAAGTCTGGGGGGGAGGAAACGAGGGGGATGGTTAATTTCTCCTTGTTTTAAGATCCAAGGGGTTTGGATCTGGGTTCCCCAGGGAAGGTTTTGGGGGAACAGAAAGTGTGCCAGACACTAAATTCTGGCTGGTGGCAGCGTACCAGACCTAAGCTAGTAATCAAGCTTAGAAGTGTTCATGCAGGTCCCCACTTTTTGTACTCTAAAGTTCAAAGTGGGGGAAAAACCTTGACATGGTGAGCAGGGGTTTGGGATTTCTAGGAACCAAAAGCCAGTGTGGGATTTTTAAGGAATCAAAAGTCAGTAGGAATTTTTTTCTCTCCTTTCTATCTGCTTGGAAAGCAGCCTGAGGGCAGAGGTGTTAAGTTTTTTAACAAGGGTCTTTGTTAAGGGGAGGCTTCAAGCTGTGAGCCAGCAGACAGCCAGCAAAAGGCATTTACAAGTCGAATTTTTTTCTTTCTTTCTACCTCTTGAGTATAACTAGTTAGAAAATCTCTGTTAACCAAGCAACCTTGAGCTGAAGCATCCCAGTCAGTAAGCTGCAGGGGGATGAGGCCAACAAAAGAAAAAAAAAATGAGTACCAAAAAAGCAGTTAAACAGGAAATGGCTAGGCTGGATGCAGAAGAGAAAGCCAAACAGGCTGACAACAGGAGAAAGCTGGAGACGAAAGAAATAGAAGAACAAGCCAAAGAGGCTGACAACTGGAGGGCTTTGGAGCTCCACATGGAGGCCCACCAGCAGGCCCTGGAATTAGCAAAGGTTAATCCAGATGTACCAGCCAACCCTAACAACCCTTCCCAAGGTACTGTTTCCTATCCCAAAAAATTCCCCACCTACAAGGCAGGTGATAATACTGAGGCCTTCTTAGAAAATTTTTAATGGACCTGCCATGGGTACAACATCTCTACAGACCAGTACATGATAGAGCTGAGGCCACAGCTCAGTGGACCCTTAGCAGAGGTGGCAGCTGAAATGCCTAAGGAACACATGAATGATTATGAACTTTTTCAAACCAAGGCCAGAATCAGAATGGGGCTAACACCTGAGCATGCCCGTCGGCAGTTCAGAGCCCTAAGATGGAAACGAGATGTGTTATTTACCTGAGAAGCCTACCGCATTGGAAAGTATTGGAATGCCTGGATATCAGAAGCGATTGTTAACTCTCTGCCAGAGCTGTCCCTCCTAATGCAAATGGAGCAGTTCTTAGAGGGTGTTCCTGAGGAAATAGAAAGGTACATCCTAGATGGGAAACCCAAAACTGTAACTGAGGCGGGGGAGATTGGAGCCAGATAGGTGGAAGTGGCAGAAAAGAAAAAAACTACTAGCAAGGG
This sequence comes from Gopherus flavomarginatus, assembly GCF_025201925.1. Taxonomy (NCBI): domain Eukaryota; kingdom Metazoa; phylum Chordata; order Testudines; family Testudinidae; genus Gopherus; species Gopherus flavomarginatus. The sequence continues at coordinate 222,404,504 of NC_066617.1, forward strand.
GAGCGAATATCACAGGGGGAAAACCGAAAATAAACTCTGTCACCGAGGGCAACACAAGACCCCACCTACAACCCAAGGAAAGCCCCAGACACCCTTTTGTCCCACTTCTCCAGTCTCCAGCAACCCACCTCAACCCAGTGACCATTCAGCTGGGCGATGTTTTAAATGTAATGAACTGGGACATATAAAGACCAACTGCCCCAAGGACCCCAACCGAGTACAGTTCATTACACCACCATCACACCAAAGGTCCCCAGGCCCAGATGCCTCTCAAATACCCTCAGAGCGAAGGGAAACCTTGAAAGTGGGCAGAAAGAAGGTTATTGCATGGAGAGACACCGGGGCACAAGTGTCAGCTAGCCACCAATCCTTAGTGGACACCAAATTCATTAACCCAGAGGCCCAAGTGACAATTTACCCATTCATGTCAAAATCTGTAACTTGCTTACAGCTGAACTGCCTCTCCAGGACAAGGGCTGGTCAGGAATATGGACTTTTGCAGTCTATGACAATTATCCCATCCCCATGCTACTGGGGGAAGACTTGGCCAACCAGGTGAAGCGGGCCAAGAGGGTGGGAATGGTTACATGCAGCCAGGCCAGGCAAGCTTCCAGACCCATACCTGTTCCTGACCCATCCACAAGGGCCCCGTCTGTGTTACCAGAGAACCAGACAGAGGTGGTAGAATCAGGTCCCCTGCCAAAGACTGCAACAGCCACAGTACATCCAGTCCCAGAACCGGAATTGGAAAAGTAACCAGCACCACAACCGTTGCCAGCACTGACCCCAGCGCTTGAAAACTCATCTACCACTCCAACGCCAGAGGGCATCAGCGGGCCTGAACTGGCAGAAGCAGCAGACAACCCTACCCAAGAGGCTCAGCCAGAGCCTGAAATATCGCATAGCGCACCAGAGGAAAGTGGTTCACCATCAACAAAAACAATCCCATCACCTACATCGCTTCCAGAGGGACCAAGCACAAGTCCACAGTCTAAGGAGGAATTGGTGTCTCCAGCCTCAAGGGAACAGTTCCAGACTGAGCAGGAAGCAGATGACAGCCTTCAGAAAGCTTGGGCGGCGGCAAGGAGCACCCCACCGCCTCTCAGCGCTTCTAACCCATCCCTGTTTGTTGTAGAACAAGGACTTTTATACAAGGAGACTCCTTTCTGGTGGACACCAAGAAGACTGGCATCCTCAAAAACAGTTGGTAGTTTCAACTAAGTACCAGGGAAAGCTCTTAAGTTTAGCCCATGATCATCCCAGTGGCCATTCTGGGGTGAACAGAACCAAAGACAGGTTGGGGAAGTCCTTCCACAGGGAGGGGATGGGCAAGGACGTTGCTAATTATGTCCGGTCTTGTAAGGTGTGCCAAAGAGTTGGAAAGCCCCAAGACCAGGTCATAGCCCCTCTCCAGCCACTCCCCATAATTGAGGTCCTGTTTCAGTGAGTAGCTGTGGATATTCTGGTTCCTTTCCCAAAAAAGGCCCTCAGAGGAAAGCAGTACATACTGACTTTCGTGGACTTTGCTACCCGATGGCCGGAAGCAGTAACTCTAAGAAACACCAGGGCTAAGACTGTGTGCCAGGCCTTAACAGACATTTTTGCCAGGGTAGGTTGGCTCTCTGACATCTTTACAGAATCAGGAACTAATTTCCTGGCAGGGACCATGAAAAATCTGTGGGAAGCTCATGGGGTGAATCACTTGGTTGCTACCCCTTACCACCATCAGACCAATGGCCTGGTGGAGAAGTTTAATGGAACTTTGGAGTCCATGATACGTATATTCGTAAATGAATACTCCAATGATTGGGACCTAGTGTTGCAGCAGTTGCTTTTTGCCTACACAGCTGTACCACATCCCAGTTTAGGGTTTTCACCATTCTAACCACTCAAGGTTAAGGGGCCTTTCCAGCTGGTGAAGCAGCAATGGGAGGGGTTTACGCCTTCTCCAGAAACTAACATTCTAGACTTTGTAAGCTACCTACAAAGCACCCTCCAACACTCTTTAGCCCTTCCTAAAGAAAACCTAAAGAATGCTCAGGAAGAGCAAAAAGCCTGGTATGATAAACATACTAGAGAGCGTTACATCAAAGTAGGAGACCAGGTTATGGTCTTGAAGGCACAACAGGCTCATAAGATGGAAGCATCATAGGAAGGGCAATTCACGGTCCAAGAGCGCCTGGGAGCTGTTAACTATCTCATAGCATTCTCTACCTCCACCCTAAAGCCTAAAGTGTACCATGTTAATTCTCTCAAGCCCTTTTATTCCAGAGACTTAAAGGTTTGTCAGTTTACAGCCCAGGGAGGAGATGACACTGAGTGACCTGAAAGTGTCTATTGTGAAGGAAAAAGTGATGGTGGCGTGGAAGAGGTGAACCTCTCCACAACCTTGGAACGTCTGCAGCAGCAACAGATCAAGAAGCTGTGCACTAGCTTCGCCCCATTGTTCTCAGCCACCCCAAGACGGACTGAACGGGCATACCACTCCATTGACACAGGTAATGCTCACCCTATTAGAACCCCACTCTACCGGGTGTCTCCTCCTACCCAAGCTGCTATAGAACAGGAGATCCAGAACATGCTACAGGTGGGTATAATCCGCCCCTCTTACAGTGCAGGGCACCTCCAGTGGTTCTAGTTCCCAAACCAAATGGGGAAATACACTTTTGCGTGGACTACCGTAAGCTAAATGCTGTAACTCGTCCTGTCAACTATCCAATGCCATGCACCGATGAGCTATTGGAGAAATTGGGACGTGCCCAGTTCATCTTTATAATAGACTTAACCAAGGGGTACTGGCAAGAACCACTAGATGAACCCACCAAAGAAAGATCAGCCTTCATCACCCATGCAGGGGTGTATGAATTTAATGTGCTTCCTTTCAGGCTGCGAAATGCACCTGCCACCTTCCAAAGACTTGTAGATGGTCTCCTAGCAGGATTAGGAGAATATGCAGTTCCCTACCTAGATGATGTGGCCATTTTTTCTGGAACACCTGGAAAAAGTCTTTGAGCACATCAGGCAGGCAGGACTAACTGTTAAGGCTAAGAAGTATCAAACAGGCCAAAACAGAGTGATTTACCTTGGACATCAAGCGGGTCAAGGAACAATAAGCCCCCTACAGGCCAAGGTGGATGTTATCCAAAAGTGGCCTGTCCCAAAGTCAAAGAAACAGGTCCAATCCTTCTTAGTCTTGGCTGGATATTACTGGCGATTTGTACCACACTACAGCCAAATCGCTGCCACACTAACAGATCTGACCAAAAAGACCCAGCCGAATGCAGTTAAGTGGACTAATGCGTGTCAGAAGGCCTTTACCCAGCTTAAGGCGACACTCATGTCTGACCCTGTGCTAAGGGCCCCAGACTTTGACAAACCATTCCTAGTAACCACAGATGCATCTGAGTGTGGTGTAGAAGCAGTTTTAATACAGGAAGGGCTGGATCAAAACTTCCATCCTGTCGTGTTTCTCAGCAAGAAACTGTCTGAGAGGGAAAGCCACTGGTCCATCAGTGAAAAAGAATGTTACACCATTGCGTATGCCCTGGAAAAGCTACGCCCATATGTTTGGGGATGGCGTTTCCAGCTACAAACCGACCATGCTGCGCTAAAGTGGCTTCATACTGCCAAGGGAAACAACAAAAAACTGCTTCAATGGAGTTTATCTCTCCAAGATTTTGATTGTGAAATTCAACACATTTCAGGAGCTTCTAACAAAGAAGCTGATGCACTCTCCTGTGAAAGTTTCCCAGAATCAACTGGTTAAAAATTGTTCTTAAAATGTGAAAAGTCTTGTAGTTACATAATTAGTAGTATCTGTAAAGGTGCATGTGTTTTATTAATCTGTTTATTCTAAAGTTCTAGAAAAATCACCGCCAGTGTGGTTCCACACTGTCTGAGATTTTGGGGGTGTGTGTCATAAACAGATAGTTAAGGGTTAATGTCTCTTTTACCTGTAAAGGGTTAAGAAGCTCAGTAAACTTGGCTGACACCTGACCAGAGGACCAATAGGGGGACAAAATACTTTCAAATCTTGGTGGAGGGAAGTCTTTGTTTGTGCTTTTTGTTTTGTTCGTTGTTCACTCTCGGGACTGAGAGGGACGGGACATCATTCCATGCTTTCCCAATCATTCTGAATCAGTCTTTCATGTTTCAAAATTGTAAGTAATAGCCAGGCAAGGCGGATTAGTCTTATGTTTGTTTTCTCAACTTGTAAATGGTTCTTTTGCTGGAAGGATTTTTTACCTCTGATTGCTGTAACTTTGAATCTAAGGCTGGCGAGGCGTTCCCTCTAGTCTATATGAATCTGGAAAATCAGCATTTTCCATCCTGATTTTACAGAGATAATTTTTATCTTTTCTTTCTTTAATTAAAAGCTTTCTTTTTAAGAACCTGATTGATTTTTTCCTTGTTTTAAGATCCAAGGGATTGGATCTGAACTCACCAGGGATTGGTGGGGGGAAGAGAGGGGGGATGGTTAATTCCTCCTTGTTTTAAGATCCAAGGAGTTGGATCGGTGTGAAGCCTCTCAAGGCAACACAGGGAGGGGAAAGTCTGGGGGGAAAAGGAGGAGGATGGTTAATTTCTCCTTCTTTTAAGACCCAAGGGGTTTGGATCTGGGTTCCCCAGGGAAGGTTTTTGGGGAACAGAAAGTGTGCCAGACACTAAATTCTGGCTGATGGCAGCATACCAGACCTAAGCTAGTAATCAAGCTTAGAAGTTTTCATGCAGGTCCCCACTTTTTGTACTCTAAAGTTCAAAGTGGGGAAAAAACCTTGACAAATGCCTCTATCTCTAATGTCTGTAAAAATATATTCAAGCACTTTTGATTTAAAATTTGGAGTATGTTTTTCATTATCTCAGTTCCCTAGTGGGTATTTTGTTATCTACATATATTAGGATTTGATATGGTAACTACATTACAGTATGCCATATCACAAAATCCACTGATGGTTGCCAAATGCCTCTCCTAAAGTAAACAGTCCTATAGATCTGGCTGAAAGCTGAAACTATGCTAACTCTGTCTCAACTAGTGTGGCTTTAATATTGTTTTTACATTACAGGGATGTCATTCATTCTATTTCTCTTGTCCATCTGCAATATATGACCGCGAATATAACAGATTTTGAATATCTAAGGTATTATGAAAGGAAAACCCAGAATATATCTTTATTATGTTGGTCATTAGTGAAAACATGCTGTGATTAGTAGGATTTTTGAAGCACAGCATACACAAATTTTGCAGTATAGCTCAGTGGTTGTGAGTTCAGTCCTTGAGGGGGCCATTTAGGGATCTGAGGCAAAAATCTGCCTGGAGATTGGTCCTGCTTTGAGCAGGCGGTTGGACTAGATGACCTCCTGAGGACCCTTCCAACCCTGACATTCTATGGTCTTAAACTGATATAAAATCTTTTCCAAACAGAAAATAAAAGCAATTAAACTTGCAAAACACAACTATAGTAACAAATAAATGTAAATATGATTCACCCAATTTTGTCCACTTTATTCATGCTGAGATCAATGGAACCATCTGAGGAGTAAGGTCCTACTCATCCTGAGTAGAGTATAGAATTGGGCCTTATACATATCATATAACTCAGTCACTACAAACATATTTACAATATAAGATCAGATTCTGCAACCCATAAATGGTCTCATAGCACCTTACTGAAAAAGTAATCTAATTGAGTGTCAGCGGGCTAGTCTTGTTGTAAAATACTATTCAATGTGAGTAAAAGTATCAGCATTTAACCCTTATAATCACATCAAAATATAGAATACATTTGATCTGATGATATACTGATATTTGTTTTACTAGCTTCAGATAGGTTACTGCAATCTTTACACTACCTATGGTTTTGGCTGATGATGCATCATTAAATGGGTTGAGCACTTTCCTCACATTTGTCAAGGGTTAAATCCAATAGACCAGCTGAATTTTCATTGGGTACAAAAGGCACAGAGGAAAACAATTTGCAGGTAGACAAGGAAATGTTAACAGTACTGTTTGGAATAAATATATTTTATTAGCATTTCTATTGGCACCCTACAAGGTAGCATGTAGTAGAATAAGAATTGAGCTCCAGCATGCAATCTAACCCCACTGTCTCAATTCATAGCTTTTTCAATACATTTATTAAGAGCAGAAATTTACCATGATTTGTCTCAATGCAGAGGTGATTTTTTTTATATAGACATTTTGAGAGCACTAGAAGCATATAAAAAAGATACAAAATATTCTCTCTTGAATATGGATAATTCAGCAATGGCAAAATGTAGAAATATCTAACTCAGCTCATTCAATAGGTCTAATGCAGAAGAAAGAAGATTTTTTTTAAAAAAGTGGTTCAGTAGAATTTGATGTTAATATTTTGATCCTCCTAAAAAGTTAGAGTAGCTTAGAACTTTTGGGGGTACTATGAATAACTTTGGGTTACTTCATATTTCTGTCCTCTGGTGTCCATGCCTGTCGTGGCAGGACAGCTTGCATGTTCTAAAAATCTCCATCCAGTCTGTATGGGTGGGGGCTTTTTGCTCCTGGTAGGTTCAACCATGCCAGATTGGTCTGTGTGGGAGGGGCCAGACAAAACCTACACCCTGGTCCTTCAGGTTGGGGGTTAGGCACAGGACCAACAACCCTGTCCCATAGAAAAACAAAATATGTTACAAAAACAGCAGCAGAGAACGGGACCGTTACTGTGTGTGAGGGCCTTCAGGAGTCAATGACCCATATGACTGCCAGTGGTGAAAGCCAAAAGAAGCTACTGGCATGGAGACTGAAGTGCTCAACACCAAGAAATGTCTGGACAATCTACAAAACAGGTAATCTAGCTCAGGTCACAGCAGAGATGAGAAACTACAGCATACACATCCTGGGTGTTAGTGAGAGCAGGTGGATGGGACCAGGAAGATTAACAATATCCTCAGGAGAAACTCTGCTATATTGTGGACAGGATGATGGACAAGACCATAAGGCTGTTGCCATCCTTTTGAAGAAGGGAGTGGAGCATTCCCTGCTTGAATGGAAGTCCATCAGCACAGATTTATGACAGCCAGACTGAAATGGAAACAGAATAAAATCACCCTGATTCAGTGCTATGTGCTGATCAATGACAGTGATGGAAAGCAAAGGACAAATTCTACCTTACATTACAGGTGGAGTTAGAGAGAGAGTACCATGCTATGACGTAACGATTGTCATGGGAGACCTGAATGCCAAAGTCAGTAAGGACAAGACATGGATGTGTCACAATGAATGAAAACAGAGAGAGGCTGGTTGATTTCTGCAATATGAAAGACCTAGTCATTGGCAGAACCGTATTCCAACATGGTGAAATCCACAAGTTGACATGGTGTTCTCCAAATGGCAGAAATAAGAACCAGATTGATCATATGATGATCAATGGCAAATGGCAATGCTCACTGACAGATGTGAAAGTGAGAAGGGGATCAGATGTTGATAGCAATCACCACCTGGTGACAGCCTCCACCAAGCTAAAACGGAGAAGTGAGGGTCCACCAAACAAGGGACATTGACAATATGACGTTGACAGGCTAAAGTCCCCTGAAATACAGAAAGCCTTCATTCTGCAGTTAAAGAACAGGTTTCAGGCACTTGCATACCTTAATTAAAAGGAGAGGAAACACAGATGAGGTGATCAACAAGAAGTGGGACAAAGTAACAACGATCTATAAACAGAGCAGTGAAGCCTGTCTAGGCTAAAGACAGAAGAAAAGAAAGAAGTGGATTACATCCATCACATAGAACCCCATAGAAATCAGATGAGCCCTGAAGAAAAAAGTTTTAGACACAAAATCCCAGAAGCTAATAGACAAATACCATGCGCAGTAGAGCAAGACACATGGGGAAGTCCAAAGCCCTGTGAGAGCAGACAAATGACATTATATTGATAATCTGGCAACACAAGCAGAGGATGCAGCTGCTCATGGTGAACAAGGAACTGTCAACAAAATGACAGGGCTTATCAGTGGTAAATGGCAGACACCAAAAAACACTCTCATTAGGGACAAACAAGGCCACTTACTGACAACAGGAAAAAGTACAAGAAATGCGCTGGACAGAGCATTTCAAAGAATTGCAGAACAGGGAGTCATCCCAATAGGAAGCAAACATCTGGGAGGCAGAAGAAGATCTTGATATCAACACAGACACTCCAAGTAAGGAAGAGATCATTCAAGCCATCAAATCCTTAAAAAAATGGGAAAGCTCCTAGCAATAATGACTTGAATGCAGAATTATTCAAGGTAAATCCTGAGATAGAAGCATCTATCCTGGCCCCTCTATTTACATCAGTCTGGGAAAGGGAAAACATGCCAGATGAGTGAACCAATGGGGTTATAGTGAATATACCAAAGAAAGGAGCTCTCAGTGATTGTAAAATTGGTGTGGTATCACGCTTTTATCTGTGCCAAGCAAGGTATTTTGTAAGACAGGGATCGGCAACCTCTGGCACATGGCACCCTGGCGGGCCGGGCCAGTTTGTTTACCTGCCGCGTTGGCAGGTTCAGCGGACCGTGGTTCCCACTGGTTGCAGTTCACCATCCCAGGTCAAGGGGGGCGGTGGGAAGCAGTGCTGGAGAGGGATGTGCTGGCTGTGGCTTCCCGCCGACCCTTGGTGTACGATTATAGTTCAGCATATATCAGAGGCAGTTGATAGTGTTCTCAGAAAAGAGCAAGCTGATTTTTTGTAAGAAAATGGATGCACAGATGTCATAAACAGATGGTTAAGGGTTAATGTCTTTTTTAATTGTAAAGGGTCAAGAAGCTCAGTGAACCTGGCTGACACCTGACCAGAGGACCAATGCGGGGACAAGATACTTTCAAATCTTGGTGGAGGGAAGTCTTTGTGCTTTTTGTTTTGTTCGTTGTTCGCTCTCAGGACTGAGAGGGACAAGACGTACACCCAGACTTCCCAATCTTTCTGAATCAGTCTTTCATGTTTCAAAATAGTAAGAAATAGCCAGGAAATGTGGATTAGTCTTATGTTTGTTTTCTTAACTTGGAAATGTGTATTTTTGCTGGAAGGATTTTTATCTCTATTTGCTGTAACTTTGAATCTCAGGCTGGGAGGGGGAGTCCCTCTAGTCTCTATGAATCTGAGTACCCTGTAAAGCATTTTCCATCCTAATTTTACAGAGATAATTTTTACTTTTTCTTTCTTTAATTAAAAGCTTTCTGTTTAAGAACCTGATTAAGTTTTCCTTGTTTTAGAATCCAAGGGATTGAGTCTAAACTCACCAGGGATTGGTGGGGGGAAAAGGAAGCGGGGATGGTTAATTCCTCTTTGTTTTAAGATCCAAGGAGTTTGGATCTGTGTAACCTCTCAAGGCAACCCAGGGAGGGGAGAGTCTGGGGGGAAAATGAGGGGGATGGTTAATTTCTCCTTGTTTTAAGACCCAAGGGGTTTGGGTCTTGGGTTCCCCAGGGAAGGTTTTGGGGGAACAGAAGGTGTGCCAGACACAGACTTCTGGCTGGTGGCAGCATACCAGATTTAAGCCAGTAATTAAGCTTAAAAGTGATCATGCAGGTTCCCACTTCTTGAACCCTAAAGTTCAAAGTGGGGAAAAAACCTTGACAACAGACCAGATCATCGCTCTATGAAACATCATAGAATAATGCTTAGATTGGCAATGGCAACATTACATAAAATGCATGTGACAGCATTCACAGGACCTGTCTATGACATATTGTGTGGGCATATGGAATCCCTCTCTGTATAATCAAAAGCTTCTATTCCAACTTTACATGCAGTGTAGATCACAGTGAGCTCAGTTTTGAAGCCAAAACAGGAATACATCAGGGGTATGTCATGTCCGCAATCCTCTTCAACTTTGTCATCAACTGTGTAATGTGCTATACAACAGAAGACATGCCAAGAGGAATTAGATGAACACCATACTCATCTCTTGAAGAGCTGTACTTTGCAGATAATCTCACTTGCCTATCTCATACCCAACACCGTATACAAGAAAAAACAATTCAACGCAACACATTCATCCATCAAATTAGTCTAAAAATCAACCGCAGTTAGATATCATGACCTTTAATGTTGCCTCACCATCACCAGTAGAGATAGAGGATTAAGTTCTCACCAATGTAGAAACATTCACATACTCGGGCAGCACCATAATCCAGGACAGTGGAACAAGCCTTCAGAAGCTTAGATACAATCTGGAAATCATCAAATACAACACTAAAACCAAACTCAATATTTATCAGAGCTGATACTTTCAACACTACTTTATAGTGCAGAATGCTGGGGAATGACAAAGTACATGTCCAACGTCTCTATACAACCTGCCTTGGAAAAATCCTTTGTATCTTTTGACCCAGGAAAATCTCAAATGAAGACCTATTCACACAGTGCAGCCAAGAAGATATGAGCACCATCATTACCAGGAGGCATTGGAGATGGATTGGTCCTGTGCTTTGGAAGGAAACTGATTCCATCACCAGAATAGCAATAAGTTGGACACTTGAAGGCAAGCAAAAATGAGGCTACCTGAAAACAACATGGTGAAGAGCTGTGGAAGCTGAGCTGAAAAACCTGAGGCACAGTTGGGGAACCATTGAAAGACTTGCCAGAAACAGACAGGAGTGGAGGAGCTTCGTTGTTGCCCTAAATACCAGAGGCATAATGGGAAGATGATAATGACTGCGTATTTTAAGATACTGTAAACTCTGAAGTCATTTCCTTCTGGTTGAGCTTACCAAACTCCGAGGCCTTCTGAACTCTGTTGCCAGTTCAACTATTAAGTGATGCTGTGTTTGAGACAGGTGAATTCTTGGATGCCTAAGTGAAAAGCAAGCTGGGTTCAGAAAGTGTTGGTACAGCTGTGGTTGGGAGATGCCAAACAGAATAGTTCTCAATTAAGTAACTTGAAGGATCTCTGTTGGCAGCATAAATTTATTATTTCTTTAAAAGGAATGGATGAGAGGTAACGAGCTAAAGTTCAATCCATATCAGAGAGATGGAAAGGTAGATGTAGATGTAGGTAGCCATCAGGAGTTGTGAAATGAATTTATTTTTTATCATTTTTAATTATCTCTGAAACGTGTGGTGGTGTATTTTGTGAGATTGTGAAATTATGCATTCAACCTGAGCTCTACATAAATTTGAAAAGTGAATAGCCACTAATAAAATACAGAAATTAAGAATGTGTCATATTTTATTAGTATTTTTCTGGTTCATGTTACTATATAGTTTTTAAATGGTTGAAAATAGTTAAATAGCAAAGATATCAAGACAAGTAAGACTGACTGACATTTCATAAAATTAATATCCTATATCTCATCCCCAGAATTTCACATTATTTTATTAGATGTAGTCAGTCTGAGTGCTATGTATGCACAGGTTTATAAGAAATTACATTTTTATTTGACTACTAATATCTAGTTATAAAAACAGAGTCCACATTTTTAGTCATATTCACAAGGGTACAAAGATAATATTGAACTCTAGACCTTAGCTCACCATTACTTGACTTTTGTGTACTTGAATCCTTAATCTTATGGCTACATTCTAGCTAGATTTTTCTTTTCATTTTTTTTGTACTGTTATTAATTGAAACTCTCTTTTACTGGCTGAAAATAATGATACCTCTCTCCCTCATAGGGTAATGTGAAGTTAAATCAATTTAATGTTTGTGAGATGCTCAGGTACTATGATTATGAAAGCCATATAAAGACCTAGAGGGTTAAACAGAAGATTGTCTGACATTTTTGTTACTGTTTCATTCTGGACATCTGAATATACTTCTGGCCTATGTTTCAACTACTATATGAGACTTCTTTTATTGATAGCAAGATTAAGGTATACCTTCTAAGAAGGATGATTCATTACCATATTTATAGCCAAAATGGACAGCTCAAACTTCATGTTAGAGGTTAATTAACATGTAAATGACAGTAGTCACTGGCACTCAGACTAGATAATTGTGTAATGTTGTTGTAAGGAGCATGGTAGCCATGCAACAGTAATAGGCACAAAATAGATATCACAGTGATTAAAAATTGAACAGACACATTGCACTTTTTTATTGTTGATCATTTTTATTACTCATGGTTTCAAATCTATGGTTTAAAGGTGGTTTCACAATGTTCACTAAAAAACAAAACAAAATAAAACAAAAAAACACCTCAAAACCTTGATCCTTCCGGAGCTGGTGTAAATTGATGTAGTTCCGTTGCATTCAATGAAGCTATGCCAATTCACATATGTTGAGAATTTGGCCCTGAATATTTTTATTCTGAAAGGTTGACAGGTATAGTTTTATAAAAGCAAAGGGTCTGAAAACATGCCAGTTCAAGCTGCCAGTGAGGTTCACTGAAAATTATGTGAAGTACAACTAGTGAGTTTCACACAGCCTTGATCATAATAAGTCCTTGGTGAGTTTTTTGAGTGAATGGCAAGTAATGCGTGTAATGACATAGGGCCTCAGAATGTAATAAGTGAAGACTTCAGCTACTTTTATGAAACCAAAGAGTATCTTGGAATGATGAGAAGAAAGTGCATTCAGAGGTGTGTCTTTCATCTCTTGTAGATTTATTTTAGATCCCAGTAGCATCTACTGTCACCAGCAGAGAGACCTGCTAAGATCCAGAGTTAATATATTATTTGGAGTGAGTGTAGAATTGGTGCTTGAGCAGCTGTTAAAAAAAGCTTTTCTTCCAGTTGTATTTAGGATTAGGAGTCCACGCAAGGTAGTATAAACTTAAGGTTTAAGGTGCTGGAACAACTGCACTAGACATACCCTGTTATACAGCGAGGCTTGGGTAGTCTGAATATGGCCAAGTGGCCACATATTACCAACTACAATGGATTGCTGAAGAGAAGACAACCCTATATGGCATCTCCAGTACTGATGCATTTATGAGAATTGTCAGTGATACTAGATGGCAATATTATGCATCTTTTTTGGTAAAATATTGCTACCATATTGTGGATGCACACTACAAATTTCTAGAGATGCAAGAGTTTAGATGTTTTCCATCAAGAAGCTGCTGTCATTCTGCTTGGACATATTTTCCTGATATTAGGTTATTGAACAAGGAGAGCTGGTTAAAAAATTGGGGGGTGGGAGTGAGTGAGTGTTTAAAGCTTACAGATTTCTTTTCTATAGAAAAAAGACTAAGGTTTTTGATCAACTCTAGTGTCTGCTTTTATAGGAGTAGGATATGTTTTGTTTAAGAGATGTATGGAGTACAAAATGATCTAGCATACTGGGCTGTGTCATGGGGTGTGGCTCCTCTCCAGCTTTCCCCCTGAAGAAACTGCACAGACTCCAGTGGTTGTTCCTATATCGTATTTTTTAATATGATGTTCCCTCCACCATTTCTACAACAAAATCCCCATACAACAATCTATTTACAGTTCTAACCACACTTTTGGCCCTCTCCCCAGGACCCAAGGGGAAGAGATCTCCCTCCTATAAGGCCCCCGTGGTACTGAGCTGAACTAGCCCTGGTCCCTTAATAGCTGTCTATAAATGTGAGTTACGATTTCTATCTTTCTGTTTTTGGCACTCATGTAAAGATCACAGTGATTATTTTACATGGACCATAATTGCAGAATGAATGTAAACTCATGTATGTAAAACTTGATTTAAAAGTTATGATGGAAAAAAAAAGACAGTATAATTTCTCCCAGCTATCCCAATTTTAATGTCCTCCGCTCTCACTATCACTGAGCTTTGGAAAATTACAGGATTATTAAGCATTTGTATACAAGCCCATCTGGGTTTTACAATAATTGTCCTCAGGGCCTCTGAAATGAAAAAAGCAAATAGACAAAACTGAACGTTAGTGTTCTGAGTCACTGCTGTGGTAACCTCTGAACCATTTTTGATAGCTTAGTTTTCACTAGGAGAGTGCTGGGATCTTCACTAAATGGCATGTCTGGGGTCCTCGTGAAATCAACTTCTTCATCGATGGGACAGTTGCTCTGAAGCTGAATATGCCTTCAGAGAGTTATACAACTTGAATAGCTCCAGTTTCCTTAAACCTTTGACAATGTAGGGTATGAGGAATAGAGGCAATTTTAAATTCTGACAGTAAACATATATGCTTTGTTTTTGTATAAAAGCTTCCTGCATTGGCTTCAGCAGCCAAAAACTCCTGATTAGTCTTCACATTTGTCTGCATGCTCAGGACTGCTTCAAATATCCTAATTAGCTTTTGGGTAATGTTTCCAAAATTCCAGCAAAACACTTCTCAAACTGTTTATAAAAATAAAATCAAACTACTCTTTTGAGACTCAGCTTATTGCATTGCTCTAACAGATCTATAAAGAGTTGTGTTTTCTGATCAAGGCTTTGTGGAAAATGACTTTGGGGAAGGAAGAAACACAGTAAATACAATGATCAAGAATTCAAAGTGGTATTATGTAGTGCTTTCCATCTTCAGAGTGCTCAAACATTAACTAATTACATTTTACAGAAACCTTGGTAGGATATAGTAGATTTGTATAATATTCCACTTTTAAAGATGGCAAAGTGATGTAGAAAGGTTAAGGAACAAATTCAGAGTGCCCTTAAACAAATATCTATGCCTACTCTCTTGCAGGTATAAACAGCATTGGACGCAATTTTGTGTTCATGCTTCTTTCTAGACAGAATTACAATCACATAGACATCTAAATACCTGTTTGAAACTTCAAATCAGCTATGGAGAAGCCTAAATAATAGTAATTTCATACACAAAACCTCACCCACAAATTGCATATGCTAAAAAACAGAAATCCATGTTTGGAAAATCTGGCTCCACACTAAAATGGGCAAAGAATAGATTTTTCAGTGTGGTGGCAATTCCAAAAAAACTGTACAAGAAAACAAAAGTTTCAGGTTGAACCAAAAAAGAAAATTTTAAATATATTTGGTGAATTGAAAAGTTAAAAAAATGTTTCAAGTAAAATGAAATGTTTGTTCAGCCCAAAATGAAACATTAATTTTGATTGTGAACATTTTAATGTTTAAAATAAAAGGAAATTTCTAAACAAAAATTCATTTTGAATAAAAAAGAAACATTTCATTTCAAAAATATCAAATATATTAATTGTTTTTCAGATTTTTTTCCTTTTTGACTGAAACAATTCAGAAAAATCATCATGAATTTTCAAAATGTTTCAAGGTTGCCCAAAAAATTTCATCTGAAACATTTAGCATAGCCCTACCCCTGGAGTCAGAGGTACCAATCAAGATTAGGATCCAGGAGCTCCTGACTTCCACTCTTAGATTTCTAAATATGAGATTTTTTCTAAAAATTATTTTTTTTTGTTTTTGTATCAGAAAAGAAGGGAAAAGAAAGCTGAACTGTAACCTTGATTGTTCACTACTACAAACATAGTAATGTAATTAGTATTACTGAAGTTTCAAAACAAAATCTTTCACAATTATCAGTTTATTTCTAGTTAAAATATTATGCTTACTATGTAGAAAAATTATGATCCTCTTCTACATACAGAAATTATTATTCTATTCCATAAACTTTAAAGCTAGTAAGGCAGATAGGCAAAATGAACAAAGTCAGATACTGTTTTCTGCAGACCTGTAGAAAATGACTAGTTTTTGTCAAGTTTAAAAAGTGGGATGTCTTTTTTAATTGAACATATGACCGGTCAGCCAAGAAGCTCATTACCAAACTAGCTATCAGCACTTTTTGGCTATTAACTCAAGCTATATTCTCTCATTGCAAAGGTAACTATAATACATTTTAATACTTGAGTGTTTTAATGTAACATCGACAGACTCTGATTGTTGGGATCGAATCTGGGACCTTTGGAGCTTAGTACATGAACCCCTACTGCATTAGCTAAAAGCTCAGTGCCTCTTAGCTAACATTGTAGAGCAGACTCATTTAATGCTCTCTAAGTGGTCTCAGTATCACTCGTTGGGACAGAACACCACACCCAGGACGTGTGTGGGTTACATAATCACAAAATGAAACTTGGACACTAGCCTCAGCAGCCATGGCTCTAATAAAAATATTTGAAGTCAAGTTGGATAATCAGTTGAACATGAGGTCATGGTACACACGATCTTTGCATACATACATAGGGAATCTCAATTAGGAATAGAAAGGTTATTTTACCTCTTTATTTGGTACTGAGGCAACAGATGCTGGAATATTATGTGCAGTTCTGGTTTCCACAATTCAATAAAAATGCTGATAAATTAGAGAGGGTTCAGAGAAGATCCAAAAGAATGAGTAAATGATTAGAAAACCCTCTTTATAGTGATAGATTCAAGGAGCTCAGTCTACTTAGCATGACAAAGAGAAGATTAAGGGGTGACTTAGTTACAGTCTATCAGTATCTACACAGGGAACAAATATTTGATAATAGTCTCTTCAGTCTAACAGAGAAAGGTATAACACAATCCAATGACTGGAAGTTGAATCAAGATACATTCAGACAGGAAATAAGATTCAAAATGTTAACAGTGAGGGTAATTAAACGTCAGAAAAATTTACTAAGGGTTGTGGTGGATTCTCCATCCCTGGGAATTTGTTGTTTTTCTAAAAGATATTCTTTAAGGATTACTTTCGGGAAGTGTTATAGAGGAGGTCAGACTAGATGATCACAATGGTCCCTTCTGGCCTTTGAATCTATGGAAAAATCCAAAACAACACCAACAAAATCTTTGTAAAGTCACAGTTAAGGTTTAAAGATGCAATTAAAGAGATGACATACCTTACATTGTCAACATGTCCACCATCCCAAATATTTAAAACAATGGAAATCAGATGCTATTGTTGCATAAGCAATTCTGACAGCATCCAGATCATCCATGTCTGCAGACCATAAACAGAAAAAATTCAGAATGATTAACACCTAAACAACCTTATTTTATCCCTGTAATTGTCTTAATATTTTAGGGCCTGAACCAAATTCCACTGAAGTCAGTGGTAGTCTTCTTTAATTTTAATGGCATTGGACTGGGCTGTTCTATGACATTTTGACATTCTACATGTGCATAATTGACTCTTTGCATATACGATTTGTTTTGTTTTGATATAAGTGTTTCTTGTTTTAATTTATAATAGATTCACTATTACAACTAGAAACAAACATTATTATAGTTTATTACACGTTTTGGAGTGCAGATCTGAGAACCCAATCAGGATTGGTGCACCATTGTGGTAGATGATGTATACACACATACTAATTTATGTCCATACAGTAGCCTTCAGTCTAATGCTATTTGGCAAATTAGAAACAAATGGATGTTTTTGGTCAGTAGCAAAATACATGTTATTGACATGTAATGGTGGGTGTAATTAAAAAGAGATACTGTGTCTGATGATTTATTGTGCAGATTTTTGTCCAACATAAGGTCACACTACTCAGAGTTTCATCTTTATACTTCCAATGGGATTTACCATTTGGTAGCAGAAGAGGATTCATCAGCCCCAATCTACTAATCTTGGTGGAACAGGCAATGGCCATCCCATTTGAGGTCTGGTGTCTCTGCATTTCCCTCAGGTTTGGCCACCTTCCTGATCAATGGAAGCATGAGTCTAATAAAGATACACTGTCCATGCATCCTCTTTTTGTGAAGGAAATGTAAAAATATAGATGGGGTATCCATACCAGCTACTATAATGATAAATTGGTCAGCATTGTATTAAGATTGTCAAACCTGCTGATTTAGGGGTGGGATGACAATACTTTGATAATTTTTTGAGAGGATTAGAATTCAAAATGACTTTGACACATTGAAGAATTGGTCTGAATTCAACAAGATGAAATTCAATAAAGATAAGTGCGAAATACTACTCTTAGGAAGGAAAAATCAAATGTGCAACCACAAACTGGGGAAACTGGCTAGGTGCTATTATTACTGCAAAGGACCAGCGATAGTGTATCACAAATGAAATATGAGTGAACCATGTGATGCAGCTGTGAAAAAGACTAATTTTATTCTAGGATGTGTTAAAAAGAGTTTTATATATACAACACAGGAGGTGATTGTCCTGCTTCACTTGGCCTTACTGAGGACTCAGCTGGAGTACTGGAGTTTTATATGTACAACTGGAGTACTGGAGTTTTATATGTACAACACAGGAGGTGATTGTCCTGCTTCACTTGGCCTTACTGAGGACTCAGCTGGAGTACTGGAGTTTTATATGTACAACTGGAGTACTGGAGTACTGGAGTTTTATATGTACAACACAGGAGGTGATTGTCCTGTTTCACTTGGCCTTACTGAGGACTCAGCTGGAGTACTGTGTCCAATTTGGGCACCACACTTTAGGAAAGATGTGGACAAAGTAGACATCGTGCAACAGAAATAATAATGGGAAGGTTGAGTACTGTGTCCAGTTTTGGGCACCACACTTTAGGAAAGATGTGGACAAAGTAGACATCGTGTAACGGAAATAATAATGGAAAGGTTGAGAAATTGGGCACTTTTACTCTTGAGAAAAGAAGACAAGTGAGACCTGAAAACAGGCTTCAATTATATTAAGGCTTTGTAAGGCTCCCTCACTCACCTCAGGGGGAGGGAGGTCCCTGGAGGGTTGTGATAATCTGTCTCTGGTTCCTTGAGTGCTGGGCCTGCCAGGGCTCCAGCAGCCAGCAAACGAACAGTCTTATGCGTAGGTTGAGGCCTGGGCCTTCATGGCTCAGGCAGCCAGCAAGCAAACAGTCTCAAAGAGGGCTGGCTATAGCCCATGGGCGTGGCAGGGGCAGAGTCAGCTGCCCAGGGTTCGGCGGGGATCTAGCTGCAACCCGCCAATGCTGGGGGTCTGGGCTTAGCATCCAGCCCTACAGCAGCTGCCCCTGGGTCACTTCCTGCCTCCCCCGGGGTGGGTACCTCCGGCATCCGAGCGTCATCCAGCTCCTCTGGGTAAACAGCGGCGGGCACTCCAGGCCAGTCGTCGTCCACGAACCAGCTGCTGCTGAACTTGTGAGACGTCCTTCCTCTCCACAGATTTCCTCTTGAATGGGCTGCAGGCCTGGTCTTTTATACTTCTGGCCCCGCCCTTCTCCTTCCGGCGAAGGAGGTGGGGAGGTTTAGGCTCCATCACCCCAGGGGCGGGTAAGGCTCCCTCACTGACCTTGGGGGAGGGAGGCCCATCCACCTCACTACACGGCTGTTATAAAGAGGATGGTAATCAGTTGTTCTCCATTTCCACTTGTCAAGGTTTTTTTCCCCCCACTTTGAATTTTAGAATACAAAAAGTGGGGACCTGCATGAACACGTCTAAGCTTAATTACTAGCTTATATCTGGTACAATGCCACCAACCAGAATTTAGTGTCTGGCACACTTTCTGTTCCCCCAAAACCTTCCCTGGGGAACACAGATCCAAACCCTTTGGATCTTAAAAGAAAGAGGAATTAGCCATCCCCCCTCCTTTCCCCCTACCAATCCCTGGTGAGTTCAGACTCAATCCCTTGG
The DNA here is from genome assembly GCF_025201925.1 of Gopherus flavomarginatus. Classification (NCBI taxonomy): domain Eukaryota; kingdom Metazoa; phylum Chordata; order Testudines; family Testudinidae; genus Gopherus; species Gopherus flavomarginatus. The sequence continues at coordinate 222,423,924 of NC_066617.1, forward strand.
ATCTTAAAACAAGGAAAAATCAATCAGGTTCTTAAAAAGAAAGCTTTTAATTAAAGAAAGAAAAGGTAAAAATTATCTCTGTAAAATCAGGATGGAAAATGCTTTACAGGGTACTCAGATTCATATAGACCAGAGGGATCCCCCACACCCAGCCTTAGATTTAAAATTACAGCAAACAGAGGTAAAAATCCTACCAGCAAAAGAAACCTTTACAAGTTGAGAAAACAAACATAAGACTAATCCGCCTTGCCTTACTATTACTTACAATTTTGAAACATGAGAGACTGATTCAGAAAGATTGGGAAAGCATGGAATGATGTCCCATCCCTCTCAGTCCTGAGAGCGAACAACGAACAAAACAAAAAGCACAAACAAAGACTTCCCTCCACCAAGATTTGAAAGTATCTTGTCCCCCTATTGGTCCTCTGGTCAGGTGTCAGCCAGGTTTACTGAGCTTCTTAACCCATTACAGGAAAAAGAGACATTAACCCTTAACCATTTATTTATGACACGCCCCCCCCTAATCTCAGACAGTGTGGAACCACACTGGCAGTGATTTCTTCCTAGAACTTTAGAATAAACAGATTAATAAAACACATGCACCTTTACATATACTACTAATTATGTAACTACAAGACTTTTCACATTTTAAGGACAATTTTTAACCAGTTGATTCTGGGAAACTTACACAGGAGAGTGCATCAGCTACTTTGTTAGAAGCTCCTGAAATATGTTGAATTTCAAAATCAAAATCTTGGAGCGCGAAACTCCATCAAAGCAGTTTTTTGTTGTTTCCCTTGGCAGTATGAAGCCACTTTACCACAGTATGGTCGGTTTGTAGCTGGAAACGCCATCCCCAAAAGTATGAGCGTAGGTTTTTCAGGGCATACACGATGGCGTAGCATTCTTTTTCACTGATTTATCAGTGGCTTTCCCTCTCAGACAGTTTCTTGCTGAGAAACACGACAGGATGGAAGTTTTGATCCGGTCCTTCCTGCATTAAAACTGCTTTTACACCACACTCAGATGCATCTGTGGTTACTAGGAATGGTTTGTCAAAGTCTGGTGCCCTTAGCACAGGGTCAGACATGAGTGTCATCTTAAGCTGGGTAAAGGCCTTCTGACACGCATTAATCCACTTAACTGTATTCAGCTGGGTCTTTTTGGTCAGATCTGTTAGTGTGGCAGCGATTTGGCTGTGGTGTGGTACAAATCACCTGTAATACCCGGCCAAGCCTAAGAAGGATTGGACCTGTTTCTTTGACTTTGGGACAGGCCACTTTTGGATAACATCCACCTTGGCCTGTAGAGGGTTTATTGTTCCTTGATCCGCCTGGTGCCCCAGGTAAGTCACTCTGTTTTGGCCTATTTGACACTTTTAAGCCTTAACAGTTAGTCCTGCCTGCCTGATGCACTCAAAGACTTTTTCCAGGTGTTCCAGGTGTTCTGCCCATGAATCAGAAAAAAAGGCCACATCATCGAGGTAGGCAACTGCATATTCTCCCAATCCTGCTAGGAGACCATCTACAAGTCTTTGGAAGGTGGCGGGTGCATTTCGCAGCCCGAAAGGAAGCACATTAAATTCATACAACCCTGCATGGGTGACGAATGCTGACCTTTCTTTGGCGGGTTCATCTAGTGGTACTTGCCAGTACCCCTTGGTTAAGTCTATTGTAGAGATGTACTGGGCACTTCCCAATTTCTCCAATAGCTCATCTGTGTGTGGCATTGGATAGTTGTCAGGACGAGTTACAGCATTTAGCTTACGGTAGTCCACGCAAAAGTGTATTTCCCCATCTGGTTTGGGAACTAGAACCACTGGAGATGCCCATGCACTGTAAGAGGGGCGGATTATACCCATCTGTAGCATGTTTTGGATCTCCTGTTCAATAGCAGCTTGGGCATGAGGAGACAGCTGGTAGCGTGGGGTTCTAATAGGGTGAGCATTACCTGTGTCAATGGAGTGGTATGCCCGTTCAGCCCATCCTGGGGTGGCTGAGAACAGTGGGGCGAAGCTAGTGCACAGCTTCTTGATCTGTTGCCACTGCAGATGTTCCAAGGCTGTGGAGAGGGTCACCTCTTCCACCTCACCATCACTTTTTCCTTCGTAGTAGACACCTTCAGGCCACTCAGCGTCATCTCCTCCCTGGGCTGTAAACTGACAAACCTTTAAGTCTCTGGAATAAAAGGGCTTGAGAGAATTAACGTGGTACACTTTAGGCTTTAGGGTGGAGGTGGGGAATGCTATGAGATAGTTAACAGCTCCCAGGCACTTTTGGACCATGAATGGCCCTTCCAATGACACTTCCATCTTATCGGCCTGCTGCGCCTTCAAGACCATAACCTGGTCTCCTACTTTGAAGGAAAACTCTCTGGTATGTTTATCATACCAGGCCTTTTGCTCTTCCTGAGTATCCTTTAGGTTTTCTTTAGCAAGGGCTAAAGAGTGTTGGAGGGTGCTTTGTAGGTTGCTTACAAAGTCTAGAATGTTAGTTCCTGGAGAAGGCGTAAACCACTCCCATTGCTGCTTCACCAACTGTAAAGGCCCCTTAACCTCGAATGGTTCGAATGGTGAAAACCCTAAACTGGGATGTGGTACAGCCCTGTAGGCAAAAAGCAACTGCTGCAACACTAGGTCCCAATCATTGGAGTGTTCATTTATGAATTTACGTATCATGGCCCCCAAAGTTCCATTAAACCTCTCCACCAGGCCATTGGTCTGATGGTGGTAAGGGGTGGCAACCAACTGATTCACACCATGAGCGTCCCACAGATTTTTCATGGTCCCTGCCAGGAAATTAGTTCCTGAATCTGTAAGGATGTTGGAGGGCCAGCCTACCCTGGCAGAAATGTCTGCTAAGGCCTGACACATAGTCTTAGCCCTGGTGTTGCTTAGAGCTATTGCTTCCGGCCATCGGGTAGCAAAGTCCACGCAAGTCAATATGTACTGCTTTCCTCTGGGGGTCTTTTTTGGGAAAGGACTCAGAATATCCACAGCTACTCGCTGAAATGGGACCTCAATTATTCGGAGTGGCTGGAGAGGAGTTTTGACCTGGTTTTGGGGCTTTCCCACTCTTTGGCACACCTCACAAGACCGGACATAATTAGCAACGTCCTTGTCCATCCCCTCCCAGTGGAAGGACTTCCCCAACCTGTCTTTGGTTCTGTTCACCCTAGAATGGCTACTGGGATGATCATGGGTTAAGCTTAAGAGCTTTCCCTGGTACTTAGTTGGAACTACCAACTGTTTTTGAGGATGCCAGTCTTCCTGGTGTCCACCAGAAAGAGTCTCCTTGTATAAAAGTCCTTGTTCTACAACAAACTGGGATCAATTAGGAGACCTGAAAGGCGGTGGGGTGCTCCGTGCCACCGCCCAAGCTTTCTGAAGGCTGTCATCTGCTTTCTGCTCAGTCTGGAACTGTTCCCTTGAGGCTGGAGACACCAGCTCCTCCTTAGACTGTGGACTTGGGCTTGGTCCCTCTGGAAGCGATGTAGGTGAAGGGATTGTTTTCGTTGATGGTGAACCGCTTTCTGCTGGTGCACTATGTGATATTTCAGGCTCTGGCTGAGACTCTTGGATAGGGTAGTCTGCTGCTTCTGCCAGTTCAGGCCAGCTGGTGCCCTCTGGCGTTGGGGTTGGAGATGGGTTTGCAAGCACTGGCGTCAGTGCTGGCAACGGTTCTGGTGCTGGTTGCTTTTCGAGTTCCTGTTCTGGGACTGGATGTACTGTGGCTGTTGCAGTCGTTGGCAGGGGATCCGGTTCCACCACCCCTGTCTGGGTCTCTGGTAACACAGACGGGGCCCTTGTGGATGGCTCAGGAACAGGGATGGGTCTGGGAGCTTGCCTGGCTTGGCTGCGTGTAACCATTCCCACCCTCTTGGCCCGCTTCACCTGGTTGGCCAAGTCTTCCCCCAGTAGCATGGGGATGGGATAATTGTCATAGATTGCAAAAGTCCACATTCCTGACCAGCCTTTGTACTGGACAGGCAGTTCAGCTGTAGGGAAGTTTATAAATTTTGACATGAATGGGTAAATTGTCACTTGGGCCTCTGGGCTGATGAATTTGGAGTCCACTAAGGATTGGTGGATAGCTGACACTTGTGTCCCCATGTCTTTCCATGCGATAACCTTCTTTCCGCCCACTCTCAAGGTTTCCCTTAGCTCCAAGGGTATTTAAGAGGCATCTGGGCCTGGGGATCTTTGGTGTGATGGTGGTGTAATGAACTGTAGTCGGTTGGGGTTCTTGGGGCAGTTGGTCTTAATATGTCTCAGTTCATTACGTTTAAAACATCTCCCAGCCGACTTATCACTGGGCTGACGTGGGTTGCTGGAGCCTGGGGAGGTGGGACAATAAGGTGTCTGGGGCTTTCCTTGGGTTGTAGGTGGGGTCTTGGGTTGTCCTCAGTGATAGGATTTATTTTCAATTTGTCCCCTGTGATATTCGCTCTCCTTGCTAGTAGTTTTTTTTCTTTTCTACCACTTCCACCCATCTGGCTCCAATCTCCCCTGCCTCGGTTACAGTTTTGGGCTTCTCATCTAGGATGTACCTTTCTATTTCCTCAGGAACATCCTCTAAGAACTGCTCCATTTGCATTAGGAGGGACAGCTCTTCCAGAGAGTTAACATTTGCTTCTGATATCCAGGCTATCCAAGATATCCAATACTTTCCAATGTGGTAGGCATGTCGGGTAAATGACACATCTGGTTTCCACCTTAGGGCTCTGAACAGCCGACGGGCATGCTCAGGTGTTAGCCCCATTCTGATTCTGGCCTTGGTTTGAAAAAGTTCATCATCGTTCATGTGTTCCTTAGGCATTTCAGCCGCCACCTCTGCTAAGGGTCCACTGAGCTGTGGCCTCACCTCTATCATGTACTAGTCTGTAGAGATATTGTACCCATGGCAGGTCCTTTCAAAGTTTTCTAAGAAGGCCTCAGTATCATCACCTACCTTGTAGGTGGGGGATTTCCTGGGATGGGGAACAGTACCTTGGGAAGGGTTGTTAGCGTTGGCTGGTACATCCGGCTTAACCTTTACTAATTCCAGGGCCTGCTGGTGGACCTCCCTTTGGATCTCCATTTTTTTTTCTTATCTCTATCTCTTTGTTTCATCTCCATCATTCTCCTGTGGTCAGCCTCTTTGGCTCTTTCTTCACTTTCTCTCTCTCTTTCTATCATCTCTGTCTCTTTTTCTCTTATCTCTAGCTTTTTCCTGTGGTCAGCCTCTTTGACTTTCTCTTCTGCGTCCAGCCTAGCCATTTCCTGTTTAACTGCTTTCTTGGCACTCATTTTTCTGCTTTCTTGGCACTCATTTTTCTGCTTTCTTGTGCTGGTCGCACTCCCTTGCAGCTTACTGACTGGGGTGTTTCAGCAAAGGGCTACTTGCTTAACAGAGATTTTCTAACTTGCTATACCCAAGAGGTAGAAAGAAAGAAAACAATTCAACTTGTAAATGTCTTTTGCTGGCTGCCTGCTGGCTCACAGCTTGAAGCCTCCTTTTAACAAAGACCCTTGTTAAAAACTTAACACCTCTGCCCTCAGGCTGCTTTCCAAGCAGCTAGAAAGGAGAGAAAAAAAATTCCTACTGGCTTTTGGTTCCTAAAAATTCCACACCGCTGCCCACCATGTCAAGGTTTTTTTCCCCACTTTGAACTTTAGAGTACAAAAAGTGGGGACCTGCATGAATACTTCTAAGCTTAATTACCAGCTTAGGTCTGGTACGCTGCCACCAGCCAGAATTTAGTGTCTGGCACACTTTCTGTTCCCCCAAAACCTTCCCTGGCGAACACAGATCCAAACCCCTTGGATCTTAAAACAAGGAGAAATTAACCATTCTCCTCCTTTTCCCCCCAGACTTTCCCCTCCCTGGGTTGCCTTGAGAGGCTTCACACCGATCCAAACTCCTTGGATCTTAAAACAAGGAGGAATTAACCATCCCCCCTCCTTTCCCCCTACCAGTCCCTGGTGAGGTCAGACCCAATCCTTTGGATCTTAAAACAAGGAAAAACCTATCAGGTTTTTAAAAAGAAAGCTTTTAATTAAAGAAAGAAAAGGTAAACATTATCTCTGTAAAATCAGGATGGAAAATGCTTTACAGGGTACTCAGATTCATATAGACCAGAGGGACCCCGCCCCCAGCCTTACAGCAAACAGAGGTAAAAATCCTTCCAGCAAAAGAAATCTTTACAAGTTGAGAAAACAAGCATAAGACTAATCTGCCTTGCCTGACTATTACTTACAATTTTGAAACATGAGAGACTAATTCAGAAAGATTGGGAAAGCATGGAATGATGTCCCGTCCCTCTCAGTCCTGAAAGTGAACAATGAACAAAACAAAAAGCACAAACAAAGACTCCACCAAGATTTGAAAGTATCTTGTCCCCCTATTGGTCCTCTGGTCAGGTGTCAGCCAGGTTTACTGAGCTTCTTAACCCTTTACAGGTAAAAGAGACATTAACCCGTAACCATCTGTTTATGACACCACTGAAGATAGATCAAAAAATAACGGTCTTAATCTTCAGCAAGGGAGATTTAGGTTAGATAGAAAAAAACTTTCAAACTTTAAGAATAGTTGAGATCTGGAATAGTCATCCAAAGGACGTTGTGGAATCCCCATCATTGGATGCTTTTAAAAAACAAACAGTTTGGACAAGCCCACACCTGTCAGGGATGGTCTAGGTTTACTTGGTTCTGCCACAGTGCAAGAGACTGGACTTGATGATTGCTCAGGGTCCCTTCCAGCCCTAGCTTTGTATGATTCTATGATTCTAAGTGTGTACCCTTTCAACCCTCTTTATCTCTTACAAGGATTTTTCCCTTCAAAAGTGCAGAGGCTAAGCCTGGAGAAGGGGCACCTGTGGAAGAATTTCTGTGTTGTTTGAAGAAGGAAGGACTGTATGTATCAGAATAGTGTATGTAGATGTGTGTCCTGGCCAGATCTGTTGGAGCAGGCACTAGGGAAGGGATAACCACATGGCTGCTTGAGAGTTAGTGACTCTGGAATGTTGGATCACACTACAAGGGGAGGAGCTGGAGGGAGGATCATCTTGTGTTCCATGCAATAACAAAATGGGTCTAGATAAAGGGATCCTTAGGGGATGTTGGAAAGTAGTTATGGCTAAACTCACTTTAAGCAGAAAATAAAGGAAATAGCATATTAGAAGAAGCAGAAAAATAGTGCCACTGAAATCATTGGAGTGTTTGCTATTTAGGAAAAAATACTCCATAGTTTTTAAGTCAGTGGAGCTATGCCAATTTACACCAGCTGAGATCTGGGCCTAGATAAATAGCTCTATGAGGATCTTTGGTGGTTTTAAAAAATGGACTATTGTGCATTTCAGCCATCTAAACTATGTATGCCTGGGCTCTGCCCTCATCCAAAAATTTAACCACATAGCCTCCTCCCCAATAGTGGGAATAGAACCCCTTCCCTCTGTACTCAGTTGGTACAGGTTCTACTGCTCCCAGGGATATGAGATGGTTTACCTCTTCCCATAGCAGATATTCATGAGAGGGGTCCCTGAAAAGGTTCACAGGTAAAGGGGGATGGTGTAACCAGTTCTGATGATTTCTAATACCCATCTATCTGTGGTGATGGACTGCCAGATGGGGTAGAATGGGAGTAGGCGATCTCCAAAAATTTTGCCAGTGGCAGATGTTGACAACATTGAGAGAGATGGGTTTCTCGGATCTTCAATCAAGGCTTCAAATCTGTTGTCAAGAGGCTGATGTCTGAGAGGTAGTAGTCAAGGGAGCAGATTGCCTTCTCCTTGAGGTTCTCTAATTCTGCCCCTGTTGGTCACAATATCTATTATACATCACTGAGTATATGTAGGGGGTTGGAATTGTTGAGGAGTTTGGTCTGGTAATTGGTCTGCTGTCTCTTCTTTCTATGTGTGTGGATGCCCAGAGATCAAAAGATGGTCCTCCAGTCCTTCAAGGTGTGCAATGACTCATCTGTTTTGTTCGTGAAGAGTCTGGTGCCTTCGAAGGGTAAGTCTTCTACAGTAGACTGCACTGACTTTGGAAAACTGGATAGATGGAGCCAGGAGCCTCTCCTCATAATGATTGCTGTTGCTATGGATCTCGCTGCAGAATCAGCTGAGTCAAGGGCCGCTTGTAGTGCTGTTCTGGTGATGAGTTGGCCTTCTGTGACAAGTGCTTTGTACTGATTCCTTTTGTCATCTGGTGGCGCCTGTGTAGCAGGTGTAGCTACAGGAGAGGGAAGCTGTGGTGCGTGTCCTATATTCTTCTCTTTAGTGTCCTCCCCACTAGAAAATTTTGTGGAAAACTGTGGAAAGGTGGGTTGGCTGAATACCGTGTTTACCGTGGCACCGTCTGTGCCGAGGAGAGGAGACTGCAGTACTGATGAGACAGATAAGTCTGTATGACACAGGGACTGCTGTGACGTGCCCAATCCCGGTACTGGTGGAATGAGGGAACTCAGTACAGTATGCTGGAGTGAGCTTGTGGGTGCAGGTATGTGGCTGGAATGCATAGTGCCAGCAGTAGGTAGCAGCATTACAGCAGGGATGCTCAGTACCTATGGTTGGTTTGTTGGCGGTGGTGCTGCGGCATGGGGTTTCACTTTCCCTGTTCTGGCTGTGTCAGAGCTCGACTGCTTAGGAGATCTGGGTTTCTTGTTATCTTTGGTACCGGAGGGACCTGGTCTGTCGTCCATTGACATGGCCAATGTGGTTGGTACTGGCAGCGTTTGCCACTATCGGAGTGCCTCTTCTTGGTTAACTCCAGAGTCAGGGACATGGAGCCCCATTTCTTTGCTTCCTTCTTAGCATGTTGTTCAGGCTTTTTGCCACTGAAAGAGGAGCCTTTATCTGAGGAGGCAGTAGGTGATTTATGGCTGGGAGGAGTTCGTACCTCAGGCTCAGATGCCGGGTGAATGAGGAGAATGTTTAGTTGTAAATCCCTGGCTTTTCTAGTGCAAAGTTTCAATCTGTGACAATGTGAGCAGTTTTGTGATATGTGTCCCTCACCGAGGCAGCGGATGCACTGAGAGTGTCCATCTGAGAGAAGTACTGAATGCCGGCAGGTAGTGCAGCTTTTAAAGCCTGAGGAACCAGGGATGCCCCGAGGGAGTGTATTTCTTAGTGATGTGAAGAGATAGATGCTGCTGAGATAGGGGATCATAGAAACTAAAGGTCCAATGAGTAAAAAAAAAGTAAGGGGTGGAAATAAATTAGGAAGGGAAAAGGCTATAATATTCTAACTAAGAACTAAGAACTACTGCTAAAGGAAAGGGAAAAGGGCTAATTTCTAGCTGTGAGGCACTGCTGAGTGCTCCAACTCAAGCCAAAAGTTATAGAGAAGGAAGTGGGAGTGGGTGGGTCGCACAGCACTAGTTAACAGCCTGAAGAGGCGAGAAATGGGGACTGTGCATGTATGACCCAATCATGCACCTTACATCTCTGGCTATGAGCACAGGGGCGCAACGACACCTAAAGTGAAGGACCCACAAGTGCACCACTCAAAGAAGAAATTGAAGTTTTAGACATGTTACATAATTGCTATGTTTTGCTGCATGCTCTGAAGTTCTACTGATGAGAGAAAACAAAGAAAAAATTGTGGAGGAAGTGCAGATTGTGCTAGAGGAGCAGTATGGGAACATTTCAGCTCTCCTACTATCAAAGGCCTTGTTTTATGACTTAAAGAATTTATAATTCCATTCATTTTAAATCTTTGATGTAAAAAAGAATTACTGAGATATTATCTTCCACTACTGAATGTAACATCCATTTACTTATCTAAATAAATCTAATTGCTAAAGATTTTCTGGGTGAGTATTAGCAGGTCTGGCATTCTGTGATAACTGAACACAGAATTATTTTCAACAGATGCCATCCTGCATAGCTCAGCATACAAGCCAGTTTGCAGTACTACTTAGAGTTCAAGTGAAAACATGAGGCTTTTGCACACCAGCTTCTAACATAAACTTTTTGGATTCCCTAATATAACAGTTGTAAGTGAACCTTTTGGGTTCATGATGCTGGAAGTTATACTTTTTTGGGGGGTGTAGCAGGGTGGACCCCTGCTCCTGCCCTGAAGGGGTTAAAAACAGCCCTGGGAAGGGGCTGTGGCTGGAGAAAGCAGCCTTTAGGCTGGGCTGATTGGGGAAGTGGCTGTGGCTGGGGCCATGCCCCAAACTGAGCAACGGGTCCTCATAAGAAGGCCAGAGGAGCTAGAAGCAGTCAGTCTCTCTCTAGCTGTAGAGGGAGGTGGGCCTGGCTGCCAGGAGCTAGAGACAAAGTACCTGAGGGGAGCAGGGCTGAGGATGGGCTGAGGAGCGGGGGAGCTCTATCCTAGAAAGCCCAGGCTGAGGCCTAGCATTAGGCTAAAAGGTACTGGGGGTTGCAGAGGGCAGCCCAGGGGTAGGCTAGGGCAGCAGGTCCAAACCCCTTTGCCTATGATGAGTGGCTGATACTACAGTCTGCCCCAGTGAACGGGGGTGAGATGGAGACTGGGCAGTAGCTATATACTGAGGCAAAGTGGGGATAGAAAGTGGGAGTCCCCCAGGAAGGGGAAACCCTCAGAGAAAGGGGTGACTGCTTGAGGGCAGCATTCCACATAAAAGAGCACGGGTCCAGGGAAGGACACGGGGCTAGAGGACAGGTGGATCACCGGCCTGCAGAGGGCGCTCCAGAGCTGGAACCGAGCTAATTCCCAGAAGTAACCAGCAGGAGGCGCCGCAGATGTGAGTCCAGCATGTCTACAGGGGGGAAAGAAGTAGAATCAGACTAGTGCAGTATGGTGGATATTTCCCTTCCCCTCCTCAGAATATTTTGGGCCAAGGGAAAGTAGAACTCTCAGTACAATCAGTTGGCTAATACTTAATGTATGTTCACTGTAGGTAAGGTATTTTCTATCTCTACCAGAAATCACATTTGGGGATCAAGTCACAATTTTTCCAATGATCGAATATATCTAAGAAATAATGAACTAGGTTTTTGTAAATTGTATTAAATCCCTAGTCCATAAATTAAGTCAGAATTGCAACAGTCACAGCCAGTGAATAAAAACAAGGGTTAAAAAACTGGAACACTTACATCCAGGGACAGAATTAGTAATAGTGACAGACTCTATGTAAGTGGATCAAATGAGACTGAAAATGTTATGCATGAGATGCGCCCATCTCAAGAGAGGGAGAAGGATCATACGCATGCAAATGACAGCAGAAGTCAGATAGCATCTCCTACCAATCAAACAAAACTACTAGTGCTGACATCAGTTATTTAGGAAAGTACCTTTTATGCTCTTGGTAAAAGGGCAGGTATGGAGAAGTAGTTTTTCCAAAGAGACTGGCAACACAATTTATGTTCATTTTCAAAGAAATGTTAATGGCTTGAACACTAGCTACTACCCAAATTTGTAAAAAGACAAATCCCAGAGCAGCGGGGAAATGACCTAATTATCTCATCTGCCTCTAGCTTATAGTCTCTCTCTTACATCCTGCTATATATTTTCACTTTCTGGATGCCTAAAATCTAGTAAGTTCATTTCTGAATACTTCTCCATGACCGTTAGTTAGCTACATATGCTGACTCTGGATAGCAACTGCATGCTTTGTATGAATGGACCTGATGTTTGAGAACCAGATAGAACTCTAATGACCCTGTTCTTTTATCAGTGCATGAGAGGGCTATTTACAGTGACTAATGCGACTGAGAACAGTTCACATAAATCTCCCATGTACCTTTAAGAGACTAGGAACCTGATTCTCTTCTCACATACATTAGCTTATCTTCAGTTGAATTACCCATGATTCACACCAGATTAAGTGAGAGGAAAATCAAGTTTTAGTCTACACAAAAAAGGTATTTTCCTTTTCTGAGAATGTCTTTCATTTAGAACTATATCATAAGTTTTTATTAAGACAAAGTTACTACATCGTATATTACATATTCATGCTCAGGTTTAATGTTCGGTTCACAATAAGTGCAGAGACAACTTAATTCTGTGGGTCAGCATAGCTTCCAGGCCTTTGGGGAGGTACATTTTCAAAGCAGTGTGTGGGAGTCAAGCATATCAGTTCTTTCATTTCCTAACAAGATTTGTGTGTCTGCTTTCTGTGCACCACTTCAGTAATTTACCCCCCTTTCAATCACTGGCATCATCTTTATTACATTAGACTGATCATACCTAGTGGATAATCACAACATAGGGAAAAAAACAAAATGTCTAAGTCCTGTGAAAGTCTCAGCTCACTTGCAAAATTTGTCCTTGACATTGGCAGTTGACAGATCATTGTAATTGAATTAGCTACCTGCGAACTAGGGACACCTTTTGCAATTTAACACATTTATATTTTAATATACCACAGGGAAAATGCCTAGGTACTGTGTCTATTACCTAGCATGCCCAGTATAATATTTATGATCTTGGCTCTTAAACTACAATTTTCTATAGAATTTCAATTCTAACACCTATGTCTTGCCTTCTCTGAAAATGAAATTAAAGCATGTGAGCCATAAAAATTAAGGACATTTTTATACATTTCAAATAAGCTTGTGTACTCTTAAAAAATCAGTGAATTTAATCAAAGATGCCAGAGTGACAGCACCAGAGTGAATACCTCTATTTACCAGAGACAAAGGGGGACTATCTTTGTTCTGTTTTTATACTACACCTGGCACAATGGGGTTCTGGTCCATGGCTACAGTTCCCAGGTGCTAATAATAATAATAATAATAAATAATTGACCTTAACGCCCAATAGGAAGACCAGCTTTCCCACATTACATTACAAGTGTAGCTCTCAACCTTAACCATCACTTGGATTAGAGGGAAGATCATGTTCCATGCTCATTCTCTATCTTTTGCCTTCTTTAGGTAGTGTATAAATTGCCAATGGTGATCTGCGATGTGAACTTGTACTCTAGAGAAAATACAAGGTCTTAGGCCTTGGCTACACTCACACTTTACAGCACTGCAACTGGGCTGTGAAAAAACACCCCCCTGAGCGCTGCAACATACAGCGCTGTAAAGCGTCAGTGTAATCAGGGCAGCAGCGCTGGGAGCACTGCTCCCAGCGCTGCACGCTACACCCGTAAGGGATGTGGTTTACATGCAGCGCTGGGAGAGCTCTCTTCCAGTGCTGCCGCTCTGACTACACTCACACTTCAAAGCGCTGCCGCGGCAGTGCTCCCGCAGCGGTGCCGGGGCAGTGCTTTGAAATTCCAAATGTATCCATAACCTCATTCTCACTGGTATTTTAACCACCAGTATAGCTACACCTGTATAACGACATTGGTGCAAACCTCTATGTAGTCATACTGCATCCATGCAAACTGATTTTCACAAATGCACATTTCAATGGTTTTTACACTGGTGCAATGCATCTTCACGCAAGGCTCAAGACAAGTCTTTTTTACTTAGTCCAACAAAGAACCATTATTCAAAATGACCTTTGTCTCAAGTAGCAACTTAGGCCTCTCTCCTGCCATTAGAGCCATCTGGACACACCCCTGTTGACATTAGTGGGGCTCTGTGAAGACTAAGGGTTTGGCTACACTTGCAAATTAGAGTGCATTAAAGCAGCCTCAGGCATATTAACTCCCAATGTGTCCACACTGGCAAGGCAAGTAGAGCACCTGGACTCTACAGCTGGAGAGCTCGTGGAAATCCACCTCCACGAAAAGCATAAAGCTTGCTATGCCCTGGCTGAAATGCCCGGGCATCAGTGTGAATGAGGCGTTGCATTACTGCACTGTGACTGGCCTCCAGAAACGTACCTTTATCCCCTGAAGTTAAGTGGCCACTCTTCTCATTGTTTTGAAATCGGCTACAGGAATGTGGATATGCCCTTTTAAAGCTCAATTTCTGACAGCCGGCATCCTTATCTGCTCTAAGAGAAAGAAACCATTACTGTGGAATGCTGCTTGCTGTGAGTGTGTGTGAGAGGCTGGGGAGAGGGGGCTTTGCAGCTCTTTGAACTTACAAGACAGCATGCTGACACACACTCAGCCCCCCCCAAAACACCTACACACAACACACTCCCTGTCATACTCTGCCCCCCCCCCATTTGAAAAGCACATTGCAGCCACTTGCACATTGGAATAGCTACCACAAAGCACTGCTCTTTGTGGCATTGCAAGAGCTGCTAATGTGGTCACGCCAGTGCACTTGCAGCTGACAGTGTAAACACAGGGCAGCATTTTCCCTGCTGCTGTCTCCAAAGGCTGGTTTAATTCACAACGCTCTACATCTGCAAGTGTAGCCATGCCCATAGAACCATAGAATCATAGAAGATTAGGGTTGGAAGAGACCTCAGGAGGTCATCTAGTCCAAGCCTCTTCTCCTTGTTCTGTCGTCTGCCACCACTGAGAACAAACTAACTCCATCCTCATTGGAACCCCCCTTCAGGTAGTTGAAGGCTGCTATCAAATCCCCCCATTCGTCTCTTCTGTACATTAAATAACCCCAGTTCCCTCATCGTCTCCTCAGAAGTCATGTGCCCCAGCCCCCCAGTCATTTTTGTTGCCCTCCGCTGGACTCTCTCCAATTTCTCCACATTCTTTCTGTAGTAGGGGGCCTAAAACTGGGCACAATGCTCCAGATGTGGTCTCACCAGTGCCGAACAGAGGGGAATAATCACTTCCTTCAATCCACTGGCAATGCTCCTACTGATGCAGCCCAATATGCAGTTAGCCTTCTTGGCAACAAGGGCACACTGTTGACTCATATACAGCTTTGTGTCCACTGTAATCCCCAGACGCTTTCCTGCAGAACTGCCACTTAGCCAGTCGGTCCCCAGCCTGTAGCTGTGCATGGGATTCTTCTGTCCTAAGTGCAGGACTCTGCACTTATCCATGTTGAACCTCATCAGATTTCTTTTGGCCCAATCCTTCAATTTGTCTAGGTCACTTTGAACCCTATCCCTACCCTCCAGCATATCTACTTCTCCCCCCAGCTTAGTGTCTTCTGTGAACTTGCTGGGGGTGCAGTCCGTTCCATCATCCAGATCATTAATGAAGATATTGAACAAAACTGGCTCCAGAACAGACCCCTGGGGCACTCCGCTTGATACCAGCTGCCAACTAGAGATCGAGCCCTTGATCACTATCTGTTCAGCTCGACAACCTAGCCAGCTTTCTATTCACCATATAGTCAATTAATCAAATCCATACTTTTTTAACTTGCTAGCAAGAATACTATGGGAGATTACATCAAAAGCTTTGCTAAAGTCAAGATATATCACATTCACCGCTTTCCCCATATCCACTGAGCCAGTTATCTCGTCATAGAAGGCAATCAGATTGGTCAGGCACTACTTGCCCTTGGTGAATCCATGACGACTGTTCCTGATCACCGTCCTCTCCAAGTGCTTCAAAATGGATTCCTTGAGGACCCGCTCCATGATTTCTCCAGGGACTAGAGTGAGGCTGACCGATCTGTAGTTCACCAAATTTATCTTCTTCCCTTTTTTAAAGATGGGCACTATATTTGCCTTTTTCCAGTCATCTGGGTCCTCCCCCAATGGTCACAAGTTTTCAAAGATAATGGCCAATGGCTTTGCAATCACATAAGACAACTTCCTCAGCACCCTCGGATGCACTAGATCTGGTCCCATGGACTTCAGCATGTCCAACTTTTCTAAATAGTCCTTAACCTGTTCTTTCACCACTGAGGGCTGCTCACCTCCTTCTCATATTGTGCTGCCCAGTGCAGCAGTTTGGGAGTTGACCTTGTCTGTAAAGACCCTAGGATCTTCTGGTATGGACTGGATTACAGGATAGAGTGGGAATGAGACAGAATTCAACTGGTAACCATGAGTTCCATCATCCCCCTATTCCTGTTTACTTTTGAAATAGCATCAACAAATAAACTAATAATAATAAATGTTGCTCTTATCACAGGTAACCACTGAAAGTCAGTAACTGTTATCTGACAAAATAAGGATAAAATTTGTACCTACTTTGTTTCATCAGAAATGCATTCTGCAATAAATCTGAAAGTGAAGTAACACCAGAGAAGTTCTTCTAGCATACAAACACTGCACTTTCTTAATCAACAGATTCAGTTTCAGCCTGTATTCATTGTCCCATTATAGATGGTAACAAGAATAAATTATTTCGCCTTTTTTAATCCTGTTAGTACTGCAGTGCCAACACATCAATGAAAGTAAGTTGCATTCTATTCTGGCTCATGTGACAACAGAAGTACTAATTAAACTTTCAGCAGCTGATTCAGACTTTACTCTCTGCACTCTAGCAAGGGGCAGAATTTGGAAGGGTTGTGCATTTGTAACAGAGTACAATTGTAGCCCTAAAAATCTTTGCTGGGGATCTATATTTGAGCTTGAAATTATGCCATGGGAGGGAGACGGAAACGACACCTTTTTACTTGTAAACTGAGATGTCACTGAATGACAAACATGGAACAATCTGATGCCATTTTTACAAATAGATTGATTAAACTATTAGATGTTAATTCTGTGGAATTTTACTTACTCTCTCTTTCTGTATATATATGTGCACACACATACACTGCAGGTAAAATTGGGTAAACATGGATATCCATTATATTATATTTGAGCTAGTTGACTTTTATTCAGATTATATCATTTTTGTCTGGGTAACAATGGAAATTCTTTATATCATCAGTTTAATTATGAACTCATTAATTGACTGAAGGTTACATTCGCCGATACACCATTAATTCCATCAACACAGTACACATCTGACCATGCTCCAGCTGAAGTCAGTGGCAGAATTCCCATTGACTTCAATGGAAGCAACATCAAGCTCTCTATTTAAAAGCAAATTGTACCCTGAAAGCTATTCCTGTCTATTATGATCTTCTCCATCTTTCCGGTAATTTATTTTACTAATTTTGTTAAACCAGTTTTTACCTAGTAATTGAATGACAGTCTCAACTGCTATTAGGTTTCCTTAGAGATTAGTGAATGCACCTAAACCTTGCCCAATGTATGAATCAAACCAGAACTTTTCTTGAGATTAAAAAATGTTTGGTTAATAGTTTTTTCTTTCATTGACGTATAACCGAATTCCAGTTAGAAGCAGAAGCAGATAAGTCAAAATCCACTGGTTACCATTAAAATCTTGACACTGTATTGTTGCAGATGATGTTATGATTGTATTCATTGTATTCCCTATTGTAAATCTGAGGAAGCCATGAATAATGTGGTAAAGTTAATTAAGAAACAAAATAAGGTTTTAACGACAGCCACTAAATCACAAAGGCCATCTATGTAGTATCTCATGAGAAAACTTTGTGAGAATTTAATCTTAAAATTTCCTTTACATTTTTTCTACAAACTCAAGAAGTTCAGATGACTCAGATTAAGTGTGTAAAAGCATCCACATTTCATAACAATTTCAAAATCTTTTGGTCTTTGTCTATGCACAGGTTTTCTACTGCAACTATGTTTTCATTGAACAACAATCAAAACACAGCTGAGCATTGCCACTAATATGAGAAGTATAAGAACTGCAAAAAAATGGGAAGAAATGAACCCAACTCATTTTTTGAAAAAATATATGCTTATTGCAAGTATTATGTTCCACTTATTACATGCCTTCCTATGCTTGTTTCCTGCTCTTCAAATGAGTTGCTACTTTCAATATCACCTATTCATGAAAGTTTTGGCAGGAATGATGTGATATTTACAGGAAATGAACAGGAGAAACTAAAACAAGGTAGAAAAGCATCTGATGAGCTTCAGACATTATTTTTTATTGGTATGGTTATTCAAATGTGGTAGGGTGATGAATGGCTGAGATTGGAGGAGATATAAAAAGTTTCAATACTTTGAACATGATAAGCGATGACTGCAGCCTAGCTCAGGGATCAGCAACCTTTGAGAAGTGGTGTGCCAAGTCTTCATTCATTTAAGGTTTTGTGTGCCTGTAATAAATTTTACATTTACAGGGGCTGGCAGACGGAACCCCAGACTGGTAGCAGGCTGAGCGGGGCAAGTGGACGGAACCCCAGACTAGCAGCGTGGGCTGCAGATGAAACCCCAGACCAGCAGCCCTTTGCCAGCCTGGGTCCCAGCTGCCAGCCCTGCTCAGCCTGCTGCTAGCCTGGGGTTCCAGCCATCCAGGCCAGTAGTGGGCTGAGCAGGGCCTGCGGGCAGGACCCCAGCTGGCAGGGGCTGGTGGACAGGACCCTGGCTGGCAGCAGAGTGCCACTAAAAATGAGCTCATGTGCTGTCTTTGGCATGAGTGCTGCAAGTTGCCGACCCCTGCGAGTCTAGCTAATCCTTTTCAAAGATGGGAAGGCAATATTGTGCACTAGACTCTCTTTCAGGATGACTTTGTTCAATTTCTGGCTCTGTCACAGGCATCTAATGTGAACCCCACCAAACCACAATCTCATTGTGCCTCACCTCCCCATCTGGAAAATGGGGTTGATAAGTCTTTCTGCCTCCCTGATTTTTTTTTCTAGAGCTGAATTGGAGCCTTGCCACAAGTCCTGAGTAAGTGACAGTGTATAGTTGTGGCTAATAGTCCCCAAGTTCTTTCCTTACTCCAAGTGGAGCAGAAGTAATTTGTGGGTATGTCTACACTGCAGTGTAATCCTGGGCTCACACTCAGGCTTGAGACCAAACTCCTCTTCCATCTACACACAAATCTCTCAAACTTGGACGAAGAGCTACGGTCCTAGGACCCTGCAGGGGTGGAGGGTTTAAGCCTGAGTCAATCCGGGACCCAGGTTCAAACCTTATTGTTTTAAGTGCAGATGCAGTTCCCAGGTTTTAGAAGTCCACCTAAAGTATCCCTGTGATGGGGTGTCCAGCCCACAGAAGGCTTGAAGGAGTTAAGGTGACCAGATGGGTCAATTAACTATCCATGCTGTATCTGGAGGAGGAGCCAGGGAGCAGGGATTAATTAAGTACGCCGCTCTGTAACCACTCAATGGTGTCTTCCAGCTGCCTGGAAAGAAAGAGCTGTTGGGGTGCGGGAGGAGCTGGAAATATTTTCCCTAATAAATCTAGTCCGTTTGAGTTAAAGATCATCCTTGTAGTTCAAAGGTGACAAAATCATTTATTCCAGATACGACAGGGGTTTGAAACTTTGTCCAGATATGTGCCAGGAAGGGGATGTAAGGGGCATGGCTGTGGAGTTCTGTGTGTTTGCATGTAGTCATAACAGGCTAAGCCAAGGGCGGGCAAACTTCTTGGCCTGATGGCTGCATCGGGTTTCTGAAATTGTATGGAGGGCTGGTTAGTGGAGGCTGTGCCTCCCCCAAACAGCTAGGCATGGCCTGGCCCCTGCCCCCATCCAACCCCTCCTGCTTCTCACCCCCTGATAACTCCCCTGGGACTCCTGCCCCATCCAACCCCCCCGTTCCTTGTCCCCTGACAGCCTCCGGAACTCCTGCCCCAACTGCCCCTGGACACCCCATCAAACCTCTCCACTCCTTCCTGACTGCCTCCCCGGGACACCTGCCCCCATTCAACTCACTCTCTGACCGCCCCAACCCCTCTCCACACCCTCACCCCCATACCACCCTCCAAACTTCCCTGCCTTCTATCCAACCCACCCTGCTCCCTGCCCCCTTACTGCGCTGTGTGGAACGCTGGTGGCACTACAGCCGTGCCAACCAGAGCACCAGGACAGGCAGCCGCGATGCCTGGATGCTGGGCCGGCTCCAGGTCCCAGCACCCCAAGCAGCTGCTTGGGGCGGCATGCTGCAGGAGGCGCTCTGCCAGTTGCCGGGAGGGCAGCAGGCGGCTCCGGTGGACCTCCCGCAGGCATCCCTGCGGAGGGTCCACTGGTCCCGCGGCTCCGGTGGAGTATTCGCAGGCACACCTGTGGGAGGTCTACCAGAGCCGCGGGACCGGCGATCGGCAGAGCGCCCCTGTCATAACCTAGTCCCAGATTTGGACCTTAGCGTCCAAAATATGGGGGTTAGCATGAAAACCTCCAAGCTTAGTTACCAGCTTGGACCTGGTAAAGCTGCCACCACCCAAAAAATTAGAGTGTTTTGGGGCACTCTGGTCCCCCCAAAAAACCTTCCTTGGGGACCCCAAGACCCAAATCCCTTGAGTCTCACAACAAAGGGAAATAAACCATTTCCCTTCCCCCCTCCAGGTGTTTCCTCCCTGGGTTCCTGGAGAGATACACAGAAGCAAGCTCCGTGAATCTAAACAGAGGGATTCCACCCTTTCTATTTCCAGTCCTGGAAACAGAAGTACTTCCCTCTTCACCCAGAGGGTATGCAAAGTCAGGCTAGTAAATCTAACACACACAGATTTCCCCTTGACTTCTTCCTCCCACCAATTCCCTGGTGAGCACAGACTCAATTCCCTGAAGTTCCCCACTAAAGAAAACTCCAACAGGTCTTAAAAAGAAAGCTTTATATAAAAAGAAAGAAAGAGTACATAAAAATGGTCACTCTGTATTAAGGTGACAAATACAGGGTCAATTGCTTAAAAGAAATATGAATAAACAGCCTTATTCAAAAAGAATACAATTCAAAACACTCCAGCAACTACACACATGTAAATACAAAAAAAAAACCATATAAATCACTATCTGATCTTTTGTACTTACAACTGGGAAACAGAAGATTAGAAAACAAGAGACAGAAATCCTCTCATAGCCGAGAGAGAGACAGACAGAAGACCAGAACAAAGAACTCAGACACAAACTTCCCTCCACCCAGATTTGAAAAAGTCTTGTTTCCTGATTGGTCCTCTGGTCAGGTGTCTCAGGTTACTCTTTTCCAGGTGTAAGAGACATTAACCCTTAGCTATCTGTTTATGACAGCCCCCTGCAGCATACCACTTTGCATGGGGCTGCGAAATGGCTAGAGCCAGCCCTGCCTGGGTGGAGCCAGCCATGCCACCGCGCAGCACAGAGCACCAGGTCAGGCCCAGGCTCTGCAACTGTGCTGCCCCAGGAGCTCGCAGGCCCAGTTAGCTGAGGCTGCAGGAGACGAGGAACAGCAGGGTAGAGGCCGTGGGCTAGCCTCTCATGCCAGGAACTCAGGAGATGGACAGGAGGGTCCTGTAGGCTGTACTTTGTTGATTCTCTCATGAATTCTGACCCAATCCCAAGCGCTAATAACTTCAAACCTTTCCTGTAGCAGGAGCTCCAGAGAGGTAGTCACATTTCATGGAAGGGTTTATTTTCTAGGCCCACCTTGATAGTTGACCAACCCACTCCACTTACAGATGTGCTGTTCAGTCACTATACATTTGGACACTTTACTTGCTGGTTTCCATCAGCAGGTTGGAATAATATTTCCCTGTTATGCCCCGCAACATGTGAAAAGTCTGACATAACAGAAAAAACATTTGGTAGCACACCACCAACTGCTTCCTCAAACTCAAGTTGTTATGCAATTATTACATTTTTTTTTAAAGGACCACTGATTTTTTTTAAAACTTACCATTATCTCTGCACTTCTTATGATAACCAGGCTGTGTCCAGGGAGATTCTGTGGTCTCAAGTGTCCCTCTCACAATATACTGAATTTCAGTTTGGAAAAGTAACATTTCATGCCCTTGAAATTCCACAAGGACATTGAGCTATTTGAGACAATTACCCTCTGTGTCTTGTCCTACTGCAGGTTTCCTAACCTCTGCAGGCTAATATAACTCAACAGCTTACCCACACTGCAGCAGAAGCTTGGATCAACATACCTTCTTGGACTGTTCCAAGAAGAAGTGTTTCCGTGGTGAACTTATGGTTGAATTTGCAGACTGGGCCAACAAGCAGGTCCAGTACCAAAGATGGAGGGATTCATGGCCAGAGAAAAACATGGCAAAAGGCAAGACAAAAAGCTAAGGCTGGCTGCACAGCTTGAGACAGAATTTCAGCACAGGAGCAGGAATGGTGGCAATGGGAAGATGATGGAGCTCAGCAGAAAGAGCTGTTTGAGTGGCTGCTATCACTAATGGTTACAAGAGTATTGGCTCCTGCTGCAACCACACCATGGCCTGATTTCTCTCTGTATTACTCTGTGATGAAGTCCAGAAACATCTTGGACAACTCCATGGCTGGGTGGCCCATGTAATCAGGTCCTATGAGTGGCTATACTGGGAAACTTCACTCCTTATTGATTCCTTCCCCCATGAATGCCTCTGTCTCCCTTCCTGTGACAAGTGCATGACAAATGTGGAAGGAGGGGAAAGGAAAATGGGGGGATGGCCAGGGGACATGCAACAATAGAGTGTTTCTGTTTTGTACATAGTTTCACTGTTTGCATTTTTTCATGCACTTTTTTTTAAGGTTATATTGCTACCAGTGTTTTGATCTGGTAACGGCAGCTGGTCTGCCTGGCAATGGGTGAATGTTGTACTTTTCTAATACATGTTTGTTAATAAAACTTTTTATATTATCAAGAAAGTTTATTGCTATCACTGCATCACATCATACAATGTGTATTCCAAATAATAAAGGTGTAAACATGATCAAGAATAATTGAGAATTTGTATGCAAACACTATTTCTCAATACAGTTAAGCTACACCAATCACTTTCTTACTTCAGTTCATACTATGAATCAACCCCCCTCCTTTCCTATTTGATAAGTCATCAGGTCATTCATAAGTACATTGCATAGCAATCAACCCCTCATTCCGCCCCCCTCCCCAACAAGCACATTCATAAAGATACTACTTTTTCTCTTCCTTTGAGCCATAAATGTCCACAATGTGGGAGCATAAAGCATACCTGACTTCTGCATGCAGCTCCAGTTGTGGTAGATGCACTTTCTGGTTGAGGGTACCAGTTCAGCAGCCCTTCACTGTCATAGGTCCATTCTTGGGGGAAATGGCTAACCTCTGGTTTCATAAAGATTGTGAAGAGCACAGCAGTGCAGATAGCACTGATGACACTGGAATTCAAACTGGTCTGTAGATATCGCCGAAGGACTTTCAATTTGTTGAAAGCACATTCAACAAGCATTCTACGCTTGCTTGAGTGTAATTAAACTTTCTTTTGCCAGGGCCTCTGATATCAGGGTAAGTTTCATAGGCCAAGGCAAAAGAGGGCATGTGGGATCCCCCAGAATAGTGGTGGGGACAGTAACTCCATTTATGGCAGTTGTTTTTGGAATCGTGCCCCAGCCTGTCCACGAATGAATGATTCATGACCAGCAAAAAACCCTTGCATCATGAATATGCAACCCATGTTGACTTTCATAAATCAACCTCTTCGGTCCATGAGGATCTGCTTAAAAATGTAGTAGTACTCTTTGTGGTTTATGTACTCATGTGCTTCTTGAGGCGGGCACCCTATGAGCACATGTCCCATCAATGGCCACAAAATCTCTCAAAGCCAGCAGTTAACTCAGGAATATATTTTATGCTCACCACCTTAGGGGTAAACCACATGCCTTATTGCCTCAGAAACATCTGCCGCCGCTTTATTCACAGTCTACTTTCCAACATCAAACTGGTTGGCAACAAACCTGTATTAGCCTGGGGTAGCCAGCTTACACTACATGACTATAGCAACCTGATTCTGGACCAGCAAGTGTGCCCTCATGCATGTGTCTTTGTGCTGGAGGGTTAGGGCAAGCTGCTCACAGAGCTTCATAAATGCAGCTTTCTTTATACAAAAATTCTAGACCAACCGCTGGTCATCCCAGATCTGCGAGACAATGTGATTCCACCATTCTGTGCTTGTAATCCTGCTACAGAAGCTCTGGTCTACACTGGGTGTATAATAAGTGTCATGAACAGCATCAGCCAGTTTGAGTTTCCCATGTCTGTGTCCTCCTTCTCCTCCTCCTGGTCCATCATAAGTTCAGGTGCCTTTGGTGGGTCAGAAAACACCACTGAAATGTCTACCAGCTCTTCTCAAAAGCTCGACCCACTTCCTGTAACAAGAGTGAAAGCACAAACAAAAGAGGTTCTTCATATGGTACCTCCTCCATGGAACGTGCAGACCAAAATGACTGCTCAGCAGGATGTGTTGATCGGCTGTTCAAACTTTCTATTAACATGCGGTTGGACAGTCTATTTTCCCACACTGTACCAGTCAAAGGGCTAGAGCGGCCATATTTCAGGAGGGTATTGGGAGTGTGGGATATGGTTGATTTTATTCAGGTCTGCATGCTGCTATGTGAACACCAGAGTCCTAGGATCAAGCCTGGGTTAAAACATTCTTAGCCTAGGGTTTACAATCAGTGTAGATGCTCAGGCCTGAGATTCTGTAACCCAGGGTCCACTGAGTAAGAGTCCCACTAACCCTGGGCTTACATTTCTCTGTAGACTTACCCTGTGTCAGCACTGTGCCTGATGCAGATGACTTCCCCTTCCCTGCTGACATAGATGCACTAGTCAGTGCATTTTGGGGATGTATGGGTGGAGCCATTGTTCAGTCACCATGTCCTGCAGATGCTGCTCTCCTTCTTACACTACAATACATGATGCAGTTAACCAGCACAGGGCATAAGGGGGAATGTTTTGTGTTTCATTACATATTAAGGGCCAGACTGTGCTCCATCTAAGTTCATTAAGGCAGGCATGGACTATGAATTACTATGTGTTTGTCTAATGCCTAGCATCACGGAACCCTAATCTCAGATGGGACTCTGAACGCTACTGGAATATAAATAAGAAATACTGTTTTTTGGGGGGGGTTGTTTGTTTTTTTGGTTTTTTTCCCATCAAAGCATTTTGACCCACTACAGGCTGATGTTCACGAACAGATTCAATACATAGGATTTATTTTTACCAGCCAGAACTCTCCTGCCTTTCACAGATTAGTCTGCAAAGTTATTTTCATCTATTTTTTTGCCTTCTTAAAGGAAACAGTGAACTATAAATAGAATCATTAAGAAAAAGTTTCCATTACACACTTTTGGTCTTGGGTTGATCAGGGCTTCAATTACTATGTTTCTTTCTTTGTTTTTAATTCATATGTGATGTGGTCTTTAGCAGGAAAGCTTAACTGAATTATAGAGCTAGTTGGAACTTTTTTGACTAAATTAGTTTCATAGAAATTTCCTGTGGGAGAAAAAATGGGAAAAAAGTTCTGACAATGTCAAATTTTTCTAACGTTTTGAAATTATTAAAAAAAAACACGCCTCTATAACATTAAAAAGGTAAGTGTTCTGATTTTGTGTAAAAAATTATCCATCAATCTCCGACTTTTTTTCCCTCAGATATTTCTTTTGTGGAGAATTTAGCAATATATGTTGTTTATTCCTAATCAAAATGAAGAAAAAGATCAACCTAAAAATCCTTCAGAAACCAGAATTTCCATCATCCACTTAGCTCTATTTAAAATATTTATTGGCTTATTGTTGAAATCACTTCTGTGGTGTCTTTAACACAGAGAAGAATCAGCCCTTGGGTATGGTAAACATGAAGTAGACTCTGTACAGGTGCTGGAATCTGTTGTGCTGGATCACAGCGCAAGAGCTGGGCCTTAGGTTGCAATCTTTTTAAAATTTAAAATGGATAAAACCCAAAAAGAGAATAAGATGAATTTTCAGATTTAGGTTCAGAACCTTCAGACAGTCAGTTTATGTTAATATCCTAAAGGAAATTTGAAGAAACCTTGGGTGTCTGACAGAAACATGGTTTGTCTAGGAAATCTGCTGCATTCCTTTCTAACAGTTTTGGTGACATACCCCATCTGCCTAGTGGCTCCCTACCTTGTTCATAACATGGAAAGATGTGATTACTAGGGAATAATCTATGTCCGAAAATTATGATTATTACTACTACTGTCTGAGATGGTTGCTGCATTTAAAAAAAAAATCACAGTTCATTCTGCAGATGGTGATAGCTCTACTAGCACTTCTATTGTTAGTTTGAAAGTCAAGTGATCATTTGTGTAGGTGGATGTGTGGGAGCAGTCCAAAGAATTACAAGGATTTTCTCTCACACGCAATCCACAAGGAAAAGGGAGCCATTTAAAACAATGTTCTGTTCCTCTGGTATTTTTACTCATCCTATTATTTAATGAGAGTGCTAGTGCACACTTTATCTTCCCACCCAGATTGTATCCATTTAAAATAACACGAAAGTATTTTCTGTTTGTACCTTTGATATTTGTTTTTCAGTTTTAAATTTTGATGAAAAGCTCATACAATTTGTCAAAGCCTAAACATGAGAAAACCTGCTCTTATAAATTAGTGATTATGTTCCATCTGAGAAGTATATAATTTGTTTGCAATGTTGTTGTAGTTGTGTTGGTCCCAGGATAATCAAGCTGAGAGAAGAGCTCTGTGTAGCTTGAAAGCTTGTCTCTTTCGCCAACAGAAGTTAGTCCAGTAAGAGGTATTACCTCCCCAACCTTTACTCACTTATATAACACTGCTCTACAGCCAAAATGCTTCTGAAATAAATGTAGTCCAACTTTACTAATTCTGGGTCACTGAGAATGAAATTGATGCTTAAAATTGTTGATTGGCTCTAGTTTTCAAGATATGCTATTGGGTCAGTATATACGACCCTTGACTTGGGAATGGCGGAGGATAAGTGAGTTATAAAGGGAAGGGATCTCAATTTAAACCAGAAATGACTAAAATACATCTTTGACTGGATCTATGAATAAATCTATGACTGGGTTTAAACAGTACTTGCTTTTGAGGCAAAACAATGAATGATGCAATCTGAAGCTGGTGTTGCGTCATACATGATATGAATTGCATCATGTTATTCCTAGAAGTCATGGATGATGCAATCATAAGGAAGCTTACATCACTCTGCTGAACAAATTGCCCTATATCAGCTCTAGAAATCATACAGTGTCGTGCTCTCTTATTTGTCAGTGTTTGATTTTGCAAAGGGACACATTTCTGTTTAGCTAAAGTGAGCAGAGATGCCTCGTACTTGTGTGAAGAGTGCAGATAACTTCTGCTATGTTTGTGGTGAAGTGACTTTTGCATCACAAAAGCACAGTATAACCATGATGGTTAAGAAAGCCTATCACCTTTATTTAGGCTGCAAAACTGGAGATCAGGACAAGAGGTGGGCCCCAAACATACGCTGCAACACTTGTGCAACAAATCTTGGCCAGTGGTTGAACAGGAAAAGGAAATCTATGCCTTTTGCAGTGCCAATGATTTGGAGAGAGCCAACAGATCCTACCAGCAATTATTACTTCTGCATGGTGCCTCCAGTTGGGAAAGGTGTGTCAAAGAAGAAAAAGTGGACTGTGCATTATCCAAACATTCCATCAGCTATACACCCAGTACCCCACGGAGAAGGACTGCCGGTTCCTGATGCACCAGAATCATTCTCACTTGAGCCAGACGAGGAAGAGGAAGAGGAAGAGGATGAAACCTCTGGTCCTGAACCATCAATGTCACAGGACCCACATTTTCTCCCATCCTCCTCCTCTGAACCACACCTCATAATACAAGGTGAACTGAATGACCTTGTCAGGGATTTGGAACTACCCAAGAGTAAGGCAGAGCTGTTGGGCTCCAGACTACAGCAGTGGAATCTCCTGGCAGGCTCTCAGGGCAAATGGAGCCCATCAATGCTTGCAAACTGTTGCTGGACAGTGACAAGAGGTGCTCCATTTAATGAATACAAGAGACAAGCCAAGAAGCGCTGAGTAGACACTGAATAGGACTAAACTATGTACATAATAGTTTTTTGCCTTTTGTTTCATAATCAATTTTATTTATAGAACCTTTTTACTGATTTTTAAAGTGTTACATAAACAGGACAGGTGAAATATTATCATGTAAAGCAACCATAAACACATGAAAAGACCTAGGTTTACAATTTATGATTAAAACTCTACTATCTACACAATATACATAGACATAAAATGTAAAAACTTAAATATCTTAGAAACAGTAGCCAATCAGTTGTTTTAATTGTCATATTTGAATTCAGCACATCAAAATACATAATAAATATCACATTTTATCTCTGAAGCAGACGACTTCTCAAAAATTGTAGACCAGTATAATTTATTGTTCTAGTGTTTATCAATAATTATACATTAGTTGGACTTTTTGGTAAGTGTTAGTTCTATAAAAGACAATTCATGTCGGTTCTGTAATGTCTTTAATTTCAGCGGCGGCTGCACCAACAGGAAATGTAACTTGATTTGAATGCAAACACGTCTTTCCTGGTACAGTTGACCTGGTTTAAGATAGACACAAGTTGTCTGGAAAACTCTGATAAGTTACATTTCTGTATGGTTTGAGCCAGTATTTCAGCCAACCATACAGAAACTTGGTTTATCCCAGAAATCTGCTGCATTCCCTTCTCATGGTTATGGTCACTCCATTTTCCTACTAGCTCCTAGTTAGGACAACTTCCTACTATTTCTGTTCTCTGCTTGGATCTTGAATCCCTTCCCACTCATTGTCTGGCTTCTTTCAGTTCTCTCTGATGTTCTTTTTGCTTACTCTCTAGCCTGCTTC
The DNA here is from genome assembly GCF_025201925.1 of Gopherus flavomarginatus. Classification (NCBI taxonomy): domain Eukaryota; kingdom Metazoa; phylum Chordata; order Testudines; family Testudinidae; genus Gopherus; species Gopherus flavomarginatus. The sequence continues at coordinate 222,452,252 of NC_066617.1, forward strand.
CTTAACTTATGGGGCTCAGACATCAGCAAAAGCTGGCCTCACTCCTTCTGAAGCTTCCTTCCCTTCCTGATTGGTACCCCAGAATTTTTGTTGTCCTGCCTGTTTCCCCCAGTGCCCCGCTAAGGAATCTAATGCCTGCCCATATTGAACAATCAGTAAGATGGACAAATCTGATTTTGCTCAAGAAGTTCATCTTAAATTATTTGCAGTATAGAAGGAGTAGCCTTTATTTTGTAATGCCACTATTATGATTGAATCTTGCCAAGAAACACACAGCAAAATAATATAAACTGGGTCATAAATGAAATAAATCATCTGTCAGAGTGCCTATACATAACAACCCAAACTGCATGAGCTGTTTAGTTTTAGTTAAGAACTTTTCATTTTCCTGTTGGAAGCTTTGTTGAAACCAACTGAGAATGAAAATTAATATGTCATGCAATTAAATTTTTGTTCTAATATTTTCAAGGGGAAAACTGATTCTTTAAAAATTGGAATTGATATTTTTCCATGAAAAATTCTGGTTTCAACAAAACCATATTGGTTGTTTAGGCACTTTCTAGAGGAAAAATGTTAACCAACCCTAAAATATGGCTATGGTAACATGATCCAAATGGTAACATGCAGATTGTGAATCCATTTGTCCTATTTTAAGCAAGATGTGGAAAAGGAAACAATTTTTTTTAAAGGGTCCATATGTGTCACCTGCCCTATAAAAGACATGAAAAGTGGATGACAAATCAGGATTATGGATTATATGCTGTTTACAACACTCATCAGGCAAGGTGAAAAAACTGTTGGAAAAAAAGATGTGAACATGGAGGCAACTGTGAGGTACACTTTCAATGACTCCATAGCGACATATGATGCCTTTGGGCTGCAGAGAAGTCTATAGTGGGGTTTGCACATAACACTTTGAGTTGTCAGAACCAGCAGTACATTGGGGAGTGTCTATAGGCAACACATGTTACTGAATCATAGTACTAGTGTAGGAATGCACCCCACTGTTGAATTTTAGGCCACCCTTTATTAATAGGGCTGATTACATTTATGAGGGAATAATGGGTTTCCAGCAAATGTCTCCCATCACATAGGGGCTGATGTGTGACTTTACCAGAGACCTTTTATCAGAGGACTTTTTTGTCTACTTGTCTATATTTCTGTCATGACCAGGACCAATATGATACCACCGTAATGACAATTGTGTCACCTATCCACACTTCAATATCCTTCTCCTGTCTTCACTATTACAATTCATCATGACAAAACGTGCGCTAAAGAGTTTCCTAGGGTACTTTTCTATTTCTTCTTAATTGTGCATTTTACAAATGAGCATGGTGAGTAACATACATTGAATGTCAGTGCTGGAAGGGACCTCAGGAGGTCATCTAGTCCAACCCCCTGCTTAAAGCAAGACCAATCCCCAGACAGATTTTTGTCCCAGATCTCTAAATAGCCCCCTAAAGGATTGAATTTACAACCTTGGGTTTAGCAGGCCAATGTTCAAACCACTGAGCTATCCCTGCCCCCCTAAGCATGAGTAACATACATGGTGAGTAACATACACATACATGTTGTTTTCACCTGACCAAACCACCTTTTTTTAATTCAGCACTGTAGTCACGTGCATCACTTGCACAATCTCTCCTAAACTCCTACTTGTCCAGATAATGGTGCAAGGAATCAGTGAGGTTTTAGGAGAAAGGAATAGACTGCTGGTATATGGGGAGGAAAAATATACAGGGAAGTTGCATTCTTGGGATAGAGGTACAGAAGGAGGGAGCATGGCTTCTGGATTTTGATGGGAATATTGTAAAGGGAAAGTAGTCTGAAAAGCTGAAGGCTGATTAAATGAAACTAGCCTTTTCCCACCCTGCCTGTCCTTGCTACTTTCAGATGTGAAAACCTAGATGTTGTCAGACTTGCCCACTCTGCACTCTCCTTATCATCCCTCTTGTCCAGTGTCATGAATTCTAGTTTTCCATTACAAATTTACACTCATCCTCTTACCAAGAAGCATTATGTTTAATTTTCTCAAAGGCACTGTATCACCATAGCCCACCCTTCTGTGGTGCCCTGTCTCTGTTTGTCCCAGGGCAGCTTAAACAAATTGCATAGTCTTTTGTATCTTGGGGTCTGTGAGGGAACATAACTCCCCGTCTCGTTGAATGGAGCTTTGCAATGGTTTATATAGGATCTTGTCTTGCCACCAAAGCCTTTTGGAGGTTGCTGTCACTGGTCGGATACTGTACCAGGGCCTTGATTGAAATAGTAATCTGTCAGTCCCTGCTGCAGAGCCCTGCCATTGATATAAGCATCTGTGATTTTAACATATAATATTACAACAATTATGTGCTTTTAGCTTTATTAGTTTACAGGCCATGCAAGCTAAATAAATGCTAAATAAAAGCCATGGTTTTAGTTCTCAAAGAAACTTGTTTATCTGCATATTGTGGCACTGGGTGTACACTGGGTGTGGAGAAACTAGATATAAAAAAGAGGAACTGGGAAGGGGACAAGAGGTCATTTAAGTGCCAGCTGCTTTAAGCAAAATATAGTATGATAATTATTGCTTGCTTACAGTAACTGCAAGGTGGAGTTATAAAATGACCAGCTCACCCACTGCCAAAATGTGTGATAAATGTTGAAATAGCTTGCTGTAAGGAGGGGTCACAGAATGACCAGCGCAATCACTGCCAGAATGCATGAAATCTGTTGCTCAATTATAATATTTTATACCATGATACATGTTGAAATAGCTTGCTGATTTGCAATATTAATTTACCAGAAAAGGCAAATAACTTGTGTAATCAATATGACGTTTTGCAGTTTTAACCTTTATAAGCTTGGTAAAATTGTAAAGGGGAGAGCAGCCTACCTCTTGCATGAGGTTATGCTGTCTCTCCCTGTATGCATGCTTGTAATCTTGTAGTCTTGTTATAACAATAAAGGTGCCTCAGGCTGTCTGATCCAAAATCAACTGGGTGGTGGTCTTTTCCCCCACAGGTCTGGTTTCTCTCTTACCACAAGTAACAGCTGGACAAGCCCGAACAAATAAAAGCTGAAACAACTAGCTAATGTGAATACGTTTATCATAAATAAGGGGAGCAGAAACTAACTATCGTGGGTATGTTTAGAATAACCAAAGTAAGCAAAAGTACCCTGAAATGATAAGTTTGCCTTTTGCAATCTGCAGAGTAATTGGTCTTTACATGCAAGAAGTGTAGATGTTAGTAGCTAGGAAAAATGCATATAAACTGTGTGGTGTCTGACATGGACTGGAATTGTTCTATTACCCTGTAACTAACCCCGCTATATCTGTCCTGTCCAGAGAAGGCAAAGAGCTGTTACATGCCTAATAAATTACCCTGACTGATGAGCTTGAGTCAAACTGAGTATTTTGGATCCCAGAGAACTGGATAAACTGTTCTCCCAGAACTGAACAAAGTGTTCTGGGTTAGCAGGGTGGAAAATGTCTCAGAAGGAATCCCAGCAAGGGGTCTGTGGGGAAAATAGCATAATAATATAAGAACAGCCATTCTGGATCAGACCAATGGTCCATATAGCCCGGTATCCTGTCTTCCGACAGTGACCAGTACCAGATGTGTCAGAGTGAATGAATGTAAACAGCAATTATCGAGCAATCCATCCCTCTTGTTCGACCCTAGTTTCTAGCAGTCAGAGAGGGATACCCAAAGCATAGAGTTGTGTCCTGACCATCTTAGTTAATAGTCACTTATGGACCTATTCTCCATGACCTTATCTAATTCTTTTTTGAACCCATTTATAAGTTTAGCCTTCACAACATCCCCGACAATGATTTCCACAGGTTGTGAGAAGAAGTAGTTCCTTATGTTTATTTTAAACCTGCTGCCTATTAATTTCATTGGGTGACTCTGGTTCTTGTGTTAGGTGAAGGGGTAAATAACATTTCCTATTCATTTTCTCCACACCATTCATGATTTTATAGGTCTCTATCATATCTCCCCATAGTCATCTCTTTTCTAAGCTAAACAGTCCCAGTCTTTATAATCTCTCCTCATATGGAAGCTGCTCCATATCCCTAATCATTTTTGTTGCTCTACTTTGTACTTTTTCCAGTTCTAATGTATCTTTCTTTGAGATGAGGCAACTAGAACTGTATGCAGAATTCAAGGTGTGGGTGTACTGTGGATTTGTATAGTGACATTATGATATTTTCTGTCTTATTATCTATACCTTTCTTAATAGTTCCTAATGGTTCTGTTAGCTTTTGTTGGCTGCTGCTGCACATTGAGCAGATGTTTTCAGAGAACAATTCACAGTGACTCCAAGATCTCTTTCTTAAGTGGTAACAGCTAATTTAGAGCCCATCATTTTGTATGTATAATTGGGATTATGTTTTTCTAATGTATTTTACTTTTCATTTAGCAACATTCAATTTCATATGCCATTTTGTTGCCCAGTCACCCAGTTTTGTGAGATCCCTTTATAGGTCTTTGCAGTCAGCTTTGGATTTTATCTGTTTTGAATAATTTTTTATTGTTTGCAAACTTTGCCACTTCACTGTTTACTCATTCTTTCCAAGTAATTTATGAATATGTAGAACAGCACAGGTCCCAGTACAGATCCTTGGGGAGCCATGCTATTTACCTCTCCATTCTGAAAACCGACCATTTATTCCAATCATTTTGCTTCCTGTTCTTTAACCAGTTACTGATCCATAAAAGGACCTTCCATCTTATCCCAAGACTACTCGCTTTGGTGAGGGATCTTGTCAAAGACTTTCTGAAAGTTCAAATACACTATATCCATTGGCTTTCCCTTGTCCACATGATTGCTGACACCCTCAAAAAACTCTAATGTCTTGGTGAGGCATGATTTCCCTTTACCAAAGCTGTATTGACTCTTCCCCAACAAATCATGCTCATTTCATAATTCTTTTCTTTATTATAGTTTCAACCAGTTGGCCTAGTACTAATGTGAGGCTTAACAGCCTGTAATTGCCAGTATCACCTCTGGAACTTTTAAAAAAAAAATCAGCCTGACATTAGCTATCCTCCAATCTTCTCACACAGAGGCTGATTTAAGCGATAGGTGCCACTGTTAATAGTTTTGCAATTTTATATTTGAGTTCTTTCAGAACTCTTGGGTGAATACCGATTGGATCTTGGTGACTTTTCGCTATTTAATTTATCAATTTGTTCAAAAACATCCTCTACTGACATCTCAGTCTTGGACAGTGTCTCGGACTTGTCACCTAAAAAGAATGGTGTGGGATTCTCCCTCAAATCCTCTGCAATGAAGATTGATGCTCATTTAGCTTCTCTGCAACACCTTTTCTTCCTTGATTGTTCCTTTAACACCTTCTTTTCCCAGTGGCCACACTGATTGTTTGGCAGGTTTCCTATTTCTGATGTACTTTAAAATATTGCTGTTAGTTTGTGTGTCTTTTGCTGGTTGCCCTTCAAGTTCTTTTTTGGCCTGCCAAATTAAAGACTGTATCACAATACATAAGCAAAAGGCAGCAGAATTAAAAGTGCACAGATAACCTTAATTCTGTCATTTCTTCTTGAGCGTTTGACTTGTAAAAGTTTTTGAAACATAGTATCTTAGTTTGTATGTAGTATTTTATTTTGTTGTTTGTGATATTACTGGGCTTCTCTCAGTGTAAAAATAACCTAGTCTAAAATAAAGGAAGCCAGCAGACTGAGTTTCAGAGGTGTTGAGTAATGCAATTCTCTTTGAAGTTAATGGGAGGTGTAGATGATCAGCATCTCTGAAAAACTGGCTACAGGCTTCATAACCTGGCTAGACTGGAAGTCCTAGTTACATGATCTAGTAAAAGGAACTGGTATTGCACATGGAGTAAACTAACCGTTCCACTGGATAATGCCTATCCCCACAGTGCACATCACACAAGTTCATCAAACAAGACTGGGTCATCTATAAAAATAATATAGCATGCATTTTTTCTCTTTAAATCATTTTATTGAACACTGTGTACTGTAATAATAGTTAGCGTCACATTGGCAGCAGGTCTGCTGCATTCTGAAATGAATGCAAAGAGTTTGGAAATTGAGATTGTCATATCACTCCTGCAAAATAGCTGTCATCTCAGCTCTAAGACTGGAGGATGTGCCCTTTATTTTTAACCCAGAGCTAGGTTTAAAATAGAAGTTAAAGTATGTTAAGTAGCATTTCCTTTTGTGCTACATGCTCATGAAACAAACAATAGGCAGAGCAGTAAAGGCCAATAAAAAGAAGAGAAGAGCTGGCAATTATCAGAAGCTAATTTATATGGCACTGTTGATCAGTGCAAACCAAAATAGTTCCTTTAGCATATCATCAGAATCTAAATAATTTTTAATGAAAAAGAAAAAAAAAAGTCTGACATTCATTCAAGAAGACCGGGGATGAAATAAAAACAGTCTAAATACTGGAGTCATGCATCAAGTGGCTATAAAGATGAATACACAGATAATTTAAAAATGGAGAGATAAACAGAAGTGATTCAGAACCACCAAGATATTCACATAGCTAAATTATGAACAACAACTTCACAATTTTATCTGCCTTCTAACTGCCCTTGCACTTACTTGCATCTTGTATCATGCTACATTTTAAATCTTTTGAGGAAGTGTTTCAGCTGTGCCTAGCAAAAGGGAGGATCCAGTTCTCATTTGGACTTTTTGTGGTATATGAACAAGTGTAATAAGGACAACTATATTGCAGGGAGGAGTTGACTTAATGGTTCAATCAGTTTAAAATTAAAAACTCACTTTGAGCACCACCACCCATCCCCATGTCTAATTCCTACATACATACACCAATATGTGTCTCAATTCCATTCTCATCTCCCAGGCCCCATCTGCATTCACCCTATAATTTTCTGCAAAACTATTTCCCTTCTGGACTTTCCTCCTATTCCTGATCTATCCAGAATACAGCGTCTGAGTGGCTTTCATGGAGAGATTGTTTGGTTACTGGGACTTGGTGTGAATGGGAATTTCTGGAAAGACTCACCATTCTTTTGTACGCAAGTGTGGAACGACCAGATCTAAATCTTAGTCACCATAGTATTGTCATGGTAGAGTCCTAGGGGACTTAGGATTCTTTTTTTCACTTGCTGGCATGGAACTCAGCAAATACTCACCCACTGATGATGAGACCTAATGAGGGCATCTCTTCCCCTCCCAGATTACTGCAGTGGTGGACAAGGAGTTATAGCTGTTTTCTTTCACTGGATAAATATCCTTGGCTAAATGCCTATATTTTTCTCTATGCACTGTATGCTTGGTTCAAAAGGAAGCCAGGAGCAGGGGACTGAGCAAAGGTGCCAGATATTATGGGAGTAAAGAAGGTCCTATGGTTAAGGTATTTCTAACAAGCCTGACCTCTGGGGTATTGAGACAGAGTCTCTGGGAAGTCCTCCAGTCACACAGGGAGTGGCTGACTCTATGGCAGTCAGAGTGCAAGAGGTTTCTCCTTCCAGAGGCCTTGGACTTGACTGCCATATGAATGGTTTTTTGAATTGCTGGCTCCAAGGGGGCAGGGAGGCTGATTACAGTTTATGGCTATGGCCGGGTGAATGTGAATAGAGGCTCTCAGGAATGCTGATTACAGTTTGAGGGATTCAGCTGGCCGCCATAACTGTGGCTGCGCAGCTGCTTTTCTCTTGTTTTGAAGCTGGTTTCAGGACTTGTTCAAAGGCACTACTATTTACAGTAAACAGTAACAGCTAGTTTTTTCTTCATCTGGTACATGCTACCCTTGTGCCTGATTTCTCCAACTTTGGTTCCAGTCATTAAACCTAGATCTTCCCTTGGTCAGCAGCCCACCTGCCACATGTGATCCCTAGCCTTACCCTGAGGGAAGAAGGGAATAAAATGGGACTCATATGCATTAGCTTCATTTCTTTGCTCCTTGCAGATCTCCTGTGTAACCTAGAGTAAATGTTTTAGTTAGCACTGTGACTCAGTTATCCATCTGTAAGAGAGGGATGCTAATGCTTCTCCACATCAGAAGGGTGTTGTGAGGATACTGTCAGCGACCAAGTTTCTCAGCTACACAGAAATGAAAAAAACAGCTTTCCTAATTGTGGCAACTGAGTCTAATGGAGCCCTTTGTATTTATGCTGTTTTACTGCATGTTGCATTACCAAATACTTTGGGTGGAAGTGGGATGTAAACCCTTGCTCTACAAGGTGCTCCAGTCAGAACCATAGCTGCTGCATTAGCAGCAGTGGAGTAAAGAGGAACTAGATTGCCATTTGTATTTATTTTTGTATTACAGCAGGAAGCACACAGAGTTCTACCTATCATTGATTCACAATTGTATTTTATTTTGTTGAGTCCACCATCACTCACTATGCATCCCCTTTTACATGCTTTACATATATGTATGTAATTAAGTTAACACCAATAATTTATCTTCACACTTTGTTTTGTTGTGGAGCTACAGCATCGTAATGTCAAGCACAAATGAATTAGTTATTTAGCTTATTTTGTATTGCAGCTGAAGAGAAGCCATGTGGTTTACCCAGGAGAGTCTGTGAGCAAATATTTAATTAAATCATTTTCTGTGACATTTTTACCTTTGGGATAAAAGGAAGAAAAGAAATGAGATTCTTGTTTTTGTGTGTATGTGTGAAGGAGATTGTATTTGACATTATGGGCTCAGCATTCAAAATGTTATACCTTGTTCTTAGGCCTAATCCTCAACTGGTGTAAACTGAAATAACTCCACTGATTGTTCCCTACATGCCTTGTATTCACATACCTATGTGTTGCTTTATTTTAAGTTTTATTTTGGTTGTGTTTTAAACAACATGCAAACCTTTGGCACAAAATGCATTTTCCAACAGGTTGCTAATCTCTGTAGTTAATGCTACTCCTTCTGCAGCTCCCTAAAATGAGGAGAGAATACCATATGAATCCGGAGATATAAATGACATCATTATTAAATAGATTTCTAACGCATCTATATTCCAGCAATATTGTACCAGAAATTTCCGCCCCGCCCAAAATTAAAAGCGTATATGTTCCAATATCCAGCAGTAAAAGGATTATTAACATAGATTTGACAGAAGTTTACAAGGGTGATTTGTATTCATAACTTTTGGGTTAGAAAGAGAGAGAGAAAAAAAATCTAGTAGCATGGGCCCTATGTTCTGAAGAAAGCCACCATTCTGATTCAGGAGCATTTTACACTCTCTTTTTTACATTAGTGCAAATGACTGTATAAGGAACAAATCAGGGGAGTATCAGACTGATTTAGCTGACTATCAGTGCAGCCCATAGTACCTCATGAACTTCTTCAGTGGCTTTGGATTACTGTAGATATTGAAGAAGAGGGGTAACAGCTTCAGGCTTGAACCCTATCAGACACCAAAACAAACTCTTCAATGTAGATGAGTATATGCCTAATGCAAGCCTCTGGAATCTCTGAAATGAATTAGTGCCACCGTGAAGCAATCTCCCCAAATCCTCCTGTATCCTACAGCTAAATCAGAATATATTTCTTCTTTTTCAAGTTCAAAAAAACAATGCATTGTTTTGGGTTGACTAAGCTCTATGACTAAGAAAAATAGATTTACTATAATTTTATACATTGGAGCTTGAATGCCTGTAATCACAGATATAGCCCACTAAAATGCTGCAAGATAAGTGTCATTTAGTCTTTAATAGCCAATGAATCACTTTGCCATTACGTCAGATAATTCATTGGAATTCAACATATTTAGAATATGAATATCATTATTACTAAAAAATCCATTCATTAAAATAGTTAAGGAAAACTTACAAACATGAGCAAATACACTTTTCTACCAGAAATCTCTTTTCATTATTTATACATACTGTACAAATGTGATGTGTGAAAGAAGAATGAATTATATAGTAAGAATAGAAAGGATTAAAGAAATGTTGTCTGTACCTTTAAGCAAAATTGTTGAAATGTTGCAACCAGGTGTCAGGAATACAGACATTAACATAGAACAATTGCACCATTTAAGGGCAATTGGTGAAGCATTAGCCTTAGATCAATAACAGTTAGTAAGGAAATAGGATATGCATGCTGTGCCCCAGGTGAATTTTACTGTTTTAATTTCTTTGTCCCTTTGTCTAATTCCCGCTCTTTTATCTGTATAAATAAGACTGTTTGGGCCTTGCATGGCCACTCACATATTCTGAATGTTATTGGCGAAGAGCTGCGCTAATAAACAGAGTGGTCTGACAAATTGTGAGTCCTGATTCTAACTTTAACAGATGTTTAATTGGATTAATATCATATGATGGTGTATACATCATGCCTTAAGCAAACACTATAGGAAACAAGTGGAGAGAGAGGTTAGTGTCTTCCATAAAAGAAGAACATAAGAATTGAAATGATAGAAAATTAAAACTACCCATCACAAAAAGTGGATTTTCTAAAAGAAACTGTAGCCAAAATTTTCAAACTTGGATGACTAAGGTAAGACAAAAAATGCATTATTTCTAAAGAGGGAAGGTCATTGACTGATTTTTCAGTGTTATATATTGTCACGTAATCAGGTATTTTCTAAACACATTGGCAACCCTTTCAAAACTTGGAGGCCTAAAGCTAAGCACCTAAATCTACACTTAGGCATCCCTTTTCAATTTATAAGTGTTGAGTATCCCACAAGGGAGCTGGGAGACCTTAGCATGTCTGGAAAAAAAAATCACGTACTTAGGTTTCCAAAATGGATTTAGATGCTCTGTTTTAAGAACCCAAGTTTGAAAATGTTGGTCTATGTATTTAGAGGATGCTCATTTATGAGTATAGCTGTTCGCACGAATACATGCTTCTTTAAATATCTTTTAATGAGCCTAATTCTTTGAAAATAATAGGTTTGTTTATCTGATACACAGACTGGTCTGTCTAAATGATTTAACTGATCTTTGGAAAATCCAGCCATTCCAGGAGTTAAAACGTGAGGTTATAAAGCCCTCACAACACATAATTAAAGCTTTATGAACAGAAGAATTGAACTTTGAAGTAGTTCCTGGTTAAATTCTACAACTCCCTGAGAGAACAGTCTAGCTTTCACTTTGCATTGAGGGCATTATTTAGTGAGTGAAATAATGATTGAGCTTCTTCATACCCGTACTTGAAATCAGTAGTAAACAATTCATTGATCTAGCCTTTCTTCCATAGTGAGTTCCCCTCAATAAGAACAGTATAAATGTGTCTATTGAGGATACAATGGTTGCTATTAAAATCTTTACAATTGTTTCTACGAGTAATTAACCTTACCATCATGTTTTCTATAGTACACATGAAGAATATTGCAAATATGCTGGTACTGGAACTGAGATGGTTGAATAATATGAACAATTTGTCACTTATTTTGAGGACTTATATAAAATGTTTTGGATAAATTATTCAGTCAATTCTTTTTGACTAGCTTATAGAGATGGCTGAACTTATCAGGAGGTTACATACTGTATTTTTATTACAGACGTTACAATGGCAATCATTATGTTTTGCTTACATTGCACAGTATTTACAGTTAGATAATCTCAATATCTGCAACATTTAAAATACTGAGGAGGCTGTGTATATTTCTCTTACGTAAAGTGGGTGAGTTTAAGGGTCACTACTGTATGCTGCTCAAGAACTGATTAGTCCATATTAATATACAAAGGGTAGATGATTATCTGTAGGAATATGCATGACAAGCATTGTGTACAGTCCTTTTATTTGTACAGTAGGTATATTACAATTGTAGTATACAATAAGTCATTTTTTTCTCTCAACTATGTTACGCAATTACATCACTTGCCAAATTAGTTGTTTGATTGTTGCGACATAGATCAGATGTTCACAACTACTAAATTGAAGAATTTATCTAACAGAGAAAATCTGTTGAATTCTTTGAAATATCCAGGGGTTGTGACGCTGATTACTAACATATACTAAACACAGAGAGGAAGAAATTCAGATTACTTACTGGAAATAGAGGATCATTGATTGTGACAGCATGTGAAATCCTCTGCATTTGATCAGTGTGCATGTTCTCATCTTCTCTTAACCTGTATAAAAGCGAACTGTGCACTGAAAAATATTTTAATAGGTTACTTGTAATTTCATGAAAGCAATTAATTTAGAATTATAGACTTTAGCACCACAGAGGCATGCAGTTAAAACATGTAGGTAAATGCTACCTTACTTGTTACTTTATTTTCCAGTGCCTTTACAAGAGTAGATGACAGTGATAAAAACATGTGTTTGTGACTTTTAAACACACTACTAGGCAAGGGATAGTGTATAAACTCCACCATCCTTCAAGCAGCTCTAGAAAGCATTGTGGCTCCAACACATCGGAGCCCCAATTAACTCTCTTCTCATTCCATGTTCTAGGATGGTAGCAATTTACTACTGGCCTAAATTACTGCTCTACCTCTTCACTGGCTCAACTGAGCTGGCCAGCAAATAGGGAACTGGAATAGGGCTCTGACTATTCTCCAGTGATCCCAATTCATTTCCTGACCACCTTTTCCTGGGAAGAAGCACTCAAACACTGAGTGACTACTTAATCCTGCATGACTGCACCCAAGGTTAAGGTAGACACATGGGGTGTAAAGGATCTCTCTTCCTTACACCCTTTTGTAGAAGTGCAGTCCAAGTCACAATTTAGCCCTAAGTTTATAATATGCATTTGTCTTATCTATCACCTTCATAGAATTATAGACATTAGAGACATAAAAGGGATAGCTTAGGCCAACTTGTTCATCACCATCTAAACCAAGTTGTTAAAAATGGTCTCAAAATAATGATTGACCAAAAAGTCATGACCAAACTGTAGTTTGGGGAAGCCTAAGGGCTGGCAATATCAGATACATAAAAGGGTGAGGGTCTTAGACAAGGAAAATTTGTAGAAATGAGAGTAATGATTCCACACTGTACAGGTGAGGATATTGGGATAGAGATCCCTGATGAGCTGAAGTAATACGATATATCTATCATAACTCAATACTAGAAGAAAATTACTGATCGTAGTTCTATTTCCACAAGTGTTAGTGATTCAGAATAAATCCCTGCTTGGAAAGAGAGACAGTATCATTGACTAAATGACATTTAAATTCAGGGAAATGCAATAAAGCTCAGGTATAAATAGATATACCTTTCATCTAAATAAAGACCCCCAAGTCAAAGATCTGTTAGGTACATAGGAACTTCATTAAGAATGAACTTTTGAAATTTTTATTGAAGTTTATTTTCTTGTCAGTCTCTTAGCCATGCTTCACACTGAGCTACTGGAGGGATTGCTCTCAATAGATGTGGTTTTTAAAGCTGCACAGTTGAACAACCCGATCCCATTCTGCACTTTCTGTACAGCTGAATGGGACCTTCTGTGACATAGAAATATGCATGATCAGGTGCCCAAAATAACTGAAAATTAATGTACAATATCTACATGTCTTCATTTTAAAATGTAACAGTCTCATTACTAAAACACACAAGTGTCAGTGACCTAGAGTGGACTTCAGTAGGACTACACCAGGTATCAGCCACCTTTGGCCCATGGCCCACCAGGATAAGCCCCCTGGCAGGCCGGGCCAATTTGTTTACCTTCTGCGTACGCAAGTTCAGCTGATCACAGCTCCCACTGGCTGCGGTTCATCATTCCAGGCCAATGGGGGCTGTGGGAAGCAGCATGGGCCGAGGGATGTGCTGGCCACCACTTCTTGCAGCCCCCCTTGGCCTGGAGTGGTGAACCATAGTCAGTGGGAGCCACAATTGGCTGAACCTGTGGACGCAAGAGGTAAATAACCTGCTTGGCCCGCCTGAGGGCTTACTCTGGCGGGTCATGTGCCAAAGGTTGCCGATCCCTGGTCTAAACATAAATCAAACAACATACACAAATCCCTTAGCACAATCCTTGGATACAAGCTAAAAGTACCTGAACCATAACTATATAGTTAGATTAATAATATATGGCTGTGTTCTGTAGTGACCAGTCACCTGAAGTTTGTGGATAGCAATCTTAGATCTTAAACTTTATGCATATGAAACAATGTAAGATTCACAACCCAAACATACATCTTTATTAACCAAAACATACAGACACATACTCATTAATCCTGTTTCTCCCTATATTTTACACTACAGCTGCCGCATCCACAGGTTCGGCCGATCGCAGCTCCCACTGGCCGCGGTTTGCCGTTCCAGGCCAATGGGGGCTGCGGGAAGCAGTGTGGGCCAAGGGATGTGCTGGCTGCCGCTTCCCACTGCCCCCGTTAGCCCGGAGCAGCAAAGTGTAGCCGTTGGGAGCCACGATCAGCCAAACCTGCGGACACAGCAAGTGAACAAACTGGCCCAGGCTTGCAGGGTGCTTACCTTGACGGTCTGCGTGCCAAAGGTTGCCGATCCCTGGGCTACACCAATGAACAACAGCTGAGTAGCTGGTCCAAATTTGTATTGCTTAACAATACAAAAAGAATCCACTCTTCACTTGCTCAACACTGACTGTGCTCAATTCTTCACTGATTTACAGCTTATGCTGTCATTTTCATCTGAATAAAGAAGGTGAAAAAGCACTAAAATATGAGAATGATAGCACTTTCCATAGGTGTTAATAGTGGTGCCAGATGCTAGGCAAAACAGAATGAGACCAATTATGTCTAGTGAGATTGGAAAATTGCACAACCTTAGAATTTTGTGTAATCCATCACACAAATGGAAGTCCTCAGAGCACTTGGGGAAATCTGTGCCTCCATGTGAAGAATCTGACCTTTCCCCCTTGTGGCTAGTGAAAAATTGTTAACACAGATCCATTGTTAACTGAAATTGTTGTAATAAGATGAGGCCCTGAAACGTAAACCCTTGTATCAGAGGCCCTGTATGAGGCCTAAGGCCTGAACTAAAATAATGGTCAAGACTTTGTTACTAAGGAAAGTTAAGCTGTAAGCAAAAGGCAGGCTCTGCTCACAGAAGCTGGCAAGAAGAGGGCTGATGTTCAAAAATGCACATACCTAAAAGGTGCCAGAACACTTGCACATTCCACACAGATATCAAGGAACAGTCTGACCCATCCTAAAGACAGGCAAAAGGGCAATATGATGTACATGTTGGTTCGAACGAACAACTGTATCCAAGGGAAAGGTGGCATCTTACTGCATAGAGAGGTTGCACCTAAATACATCAGGCGTGATGTGTAACTTGTTTGTACCTGTCTATAAGAACACATCTCTGGGGATCTGTCTTGGTCTGGCCTTGGGGGGAGTGGTAAATCCCACCACTGACTGAGCCGGTCCATTGTCAGGGAGCACATATGTACTAGCAGAACTTTAGACATCTGATCTGGGGAGCTAGAGAGTGTGTTTCGTTTGGCAATAAACCTGTGTGAGTGCCTTCATAACTTATTGGAGTCTGTGGTCAATGGACAGTTCGCTCAAGATCTGCTGTGCCAGCGATCTACGCAGAGATGGGACAACACACAGAGAGAACACACATGCACGCAGCCAACTCTTATCAGCATTGAACAGAGCAGAGCACCACACCGGTGACACCTGATGACAATTGTCAATGCCTCTTTCAGAGAAGGCAAGATTCAATATTTACTACCCTGAAACACACAGCAGTCTTGCCAGTGCCAAAGAAAGTATCACGGTAGGCTGCTGATCTGCCTACAAGAGCTGTTAGGGTTGGAATGACATTTCAGTAAACTGGTTTGTCCCTTTTCTCTCAGATAGATGCCAGAGAGTGATGCTGGCAGCTGGTCCTTTGCCCTGAGAGTCCACTGTCTTCCCTTTCTTCTCTGTGTATGTGAGACTGCGTGATTGAGATTGTGAGATGCTATGTGCTTCACTCACAGTAATACACTGGCTACCCTCATCTACTGGAATTAGTCTCATACAATAGGCCCAAACTGCTATTATTTTTAGGTCTCAGAGACTCAATGAGATAACCATATTGGACAAATAGCAGCTGACTCAATGCCAATGTGATTAACACTGATGTGATACTTCTGGAAAGAAGAATACTTCCAGGATGGTCAAACTTTGACTTCACCCTCTACTAATGGCTTATAGCTGGTCTACATGAAAAGTTAGTTCATGGCCAGCTGGGGTGTGAATATACCCTGCACTATCCTGCTGCCCATCAACAGGATCCATATGGACAGGCTAGTGAGGGGTAGATTCACACCACAGCTAGCCACAAATGAAATGTTCACGTAGACAGCATCTAGGGGCATCTTCACTCCAATTACCTACGTGATAATTTTGAGGCTCTGTTACACTCATCACCACTCCCTGACATGCAAATACAAACAATAGCCATAAGTGTTTTCTTTCTATCTTTGTCTAGCTAAGCCCTTTTCTATCAAATAAATATATACCATTGAGATCTAAGCCTTTTTTGTCACCTTCAGGTAGTCTAGGGGCCTGTATGTCACTTCCTGCAGCTCCTATTGGCTGGGAACAGCAAACCACGGCCACGGAGAGCTGCGGGCAACCATGCAAATGTAAACAAACGATTTAGGGATCTGCGGGCCGCAAGTTGCCCACCACTGGTCTATGACAATGCACTCTACCTTGATCATGGGATTGACCATGAACTTGTAAGCACTTGTAAGTGTGTGTTATAGCTCTCCTCTGTAGTGCTCTACAGAGGATATGAGTTGTTAAAACCCTTAACTATAGTGTTGGCTCTTTAGCTCAAACTGTAGTTCAAACTGCTTTTATTGCTGGAGGCTCCTGATTCATTTCCTGGTGTGTCAGCCCAGATGATGGCCATCACATAAGCTACATGGACATTTCAATTGACAAAAATACAACAGCCCACATTATAGGTAAGATTATTTAGACATATTTAATGTACTTTTCTATTATGTACACTATTAATACTTTTTAAAAAAAGAATCAGATTTACCAGTACCATCATGAGAAACCTTTCCCAAATCAACCCACCAAAACTACAATTCTCTCCATCACCCCAGTCAACTATGCATCCGTGGGAAACTAGATAGATCTTGTGGCATTTCCTGGAGGATTGTGTCTCCGTTGGACCAAGTGGGTGAGCAAGTTTCAGAGATGAGGCCCCTTATCTGAAATCATACTGCTATCACCCCTTTAATGTAAACTCAGAGGCTCTGATAACTTGAGCATCTCGAGTAATCTCAGCTATTGCAGTACTACATAGCGAGAGAGCCAAGAGCACATAACAGTGATCTTGAGCTACTGACACTGGGGTTCCCAATTCTATTCTTGATCCACTTCAAGATCTTGGTGATAATCTGTAACATGGCTTTCTTAAAGACTACTTATCTTTCCATTTTCCACTGTGATAGCTGCCCCCAATAGGAAAAACATGACTAACAGAGTCCAGGTGGTAACACAGGTACTGGTAATTAGGCATTCTCTTTGGTAAATCTTTGGCTGGGTAAATTTCTATCAGCTGTGAGTGCATCTTTAGAATATCTATTCCATTTTGTAAAACGAGTTTGCATCAAGTGTGTTCAAGTACTGCTTGTGTTCGCTTTCTGCAAGTATTAGGAGTATTCATAGAAACCACACATTTTCAGTTAATACAGAAAAATATTCATAGACAATTGTTTTTTGGATTTTTTAAGCATGAGCATTCACACTGGAAACCTAATTCAAAGTGTTATGCTTCTTTAATCGGGGAACAGAAATGTGCCACATTGGACTTGTGTGTCCAATCTAAAGTGCTCAAACTTTCTGAATATAGAATACCTGCAAAACCTGCTCATGAACAAATCAGATACCAAAGGCTTAATTCTGATATCACCCAGTTTTTACACCTGTGTAATTTCTTTGACTTCCAGGAGGTTACATCTGAGTAAACTTCTGTAAATGAGATCCTAATTAGGGCCCACAAATTATTTGCAGAAATTATTCTGTGACTAATTCTGAGTAATGCATAAATTGGAGAAAAATCTGTCTTGCTTACAGACAACTTGTGAACACAAAAAGAAGCCAAATTAGTCTAATCAGTTTGTGATGAATAATTTGTCTTATCCTACAGCAAATGTTAAAATTGAAGAAGGAGAGAGATAGATAGTGGCAAACATTTGGAAAAGTTTCTAGTGATTTTGGGTACTGAGATTTTGGATACTGTATTTGAAACACCTTATATTTTTACAAAGAGTGAAAGTTCTGCACTGCGGAAAAACTGGTCCCTTTACAGTATCATCTGAGCATCTGAAAACTGGAGATACACAAATTACAATTCATGTTTGACAATTCAGGCCACTAAGAATTGAAACTATTTGCTTACCGCCTCTCCCCTTCTTAGGCACATTCCTGAGACTGAAGGATAAATTGAGGAGCAAACTTGCCGTAACAAAAATATGTCTCTGCAGGGAACTACTTATGCTGATTTCATGGACTGTTTTTAATTTTCATGAATTAATCCTGGCTGTTCAGAATTTAACTCTACGTTTTAAAATATCTCCTGCTCTGATTTAATCACACAGATGAGAGATATTTTCAAAGTGTGTGTGGGGTTGGGGGTAGAGGTGGAGTAAGGTGTTATTGTAACAAGCAAAATAACCCTTTCCTTATTATATTCCCACTCTCTTACCTCCTGATATTGTAGCTCCTTTCTCTAAACTTAGTACCGAAATGCCAAGATGTTCCCTTGGTTACCTAATTATATTAATAAAATATTGTGGCTTCTCTGAAGAGACTGGGAGGTACCATGAGGCTATGTAAATGGAAGGAATGACCTTTAAGACAATGTTCAAATGACTGCATCTCTCTTAATATAATCTTCTTTGCTAGGGTTACCTGGGCTCTGACTTTAAGAGCCTTTTGGGAGATGTGATTCCATTCTTCTTGAATTAATGCCTAAAAATACCATAATTGAGCTGGGGCTTTTTTGTTTTCTCCTCTGTCAAATTTATTGGCCATCTCCTGCAAGACCTGCTGTAATTCTGACATAGGGAGATGTTTATTAGACCTGCATACAGTAAATCATCCAGAAGTAGAACACTGAAGCTATTGTACAATGCCCTTGCTCTTCAGACTAAGATGGAGCTCCACGCTCAACACAGCACATCATACAATAAATAAAATTATAAACTAGCAACAATTTTAAAGTATGAAATTCATGTTACAATTTAATTAAGGAGGCAAGAGAGCAGTATACTTGCAGACTGGGTCCCATACAGTGTTTGTTAGTCAGAGAGCCAAAGGCTATTGGGGATTGGACACGGTGACCTATGCTGGTACACAGCTATTTACTGTGGACTCAGCATGTGGCCACCGATGATTGACTGGTTCCCACCTATCTTTGTGAGCCTCATGGCATTGGATCATATCTCCATCATAATTGCCCTTAGGACAATTAAGTTGCGGTGATCTAAGATCTCTTTACAGCAGAGTGAGAGCATCCACATAGGGATTAACATGTTTTAACTTTTGAGCATTGCCTCATACCTTTAGCTGATTCATCTTATGCTTTCCTAAGTGTCCCTGTATAGCTAAGACCTAGGATATTATCTCTGACAGAAGATCAGAGGGGAAAGAAGGTGTTTTATGCATCAAATTCATATGGAACATACTCAGGGTGGCTAGCCCATGCTGCCACTCACCGCTGCCTGTGCTACCATTGCTACACAACTGTTTTTAGAACACTAGCTCAATATGAGCTAGCATGTGGATAAAAACGGCCATACTGGCTCAGACCAAAGGTCCATCTAGCCTAGTATCCTATCTTCTGACAGTGGCCATTGCCAGGTGCCCCAGAGGGAATGAACAGAACAGATAATGTTCAAGTGATCCATCCCCTGTCAATCATTCCCAGCTTCTGGCAAATAGAGACTAGGGACACCATCCCTGCCCATCCTGGCTAATAGTCATTGATGGGCCTATCCTCCATGAACTTACTAGTTCTTTTTTGAGCCCTGTTGTAGTCTTAGCCTTCACAACATCCTCTGGCAAGGAGTTATAAAGGTTGACTGTGTTGAATGAAAAAATACTTTTTTTAAAAAACCTGCTGCCTCTTGATTTCATGTGGTGGCCCCTAGTTCTTGTGTTATAAGAAGGAGTAAACAACACTTCCTTTATTTTTCTCCACACCTGTTATGATTTTTTAGACCTCTATCATATCCCCTCCTTAGTTGTCTCTTTTCCAAGCGGAGGAGTCCCAGTCTAATTCCACAAACCCGGAAATCCTGGACGCCCCATCATCTCGGGCATTGGCACTCTCACTGAAGGACTGTCTGGATATATGGACTCTCTACTCAGACCCTATGCCACCAGCACTCCCAGCTATCTCCGCGACACCACTGATTTCCTGAGGAAACTACAATGCATTGGTGACCTCCCAGAAAACACCATCCTAGCCACCATGGATGTAGAGGCTCTCTACACAAACATCCCACACACAGATGGAATACAAGCTGTCAGGAACACTATCCCTGATGATGCCACAGCACAACTGGCTGCTGAACTCTGTGCCTTTATACTTACACACAACTATTTCAAATTTGATGACAATATATATCTCCAGATCAGTGGCACTGCTATGGGCACCCGCATGGCCCCACAATATGCCAATATCTTCATGGCCGACCTGGAACAACGCTTCCTCAGCTCTCGTCCACTCACACCCCTTCTCTATCTACGCTACATTGATGACATCTTCATCATCTGGACCCATGGGAAGGAGACTCTGGAAAAATTCCACCATGATTTCAACAGCTTCCACCCCACCATCAACCTCAGCCTGGACCAATCTACACGGGAGGTCCACTTTCTTGACACCACAGTGCAAATAAGTGATGGTCACATTAACACCACCCTATATCGAAAACCCACCGACCGCTATGCCTACCTTCATGCCTCCAGCTTCCATCCCGGGCACATCACACGATCCATTGTCTACAGCCAAGCACTGAGGTACAACCGCATCTGCTCTGACCCCTCAGACAGAGACCAACACCTACAAAATCTCCACCAAGCATTCTCAAAACTACAATACCCGCAAGAGGAAATAAGGAAACAGATCAACAGAGCCAGACGTGTACCCAGAAGCCTCCTACTGCAAGACAAACCCAAGAGAGAAACCAACAGGACTCCACTGGCCATCACATACAGCCCCCAGCTAAAACCCCTCCAACGCATCATCAAGGATCTACAACCCATCCTGGACAATGATCCCACACTTTCACAGGCCTTGGGTGGCAGGCCAATCCTTGCCCACAGACAACCTGCCAACCTGAAACATATTCTCACCAGTGACTGCACACCACACCATAATAACTCTAGCTCAGGAACCAATCCATGCAACAAACCTCGATGCCAACTCTGCCCACATATCTACACCAGCGACACCATCACAGGACCTAACCAGATCAGCCACACCATCACTGGTTCATTCACCTGCACATCCACCAATGTAATATACGCCATCATATGCCAGCAATGCCCCTCTGCTATGTACATCGGCCAAACTGGACAGTCTCTACGGAAAAGGATAAATGGACACAAATCAGACATTAGGAATGGCAATATACAAAAACCTGTAGGAGAGCACTTCAATCTCCCTGGCCACACTATAGCAGACCTTAAGGTGGCCATCCTGCAGCAAAAAAACTTCAGGACCAGACTTCAAAGAGAAACTGCTGAGCTTCAGTTCATCTGCAAATTTGACACCATCAGCTCAGGATTGAACAAAGACTGTGAATGGCTTGCCAACTACAGAACCAGTTTCTCCTCTCTTGGTTTTCACACCTCAACTGCTAGAACAGGGCCTCATCCTCCCTGATTGAACTGACCTCGTTATCTCTAGCTTGCTTGCTAGCACACATATATATACCTGCCCCTGGATATTTCCATTACATGCATCTGAGGAAGTGGGTATTCACCCACGAAAGCGAATGCTCCAAAACGTCTGTTAGTCTATAAGGTGCCACAGGATTCTTTGCTGCTTTTACAGATCCAGACTAACACGGCTACCCTCTGATACCAGTCTAATTCATCTCTCCTCAGATGGCAGCCATTTCATACCCCTAATCATTGTTGTTGCCCTTTTCTGAACCTTTTCCAAGTCCAATATCCTTCTTGAAATGGGGCAACCACATCTGCACACAGTATTCAATATGTGGGCGTACCATTGATTTATACAGAGGAAATATCATAGTTTCTGTTTCATTGTCTGTCTCTCTTTATGATCCCCAACATTCTGTTTGCTTTTTTTACTGCTGCTGAACACTGAGTGGATGTTTTCAGAGAACTATCCACAAAGATTCCAAGATGTCTTTCTTGAGTGATAATAGCTAATTTAGACCCCATTATTTTCTTTGTATAGTTAGAATTATGTTTTCTGAGAGATCCTTTTGTAGCTCTTCACAGTCTGCCTCAGACTTAGCCATATTGAGTAGTTTGTATCACCTGCAAATTTTGCCACCTCACTGTTTACCCCTTTTTCCACAATGATCACATTGAAATGCTTACTAAATATTTATGTCCATTTAGTTCTGGAGGTTTGAAATACAGGGGTCATGTTTACAGGGTCTGGCCTTATGACTCTGTTGCTCAGTTTTTCTATGCTATATTCATTGTTAATGTAATAATTTTACATAGGTAATAATCTCTTTCACAAACATGCTTTCAAGTATATCTAGATTTGTTTCAGAAAACAATGAAAAATGACAGCAATACAAGTTGTAAATTTAGGATATCATCATCATCATCAAGATGATCATCATCTAGCTCTTGAATAGCAATTGTCATCTGTAGATGAAAGTGATTTAGAAAGGAAGGTAAGTATTAGTCTGGAGAACAATAATTCCATTTTGCAACATCTTGTGGGACTTTCAAATTTGATTTCATTCCACATTAAATGAAAACTTAAAAAAATGACTTTCATAAAACAGAATTGCATCAAAATGTCCATTTTCAATTGTAAAAAGGTCAAGTTTTCCATTCAGGTTTCTCTGGAATTGACTGAAGAGTCACCATACACCTCAAAAACCTTTCTTCCAAAATCATAGAGACATCTCTGCAAAACATTTCAGCATCAATGAAAAATGATATTGTGATGGGGGGAGGGGACGTTAACCTCAGATATTTTCCCACCACCTCTGGCAAATTAATATAATCAGTCCTGTTTTACAGGTAGGGAAAATGAATCATGGAGAAGTAACCTGACAAAGATTACACAACAAGTCAATGACAGAATGGGCTCTAAAAACCCCCCAAACAAACCAAAAAACAGATCTCTTGACTCCATTGGACTAAACTACTTCGAAATATATCTTTAAATCAGACCAGTGTAATGTTTAGAAGCGTTACACAGATACAGCTCAATATATGGAGGTAGACTCATTCTGTAGTGCTGTACAAAAGCTAATTTGATAAGAATATAATACCACTGTAGGAATCTTCATAAATGGGAGTAGGAAGAGAAATGATTGTGTGTTATTCATTAAAAGCTGTATCCAATTGATTTTTACTACACTTGTGATCTGATATAAAAAAATGTTTCAGATCAAATAACCAAGCTCAGCCAATTTATTGTCTGTAGACAAAACAGAACAACATAAAAAGAAGACATGCATACCCTGCTTCTGGGAAGCAATTCTTATCTTGCAGCATGTTCACCTTACACAGAAGGTGTACTTTGAAAATATGCATTTTAATTAGCTACAATTATAGTACATTTTTTCAAATTACAAAACTGTCACTGAAATCTAGCCCACCAGTTTGTAACAGTTCCTTAACTTCTTGTTTTGTTCTGTACTATTCTTGTCTCTGTTCTGGATACCACATTCCAAACCAGTTACCCCCAAAGGCACCTGTATAACACAGAACAAATGTATCTTGATTTTGGCAGATTTCATATTTGCTAATATCAAAGCTGATTTCAGTTTTGCAAAGTGTTATGGGATAGTTAGCATGAGTGAATGAGAGAAAGTACAATACCAATCAAATATAAAGCATTAAGATATAATGTATAATATATATTATGATACAGCATGGCCAAAGGGCAGCAGGAGTGTGTTAACAGGGAGCCTTATTCCCTGCAAGGGGAGGAAGGTTTGCTATAGATTAACTAGAGCACCTGAAGCCAATTAGAGCACCTGAAGCCAATCATGTGATAAAAACCCCCTGCTTCAGTCAGACAGTGTAGGAATTGGAGCAGGAAGGTTTGGTTGGAGCAGAGAGCATTTTGAAGAAGTTGAAACAACAGTTTTGAAGAGAGACCAAAAGGAAAGTTTGGAGGAGTGCTGCGGAGAGCTGAGAAATCCAAAAAACCCTAGGTAAGGGGCAACTGGCTTATGTAGAAGGGGGGCAAGAAGCCCCTTCACAAGCTGAAGGGCAGAAGAGAGAAGTAGCCCAGGGGAAGGAACGGCTAGTTCAAGTGGTTCACCACAAACCTTAAGGCCCCTGGGTTGGGACCTGGAGAAGAGGGTGGACCCAGGTCCCTCCCTCTCCACTCCCCTCCTCAAGGACACTAGTGGAGTAATTAAAATACTGATTCAGAGGCAAGCAGTGGTGCCTGAACCTTCCCCAAAGAAGAGAAAGTGTGAGACTCAGCAAAACAGTACTGGCAATTTGCCACAATATTAATGTGGTGTGCAACACATATAACAGTTATTGACTAGCAGTGTACAGCTTGAGAACATAGCTAGATTCAGTATTAAAAAAATTAATGAAATTTATTCAGCTGTTTGGGAAAGTGACTGGCTTTAACTGAAGGGACATTTTGCATTCACTTACATAATGGACTTCTCTTTGTGATATTACTTTGACAAAATAAAGTCATAAATATTCTTTGATGGTAATGCCAAGTATGTTATAATAGGAGCAGACAGGGAAAAATGCATGTGGAACTGTCAGGAGAAGACTGACAAAGGAGTTTCACACATTCAGTTTGGAAGACTTGGAGGTTTGTGTCACCATACCATGCTGAATTTTTCTTTCTGCTGAATCAGAAGCACTGTCTTCATCTTAGTTTTTATTTTTTGAACTCAGAGTTTTGCCATGTGATATGAGCAGTAGTCTGGGAATTAGGATGAGATTTCAAAATCACTGCTATTATTTCAAGAATTACAAATAATTTGGCTTATTTGTATTCTGGCAGTGTGCTAGTACTGATGAGAGCTATGGTCCCTGTTAATAAGTGCCTATCATTAGATATAATATTAGTCCATTATTATTATTTGAGATGACTTTTTTATCTAGTTCAAGGTAGACTTGTCCATTAAGAAGCTATATGTTAGTTTTTACCTTTGTGATGTGGCTAACAGTATTCTGGAAGCCAGACTATGATCATTTCTGCCATGATTCAGATATATACAGTTGCTGAAAAGATAAACAGCTATGAGATTATGCACCTCTTATGGAAATGATAAGCAACACATACATCCATTTCAAGCCAACTATTTTTTATTCTTTCATATTCCTCTGAACTGGCTATAACATTTCACTTCTGCATTCAAGCTTATCTTATTGACAAGAGACAGGAAGTTAGCGCATAAAAAACCTGCCTTTGTAAAAATGTTAGTCAAGAGACTAGGAACCTAGCCTATGATGGCATCCTAAAGGCACAGCCTATGATAAGTAGGATTACACAGACTCAAATATCAATGTTAAAAGCCAGAAGGCATGGCTTAGTTAGTGATCTAATGTCCCAAACTGAAATGCCTAATCTACTTGAAACATCATGTCAAATACCAGGAAGGTCAACTCTGGGAACATTCATGAGGCTCTGACTTTTTTTCACTGAAGTACTAGTTTGTTTTGGTACAATTGATCCAAAATTTCCCCTTCTTGCTCCTATGGTGCTTTGTTCTCTTTGATTGCCACTCTCTACAGAGTGGCAGATTGTATTTCATTGGTGACATATATTTAAAATTTATATAGTACTTTTACTGGAGGTGAGCTAAAGGTGAACTAATACAATAACTGAAATGATTTTTAAAATGCATGGGAATGGGTCCGTGGTTTGCGGTCTGTGGTCTGCAAAAAACTTAAGTTCAGTTTCACTCTTTTCATCCAATTTGCAGGTAAACACTATGGGTGCAGCCTTATTACCAATAGCTTCTTTTGGGAGGAAGTGTCTCATATTACCCTATAGCAGGCCTTATGGCTGATTAAAAAGGAGCACCAAAAGGCTCTGAATAAAATAATGGCTGTGACACAAGGAAGAACATGAAATAGACAAAAATAAAGATGGTCCTCATAAGCATAAACAAAATACCTCCCTCCCCCCTCGCAAAGGCAACTTCCTTTACCCTTCTCTTTTGCCCCCCACAAACACTCATGTTAGGCACAATGATGTGTAAGGGTATTTTAAAAGTATTTATGCCTGATTTCCATGTATGCGTATCTATATATGAACATATCCCAACCTGCATGCAGTGTGGAATGTGGTTGTTCAGAAACTAAGCATGTGCAAAAGTACATTCACACACCTCATACAGTATATTCTGGAATGAAAATGAGCAAGTCTCACCAGCTAGGAACTCTCTCTCTCTGCATCTCAAGGTTGTAGGCTTTGGCAAATCACTGTGGCCAACCATAAAACATTTCTGCCCAGAAAAAAAATGTCAGAGGATAATAGAAACATACATCAAAGAATATTAGTGTTTTTAGTACTAATAGCACCGTCAATTTCACATAAATGAAATAAATTACAAATAAAGCGCAGACAAAGAAAATCAATTATAAAATAAGCCCAAGATCCATAACAAAGGAGAGAGAGGAAATAGAACAGACACTGCTGTAAATCAGTATTTCATCCACAGTCTGGAGTAACAGGACAGCATGCATATTAATAGGGTACACAAGATGATCACAATCATCATTGAAGGATACATAATACTACTTTCCATCTAGCATTTTAGAACAAGACATTTTAATTACTCATTATATAATGACATCTCCATCTCCCTAGAATTGTCTGGGAGAAACAGAATTATACATTGATAAATTCTAGAGTACGTTAAAATTGAATAACAAAGTTGAAAACAGCCAAAAGAACAACAAGTTTTTAGTTTCAGAACAGAGGAATATCAGTTTAACAAACAAGAGAAAACATAAATACTATGGATGTTATGTCAAATCTGTATGAGTTTCTTTCAATGTATTACTGCATGTTATGGAAGATCCTATTGCTACCAGAAGATTTTGATTCAATTATGTTAAGCCAATGATGTTACTTAGAACCACTACTTTAATTTAAAAGCCTTTATTCTCAATTTTTCTATTCCGGTAGTAAAGGTTGTAGGCCCCACCCTATGAATTTTCCAGGGAAAGCTGCGGTTAGCTAACTTTCCCTTGAAGGACATGGATACTGCCTTCCGATCAAAAATAGACCACAAGCAATAAATTCTTCAAAAATACAAATAAAATGTATTTAGAAGTGAATGGTTACAGCAAAAGAGAGAGAAGCAATAGGTTTACATTATAAAAATGAAGCAGCACGACAAAGACAACACCACAATTACAATTTGCACTATCGCATATAACCATATAATCATTCACTTGACGCTTTATGCTTTATAACAATATAGCAATTACAACATGTAACAATATATTAAACATTTAATACTAAATACTTAACACTAAGCATTCAACAAGTGCTGATTGGGCAATTATTGGATGAGTAGAGAGATCTCACTCAAACCATAGGCATCCAGCCTTATTTACACTTGAAACCCAAACACTCCAGGATGTTAAAACAGAAAGAGATTTTGACTTTATAGAAGCTTCTGTATAATCCCTCTGAATCATCTTTATAAAGGTCCTTCTGTTCTGTCAGAGGCAGGGGCACAGTGATGGTTAATTGCTGCTGCTGGCATGAGGTGGCTGCCTTAGGTAGATGAGGTAAAGTAACTTCTTAAGTGAGAGAGATGGAAGCCTGTTGGTTGCTGCTGCTGGGCTGCTGCAGAGGCCTCCTGCTAGCCAGGTGCCAAAAGTGGCCATTGTCAAGGGCAACCCTGGAACAGTTACTGCTGTAACAACTATCTTTTAGGCAGCCTCTCTTTTGCTGGGTTCTGCTGCTGCAGCTGTTCCGCAAGCCCATTCTTTCTTCCAGGCATCCTGCAGCATTCTATCCTCTTGCTGGTCCCTGTTCCCTACAGAGCTTTAGCCTGCTGGATGCTGTCTTTATATACTGTTTGGCCACCTAGGCTCAGCCAATCAGCTTTCAGCTTTTCGATAACATCACACCCTAGCTCCGCCCAGTTGCATGTGACTTGCAGCTCCTCCTCCTCCAATAGACCTTTATGAGACTGTCAGCTGTCCATCAAAAGGAGTGCCAGAGGTCTCATAGACTTCTATGGAGCTCCTCAGCTGACCTTCAGATGAACCCTAGCTAAGGTCCCATTGGTTTCTATGGGCTACAATGCATCTCTGTGGGATTTTGCTGAGTCATTTCCCACAGAGAATTCATTTCTATGGGCTCCTATGCATTCTTATGGAATTATCCACTACATTACATAACCCTGTAGCCACCATTACTAGATATTCTAATTTAAACCATTATTATTTTTATTTAATTAAAGACTTGCTCTTAAAACTAATTACTATTCTGAGCATGTCAAAGGGTCCTGACACCATCACTGCTCCTTTTATGTTCAATTAAGCAATGTTTATAATTTTGGCAATTTTAAGTCCCTTTCTAGGTTTTCCTGCAGATTTTCCAATATAGAGCTTGATAAGGCATTTTGGGCAACTGAGGCAAAAAGCTTTTGTCACACTATTTCCAAGATTTAGTTTAGATGATGATTCCCTTGATGGCAGAAATGAGTCAACAAATTAGTGTTTTCCATGTTTGCACTATAGCTGTATTTTCAAGCAAAAGGGTTTTAGATTTATGTGTACAATTTTAGAGATTGCATTTTGGATTATGAGTGAGATAATCAAGTTAAACTACTAAATACTGATGCAGCAAAGCACTTAAATACACACATAACTATGTGACATAGAAGACAATAGGACAAAACACATGTTTAAAGTTAGGTATGTGCTTAAATGTCTTGCTGGATCAGGACCCTCATGAGTACTGGAAAATACTATAGTTCACAACAAGCTTTCTGATGATAAGCTTTTAGGCTCACTGTCCAGGGAGAGCCTGAGTATGCTGCTTTCTTCTTGAGTGGAGTTTCCATATATAATATAATCAACTCAAGAAAAAGGTAAAATAAAAAGAAATTATAAGAAGGGAGGATCAAGCAGTGGGTTAGTGGAGAATAAACTATTTTTTGTATCTTTATGTCCCAGTGAACCCTTCATTTTCTGCATGAAGAGTTAACATTTGGACTTCTGAACACAATAGGAATAGTAATAGTATTTGCCGAATCCTTGGTTAGATTGTCCTATTTTTCAGCAAGCAAATCTGCCTTGGGCCTGTCCCACTGTAGGGCAGCCAAATATGCCTTTTGACACAATTGCCTTACTTTTCCTATCTTGATGCAAAGCTTGCAACAATGGTAGGAAACATTATGCAATTCTGCACAAATAGTTAAAATCAAGAACATTATTTAGAATGTCTGTTGTGGCTGCTGTAGTTCTCAGTGTAAAAGAGTTGGCAGTATTCTAGTGAAAGGGGAGAAAAGGACACAGTGGGAAAATGGTCTAAAAGAGAAAATTGCCCATTTTCTCTTTAAAAGCTTTTTTATCTATCTTGCCGACTTCCAAAGATGTTCTGTAAGGAAAGTGGATTCTGTCTATATTTAAAGGAAAAAAGACAAATCAGCCAGCAATTTAAATACTGGACATTTTTCCAGTGTAATTAATAAGTGGCAGCCAAGGTTCACATAGGAGTCACTTTTATGAGCAAGTCACTTTCTCAGGAGCAAAGCAAGAACTTCCATGAGGAAGTGAAGCTTTGTAGTACCTTTTGTTACTGTTCTTGTGCTTTTGACATTTCAGAGAATAGAGCTGTGTGATTTTTTTTTTTTTTAACAAATCATAAAACCAGGGAGTTTGGGATTTCATTGCAAACTTAAAACTTGGATGAGGGTTGGCAAGAGGAAAAGATCCTCCAAGCATTCAACAGAACTGGGCTGATTTTCAAGTAGACATGGGCCGAATTTTGAATGGAGAGGAGTCGATTTATGATTTTACAATGCAATAAAATTGTTATTGTTTTCTATGTGACACTAGGTAAACTTAGATGTTTTAGTCTTGCTTTGAGTTTTGGGGGTATTCCAACTTAAATCTCAAAATAAAACTCAGGGGGCCTGAACCCACATGAACCAGAAGAGAAAAATGAATTCCTACAAACTTCTTCAAATTGAAATTGCTAAACTCATATTGCCAAGTAGCATTATAATCTCTGGGGTTACTGAGCATAATCTAGAACTAACTGACATCAGTGGAGGATTTCCATTGACAGCAGTGAGCATTGGATTAGGCCTCTTCACAATATGGTTTCTTGTACAAAAGACCTTTGTCTTAGTGAGCTACTGGTAAAGTGTCCTCTTTTTTAAAAAAGGGCTGTTACTGTATTAGTAAACAATGCTATCATAAAATGTGTATCATTTTGAGCCTTATTGATCTCTCACTAGTCCTTTCTGAACTAGAAAAATTTGAAACAGTTTTTAATCTTCTCAGGCTACTTAGCTTTGTTCGTATACTGATGCAATGTCCTTTCTGAAATCCCACCGGGCATAAATAGGTGTCCTACTTTTCACGCTTGCCATCTGGTTAGCCTAGGCAGGAAAATGAAACTTTTTCACATTGAATCTAGCACAACAGCTTGAAATGAAGCATCTTGCTCTGAATGAGATAATTGCAACCTAATCTATTTCTAAATTCAGTTTCATTCTAAAATTATTGGAGGCTACACTGTAGGAATAATAATTCCATCTTAATGGCTCTAGCTTTATAAACATACTTGTTTATACATAATGTAGAGAATAAACCCAGAACAGAGGGACTGTGGCTCGTCACACAATACATTAATATTTTGAGTATGTACAATATTCTATATGAAGGCACTAGACAGAGAATAATAGAGCACGAAATGAGCTTCCAAAACATTCAGACACTTGCAAAATATGTCACTTTGAAAGGGAAAGAGGAAAGACCCCACAACTAACCTGTTAGGTGATCCATTTTAATAGAAAAACAGTTTCAAATGTATTATGAGTAATTGCTCTATGACAAAACACAGCTGTTATAAATGGCTCTCTCGTGCTGACAAATATTGTCTCATTTCCCTGTACTCCCCCATCTGTCTGTCTGTATCCATCTGCTGACTCTTATCTTAGACTGCAAGCTTTTTGGAGCTGGAACTATCTTCTTCTTCTGTGTTTGTACAGCACCTAGCACAATGTGGTCCTGTCCATGACTGGGGCTTCTAGGTGCTATGATGATGGAAATAATTAATCATAACTACAACAACAAACCTTCCAACCTGAGTCCTTAAGGAATTTAGAACCTGTGATTTCAACTGTTCCTCTCATCCTTTACTATGAACAGTTGTTACACATGTTATTTTTATGGGGTACCTAAACACATAGTAAATACCATATACTGTAGTAACAGGTTGTGATAGTGGAGAGGGTTTAATTATGTCAGCCATCCAGAAAGAAGAACATGGACAGGGTTATATTGTTGAAGTTGGTGTAATATGTAGCACAGTTTAAGAGAACTGTGAAACAAATAAAGCATAATAAATTGACATGGGTAGAAATGTTGATTTCCTCTTTACTAAGTGCATATGTTTTATTGCTTTCATTTTCTTTTGTGAAGCAATTGAATTAAGCAGTGTTAAATTATTCTGTCAGTCATTCAGAAAAGAGTATGTGCAAATGGCCTGAGGCAGAAGGAGAGTCCTGCAAGTCTTAGAAGACAGGAAGTAGTTAGAGGCAAAATCAGTGTGTGTGTTTGTTCTTGAATTCATGGCTTGTTAAAGCACCTGTTGTGCAACAAACACTTTCAAAAGTGTGAGACCATCCTTTTTTTAAGTGATATTACATTTTTAAATGGAGAGCTATAGACCAAGTTTCTCCCTTAAAAAATGATTTCAGGTTTTTTCCCATCCTCCACCCCAGTGGTGGGCAACCTGCGGACCATGGGCCGCATGTAGTCTGTCAGGGTAATCCACGGGTGGGCCACCAGACAGTTTGCTTACATTTGCACAGCCACCCACAGCTCCCATTGGCAGTGGTTTGCCATCCCCAGCCAATGGGAGTTGTGGGAAGTGGTGGCCAGCATGTCCCTGTGTGCTGCAGGTTGCCCACCACTGCTCTGCTGTCATCTAAATTGGCTCCCTTTCTTCCGGCTTGAGAGATAACATCCTCTCTACTCCCACCTAATCCTGTAGCTTACATCATAGATAGTTTTTATGGCAACACAAGGCAGACAGCAGGAGGCAGCACTTATATTGGTATATTGAAAGTTGTATACAAATTATGAGGTGTCACTTTAAATTTATGGGATTTTCTTACTCCTGCTTGCAGACTAGGGGCTCTGCTGGGAAGCATACAGTCAGGACTTAATGACAGACAGTTTGCAGACACATAGTCTAGAGTAAGGTGGGTTTAGTTGTGCCTCTTTTGTTTCAGGAGCAGCCTGCTTTATCTCTGTTTTTGGTGCTCAAGTGTTCCAGATGCTAGGAAATAAAGTAGTGTTACATTGCAACCTTCCATCAAGAGTATCTTATACTTTTTATCTAAATTTTGTTTGCAAGCCATGATTATAGCTAATGAAGATGGAAAATATTAGTCCTTTTAGTGAAAATGATAGTATGGTGTGCTGACCTCATGGAAGAAGGTGGGACACATGGTATGGGTTTTAAGCAGGCCACAACTTTATTAATCAAATTAAATACAAAGTTCCAATTTGGGGACAGCCCAGTGCAATCCCTTACACTCCATTGATCCTTTAACAATTCTTTGGGTGCTCCTCTGGGTGCCTCCACTTGCCCACTAGCATCTCTCTCCCTTTTGGGGGTTGAGGTGAAAGGGGACCTCAATTCCCCGCCAGCACTACTGTAAAGAGCATTGGCAGAGATGGTCCCCCTGGTGAAGTATTCTAGCCCCTGGTTTGCATTTTTCCCCAAGGAGTTGGACACATTGCCTTCATCTCATCAGGAGATGCCCTCAAAATGCTTGTTATGTTCCTCTTTTTGGATTTGGAGCCTAAATTATCAAGTTCCTCAACTGGGCACCTGCCAAAAGTTGCAGCAACTAAATGACTCTGAGATCCAAACTGTGACCTCCAGGAGGTGCAGAATCCCAGCCCTATGGTTGGGTTTCACCAGGGGAAGGGGATGGAGAGGAGGGAGGTGAATAACCCTCAACCAACCTGGGTCAATCTGATGGTATGGTGAAAGATTCCTTACCAGCTCCAAATGAGCTACTAGCATGACCTGAAGCCAATGAGATAAGGGAGGGAGGATAGCTTGGCTGCTGGGCAAACTGGCAAATAGGAAGTGACCCTAAGCACAGTGCTATTTTTATGGCTCCAAATCTTGTGCCACGTCACTACAACTGTCCAACAAGCCCTTGGAAATTTATGTGAGACCTGGCCTGCCTAGTCCTTTTATGCTCTCTCTTGTCACAGGAGCCACCAAACTCACCCCTTACGAGGCTCAGGGCCCCCGTATTCAGAAAATCTGCCACGCATCAGGAGATGTGCAGTAAAATACATAGGGCATCTAACTCCCCAGTGAGATCAATGGTCCTGAAATGGTTGCCAAGAAGCAAATTCAGCCACTTCAAAAAACAAAATCTTTTCACTGAAGTCCTTTTCTAATAGTACCCTCATTCTCACAGATAACTGAAACAACCTGAAAACCCTGCTGTCTCCATCTTAGTGTCTTGGAAGAAGAACAGACAAAAAGATCATGTCATTAAAACTTGTTAAGAAATTGTTATGTTTTCAGTGATAAACATCAATCTTTTTTCCTTCGAAAAATTTTTCCTGAAACATCTGAAGACTGAACATTTGAAAAGGAGACTTTTTCATGGAAATTTTCATTTTGTTCCAAGGCCATTTTTTGACTAATTGATGGAAGATTTTCAAGCAGTTCCCATTGTCATCACTTAATTTATGTGAGGTGCTCAGATAATATGATGCTGAGTGCCACATAAACACCTGTATAGCTAGATAGGAGAGAAGGTATAGGGGAGGGGGGCAGGGATGAGGAACAGCTAAGCAAAGGAAAAACCAATAACTATACAGATATATTTTCATACAACAAATCATGTCTGTGTAGTTATTATAACAGGCAGAGAGAGAATGTTGGGGAGACATTTTGCTTATTTTATGCCTTTGCCAAAACTTCCACTAGTAATTCCATCTCTAAGTGCAAAGTGTTATATTGTTACTTGTTTGTACAGGCCAGATTTCCCTGTTGACAGGTGAAGTTGATATCGTTCTAGGAGGACTTTATTTTGAGTAGGGTAAACTAAATTGTCCCATCTGACATATTTTGGTCATGACAAACTAGCACCTTCCTGTTGTAACACCAGGCCTGCTTCTGCATGTCTGCCCTGGCCTCCATGCTTAGATGCAAAGCCAGCACGTATACCAAGCTGTTTCCTGTTTTTGTCTTTGCCAGTAAAGGCTGAGGGTTGACCATTCCAGTAAAAGGCTGAGGCTGAAGTTTGACCGCTCTGTTGCAACTTTACAGATATTTTGCAAACAGCTTGCAACAGAATATCCCCCGCTCTTTGGGGAAACTCGGCGAAACCCTATCTATAGTTAATTTTACCTTATTTGGTAGACGAGAAGCCCCACATAGCTGTCAGCGATTTCTTCACTAGATCTTCGGGGGGGAGGCGTCACTTTGGGTATAACTGTCCTGCCCATAGTTTGGCAGGCAGAGAGGAGAACGCACCTGAGTCACTTGCACCTCGAGTGCACCCGTAACTGAGCCTGATCACCTCGAAGCCTCTCTCAGCTCTCGTGTTTCAGTGGAGCTTACGCGTCTGCCGTCCGTAATGTTTTTGCATTGGTTTGTATTAGTAAGTATGCTTTGTAATTAATTGTTTTTGGAAGTTAACAAGATTTTCTTTTTGGGTTAACTGTATATTGTGTCTTTCTTTGTATAAGTATATTGTGTGTTTCCTTGTATAAATAGAGTTGTTAGTCAATATTGTTTCTGTATCACTAATAAACCATTAAGGTAAAACCATACGTCTCAGTGCCTGCACACTGTGCCACAACTGTTCCCCCTCTAAACATCCAAAAATGAACCTTTATCGTTTGGTCACCCCTGCAACCTGTTAGATAACAGGTGTGCATCTGACTACTTGGGTCCTCGCATACTATCGGGTGACTAACACTTCCTACCTAGCAGATTTAAAAGGCGGGGTGCCGCCCCTCAAATGTTCCTTCCCCTCCAAATAGAGAGTGACTTTTTTTTAATTGAGCATTTTTAAAGGGTTGAATACAAAAGTAAAATTCTTGTATGTCAGTTAATGTCACTCTTTTTCTTCCCTTTTCTTTTCACCATATAACAGCATGATCTGTTTTTACAGACAGTGCTATGAGATGTTCTAGGATTTCTGGTGTCATTGAGCAAAAATTTACTGGGCACTAGATGTAGGAAAGGAAAGGATGAGAAATCATTTCCATAATCTCTTGTACATGGTACTTTGCAGCAGAAGCCTCATTTGTATAAGAGCCTTCAGGTAGAGACTTTTTGGCTTATGACTATACATGGCTAAGTCTTCCAGTTGCTCGAGGCATGCACAACTGTGCTCCAAAGCTCATCACAACAGCTAATGCTGGCACATACTGTTCTCTTGCTATTCTGAAGAAGGAATGATATTGGAAAAGCCAGAAAAACAGTTTGATTCCATCCAAGCTCTAAAACCATAGGGATATAGCCTACATGAGAGTAGCTACAGAAATGTATTATAGGATAACAATTTAAGTGTATTTCAGGTGGGCAATCAACAATATCAGCTAACTGTTTCACACAAGGACTATGGAGGCAGAGCAATCTGCTGCTGTGCTGTCTTCTGTTTTATCTCAAATAGAATTCTACATAAGGATAGTATTGCAAAATAATGGGGGGTATTTGAACACTATGTCTACTCATATGTCTGACTATCAAGGCTTACATAAACCTGGAAAACAAATGAGTCCATCTATTTCCCCTGTCAACTGATAAAAACAAATGCTAATATTAAAGGCTCTCTTGTCAAGTGAGGCATCTGTCTCATAGACATTAAAGCACATAAGAATTTAAGTGAATATTGTAAGGACAGCACAAGCACTAAATTGGCAAAAGCAGAGTTTTCTCGCAGATCTCACTTATTGTAATTTGGTTCAGTTCTACAGAAAGGCCATCTCCATATTCAGTGTCTCTTATTCTGCTCACAACTAATGAGATAATTATTTCAGACTGGAGCATAAAAGAAACCGCTTCAAGAACATTCCCCAGTCAGGTCTATTAATTTCCCATGGGATGCTCAATTCTACTGTCTCTGATTCCCCAGAGTTTTGGAGCTTTTTATCTTCATCCTGTGGCTAGAGAGGCTTTATCCTCATCAGCCCACACCTTGACATTAATATAAAGGTAAAGACTGTGGTAGACACCTTTAATCAGTGCTTTCTCTGACTCCTCTGAAGCTTTTATTTAGCACCTCAGCTGCTCCAGTGTTGCTTATTCTTATCTTTGACTCACCTCTTGCTTTTCTAACAGGAAGAACCACCAGACAGAACTAAAATTTTAACGGAAGTTTTCTGTGATGGTCTCCAAATTTTAATCTAACAAAACTCACTAGAGAGAGATATTAGCCCAGATTTATAAGAGAGGACCATCAGCCTAAAAACAGTTCAAATTCTATAAACTTATTATGTTCTAATGGGCACTGGATATCTGATCCTGTAGTGTTATATGCTCTCTCATATTTCTCGAGAGCTCTGTGTAGTGTAGTGGAGACTACAATTTCTAAAAAGTTCCTATACTTTCCCTTCCTCCATCATGAATCTTTGAAAAGAATATTACAGTTTTTACAGGCAGTTCCCCAATACTTCTTATAATGAAGCATCTACACTATATTTTCTCCTCAACTATGTTTAACTCTCTTTCAGATGAACAGTTGAAATCATGGAAACTCATAAAGTGACAATTTTTCCCCAACACTGCCAATCATAAATAATATTAGTATAACCACCAACAGAAACTGGCTGATATAAGCACCCTTAATTTTTGTCATGTTTAGAAGTCCTTTAAATAAACCCTAAAAGTTATTTGTGTCTGAGAGGGAGAACCCGCTGAGAGAGTGGAGCCAAGTGAGTCAGGTCATCTGGAGAAGAAATGAAATTACAGTAGTTAAGGAGAAGATGGAGTGATTTAAGTGGTTCCCTGTTGGTGATTATTTTTGCTTCCTCAATTCCATTCCTTCACCCTATTTTTCTAGCCACTAAAATAAGTATCCTTTTATACAGTTGAGGAGAGCTAGTTTGCCTGTTTTTCTTTGTCTTCCCTCTTCCTTTCTATATAAAACTACACTAAGTAATAAGAAAGGAAAAAAGTGACATCACATCATTTCTCATAGGTAAGATTGAAAAGAACCCTCCAACTCATCTCCAATAACAGTAGCTGATTCAAGAAATGGAGAATATGGTTCACAGACATAAAATTATAAACAGTTATCAACAAGATGAAAAACAAGTGGAAAAAATAGAGGCAACATACATTGAAAAATAAATAAATATCATGACAGATAATGTAAAATGTTTGATAACTTTGCTTATAGATGTTTTGTTAGTAATGTCAAATCCATTTTTTCTTTACTAGCCACATATTGAGGATAATGCAAAACCTGAAGGCTGTGGGACAAATTATATAAAATTGGCTGTATTGATTTTAGAAAGTTAGGAGATTTTTGCAGGAAAATTTTGATTTTAATGGACATAAATGGATATTAAACACTTAGATGTAATTTTTATCTTGTTCAAAGGGCTTTAAGCTGTACCAAAGTTATGTTAGTGTTTACACTATGTAAGGAGAATGTTTAAAGCCTTAATAAACTTTCTGCCAAGAAGTGACTTTTAGTATACTCTGTTACTAATAGACATACCAGATTCAACAGTGGCAGAACTGTAAAAGTGTTCACCTCTTTTGGAAAGTTCTTTAGTGTTACAAAAAGTGTCCTGTACAGAAATAAAGATGAAAGCAAATTCTTAAATGAACAATGAAGGAAGCTTACTTTTTCTAAATATAGCACATTACTTCTTTCCATCTCAGTTCAGAACTTTGTTAGTTTGGCGATTGCCAGAGAGAGATTGGGTTTGGATTCAAATGTGCAGGATGTTCAAAGGAAAATAAACACATTTGGAAGAAGTATTATGGTTAAGAAAATCAAGTAGACTAGAACATCTTCATGAATGTCGCATTGCAGGACTCTTTTAAACAAGATATGGGGAAAAATGGGAATTCACTTTCATCAGTGAACAATAAAGATATAGGTGGGGGAAGTTGAGTTTTGAGAATATATCTTGGCTTGACATATATTCCATTTTCATGATATCTTTTCATTATAGATTGGAAACTTTTCCAATGTCTGTATGAAACTATTTTTCCAATATATTTAAAATTATTGGACCATATCAGGCTATCAATTTTTAAAGAGAACTTTCTCTTGGAACCAATTCATGTTCTTCTTAAAAACCGATAACACATAGAGCCCACAATTATTATTGCAAAAGAAATGAAACCTTATATTAGCCAGATACTTATGGAAATGGTAAAAGAGCACTTAGAATTATTTTCCAGATTTTATCACACCTTATAATGATTCAGTTACAAAGGGTACAGAAAGGTATGACACATGTACAAATAAATGAACATTTTTTACATAATGTGAGTGCAGCGTCTGGCAGTACAAAAGATTAAAGAAATGTATAGAAGAATCTCTGCTCAGATAACGTGTGGGGAAGTGAGATCTTTTATTGATAGCTGATGGAACTGCCTCAACATCAGGGAGTTTGGGCAAACTGAATTGCAACAGATTGTGACCTGCCAATAAAGACATTAGTTTTGCTACTGGGTCGCTTAGCAGAAAGGGTGTTTAAAAGGAGAGTGAATACATTAGCAATTCACTCGCTGATAGCTATGGTATAGACACAGATGTCTACTCTAGACATTTTGAGATGGTTTTTCAAAATTTGGGAATTCTATGAGATTGAGAATAAAATTACTTACACAAGAGGACAAAAATAAGCTAGTTTTTGTATATATGGGACATCTGAAAAATATTAAGATTCAACTGCCCCTAAATCCAGCCACAGTTATAGCCCTTAGTTTGGGTGGGTGAAGCACAAGGACTGTTGCCTCTGGGCATCACCTGAGCCATAAAACAATCCAAAAGGGAAAGCATAGCCTGAAACACACCAGGAAGCTCAGGGATGGATTATTTGTATGGCTATACATACGTCCACACTGCACACCACAGGTGTTGTCGTGTAGGGTATGTGTAGCTACATGCCACAGACAAAGGCAGTCTGTATCCACACTTGTCAGTGAAAGTCTTTGGCAGCAGGGAGGCAGTGGGAAAGGTTCCAGCTGTGGGGAACAGCCACAGCCTTTCCCTACTGCCTCCCCCGACAGAGCCTTTTGCCGCTGCTGGAGCCTTTCCCTGAAGTGGGGAAAGACTCCAGCAGCAGTGAGGCAGCAAGACACTACACTGCTTAAAACAGCAACAGTGACAGGGAGGCACTGCTTGGATGTGTGGAGAGCTGTACATAATCACAGGGTTCAGGCATGTCTTTACTCGCTGAAGCAGTGCCTCACCATCTACACTGGTGTTTATACCCATGCTAGAGGGGCATGCAATGTATGTACTCTGCATGCCACCATAAAAAGTGTGCAGTGTAGATATACCCAGAGATGCAATGCGTCCTGATACTCTGCGGGACAGTGGGACTCTGCACCATCCCCAATCAGACTGGTGCCTATCGGTGCTATCTGACCCTAAGTGACAAAACAAGTATTAAGGGGAGACACTTTAAATTCTGTAGGCTATTACATGACTCTGAATAGTAGAGAAGATGTTTATAAACAAAAACCCTACCAGACAAACATGTCCTTTATCAATAATAACATAATCAATCAGTGAACAAATGCAACACGGTAAATATACAAGTTTTGTACATTAATGAACCATTCCATACAGAGTTTGACAGTATTTTTTTTCATTTTTAATTATCAGATTGGCTTGGATAAGAGCACTATCAAATGGATTGAAAACTGACTAAAGGACTATGACGAAGGATAATGATAAACCCCATTGCGTCAAGTTGGCTGAAGGAACCTTGCAGGATGTTACAGGGCAGTGTTGGGACCAGTTTGATTTAACATCTTTATTAATGATCCAGAAAAAGTGAAAAGTATATTAATTTTAATTTCCAGATGACAATAAGCAAGGTGATGTTGCAAATAGTAAGGAAGACAAAAATCATACAAAGGGATATTAGGTGGGGTGGTATCTGAGTTATTACAGATAATTCTACCTGGGTATCTGGCTGGTGAGTCCTGCCCGCATGCTCAGGGTTAGGCTGATCACCATATTTGGAATCAGGAAGGAATTTCCTCCAGGGCAGATTGGCAGAGGCCCGGGGGGGAGGGGGAGGTTTGCCTTCCTCTGCAGCGTGGGGCACAGATCACTTGCTGGAGGATTTTCTGCACCTTTAAGTCTTTAAACCATGATTTGAGGACTTCATTGGCTTAGACATAGGTTAGGGGTTTGTTGCAGGAGTGGGTGGATGAGATTCTGTGGCCTGTGTTGTGCAGGAGGTCAGACTAGATGATCATAATGGTCCCTTCTGACCTTAAAGTCTAAGGGACACAGGAGGAAGCATATGCTAGCTATTATGAAACCCTACTTCATCATAAGATTTCTAAGACTATGGAGTGGTCTCCCAAAAGTTAAGGAAGAAACTATCTTATGGATCTCATTCAATTTGTATTGTCTGCATTTTCAGTAGCTTTGATCAATACATAGAACTTATTTTTGTTTGATTTAAAAATATTAATGTAATGTTCAGGAAAGTGCTAGATTGACAGGTCTACAGTACAGTAACAGTTTATCAGCATTAGTGCAAAGCTTCTCAGCCACCATGAGTTGACGGGTCTAGCACTCCTAGGTATAAGAGGAGTTTATTTTTCATACTATTTCATTTTCCTTCTTGGACTACCAACACAAGTTGTAATTCGTGCTGGTGATATTTGTGATGTAGACACCTGTGCATTACACTCTTTAACCAGATATTAGAAAGTAAAGGAAAAAAAAAACAAGTATGTTTTTTGAGCAGAGGATCTGCATGTTTTCACCATCAACATTGCAAACATATCCTACTGAAACCTTACTCCTCATTTCCCTGTTTACTAAAATTAAAAAGCAATGAGCAAGTTTACATACCGCACATATGAGCTACAACAGCATGATTTTTTCCTGGCTTAATCAAACCATTAGAGTATTTATAAAATTACTCGTTCTTTTTTAAATTAAAAAAGGGGAAGGGGAAGAAACTACGTACCTTTGAGGAACAAAATGAAAGATACGTATGTTTACAGTAAGAATGAAGGTCAGAACTTTAACTCCTTAAGGTTTTATTAGCAGATAATACTGTGGCCAGGTTCTCTGTTGACATAATCCTATTGACTTCAGTGGTGCTGCACCAGCAGAGATCAACATTCAAGGATTAATTCTTTGTTGTAATGGAATCCTACTTGTAAAACACTTCCAGAACCAAACACCAACTGATTACACTTAGGAAAAGGGCAAACCCTGGGATTTGAGGTGACCACTGAAATCAAATTTTTTACTGAGGCGCCAAAAATCAGCTTTTTTCCTCTTATACAGGTCAAGAAAGAGAGTTCAATATTTATTTGACATATTAGAAACATCAATCTTCTCTGCCAATACGTTATCCACTTGCTTACCTGCTACTGACAGGCAGTATACAGACAAGAGAGGATCGGGCAACACATAAATTCAAGATCAGTGAGAGACCTTCTCATTTTTATTTGAATTATATGAAGCATGAAAACTTGCTGCTGATAGGGCACAGAAAGAGCAGGGTGATAGATACAGGTCTTCAGAAATTTTTCATGTAATTTATCAGACCCGCAGTCTTGTTTCTCATGTTTAGCACAATAATATATTGAACTATACACTGATCCCAGCTCTGCTGTGGCTCCTACTATAATTAGGAGAATCCAGTACATAATTTAGAAATCTGTATATGTAGCTGGGAAAGTACAGCACACATAATGTACTAGTACTGATTTTCTGATGTATTGTCCCAAACATTCCAACCAAGAGATTTACAAGGAAAGTTCATCTCATTGGTGTTCAGAATAGAGGTTTATTTATTAGCTGAGTGTTAAAAGCACTTCTATTGATCTATAAAGGCAGTTTTCTTTTATTTGGGGGATATATTTATGAAAAAGGTTCAACACCTGCCTTCTTCCTTTTGTAGTACAATGCAACAATTGCACTTTGCCAGTCCAAATGTGTTTGCTTCTTTCTCTCCTTATTTTTCATTTTCCTGAACCACAATGAGATATAAACATTTATCTCAGTGGGGTAACTGTTCACTACCAGACCGTCCAAGACATCGGCATACTGTATGTTTGACACAAAGGCGTTTCATTGGTTTATCTTCTGTCTCATCATGCTGACTGGTGATAGAACAAGGAGATATGTGTGTATCATAATAATAAATAAAGCACCATTACTCTAAAAAAACCTACATGTTCATTTGCTATACTTGCATATTCAATGTTGTTTGGTAGAGAACTCCTTGTTATGCCTTGGGGAATCAATGCAGATAAGCAGGCAGAGCTAAGACATCTGTAAAATATAAACATCATGGTTGGAACCTGGATTCTTGGCAAACACAGCAGTGATGATGATGTATGTGAATATTCTTTCACATTACTTGCATATTCATGCTCCGATGAGAGCTCCTTGTCATAAACAGATAGTTAAGGGTTAATGTCTGTTTTACCTGTAAAGAGTTAAGAAGCTTAGTAAACCTGGCTGACACCTGACCAGAGGACCAATAGGGGGACAAGATACTTTCAAAACTTGGTGGAAGGAAGTCTTTGTTTGTGCTTTTTGTGTTGTTGTTTTTCGCTCTTGGGACTAAGAGGGACCAGACGTACATCCAGGCTCTCCAAATCTTTCTGTATCAGTTTTTCGTGTTTCAAAATTATAAGTAATAGCCAGGCTAGGCGGATTAGTCTTATGTTTGTTTTCTCAACTTGTAAATGTTTCTTTTTGCTCGAAGGATTTTTACCTCTGTTTGCTGTAACTTTGAATCTAAGGCTAAGGGGGGTCCCGCTGGTCTATATGAATCTGAGTACCCTGTAAAGCATTTTCCATCCTGATTTTACAGAGATAATTTTTACCTTTTCTTTCTTTAATTAAAAGCTTTCTTTTTAAGAATCTGATTTTCCTTGTTTTAAGATCCAAGGGGATTGGGTCTGAACTCACCAGGGATTGGTGGGGGGAAAGGAGGGGGATGGTTAATTCCTCCTTGTTTTAAGATCCAGGGAGTTTAAATCTGTGTTCACCAGGGAATTGGTGAAGCCTCTCAAGGCAACCTAGGGAGGGGAAAGTCTTGAGGGGGCGAACAGGGAGTGCGCCAGACACTGAATTTTTGGCTGGTGGCAGCGTTACCAGATCTGAGCTAGTAATTAAGCTTAGATGTGTTCATGCAGGTCCCCACATTTGTACTCTAAAGTTCAAAGTGGGGAAAGAAACCTTGACATTCCTATTTCAGTAAACCTTTTTTGAGGGAAATGGCAACATGCATATAATCACTGTCACTAACAACGTTTGGAGAAACAGCCTAGCAAATTAAGTCTATTTTTTATTTCCTGGGTGATGCATAAAATTGTGCACAACTGCTGCAAACTGTATCTATGTAAGTGATTACAGTATATGTTAAGTATATCTATCTAGTGCCCCCCTTTTAGGTTACTTGTGGGAGAGAACCCTACAACATTTTACATTTCCTGCATGACCCATTTTTTTGCCCCTTACTTTGAGTTTCTATCATATACTGCAATCCCTATTTGGGCATTGGCATGTTGAGAGGAATGGCCTAGTACTTTGACTTCATCTCCCACTCCATCCATAAATTACAAGGTTAACTTTCTGTCTCTTACTTTCTCTAATTCATATTTCGTTTACCTTCATAAATAATCTCATCCCTCCCGGCTTTACTTCTACTCTACATCTTGTTCTTCC
The DNA here is from genome assembly GCF_025201925.1 of Gopherus flavomarginatus. Taxonomy (NCBI): domain Eukaryota; kingdom Metazoa; phylum Chordata; order Testudines; family Testudinidae; genus Gopherus; species Gopherus flavomarginatus. Next base: position 222,496,410 of record NC_066617.1, read on the forward strand.
CTATACTCCTCCCAGCCTTCCCTTTATTGTTCCTTTACTCTTCTTCTCCAACTCTAAGCTTCACACCATCATTTATACTGCCTTTATGCTTCTGTTTCTATGTGGAACAGTCTTTTTTTTTTTTTTTGTTAATTTTGCTTTTTATACCTGCCCTGTAATCCACTCTTTTCTACTTTAGACTGTAATTCAGTGTTTTAATCTAGGTGTCATGTACATTTATGAGATTAATAATAAATCAAAATTATCAACTTTCATTGGATACTCTTGCAATTCATGGTAACTGCGTCTATATTCCCCCCGTGTGGTCCACGCAGTTTTAGGCTTCCATTTCCCCAGCTATTGCCTCTTTTGTGTGGAGACTCCTGTCTCTCCCTCCAGACTGGAGTAGTTCCAAGCTGCACAGTTCCCTGCATACACTACGAATTGTCCAGAAAGTCAGATTGTCTAATCAGGCCAGCTTTGCCCTTTCCGCAGAGCCTATAAACAGCATACTTACCTACAGTTAAGTGAATAGATTCATAGATTCCTGGGTGAGAAGAGACCCTTGTAATCATCTAGTCCAGTGGTGGGCAACCTGCAGCCCTTACACGGTCTGCCACAGTAATCTGCTGGTGGGCCACCAGACAGTTTGTTTACATTGACTGTCCACAGACATGGCCACCCACAGCTCCCAGCAGCCGTGGTTCAAAGTGGGAAGCTGCAGATCTCAGGGACGTGCTGGCCGCTGCTTCATGCAACTCCCATTGGCCGAGAACAACAAACAGCAGCCACTGGGAGCTGTGGGCACCCATGCCTGTGGATGGTCAATATAAACAAACTGTCTCATGGCGCACCAGCGGATTATCCTGGTGGACTGTGTATAGCCCACGGACTGTAGGTTGCCCACCACTGATCTAGTCTGATCTTTTATATAACACAGGCCATAAAGCTTCCCAGAAGTTATTCCTAGAGCATATCTTTTAGGGAAAAAAAATCTAATCTTGATTTTAAAATGGTCAGTGATGGAGAATCCGCCACAACCCTCTGTAAATTGTTCCAAGGTTAATTACCCTCCCTGTTACAAAATTATGCCTTATTTCCAGTCTAAATTTGTCTAGCTTCAATTTCCAGCCTTTGGATTGTATAAAGCATTTCTCTGCTAGATTGAAGACCCTATCATTAAATATTTGTTCCACATGTACATACTTATAAACTGTAATCAAATCACCCCTTAAACCTTCTCTTTGTTAAACTAAATAGGTTGATCTTTGAGTGTAAGACTATAAGGCTTTTCTAATCCTTTAATCATTCTTATGGCTCTTCTTTGAATCATCTCCAATTAGTGAACATACTTCTTGAATTGTGGGCACCAGAACTGGACACAGGATTCCAGCTGAAGTCATGCCAGTGCCAAATATAGAAGTAAAATAATCTGTCCTAAATTGAGATTCACCTATTTATGCATCCCAGGATCTCATTAGCACCTTTGGCCACAGTGTCACATTGGGATCTCATGTTCAGTTATTTATCCACCACAACAATCAAATCTTCTTTAGACTCTTTACTTCTCAGGATAGAGTCCTCCATTGTATAAGCATGGACTGCATTCTTTGATCCTAGATGTATACATTTACATTTAGCCATAGTAAAATGTTTATTGTTTGGGTGCAGCCAGCTGACCAAGCAACCCTGATAACTCTGAATCAGTGACCTGTCCTTTTCTTTATTTACCACTCTTCTAATTTTTGTTTCATCAGCAAACTTTAACAGTGATAATTTTATGTTTTTTTTCAAGGTCATTGACAGAAATGTTAAATAGCACAGGGCCAAGAACCAATCCCTATGGGACACCATTGGAAACACCATCTTGATGATGATTTCCCATTACATTATGAGTCCCATCCATTAGCCAGTTTTTAACCCATTTAATGTGTGCCATTTTAATTTTATAATGTTCTTAAGTTTTTTTAATCAAAATATCATGTGTTAGCAAGTCAAATATCTTGCAGAAGTCTAAGTATATTATGTCAACATTTCATCTTAATCAATCAAACTTATAATCTCATCTAAAATATATTAAATATTTATTGACAGTATTTATTTTCCATCAACTCATATTGGTTTGTGTTAAATACATTATCCTCCTTTAGTTCATTTTTAATTTAATTTAATACTAGCCACTCCATTATCTTGCCCAGGGTTGATGTCAGACCGACAGGCATATAAATTACCAGGATCATCCCATTTACCCTTTTAAAAATCGACACATTAGCTTTCTTCCAGTTTTCTGGACTTTTCATAGGTCTCCAGACATATTGAAAATAAAACTACTGGTCCAGTGAGCAGCTTGGTGGGGTCTTAAAACTCTGGGATCCAAGTTCTCAAATGATGAGACTGTATCATCTCTCTCCCCTCCCCCCAATACAAAACAGAAATATTGTTGAACACTTCTGTCTTTTCTTCATTATTATTGATTGACTCTACCATTTCCATCTAGTAATGGACCAATATTATTGACATTTTTTTTCCTAATATATTTTTTAAAACATCTTATTGTCATTAACTCTGCATGCCATATATTTCCCTTTGCTTCCCTTATTAATTTTCTACAATTCTTAGCTTCTAATTTTTATTTATTACTAACAACTTTCCCTCTCTTCCATTTTTTTTAACCAGGTAAGTTACCACACAACTCTCTCTAAGCAAGCATATTTATTCTTAAAATAAAAGCATTTCAGATAAAATATATTAAACAATAAAAGAACTACACTTATGCTAATAAACTTAATAAATATCATCCCAACCCCAACTGGGACTTTGGCAGGTGAATAGCTCTTCAAATCCAACACAGAGATTTTTTGGTTTTTTGGTTTTTTTTTTCCTGTGGTTACAAGCTCATAACAGTTGTTAGCTCAGAACAAGGACACCCATGAATCTGAGAGTCACTGTTTTATACACTTTGAGTATTTGATCAGCAGAGACCTTGAATAAGTAATCAGCCAGACTATGAGTTTCTCCTCAAGGTGTAGATTCGCAAGATTAAGTGTGGGGGATGGGGAATTTGTATTCCTCCCTCCCCATTCCCACCCACCCTACAGGTATTTCCTAGGAAATCCATTTAATGTTGTTTATCTCAACATTGTTTAATTTTGTCTGGCCTGTATAAAAGAGTCCTTTGAACCTCATAATACATCTCAGAGTTCACATTAGTCATGTCTCCCTCTTAGAGACAATACATACAATCCCACAATAATATCTATACATTTGCATTTTTAATATAACGAACTCCTTAAATTTAATTCAATAAAATTGATCCAGGATATTGCGAGAAATTGCTTTATCTGTCACAAATACATTTCAATTTATACATTTTAATGAACTTCCCCCTTTTCATCAAATCATTTGCCATAATTTCTGTAGAATTTGTGGAATTATCTAATGAAAAACGAATCTAGTAATTTCTCATTTGGGTAATTTAACACATATATAAATGGCTGAAGATACTTTGTCTTCCCTGATGATACACTAGATCACAACGTTTTAAAATCATGTCAACACAAACATGTAATGTATGGCAAGCTGGGGGGTAAATCTACAGTGTGAACCATACTGGAGTGTTAACTGTCATGTGGACCTTGCTGTAGCACTCTAAAAGTTCCCTAGTGTGCTCTGAAAATCACAGGATGTCAATGCGCACTAGGAAACTCTTAGTGTGATATGAAAGATTTTAAGCTGCTCTACTCTGTTTCCTAAGCACAGCACTAAAAACTTTGCCTTGCCACCATCAACTGAAAATAGGGGAAGAACTGAAATAAGATTAACAAAATTGACATGAAATAAGGTAACAGTAGCAGACCATAACATTAAGATGCATACAATAACAACTGAATACATATGAAAAGGATAAGGATAAGGTAATTGTTTACAGTTTAATAGATTCATAATTTGGTATGTGCAAAATGTTGGCACACAGCCAAAAAAAGTGAGTTAGCAGTTTCAGCTCAGCTTATAGCTAGTATGTTGGCAGATAGAGAACTGTGGATTGGGGCCAAATAACGGTCATCACAACAGTGCAGGTAGGAATCAGTCAGGCATGCTCTGTCCACAACTAGGTGAGTATCTTCAAACCATAAGAGTAAACAGACAATAATGCTAAGACTTTGTGATGTAACAGCTTTGACTGATGGCCGGAATGAGCAGTTGTGATTGGACTGTTAGAATGGAACAATCAGAAAGGGTGAAAGTTCGTATGTAGGATAAGGAAGGATCAAAAGAAAAGCCAATCGAAACAGGTCAAAATCCATATAAAAGGCAGAGGGTCAGCAGGCAAAAGTTAGATGATGTTGATTGGAAGGTCAGGAGCAGAAGAAGACAGCAGTGGGGAGAAGAAGTAGAAGAATCAGAAAAGGAGATGATCACGGTCAGAACTCTGGGTTGGGTTTTTGCAGTGGAACAAGCAACCACCACATGCAGCAGCCTTGACAGCAACCACAGAATGATAGCACAAGAAGCGGTGCTGCTGGACAGAGCAAAAGGATCTTGACAGAACACACTGAGAGAAGACTACAGAGAATAAGCATGTTAGCTATAGTGTAAAATATAGGGAGAAACAGGATTAATGAGTATGTGTCTGTATGTTTTGGTTCATAAAGATGTATGTTTGGACTGCGAACCTTACATTGTTTCATATGTATAAAGTTTAAGATCTAAGATCGCTATCAGCGAACTGCAGGCGACTGATCACTACAGAACTCAGCCATGTATTATTGCTCTAACTATATATTTATGGTCCGGGTACTTTTAGCTTGTATCCAAGGATTGTGCTAATGGATTTATGTTTGTTTTTTGATTTATGTTTATACCAGGGATTGGCAACCTTTGGCACACAGCCTGCCAGGGTAAGCCCTCTGGCAGGCCAGCATGTTTTTTTTACCTGCCGCGTCTACAGGTTCAGCTGATCGCAGCTCTCAGTGGCTGTGGTTCACTGCTCCAGGCCAATGGGGGCTGCGAGAAGCGGCAGCCAGCACATCCCTCGGCTCATGACGCTTCCCGCAGCCCCCGTTGGCCTGGGATGGCGAACCGAGGCCAGTGGAAGCTGCAATAGGCTGAACCTGCAGACACGGCAGGTAAACAAACTGGCCCAGCCCCCCAGGATAAGGATTTATCCTGGCGGGCCACGTGCCAAAGGTTGCCTATCCCTGGTTTAGACTTACGGTATCAGGGAATATTGGTTACACTAAATAAGAAAATATTTTGTTTTGAAAGAATACTGCCTAGTGTCAATCAATTCTATCAGAAGGCTGTATCCATGCCCTCCCAAGGGAATCATGTCTAAATTGTACAGCAAAGTGTTTCTCAAAAGTATTTCCTGCAAAACCCTAACAATTTCTCCAGGTTAGCCCCCCTTTCACCTTGCAAAAACAGATAAATGAGTAAACTGAAGGGAACCTCTAGCAAACACAAAAAAAGGCAATATGACAGCTATTCTGGGAGTACATTGGGTCTGTTTTAGGGGATAATAAGTGCCCTGCAGCAGGGTGCACAAGACAAGTTAGTGTTGGGCATGCTGAACCCTAAGAAGGCTTGTAACAAGAACTCATTACTCATATCAATGCAAATAGCAAATATAACCCCTCTCTTTGCTCCTTGTTTTGTTTGTGCTCAAGTTTTCTATGATCAATATGAATTAAATACCAAAAATTAAACTACATGGTTGAAGATGATTCTTTATTATCTCATTGCTTTCAAGACAAGGTATTTTGTTATATATGTTACAAACAGGATATAAGTCAATACCAAAACTTAAAATCTGAAGCCGTTAGAATTTGTGGAGGAGGTCAAATTTATGGATCCAAATCTACTTAGATGAGGGTGCATTAATGCCAGTTCCTAAAGTAGAAGGATCCCACTTGTATTTCTCCCTCAGATGTACTGGATACTAGGTTAGAATATATTTCTTATGAGGATTAAACTTGACATGGGGCAAGCCATGTGAAAAGAACTGATCTTGAAAGCTTCCCATCCTTTGGGCTCAAAATATTATGAGGATAGCTGATGAAGTTTCATTATCATCAAATCTATACTCAAACCCTACCTCAATTCATCCTAAAATCTGAACTCAAATTTTAGTTTAATCCTAATCCAGGTCTGAACAATGCCTCCTAAACCAATTTCTAGTAACAACATACTAAATCCCTTCCACCGAAGTAAGCAAAACAAAATGAGCCAAGGATGTATTTTCAGATTTAACTCTTTTTGAGTTTCCTTTAATTCCCATTCAATAATAGTGGAAAAAACTAGTTTTAACAGGAAATCCAGAGTCTGGAATTTCCTAATGTCTTTGAATATTATATGAACTTTTTGGAAGTTTCAGTTAAATGTCAGTTCTTCCCAACAGCAGTCCATAATATAATTTTCACAAGATAATGACTTTTACTATCTTTTTCTAAAAAGACCACTTTTTCTGACACAGTATCTGATGCCCTTCTTCATTTCTAATTCTTCCATTACCCCTACCTTTGATAGGAAAGTCATACCACTTCTTGCAGCTCAGATGCTCTAGTATACCACCAATGTCTCTGTCCTAAGGCTGTACACTGCAATATTTCAATCTGCAGTGCTTTCTCTAGCAACACAGTGCATAGTTGGAATTAATACTGTTATGTAAGTCTGGGAAACATTCATATTAATGTAAAATAAATAATTTGTAGGAAGGTGTGATGAAATGTAGTTGGTTCAGAAGCACCCGGCTGGAGGGCTTGCGGTACTACCACCCACCCCAGCAAAAAACAGTAGAAGTGAATCCTCCAGGCTTTCTACAGCAGCTGTGGGGAAGCAGCCAATTGGAGAAGAGGTAGCAGGGAGCAGACAGAGTCCAGCAGGCTCATATAAAAATGAACTGCTGGACACAAGTTCAAGTTTCTGGGTAGGACCAGAGGAGCAAGGAACTTGCTCTTGGCTGGCTCCAGTGACTGAGAAAAACTTCAGCCCTGAGCTAAGGGTGAAGGAAAGGTACTGGGGGCTGTAGGGAAGTGGCCCAGGGAAAAACAACAATTAGTAAAGGGATGCAGCAGGGAGCTGCTACTTATAAAGTTCCTGAATTAGGATCTTGAGTAGTGGGAAGGCCTAGGTTCCCCCTCCCCCATCACCAGCCATTAGGGAACTGGCATAATCTCTGAAAAAGGGGAATTTACATAGTCCCTGGAAGAGGGTCAGCCTTTGTGGGACTCTGATATCCCCAAAAAGGAGGGAGAACTGAACTGAAAGTGGTGACTCAACTGGAGAGCTGAGGTCAGTCAAGGTTCACCAGCAAACAAAGAGGCTCCAGGGAGGAAGCTCTGGGTGCACTGCTCCATTCCAGAGTGGGGGCCATTTAGGACCTGAGCCCAGGGAAGGTTACAAGCTGACCACCAACTGAGGTGTACAATGGCAGGCCCCTCTTGGATTAAGTAAGGACCTGAGCCCAGAGAGGGCTGTGGGAAGAGAGGTCAACTGAGGGGTACTGTGATAGGCCTTGTTGGACTTAAAACTGGAAGGGGTTTGTTTGTGCTTCACATACAGACTGCATATGACTTAACTGGAGGGCTGAGTCACTGAAAAGCAGTACAAAAGAGAAAAAGTGCAGGCACACATCCAGCCAGCAGGAGGTTTTTGCGAGAGGCGAGTGGGCCCCATCACAGAAAGTCATGCATAATTCCCCCACCCGCTGCTGAAAAATATTTATTTTTGGCCAGGAAATGTATTTGTGCTCTTTATCAACTATTGCATCTTGTGATTTCCACTGACATTTGTGAAATATATTATAACCTACTTCAGTCTGTAGCTTCAAGACATTTCTGAGATGACCCCTGCACTATCCATTTTACAGATAAATCACTGCAATGAAGGAGTTCAATGTGCTGTGCTCAGAGCACATCTTGTCACTGATGGCCATTTATAAGTCTCTTCCAAAGAAAACCTGCATATAATCTAAGAAACTGTGCTTTGGCCCTGCATAGTATAAAACCCTCCCCGCCCGGCACTCTTCTAAAGTTTTCATTAAAAGATGCCTAGAGCTACCATCTCTCTCCTGTTGACCACAGTCTCAAGCAACAACTATGCACTAGTGGAAGAATGCTGATCTCTAAATTTACTTGTGAACACGAGAGTCTTCCTGGGTGTCAGACCAGGGCGATGGAATTCTAAATTGCTAAAATGTCAACTCATCACATCCAGAGAAAATGTAAAGTTCTACCTGTTGCCCAAGCTTCTCTGCAGTGGTACCACGATCCCACATAGTCAAAAAAAGTTTCCTTATTACTCTTCAGAAGTGCTCAGATCCTACAGTGATCCTGCAATAAGAACCTAGACTGACAGAATTCACCTTCTGTAAAAAAAAATCACAGGAAATAGAGAGATTGTGTAGAGGTTGAACATAGGACTGGATACAGGAGCCCCTGATTTCTAATCCCACCCACTCTGATTCTGACTCCCTTTGTGTCCTTTAGCAAGTCACTTAATTTGACAGCCAAAACATGTCTCTGCTTATACGAAGGGATAGCAATATTTAATTTCCTACCTCACAGGATTTGTCAAGATTTATTAGTTGATGTTTGTAAAGCAAGCAAGTAGATGCAAATATAAAGATGAAAGAATTAAATAAATCCTAAATATTAAATAAATATCTATCCATTGCAGATCTTTAACACCAAATGATCTAGTTACTAAAAATATCCCTGAATGCAGTCCTCTTCCAGAAATTGTGTCTCTCTCTTTTAAGTAGATGTGCATTTACAGAGTTCTTCTGCTGTCATGCAGAATGATTTTGGCAGTTTATTCTATATTTTAAGTACTATTTGTGTAAAACTTTGCTCAAATTGCTCACAGACTAATCCCACCTTCAACTTCAATCGATAAACCTCTTGTTTTCTAATTAGTGCTACAGAATCTCAAAGAGTTTATTGGCATTAGTCCATGCCTATGTCTCAGAATCTCACCTAACACACTTGAAGTTTTCTAAACCTCCTTTCACAGCCACATAGACCAAATCTATCTAACCTTTTGTCATAATTCATATCCACAACTCTAAACTATTTGAGTTGCCTTCCAATCTATTGAGTTGCCTTCCAAACTATTTGAGTTGCCTTTTCAATCCCTGTCATGCCCTTTATATCATGATGACCACAGTTACACAATATTCCAAATGTGGACTTTTCCTAGAGCTTGTTATTACAATCCTTTTGGGGCTGCTGTAATTGAGGTCATGTTTGTGTTTCCATTATAAAACTCTGCTTTTCAGGGGTCTGCAACTCAGATAGACCTTTTGCTTTTCAATGGAAGTACAATTAATTTAGATACTTTTAAAAGAATAGCACTGCCAAAAAAAAAAAGAAAGAAAGAAAGAAAAAATCATTTGAGTGACCTTTTAATACCTCTGTAAATTATAAACAGCATATTTACTTGTATTTGATCATCATGGAGATGGTCAATCTTTATCTATAGTAGTAGCTTTTACCTTATATTGGGTGGAGGAGGAATGAAACAATGTCTGTAATAATGAGGTTTAAAATGTATGAATATAACAGCATTTTTCAAAAACTGTTGGATGGGGATTGTTAATACACAGACTGATTATGTATCTGATGCTTTCAGATTGAGCCCATAGAACCTAATGGGTCAATAGCTTATGAATTAAAATATTTTATATAATGTTCAGTGGGGAAATAATTTGCTTTCCACGCTAAGTGTAGAACCTAATCCTGCAAACCACTGACTATCTTTTGATAGATCAGTGGTTCTCAAACTGGGGCAACCGCTTGTGTAGGGAAAGCCCCTGGTGGGCCGGGCCAGTTTGTTTGCCTGCTGGGTCCACAGATTCAGCCAATTGCAGCTCCTACTGGCCGTGGTTTGCTGCTCCAGGCCAATAGGGGTGGTGAGAAGCAGTGCGGGCCAAGGGATGTGCTGGTCGCCACTTCCCGCAGCCCCCATTGGCCTGGAGTGGCAAACTACAGCCAGTGGGAGCTGCAGTCGGCCGAACTTGTGGACCTGGCAGGTAAACAAACTGGCCTAGCCCATCAGGGGCTTTCCCTACTCAGGGAACACAGTTTGAGAACCACTGAGTTAAAGGGTCCCCATCTGTTCAAACAGTTTCAATACCTCCATCCACAGGGGGGAGACAGCCATCAGGCCAGTGATTAAAATCAATTAAGAATGAGTAGGTCTAAGTGCCCAGATAATGATGCAGCCTTTTTGAGGTCATTCTCTTTGATAGGATGCTCTAGCCAGCTGGGAGAAACAGGTCTGAGGCACCTGGAATCTTCACAATTGGGCCCTGAAACAATGAACAATATGGTAATGGATTCTTTCTGGGTTGCCAGGGGTACTGCTTTCCTACTTAAGGCAGGCTGTCTCAGAACAGGGAGGTGGGACTACAGGAAAAAGCAGCAGATCATGCTATGTGCAGCTTTGTCAATTGTGACCAGGGTCACAGAACGATATTGGTTTTCTAAGAGGATGCAAGTTGGGTCACTTTGGTTCCTGTAACTTAATTGGAAAGACTATCTAACTTGCCTTGTAGTGAAGTGTAAGATTAGATGAGACTAAGGCTTTGTTTACACTACCACTTAAGTTGATGTAATTTATGTTGCTCAGAGGTGTGAAAAAAAAATCCCTCATAAGCGATGTCTACACCGTACAGGGATGGTGGAAGATGATCTCCCACCAACATAGCTTCTGCCTCTCATTAAGGTGGAGTAATTACATAGCCAGAAAAGCATTCTTTTGTCAACATAGTGCATCTTCACCAGACTCGCTACATTGTCACAGCTGCATCAATGTAGTTGTTCCAATGTAGCACGGTAGTGAAGACAAGCACCAGTTATCTTAAATTCCTCTTATCTTCAGTTTATTCTGACTGCTAAATAATAATACTTTGATTTAAGATTGTAGGTCAATATCACTGGTCACAGGTTTCTTAAGAAAGGATAAAGCAGGTGCCAAACTGAGATGAGCCTCCACAGCAATGAGCACAGTGCACCTAAGTCTTCAGTGGATGATTTTTGAGATTCCAACTTGAGGCAGGTAAGGGCTAGAAGCCAAACATTCCCACGAGTAAGGGTTATATCTTTTAAATGTATGGAGAATTTAAATACTGTTGTTTATACCAGATTGTCCTGTTCATTAGGATATTCTATAAGAGTGGAAGGCCCACAGTGAGGAAGAATGTGATCTCCTGTATGGAGAAGAGAATCAGGACTGTCATGTCAATGGCGAGATGAGAGATATTATTTCAACATTTTACCACTGGGTTTTAAAAATAGACTTTCTAATCAGTTGGAATGCTTCTAAGCCTAGAATTTTATGACAAGTGTTTAGATACATTAGACGACATGTATTTGCTTGAGACTGATTGCACTAATAATTTTACAGAGGCTTTTTTAATCCTGTGGGCAATTGATACAATAGAATTTGGTATAAGGATGGGGTATTCTAAATAGAACAGAGGTCTATAATTGTGCATTATGTCCTCAGGTTTTAGCACCTTTGGCAAGTGAGCAAAACACATTAATATTACACACAAAAGTCCAATCATAAGAATCACATGTGGCAAGTCTGGTAAGTATTCCCCTTTAAACAATTTGCATGCCTTTTCCCCAGATGTTTGCCTAAGGAAATACCTAGTCCATAGAAAGGTTTTGCCTCTTTCCTATGCAGTTTTGCCTTCCACACTTGTTCTAGGCTGAGTCAATATGCCTAGTATAAACACCCAGCACCTAGGAATGAAAAGTGGAGAGAATCCAGGATGACAGTTAATAACTCTCATTCTCGAGTGTAGATAGCAAAGGAAATTGAACTTCTAATTCAATTAGAGGTTAAATATGCTGGGACAGGAATATTAATAGATGTATTGAGAATGAATTGAAGACAAAAACAAATAACAGATAAGAGAAGAGACTTGGCCACCAAAAAAAAAAAAAAAAAAAAGACTAAAGAAGCATTAGCTAATGTGGTTGACGATTTAGAGAATCAGCTTGGTGGGATCATATTGCAAGTTCCACCACCACGTGAGAGGCTTAAATATTTAAAGGTACATCATAAAATCAATAGCATGCCTTTGGCACTTATAAATATTGGGACTATAGAACAGATTTTAAATATTTTAGAAGAGATAGAAAGTAGTCTGGGCAGAATATAAACAGTTCCAGATAGCTGGGGTATCATGGAGGAACTGTGTAATTCATTGGTGGAAGTCCCTAGAACTGCTCACTCACCAGCATCAACCACCAGGTTTGAAAATAATATTAATGGTAATTAAAATGGAAGGAAACTGTTAAAGAAAGAAGCTATCACTTTCAGTAAAGAGATATGCTACTAAAAACATCCCATTTTAAATTCTATCAACCTTTATTTAAAAATGATAGTAAGAGATTGGCATGTATTATTACAGGAGAGCCAGATAGAGATAAACATTGTATTTCCTTTAATGAGATTGAGTGCAATTATTTAGAAATTATGGATAAGGTTGGACATGGTCATGCTGTAGGATGGCCTCCAGCAGAAGAGCAAGAAGATAACCTTTTGATGAGACCAATATTAACTGATGAAGTTTGAGCAACATTAGAAGCTATGCATAGAACTAGTGCAGCTGGCCCTGAATGAATTACAGTTAATGATTTTGGGGTAATGTAAATTTAATTCTAATGTAACCCTTCTGCCCCTCTGCGTTGGCAGCAACAAGGGCCGGGTTCAGTATCCAGGGGTTCCGTTTAGTAACACAATGCATAACCGGCTCGAGCCCCCACCCAGTGACCTGGGACACTCACATACCACACCCCCCTCTAGGAGGCTATACTTCCCCTCTCGCAAGCACGGAGTCTGAGTGTAGCAAAATCTTTTTAATAAAGGAAGGAATCAATGCGGCATCCCATTGGAGAAACACCACAAACAGGGTTATAACACAAACCATAAACAATAACCCACCTCCAAGTACGTTTGGCAATGTCCTTTTTCCCCTTAGGGTTTTAAGTCCAATCACCCCAAAGTCCAACAACCCAAAAGTCTCTGGTCAATGCCACCCCAGAGTTCGAGAGTTTATCTGTAGAGGTCCCTCCCCCCAGCCTGGGTAGAAAGGGGCACCTTACGTGGTCCGGGGCCAACTGCCCTGCCTCTCCGTGGGTTCTGCTTCTGCCTTCTCCATGAACTGCTCCGCTTTACCAGCCGCTCCACTCTGCTCCTCCAGCTGTCCTCACAAACTGCTCCACTCCACCAGCTGCTCTGTTCCATGAGCTGCTCCAGTTCTCCCTGCAAACTGCTCTGCTCCTCGCGCTCTGTGGGATGCTCCACCCGTCCCACAGCTACTCCGCTCTGCCAGCCGCTCCGCTCCACCAGCTGTCCCGTGATCCGCTCCAGCCATCCCCACAAACTGCTCCACTCCACCAGCTGCTCTGTTCCACAGTATAGCTTCAGGCTCCCCCCACTAGTTAGCACAGTACTCAGTGCTCTCAGCTCAGTTATTTCAGCTCTTTAGTGATTTCAACTCCTAGTGATCTCAGCTCTTAGTAGGGGAGCCCCAGTGCTAGTGCACCATTAGCCCAAAGTGAGTTCAGCTCAGTAACCTGTATCTAGATTCTTAAGGGAATAAAAAAAATCAACTCTGACATTCCACAGTGGAGAAAGGAGGGGGTGGAACTGGTGCTTCTGGCTCCACAAGGAGACTGCACCATCAGGCACAGATACCTGTCCCCAGCTTCTCTCAATTCACTGGGTTTTGGAACCCATGTCCCTTGTCTAGCAAGTACCACCCAACTGAGGTTGAGTCATTTCTGTCACAAAGCAGTCCCACAGCTCGGCAGCCTAGGATGGCGTAGGCGTGCCTATGCAAATACACTCTCTGAAATTCTTTCCACCAGATGTCAGGGTAGAGCTCATCCTGACACTGCTTACATCAATATAATTTTTAAAAAGTAATTTTTTTTTAAATTTACAAATTCTTGGAATATTTGAAAGAAAACAGAACAACTTTAATTCCAAAAGTTTAAGACCCTAAAGATCTTGCTCATCTCTCCTCAGGGAGACCTGTAACGACTTGATCAGTTTGGTTTAGAATATATTCCAAAATTTTAGTGACCCGATTAACTTGTGCAATTAAAATGTCACAGACAAAAGGATTTTTTTCACTCCCGGATGTGAGGAAAATACATCTAAATATATATTTAAAATAACTGAAAATAGGTAAACATAGGGGTGATGAAATTGCTATTGTCTTTGTAGATCTGGCCAAAGCATTTGATTTATTTTAGCTCGAGGGACTTAGTATTAGTGAAAAGTTTGAAGTTAAAGATCTTTATAATTGCTCCACAAAAATTTGTGTGGGCAGGATTACCCTGAGTCTGTTCCAATTTGTAGTGGGTGAAACAGAGAGATCTCTTATCTCCAGTACCGTTTAATATTGCTAGGGATCAACTTTTGTCATGGATGGAGTCTGAAGGGTACAGTTCTGCTACAGAGAAAAAAAATCACAGTTTTGGCATTTGCCAATAATGTGGCCATTCTGAGTGGTTCCTGTGAGGGTTTTGACAGAGAATCTAAATATTTTATCAGTTTTGTACCCATACTAATCTTAATGTTAATATTAGAAGACAAAACAATTCCATATTTTACCCAAACACAACATTTACATTGCTAATCCAAAAGACAACGGGAGATTAAACAGCGAATTAATAGATTTTGCAAACTGGCCAATTTGAAAAATATTTGGTGCTCAGGTAGACCTATGGTCTGGGATTGTTGATGCATTTTTAAGTATTAAATTTATTGACCAGTAGCAGTCTTTATAGGACTCCTCTTAAAGCAGTACCAAAGTTGGCTGGTATAAAAAGTTTTAATTTTACCTAGAGTGTGTTATAATTTACTATTGAGTTAGGGATATGGGGCAAAAATCTGTCTGGGTATTGGTCCCGATTTGAGCAGGGGGTTGGACTAGATGACCTCCCGAGGTCCCTTCCAACCCTGATATTCCATGATTCTATGATTCTATGCTTGTCCTTTTTATGTTTTAAATAGTTACAAAGTGTTGGTTAGGAAAATGGTTAAGATATATTTCATGTGCCACGATATACTGCCAATGGGCTATTTCATTCAAGAATCAAAGATGGCTTAGCAGTGACTAAATCTTTGGTTCAAATTCCCAAAATGTTCATTCACAAATGGAGAAGGCATGAGACTTCTACTGACAGTTGGGTATACCCATCATTTATATATACCAGAATCAATTTGCTGGAAAAAGATTTTAACTTTTAGTGTTTCCACCCCACAACATAGAGAGAAGATGGAGCAGGTTAGAGTGTCAAGGAGTTAGTATAAACTATTTTAAGAACAATCTTGTAAGTAAAGCTTTTTTGAAATGTCTTTCTTTTGGTCAAATCCTCTCCTCTGATAGCTTCATTGCAACTGAAGACTAATGGGCGTCCTGTCAGGGAAACACTGGCAAGAGGTTGGCCAAGTGTTAATGTGATGTTCGGATGGCGTAGGTCAGCTAAGGAGACAATTCCCTATATTTCTGGGCGATATTTTAAAATGAAGGATGCACAAATTAGAAGACATAACAGAATACTCCAGTCCCTGACTGATAAAACAAATACATTGAGCTGGAAAGCATTGGTAGAACCACATGTCAGGAATAAGGATGGTAATTTAAGAAAGGCTGATGTTGTGTTTGTTAGAGGTAATATAGCTACTGTGGTTGACATTACGGTCCACCGGGAACATAATGCCAGGAATGTGGAGGCAGCCCATAGAGAGAAGGTAGAGTACCACTCTGAGCTAGAGGTGGAGATCAAAAGAAGATTTACTGATGTAACATCATCTCCTTGTATGACTTTGCTCTTGGAGCTCATGGGAAGTGGAGCAAAGATAAGGATGAACTACTTAAGCTCCTGAGTTTGGAAGGAAGTAAACAAATAAAAGAAAATGTATGCAAAATTGCTTTGTACTCCCTGGCTTATATGATAGCTATGTTCTGTGACAAGTAGATAGCCTAGCTCCTCATTTTGTAGATTCTACTGTTCTCTTAGTGTCATCACTTTCTCTCCATATTTTAACTTTTCCTCAATGGATCTTTAGCTCTTTATACTTTTTCTTCCATTTGTTATTTCATTTTTCATCCTTTAAAATATTTTATATATTTATTAATTTATTTATTTTCAATAAGTACATTTAGCTAGCTCTACTCTTCATGTGCCAATATATATTTATGCCTCTTTCTGTAATTTTCACGCCATGCATCTGAAGAAGTGAGGTTTTTACCCACGAAAACGTATGCCCTAATAAATCTGTTAGTCTTTAAGGTGCCACTGGACTCCTCTTTGTTTTTGTGGATGCAGACTAACACGGTTACTCCCTGATACTTAATACCGCTTTTTTGGGGGATGTGTGTGTAAATATTTGACTTTTTCAATTAACAGTGGGGAAACTTTATGGAAACTATCATCCTTCATACATGGATCTAAATCTAAGAGTGAAAACACAAATATACAAAGCTTTAATGAATGACATAACACATAATTTATCACATCATTTAGGCTTTAAGCAAATGAACAAGTGTTTGCAAGATCCAGACCTCAGTTAGCACATTATGTTTCCTTCTAAGAAAATTCCTTATAACAGTGATAAAGAAGCAGATAAACATTAGTATTTCTATGTAGCTAAGAGAAAGGTGCTGTGAGTAATATTTTTCACCCTAGAATGGGAGGCATATTCTTAGAGGATATGGGAGGCAAACCTGTGAGAGGAGAATGTCATGGCTTATTTAGTGAATAGGACCTTATAAACTTTCTGCATCTTAAAGGCAATGTTAGAGATCATGACATTAACCTTAATCTAGGGTTTATATTTTTGGCATTCCATTGATAGGTTTTGTTGAATCAATCAAGGCAAAATGCATATTCAACTCTGAGAAAAAATTTTCCCTAAATTAAAAAACATGAATGTTTAGCTTGATGATCACAAGGCACCGTTTAGTAGATTTTTACGTGAATAAGATATATATGTAGACAATTTGCCATTCTGTGTTTCCGATACAAATTCCAATTTATACAGGAAAGTAGGAATTGCCATACTGAGTCAAAGGATTGGTCCATTTAACCTCATTTATTTTCTCTAACTGTGGCCAGCACCAGCTGCTTCAGAAAAAAAGACAAGAACCCCTACAGTATATACATACAGAATAACCTGCCCCCAGGGAAAGTATCTTCCTTGCCCATATTAGTTAGAGATTGGCTTATTCACTGAAGCATGAAGGTTTATATCCTTATTGGGATTTTTAGTTTAATTTTTTTTAAGTCTTTGCTGTTATGACTCCAGGTATTCTACTGATCCAACAAATGTACATGCACATTTGCTTTTCTTGTATATGGCCAAAACAGCTATTAGTCACTGTTTGGTTCTCCTAAAGTAGCAAAACACTTGGTGAGGCAACTAAAAACCATTGTCAAAGGCCTTATATCCCTTTTCACTTATTTCAGAGATCTGAGATGCAATTCCTTTGGGTTTAGTCTTTTTTGTCAAATTCTAAAAGCTCTAACTGGCTAATTATCTGCTCCATTGCAATGGCGACTTTTTAAATACTCTCTATTATTTTTCTTCCTATTAACATAAAGTATCATAATCTGCAAATTCCTTTTTCAAACTGCATTCCCAGAACGTTCATGAAAGCCTATCCCAGCCTGGCACTTTTATGAATACAGAGACTAAGTATTCCTTTAGGTCTTTAGCAACATCAACCTGATCTGTCACTAATTTTCCACTCATATCCCTGAATGGCTATATCCCATCTCCATGCTTGTCAGCTTGCTTCTTTTATATTTAGATACTCTTGAGTTGTTTGTCTTCACATCCATTCTTCTTCTTCCTTATTTTGTAACCTATGAAAGGTTAGTGGAGACTCCGTCTGTTTTTCCATTGAGGTCCTGCTTTGGTTCAGTTTTTTTGCTGGGTTGAATAAGGCTTAAAGTAATGCAACTTGCCTGAGGTCACATAAGGAGTCAGCACAGTGAAATGTATTAATAGGAAGGACTAGCAGCCCAGAGGTTAACTGCTACACCAGGGTTTCTCAAACAGGGGTTGCCACTTGTGTAGGGAAAGCCCTGGCGGGCCGAGCCGGTGTGTTTACCTGCCCTGTCCTCAGGTCCAGCTGATTTGTGGCTCACACTTGCTGCGGGTCACTGCTCCAGGCCAATGGGAGTTGCTGGAAGCAGTGCGGGCCAAGGGACTTACTGGCCGCTGTTTCCAGTAGCTCCCATTGGCCCTGAGCAGAGATCCACTGCCAGTGGGAGCCAAGATCGGCCAGACCTGCAGACGGGGCAGGTAAACATACTGGCCCAGCTCTCCAGGGGCTTTCCCTACACAAGCGGTGATCCCTGTTTGAGAAACCCTGTGCAACACCTAACTCATTTTTATTGGCTCGTTTCATTAGCCAATCTTATCTAGCCTCAATTCTTGTTAGAGGGAAAAAAACCAGCAGTTACTTATCTCAAATACATTACCTGAAAGCCCACTTGCTGCACATTATTTCAGTGGTTGTGAGACATGTATATTTTCTAGATTAGGGAAGAATCGTGGTTTGCGGATAAGACAGTAGGGTTGCTAACTTTCTACTTGCACAAAACCGAACACCTTTGCCCCTCCCCTGCCCTGCCCCTTCTCCGAGGCCCCATCTCCACTCACTTCATCTCCCCTCCCTCTGTCACCCAGACTTTTAGCGGCCTGGTCAGTGGTGCTGACCAGAGCCACCAGGGTCTACACTACTATTTATAGCAGGGGTGAGCAAACTTTTTGGCCCAAAGGCCACATCTGGGTGGGGAAATTGCATGCAGGGCCATGAATGTAGGGCTGGGACAGGGGGTTGGGGTGTGGGAGGGGATTTAATGTGCAGGAAGGGGCTCTGGGCAAGGGGTTGGGCACAGTAAGGGTGCAGAATGTATAAGAGGGCTCAGGGCAGCAGGTTAGGGTGCAGGAAGGGGTATGGAGTGCAGGGGGGGCTCAGGGCAGGGGATTGGGGTATGGGAGGGTGTGAGGTGTGGCGGGGACTCAGGGCAGGGGGTTGAGGTGCAAGAGGAGTTCAGGATGCGGGCTTCAGCCCAGTGCCGCTTATCTGGAGTGGCTCTGGGAAAGCAGTGGCGTGCAGCAAGGCTAAGACAGGCTCCCTGCCTACCCTGGCCCCATGCCACTCCACTCCCAGAAGCGTCTGGCACCACGTCCCTGTGTCCCCTTGGATAGAAGGGATCAGAGGGCTCCACACGCTGCCCTCACCTATGGGTACCTCTCCTGAAGCTCCAATTGGCCACAGTTCCCCATTCCCAGCCAATGGAAGCCACAGGGGATGGTGCCTACAGGTGAGGGCAGTGCACGGTGCCCTCTGCCTCTCCTCTCCCCCAGGGGCCACAGGGACGTGGTGCCAGTCGCTTCCGGGAGCAGCGTGGGGCCCATGGCGCCATGGGAATGGCAATCCCGCAGACCAGACCGAAAGCCCTGACAGGCCGGATCTGGCCTGTGGGCCATAGTTTGCCCACCCCTGATTTATAGTCATGCTGCTTCTCATCGAACTAGCATGAGTATGTTACATGAGCTGGGAATTGCACCCCTAGCTCACAATGTAGACATAGACATAGCCTGACAACTTTCTGAGGTAGGGACCATCTCACAATGCCTGTCACAATGACCCTCTGGGACCCAAAAAACCCATAATGTCAACTGCAATATCTTGATTCTGATATGTATATTCTGGTCCACCAAAAAATGTAATGTGAGGTCTTAAATAAAGCTGGGTCCACACTGGTCACTAATATCATTGTGAAATGTATGTACAAATACTATCTAAGGAGTTATGTTTATAAACTTAAAACATGGTTTTAAAAGTTTTAAGTAAAGCAGTGATGAAAAACAGGTTTTCCTCCAAACAAGAGATCAGAAACATGTATCTCCTTAAGGATGTAAATGAAGCATTGTAAGCTAACACACTAGATGCCCGTTTATATACAAAGCAGACGTTAGCAAAAAGATGTGATGTCAACAAGGAAGGATTAGATGAGAAAATCAAACTATAGGTGGTTACTTGGGCTGTGTGCAAAGACAGTGCAACTTGGGGAGTATATATATGAGGCACAGAACACCCTATCATGCTACACCAAGGAAGTAAGCAGGCAGTGAGTTTACATTTATGAAAACAATATCTCAGCCAGCCTTGGCTGAAATGCTGCAGAGGACTTCGGGAGTGACAAACTTCTTTAGACAGGAGATTGACTTGTTAGTTATGTTTAGTCCCTAGAGAGCATATTATGATTTTGTTTGACATGTAACTATTTGTTTCCAATATTCCTACTCATTATGACTTGAACTTTGAATCTTTGATAATAAAAAGTTATTCTTGTTTTCACTATACTAATACCTAAGTGTTGTGATATTAAGCAAGGTGCTCATCCTGAGTTGAATCATTCCTGCTGTTGTGCACAGTGTTCTTTTGGGAATGTTTCTGTGAGAGTTCAGTGGATAAGGGGCTGAACACTATATGGGAATGCTTCAGAGGGGCTATGGGACTGCAGTACACCCATTGTAACCTGCAAAGTGAAATATGGTCTGGCATAACCCAGAGGAGATTGCTTGGGTTGCTAACAGGTTTGTTGTGTCAGCGAACTGACACCCAGTTAAGCAGAAGCAAAACTTCCTCATGCTAGAGGCAGGGAGTAATAAGGTGAATCACAGTCCTGGGTACCCACAGAATGATCACATGCCCCAATCTTAGTTGGCTTCTACATGCTCTTGTAATTAATATATCCCATGATTTACATTAGAAACTAATCTTATATCAGTCAGTCAGTGAATGTTTCTCTCAGCCTCTCTCAAAGTCACTATAAGAAAAGACAGGAAATGTTCCTAAGGGGTCCTCTCTCACTGATGTAGGTTTAATGTAAATTCTAACTTCAGCAGAGTTACTTCTGACTGATGTAGGTGTAAGTAAAAGGCGAACTCAGCCCCCAGCTGAGCAGTGTTAGAATAATACATGCTGTGTATCATTTGTGTTTATTAATATGAACAGCCTGAATGTCAGAGCAGCTTAACAAATATTCAGTTAAATATTAAAAACAATAGTTAATTTGAATTCATTTGAATAACAAAAAATGTCATTATGAGGGAAAGGAGAGGAGTAAGAGGTCTCCAGGGAGAACTGGATCTAGGAAACAGAATGCAAAGCATGTGTGCATGGGGCAAAGTGAATAGAAGTATTTTCCAAGAGCAGTCATTGCATTCTGAATATACGTTTCAGCATCCCATAGGCTGAATTAAGAAGAAATGGTGATAATTTGGAAGTGGATTTGAATCCTATGTACCATATTCATCATGTCATGGGATCTTGAAGGGTGAGGACTATATAAAAGAGAAAAATGAGGGAATATTTGAAACTACTGTATGTCTATATATAACTGTGACCCAGAGTGCATGGAGTGGGAAAACAATCACATCTAATTTAAAAAAGAAATAGGTAAGCACACAAGTGCCACGTCATCTCAGAATCCTTCACTAGCCTGGAAGTTTGAAACCTGTAACAAACAGTTCCTTGCCATCTGTTGCTTCTGTTAAGTAATAAAAGTGAACACATTCTGATTGTTTGTGTTCCACTGTTAAAAATGTATAGTTGAAAATCATAGAATAGCTTCCCTAACCTGCCCCAGGAACTCAGAAGAATAACTATGAAAGCCCCAGACAGAGGGAGAGTGTGAGCACTACTGACAGAAGAGAAAAGTCCACTGAGTTTTGCTAATGATCATTAACAATATTTTTCACCTTCAAATTGCTGTACAAACATAGGTTGGACTTGTAGGAAAAGACAAATTGATAAGAGAAATTCAACTGGTGTGACAGAAGAGTCACTGTCATTGGAAAGAGGAATGAAGGAGGTGTTCAAAGCTAAAGAGATGTGCATATTTCATATTAGCACAAGAGAGTACCTCAAGATTAGGTAAGTGAATTCTGGAGGAGATCTTCAGATCTTAGTCAAACTCCAAAGATAATCTGATTGTCCAGAGAGGCTTAGAGAAAGGAAGGAATAGGCCAATTAGCTCCCATACATTAGCACTCATTGTCTTTTCTATTAAAGCTCTGTTTACTGTGGGAAAGTTGTTTCTATAGGTACTTCTTCATTGTCTTGTATATCAGGTTAGTGAGCATGACATGTTCTGTTTAAATATACACATACCCTTCTCAAATATCAGTTATTAACCTCTGAGCTATTCTCTGATTACTCTATCAGTTTATTTTAATTTGGTCAAAATGTGTGCAGAAAAAAAACACCCAGGAGATTCTTCTGACAGGACAGTCATAAAGTATTAACTAATTCTTTATCATTTGTGCATCCCTTAGTGTTATATTTCTTTTTCTAATATACAAATATAAGTATTCAAATATTTTCACTGTTTTAGTATTTTTGTGTCTACAGAAGATAAAATGAAGGTGGAAGCGAGAACACAAGCATTCAATTATCAATATTTTAATTTCTCAGTTCTATCAAATATACCAAAGCAAAGAAATTGTGGAAGAACCTGGCACTATTGAACTCATCCCTCTAAAAGGTCCAAAAGGTGGGGGAAAAAATTCCCAAATAAGGGATAAAAAGTCTATTCATGCAGGAAATCTAAATTTCCTTCAGTGTAAATAGCTGTCTTTAACCTCCATTTCAGGATTATATCTGATATAAATATTTTTCAACAATAAATGTAAGGCTACAAATGTAAATGAGTAACAACTTTCAAAACAAGGAACATTTGAAAGGAGATGTTGCACTCTATAGTGTCCAGGGACAGCAGTACAGTTTATTACTTTGAATCACAGGCTTAGTTAAATGCTTGGTTAACCAAACAGTTCAAGGCCCTTCATTGTGTAAACAATAACTTTATAGAAGATATGGAGCTAAATTCCTTTAGGGCCTGCTTTATGCCCCTGTGCAGTCAAAAGTGAATCTGGCCTGATATCTCTCAGGTGAGTTCAAATATTAGCACAGAATGGTAAAGGGCCTTCCCAAATTCATGCAATTGCCATCTCTCTCACCACTTGTTGTGTGTTCCTTTGCTTTCCCTACCAGCTGAGTCTTTGAGTGGAAATTGATATTCAAGGTTACGGAGGAAAAGGTAGGGATTTATACCTATGAACTTTCCTGAAAGCCTAGCCTTGACTATACAGTTACTCTCCAGTACTAGAACACAATACTGTTGAAACATTATTATAAGCCAGGGTTTCTCAAACAGGGGTCACCGCTTGTGTAGGGAAAGCCCATGGCGGGCCGGGCTGGTGTCCACAGGTCTGGCCGATCGTGGCTCCCCACTGGCCATGGATCGCTGCTCCAGGCCAATGAGAGCTGCTGGAAGCGGTGCGGGCCAAGAGACTTACTGGCCATCGCTTCCAGCAGTTCCCATTGGCCCGGAGCAGTGATCCACGGCCAGTGGGAGCCGCGATCGGCTGGACCTACGGATGGGGCAGGTAAACACAGCAGCCTGGCCCACCAGGGGCTTTCCTTACACAAGCGTCAACCTCTGTTTGAGAAACCCTGTTATAAGCTATACTTAATTTGGATCCTTAGCATATGTCTACACTACCCGCCAGATTGGCGAGTAGTGATCAATCTATCGGGGATCAATTTATCACATGTAAAGTAGATGCGATAAATCGATCTCTGTTCGCTCTCCTCTGGACTGCTGAAATCTAGCTCAGTGAGAGGCGGAAGCAAAGTTGACAGGGGAGCCACAGCAATTAATCCTGCGCCACGAGGATGCAAAGTAAATAATTCTAAGTTAATCCAATATACGATGACTTCCGCTACGCTATTCTCAAAGCTGAAGTTGCATATCTTAGATCAATTCCCCCCCCATTTGCCCCCTCCCAGTGTAGACCAGGCCTTACAATAAATAAAATAAAAAATGCCAAAGTATTAGGCATGGATGAAATCATGTAACCTACTGTAGAGCTCATGTGAAAAGAATGTTTCCACATGCCTGAGCAGCCTCAGACTGCCATAAGGGTTTATACAGTTAATAAAACGTGAGGTGCTTTTTCCATATCCAACCTGACCGCTGCGTGCTTGCTAAATATTAATAACAAAAGAAAAATACACCTTTTATTTTCAAATGCATGTGTATATTTTAACTGACTCACTTATGAAAAAAAAGAAAGGTTTACAGTTTTGTGAAATTGTGCATTAGTTTTATCAACTACAAAAACAGTTGGAAAGTCTTTCAAAACCTGAGGCTCCATCAGAGTCTCCCCCTTCAAATTTCACATAAGATGTTTGATTCCTGATGACTTTTCTCCTTTCTGTCATTGAGGAACCAGATTTCTGATGCTCTGGGCCTCTCTGAAACTTTCTTTGAATTCCTTTCTATAATACTCCTATGTAGTAAGAAAGGTCATAAGGCCAATTCACCCCAAGAACTGAATGGGTTGCTCTCCTCCCCTGCCTGCCCAGGAAGGGAATGAAATCCCAGACTTGAAATCTGAACGCAGAGCTCTTGCATGATAACACTAAACCTTGGTCATTTACAAAAAGGGTTATTTGAAATGAAGATTAAAAATAGGCAAAGCTGCTTGTCTCTTCGGTATGGAAAACATGAAACTGAACCTAACTTCTTTTTTACAGGTTTCAGAGTAGCCGCCGTGTCAGTCTGTATCCGCAAAAAGAACAGGAGTACTTGTGGCACCTTAGAGACTAACAAATTTATTTCAGCCTGAGCTTTCGTGAGCTACAGCTCACTTCTTCGGATGCTTTTTCTTATATGCTTGATTCACATCACAGCTTTCAATTGTAAGATGGTATTGATCCTTTTTAACCTTGTATTAACAGCTCAGAACAAAAATGTGATAATTTAATTTTAGTATTACTGGCATGCAGATTCCATGCACCAAGGTATACAGTAAACCATTGTTTAAATTACAAGGAGAATTGATGTATTTAACTATCTGTCAATGAAACCACACACTTCAACATTGTCCAGGTTATGCCACTCAGCCTGCATTTATGTCATCATGTATCACCCTGTCAAAGGTTCCCCCAGTTTGTTCCCATGTAATAATTATATAGCTTTCTTCATCAGTCTTCTTCTGAGGGAGGGCTTTGCCTCTATTACCACAGAAGATGACAGCATGTAGAGTAGCTGTTTTATTATGTAAGTTGTCAGCAGTAACTAGAGAGTTAAGATGGTCATTCTTTACACAGAGATATATGTCTCTGGAAATATTAATCAGACTACCGAGCTGTCTGCTGTAGCTGGGCGCATGCTCTGGTTTGTATGCAGTTAGGTAATTGTACTTTATGCATGTCATGGTATAATCCCCACTCTGAACCTTAGCGTCCAAAAGATGGGGTACCAGCATGAATTCTTCTAAGCTCAATTACCAGCTTAGTACTTGTAGCGCTGCCACCAACCAGGAATTCCAGTGCCTGGTACACTCTGGTCCCCCCAAAACCTGGCCTGGGGACCCCAAGACCCAGACCCTCTGGATCTTAACACAAGGAAAGTAAACCCTTTCCCTCACCGTTGCCTCTCCCAGACTTCCCCTCCCTGGGTTACCCTGGAAGATCACTGTGATTCAAACTCCTTGAATCTTAAAACAGAGAGGAAAATGCACCTTTCCCCCTCCTTCTCTCTTCCCCTCCCAGATTCTCCCTGAGAGAGACAGTAATCCTAACACAGAGAGAAATCAGCCTCTCTCCCCACCTTCCCTCCTTTCTCCCCACCAATTCCCTGGTGAATCCAGACCCAGTCCCCTGGGGTCTCACCAGAATAAAAAAACAATCAGGTTCTTAAACAAGAAAAGCTTTTAATTAAAGAGAGAAAAACAGTAAAAATTATCTTTGTAAATTTAAAATGGAATAGGTACAGGGTCTTTCAGCTATAGACACTGGGAACACCCTCCCAGCCTAAGTATACAAGTACAAATTAAAATTCTTTCAGCCAAATAAACATTTGAACTTCTTCCAACCAAATACACATTTGCAAATAAAGAAAACAACCATAAGCCTAACTCGCTTTATCTACCTAGTACTCACTAGTCTGAACTTATAAGAGCCTGTATTGGAGAGACTGGAGACAGAAACCTGGTTGCACGTCTGATCCCTCTGAGCCCCCAGAGTGAACAACAACCAAAAACCAACAGCACAGCACAAAAACTTCCCTCCCTCAAGATTTGAAAGTATCCTGTCCTCTGATTGGTCCTCTGGTCAGGTAACAGCCAGGCTCACTGTTCTTGTTAACTCTTTCCAGGCAAAAGAAATATAAAGTACTTCTTGCTATTCACTTTTCTTATCTGTTTATGACAATGCATAAGAAAAATAATCTTATTTACCACAAGTTCTCCTTAGGTTAATGTGAAGACACAGCAGGTAATCCTCTGCAATCCTTTCCAGGTGCCTTTGTCACTGTTGCTCCTACAAAAGAAAAGGTGTAGCAATTTGTTATCTCTGCCAAATTTCAGCATAGGCAACTACATTAAATCTACCTAAACCTGCATTTGATAGTAGTGTTGCTGTGCACCGTTGAACAGCTTTTTCCTTCTGCTCCAGGGGTGGCTGCATTTCAGGAGTGACTGATATGGTTCCATTAGGTAGTATATAGTTTGTAAAAAGTAGAGGAATCCTAAAAGATAAGAAGCACTGCATATGGGTAGGACTCTATGATTAGAATAGAAACTGCATGTGAATGAGCTCTCTTGAGAGCTACAAATGAATATTTGAATGGAAGCCACACTTACAGTTACGCAGGGCCAAATCTATTCTGTCACACAAAATATAAATAGCTAGCTAGCTTCTGCACACAGACTTTAAGGCCAGAAGGGACCATCATGTTCATCTAGTCTGAGCTCCTGTATGTTGCAGGCTCCAGAACCTCACCCACTAACACCCGTCATAGACACCTAACCTCTGGCTGAGTTACTGAAATCATCAAATCATGATTTAAAGATTTCAAGTTACACAGAATCCAACCTTTACATTAATTTAAACCAGCAAGTGACTCATGTCCCATGTTGCAGAGGAAGGCGAAAAACTCCCAGAGTCTTGACCATTCTGACCTGGAGGAAAATTCCTTCCTGACACCAAATATGGTGATCAGTTATACCCTGAGCATGTCGACAAGCCCTCCCCATCTAGTGCCCCATCTCTAGCTGTTGGGATTTTTGCTACTAGCAATCACAGATGGGCCACGTGCCATTGTAGGCAATCTCATCATATCATCCCCTCTGTAAACTTACCAAGCTCAGTCTTGAACCCAGTTAGTATTTATTTTGTGCCAGTTTGTGTCGTTCCCCCCTCCCCGCACACACACACTGCTCCCCTTGGGAGGCTATTTCAGAACTTCACTCCTCTGATGGTTAGAAACCTTTGCTTGATTTCAGACTTAAATTTGTTGATGGCCAGTTTATATCCATTGTTTGTGTTTCTCCCTGATGCAAAGCCACCCCCTTTGTGGACTGCAATTCCCTGTAAGCCATGTTGTCAGTTGCCCCTCCCTCCATCAGAGCAGATAATTATTTTGCACCTTTTTTCAGCCCAGACGCCATAGCACTGGGATCATGGATCCCGCTCAGATCACCATGGCAATTATGAGCACTGTAAACACCACACACATTATCCTGGAGCATAAGCAGAACCAGAACCTGCCAAAGCAAAACCAGGCGAGGAGGCGACAGCAACGCAATGACGAGAGTGATGAGGACATAGACTTCTTGCAAAGTACAGGCCCCAGCAATGTGCACATCATGGTGTTAATAGGGCAGGTTCCGCCAATTCTGGGCCTGGGAAACAAGCACAGACTGGTGGCACCGCATAATGTTGCAGGTCTGGGACGATTCCCAGTGGCTGCGAAACTTTTGCATGCATAAGGGCACTTTCATAAAGCTTTGTGACTTGCTTTCCCCTGCCCTGAAGCACCAGAATACCAAGATAAGAGCAGCCCTCACAGCTGAGAAGTGAGTGGTGATAGCCCTGTGAAAGCTTGCAACGCCAGACAGTTACCAGTCAGTTGGGAATCAATTTGGAGTGGGCAAATCTACTGTGGGGGCTGCTGTGATCCAAGTAGCCAATGCAATCAAAGAGCTGCTGATATCAAGGGTGGGGACTCTGGGAAATGTGCATAGTGGATGGCTTTGCTGCAATGGGATTCCCTAACTGTGGTGGGGTGATAGAAGGAATCCATATCCCTATCTTGGCACCGGAGCACCAACCCAGAGAGTACATAAACCGAAAAGTGTACTTCTCAATGGTGCTACAAGCAATGGTGGATCACAAGGGACATTTCACCAACATCAGCATGGGATGGCCAGGAAAGATACATGACATTTGCATCTTCAGGAACTCTGGTCTGTTTCAAAAGCTACAGGAAGGGACTTTCTTCCCAGACCAGAAAATAACCATTGGGGATGCAGAAATGCCTAAAGTTATCCTTGGGGACCCAGCCTACCCCTTAATGCCATGGCTCATGAAGTCATACATAGACGGCCTGGACAGTAGTCAGGAGCTGTTCAACTATAGGCTGAACAAGTGCAGAATGGTGGCAGAATGTGCATTTGGACATTTAAAAGCTCGCTGGTGCAGTTTACTGACTCAGATAGACCTCAGCGAAACCAATATTCCCATTGTTATTACTGCCTGCTCTGTGCTCCACAATATCTGTGAGAGTAAGGGGGAGACATTTTCGGTGGGGTGGGAGGTTGAGGCAAATTGCCTGGCCGCTGATTATATGCAGCCAGACACCAAGGCGGTTAAAAGTGTACAGAAGGGTGTGGTGCACAGCTTGAAAACCAGTTTCATGACTGGCCAGGATACAGTGTGAAAGTTCTGTTTGTTTCTCCTTGATGAAACTCCTCCCTCTCCCCGTTCACTCTACTTCCCTGTAAGCTAGTCATCCTCCCCTCCCACCTTCGATCACTGCAGGCAGAGACAATAAAGTCATTGTTGCTTCACATTCATGCATTCTTTATTAATTCATCACACAGATGGGGGAAAACTGCCAAGGTATCCCGGGATGGTTGGGGGAGGAGGGAAGCACTGGGTAGGGTTGGGGAGGAGGGAAGGACAAGACCACACTGCACTTTATAACTTTAAAACTTATTGAAGGTCAGCCTTCTGTTGCTTGGGCAATCCTCTGCGGTGGAGTGGCTGGGTGGCCGGAGGCTCCCTCACCACGTTCTTGGGCGTCTGGGTGAGGAGGCTATGAAACTTGGAAAGGAGGAATGTTGGTTACATAGGGGCTGTAGCAGCAGTCTGTGCTTCTGCTGCCTTTCCTGCAACGCAAGCATATGCTGGAGCATATGAGTTTGATCTTCCAGCAGCCTGAGCATCGACATTTGCCTTCTGTCAGCAAGCTGACACCACCTATCATCTTCAGCCCGCCACTTACTCTCTTCAGCCTGCAACCTTTCCTCACATTCATATTGTGCTTTCCTGCACTCTGACGTTGTCTTCCTCCATGCTTTCTACTGTGCTCTGTCAGTATGGGAGGACAGCAGGAGCTCAGAGAAAATTTCATCCTGAATGAGTTTTTTTTCACCTTCATATCTTCACTAGCCTCGGCGAAGGAGAAACATTTGTAGCTGGTGGAGGAAAAAGGAGAGTGGTAGTTAAAAAGACACATTTTAGAGAAAAATGGGTACACTCTTTCATGTTAAATCTAGCTGTTCATATTACGCAGCACATGTGCTTTCATTACAAGGTCACATTTTGCCTCTTGTATTGAGGGCCTGTCAGATTGGTGTGAGAGATCACTCGCGCTTCACCCCCCCACCACATGGCTAACAGAGGGAAACATTTCAGTTCAGCCACAGCCAAACAGCTGAGCAGGAATGGGCACCTCTGAATGTCCCCTTAATAAAGGCACCCTATTTCACCAGGTGACCATGAATGATATCACTCTCTCCTGAGGATAACACAGCTAGATAAAGAATGGATGTTGTTTGAATGCCAGCAAACACCAGGACCATATGCTGTCATGCTTTGTTATGCAGTGATTCCCGGCTAAGTGCTACTGGCCTGGCATGTTAAAGTGTCCTACCATGGAGGACAGAATAAGGCTGCCCTTCCCAGAAACCTTTTGCAAAGGCTTTGGAAGTACATCTAGGAGAGCTTTATGGAGATGTCCATGGAAAATTTCTGCTCCATCCCCATACATGTTAACAGACTTTTCCAGTAGCTGTACTGGTCACGAATGCCAGGGCAAATTAATCATTAAACGCGCTTGCTTTTAAACCATGTGTAATATTTATGAAGGCACACTCACCGGAGGTCCCTTCTCCACCTTCAGGGTCTGGGAGGCAGCCTTGGGTGGGTTGGGGGCTTACTGATTTCAGTTCCAGGTTGAAAAATATATCTTGGCTGTTGGGGAAACTGGTTTTTTCACTTCCATGCTGTGAGCTATCTTCAATCTCTTCATCATCCTCTTCCTCATCCCCAAAACCCACTTCCTTGTTGCGTTATTCTCCTTTGATGGAGTCAAAGCACAGGGTTGAGGTAGTGGTGGCTGCACCCCCTAGCATGACATGCAGCTCAGCGTAGAAGTGGCATGTTCGGGGCTCTGATCTGGAGTGGCCGTTTGCCTCTCTGGTTTTTACGTAGGCTTGCGTTAGCTCTTTAATTTTCACTTGGCATTGCTGTGCATCCCTGTTATGGCCTCTGTCCTTCATGCCCTTTGAGACTTTTTCTAATGTTTTGGCATTTCATTTACTGCCACGGAGTTCAGCTACTGTGAATTTGTCTCCTCGTATGGCGAGCAGATCCCGTACCTCCCGTTCGGTCCATGCTGGAGCTCTTTTGTGATCCTGGGACTCCATCCTGGTTACCTCTGCTGATGAGATCTGCACTCACCTGCACCTTGCCACGCTGGCCAAACAGGAAATAAGATTCAAAAGTTTGTAGTCCTTTTCCTGTCTACCTGGCCAGTACATCTGAGTTGAGAGCGCTGTCCAGAGCAGTCACAATGGAGCACTCTAGGATAGCTCCCAGAGTCCAATACTGTCGAATTGCATCCACACTACCCCAAATTCGACCTGGAAAGGCCGATTTCAGCGCTAATCCCCTCATTGGAGGCGGAGTAAAGAAATCGATTTAAAGAGCCCTTTAAGTCAGAAAAAAGGGCTTCATCGTGTGGATGGGTCCAGGCTTAAATTGAGGCAATGCTGCTAAATTTGACCTAAAATCACAGTGCATACCAGGCCACACTCTGAGAACTTTGCTTAGACACTCAAATTAAATTGTTGTCAGAAAATCTATGCTTCTGAATATTCATCCTCCTATGCTAAAGGTCTGTGTTGGGATTGCATTCTATGCTGTTATAAAACATCCATCAAACTAAAAAATATACATAAAATAAAGACTTTTTGTGGGGAGAGGGTGCAAGAATGGATGCTGACTCTTCATTTCTTGGTTCCTGTGGATTTTTAAATCAGGTCTTTAGCAGTCCTCTCATTTAGCTTTTCACATCTGCACTGTCTGTCCTTAGTGCAGGTATTAGAAAGTTTGAAAATGTGCATGAAGGGGCTAAGGTTGGTGCAGAGGAAGTTACATGTGAATGGGATGAAAGAGAAAATACTTTCCAAGGGTTTGGGATCCCCCTTTTGGTGCTTGTTAGGACTCAGACTAAAAATATCACAGTCTAGTGTTACTAATCAGAGTCTGTCTCCTACAGCTAGCAATTTAATTGAGGCTAAAATAAAACAACAACCAGCTTATTTAAAAAAAGTTACTGTACATAGCTCAGTATAATGTGTTTTTGACATATCCTCAGTCTAAGCTCTGTTATCTTCCCTCTAATCCCCTTTGCATTTAAAGTCAGCCAAAATCCTTTCTATAGGTTTTCTTAATTGGTAAATAAAGATCATTAAGGTAACAGAGGACATCTGCCCACACTAGCTGATTCTGGGAGCAGTGTTAATTGCCTTTTCTCATACACAGAGCAATTAAAAAGAAAGCTACCTGCAATTACTCCCTCAGGAATTCAGCTCCCTGGGATGCACAAGACCTCAGAGGGATCCCCTATTGATCCCTCTTCTTACACTCTGTCACTGATGGCCTGGTCATATTATTTTTTAAAGAGCTTTACAAGGGTGTAGCTAAGAAATCAAAGAACTCTTGACTGAGTGACAGGATGAGCTATGGGAGGAATAAGGGTGGGACTGAGAGTCATACAAGGCTGAAACCTAATTCTTCCACTGCAGGATACAAATAGTTCCTATTAAAGTCAATGGGAATTATTTGTATTCTGGAAGTATAGGGTTGCTGAGGCCTAATTCCATCTCACTCTGTGGCTTTGGACTATTCTGTCTCTGCTTGGTCATCTGTGCAATGGGGATAATAATGATTACTAAAGTTGTTGTGAGGGTTAAATAGTTACTTTTTATCAAGTATGTTGTAACAGACCATAAAAGCTTATTGATAGCTCTTTAGAATGTGGATTTGACAAACTCACATATCTGTAATGACCTTTCTATTATGTTAATGATGCTACTACACATGAGCATCAATAGGGCTCACTAATAATCCTCGTGAACTTTTCAATATGAAATAATTGCTTGAATCATTTTATTCTTGTTACTATATTTATTTTTAACCAGAATAGGACAAATGATAAATTTACACCTATGAGTGATTTGCCAGCAATTTGTCAAAGGCCATGTTAGAGTAACAGGAGCATTAAAAGCATGTAAAATTATAAAACAGATTTATTTATTTTTTAATCTTACCACTTGCAATTTAAAAATGGCCAAATTGCTGGATGCCACATTTGGTACAATAAAGTAAAATAAAAACACACTTCCAGAGCTAAAACTTTGGTGCCAAGTTTCTGCCTGAAATTAATTTAGATGAGTGAGTTGTAAACCCCTGAAAATAGGTGTATATAATGGAAACATTGATAGACCTTAACTACTAGTGTTGCTAGTGGAGCTCCTTTAATTATAATTCCAGTAGACTGATTACAGCAGAAGCAAGAAAAATTGATTTCACCCATGAAAGTCGTTAAGTCCCTGTTCTTTATTGATGTAGTTTACTGGAGCTATTCAGTACACAGGTATGTGTTTGAGAGGGTTCATCCATAGAACATATTACAAAAGCTATAATGGGCTGGAAAGCATCTTTTGACTTAACTTCTATTTACTGGCCCAAAGCTGTTCTGCTATTAAGCTGCTAGATCCAATTTCATTTAATCCAACCTCCTATAATGAGAGATATTACTTATCATTCATCACTTATCCTTACAGTGACAGTCAGACTGGTGGTCAGAAGCAATATGGATTTTTAAGGTGGCTTATTATTCTAGAGAGTTCTTTTGGTGATTTGATGGACACTAATGGGATGATTAAGCAGAATCTTTTAATCATATTCACTACTGTGACATAATTTTATATGAATGCCTTATACTACATTGAGCTAAATTCATATAAAATATTCCTCCATTAATGTTTCAGATTTACCTAAGTTCAACTGAGAGTTACTGTGATCTGTGCAGGTGATGCAGTACTGTGACCTATGCAGGTGAGCATTAGGCAGGTAAGGTTGTCTGTCAGCTCTTGGAGTGTAAAGCTGATGATAACAGTGTTCTAGCAGATTCTTCACCTGAGGAATGGTTGTTTTCCTAGCCAGAGGGGTTTGGAAGCCAACAGGGTGCATGTGTTTCACTTGACAAGTCTATGGCCTGGTCTACACTATGCTTTTAAACCGAATTTAGCAGAGTTAAACTGATTTAACCCTGCACCGGTCCACACAACGAGGTCCTTTATATCGATATAAAGGGCTCTTTAAACCAGTTTCTGTACTCCTCCCCGACGAGAGGAGTAGCGCTGAAATCGGTATTGCCATGTCGGATTAGGGGGTTAGGGTTAGTGTGGCTGCAAATTGACGGTATTGGCCTCCGGGCAGTATCTCACAGTGCACCATTGTGACCGCTCTGGAAAGCAATCTGAACTCGGATGCACTGGCCAGGTAGACAGGAAAAGCCCCGTGAACTTTTGAATTTCATTTTCTGTTTGCCCAGCGTGGAGCTCTGATCAGCACGGGTGGCGATGCAGTCCCAAATCCAAAAAGAGCTCCAGCATGGACTGTACAGGAGATACTGGATCTGATCGCTGTATGGGGAGACAAATCTGTTCTATCAGAGCTCCATTACAGAAGACGAAATGACAAACCATTTGAAAAAAATCTCCAGGCTATGATAGACAGAGGCCACAGCAGGGACTCAGCACAGTGCTGCGTGACAAGCGTAACAGAAAGCTGAAGAATCAAATGGATGCTCATGGAGGGAGGGAGGGAGGGAGGGGGGACTGAGGACTCCAGCTATCCCACAGTCCCCGCCGTCTCCGAAAAGCATTTGCATTATTGGCTGAGCTCCCAATGCCTGAAGGGTCAAAAACATTGCCCAGGGGGGTTCAGGAAATATCTCGTCAATTTACCCCCCTCCCCCCCGTGAAAGAAAAGGGAAAAAATCATTTCTTGCCATTTTTCAATGTCACCGTATGTCTACTGCATGCTGCTGGTAGACGCGGTGCTGCGGCAATGAACAGCAGCATCCCCTCCCCTTCCTTTCCTGATGGCAGATAGTACAAAATGGTGGAAAACTGTCATTAGCCCTTGAGTGCTCCTGGCTGACCTTGGCGCCTGGGTAAAAATGGGAATGACTCCCTGTTATTCCTGGCAGATGGTACAAAATGCTGGGTAACCGTCCTCATCATAGCAGCTGGAGACTGAGCTCCATCAGCCCCCCCCCCCCCGCTTTCATGTCTAGAGAAAAGATTCTGTACTCCCTGGACTATCATCGCAGCAGGTGGCTGCGATCCTCTCCCTCCCACCCTTTAATGTCCTGCCTGGATTATCATAGCAGCTGGAGGCTGCCTCCCCCTCATTTTATCTCGCTAAAAAGTCAGTGTTTCTTATTCCTGCATTTTTTATTACTTCATCACACAAATGGGGGGACACTGCCACAGTAGCTCAGGAGGGTTGGGTGAGGAGGGAAGCAACGGGTGGGTTTGTTGCAGGGGCACCCCCTAGAATGGCATGCAGCTCATCATTTCTGTGGGATCTCTGGGGCTCTGACCCAGAGCGGCTCTGATCTCTGGCTTTCTAGTAGACTTGCCCCATATTCTAGGCAGGACTGACTCTATTTTTAGACAAAACATAAAGAAGGGAATGACCCGGGGAGTCATTCCCATTTTTGTCCATGTGCCCCCGGCCAACCTCAGCGAGGCCAGCCAGGAGCACCCATGACAGCAGAAGACAGTACAAAATGATTGATAACCGTCTTCGCCACTTTCCAATTGCAAACGGTACAAAATGATTGATAACCGTCATCTCATTGCCAATTTACAGTGGCAGACGGTGCAACAGGGATGGTAACCATCTCTGCTACCTTGCAAAGGCAAATGAATCCTGCTGTGTAGCACTGCAGTACTGCCTCTGTCAGAGGCATCCTTTATACATATGGTGACAGTGACAAAAGGCAAAACAGGCTCCGTGGTTGCCATGCTATGGCGTCTGCCAGGGCAATCCAAGGAAAAAGGGTGCGAAATTATTGTCTGCCATTGCTTTCACGGAGGAAGGATTGAGTGACGACATTTACCCAGTATCACCCGCAACACTGTTTTTGCCTCATCATGCATTGGGTTCTCAACCCAGAATTCCAATGGGTGGGGGAGACTGCGGGAACTATGGGATAGCTACGGGATAGCTACCCCCAATGCAATGCTCCAGAAATCGATGCTAGCCTCAGTACATGAACGCACACCGCCGAATTAATGTGCTTAGTGTGGCTGCATGCACTCGATTTTATACAATCTGTTTTAAAAAACCGGTTTATGTAAAATCGGAATAATCTCGTAGTGTAGACATACCCTATGTGAATTGCTTTGTTTGTACGAAGAAGGAAGAGTGAGGGGAGGGTTTGATTTCTGCCAAGACTAAGTGATGATTGTGCCAGGCTTATGCAGTAGAGGACAGAATCAAGCCCTTTAAAATATTATTGAGACCAGTGAAATTTTTTGATCTCTAGCTGTGTTTGGGGTAGCATTTTTACAACATCTCCCCTACATTTTTTGATTTTTTTGGCACAGCTGCAAACAAGCATCACCATCAAATGCATAAGCTTCTCAAATATAGCTAAAGAAATGATGCAATTTTCATTTAGACTGTTAGAGTAAAGAATCGGTTTTCAAACCAATAAATTGACTTTCAGTGCTAATTACTGACACAGTGCATGGTATCGCAGATTCATAAGAGCATATAAAACTGATATAAAGTAACACAATTTATCACCTGTAATAACACACAATTGGTATAAATCATTATTTTGAGCTAATTTGGCATTTTAATTTTGATACTTTTCTTTTATTGTTTCTGGTTTAATTTTCTTTCTGTTATTTATTTATTTATAGATTTAAAAAATGTGAATGACTTGCTTTAAGAAAAGGGCAATTAAGTGATTTCTGTATGAATGTGCTAAATATTTAAACACTTCAATTATTTGAAATGACTCTGTTGTTACCCAGGGTTCTTTCAACCCAAAGCTCTTGGTAACTTTTACTCTGTGTGAGGATGTGTCAGGAAATAAATCAGGGGAGACACTGCCTCCCAACCAATAGATGGCTGGGAGGATAAACACGAGTGCTTTCACTTAAAGCTAAACTTTACTTAGTTTCAAGCACATACACACGTCTGCAACAGGTTAGTAAAACACCCCCAACCCTCAATAATTACCAAAGCTGAGTGTGGCTCTTGAGTGGCATACCGGCAGCCTGTCTGCTGGTGGGGAACACAAGATGCATCCAGAGGGAGAGACCAGTTCTGAAGAGTCCCCCTACTCAAACTTTCCCCCCTATTTAAACATTAGTAATAGAATGACATGTCTCTTTAAGAAACCTTGCTAAGTAAGCAGTTGCAATGATCCAGCAAGAGGTTCCTTCTGATTATTGATTAATCAGGTGTGGGTTTTTCCAGAGTTTGCAGCCTTGAGACCCCAATAGACATTCCTGGGGCATATCCTACTCTTTTAAAATGCATGTATGAGCAATTTCAACACAATTTTATCAGGAAGGACGCAGGGTCAAGCTGCCCTTTCTGTGGCCCCCCAAAACCCCCTCCCCACCTGCCTTGGTCAAGCTGAGATTGCTGAATGGCCAATTTACAGCTTGCTGACTAGGCCACCTTTAGCAATAAGCCATAGTGGTTTCAAGCACTTTACTGGTTTGCCAAAGTCTCCCCATACACTGTGCTTGCTTAAGTCCTAAACATTAAACTCCACCAAACATTAAAGAAACCTGAAGGGCTCCTAAAATTTGGAAATGGCTACTTAATCTTAACTTGCTCTGAACATAATATATCCTATTACTTCACTCACTTTAAATCAAGATTGGATGTCTTTCTAGAAGGCATGCCCTAGCTCAGTGGCTCTCAACCTTTCCAGACTACTGTACCCCTTTCAGGAGTCTGAATTGTCCTGCATACCCCCAAGTTTCACATCACTTAAAAACTACTTCCTGACAAAATCAGACATAAACATACAAACATATCGTAGCACACTATTACTGAAAAATTGCTTACTTTCTCAATTTACTATATTATTATAAAATAAATAAGTTGGAGTATAACTATTGTACTTACAATTCAGTGTATAGTATATAGAGCAGTATAAACAAGTCATTGTTTATATGCAATTTTAATTTGTACTTACTTTGCTAGTGCTTTTCATGTTGTAAAACTAGGCAACTATCTAGATAAGTTGATGTACCCTCTGGGTACATGTACCTCTGATTGAGAACCACTGCTCAAGCTCAACTACAAGATGTTAGCTTGTTGCAGGAAAACTGGGTGAAATTGTATGGCCTCTGTTATGCAGGAGGCTGGAGTAAATGATCCAAGTAGCCTCTTTGGCCTTAAAATCTAAGAATTTACTAAACAATTTCCCTGATGAACTTGAGATAGTCCTCCAGAGAGCAGCTGAATCCCGGCTGAAGCATACGAGCACTATGAGAGGTTTAAGATAACCCATTGTGGGAACTGCACAGGAGGAGCTAAACTGGCTAATGTTTCTAGGCAGCAGGACTGGGGAATGTATGCAGGCAGGGAAACACTCCTGTTTCAGCATTTCACTGAAGAAGGCCTTCTCTATTTTGCTTTCCTTGGTGTAAATCTAAACAGTTATGATCAATAATACTAATATTAAAAAACAAAACAAACAAACAAAAAATTATGTCTTGTATTTAGTCTAAAATTACATGGACCTCCAACACTTTGAAACATTTAATGCATGATAGCAGGATCCACACAGCCAGTTAGTGGATGGCAGGCTGGAGTGTTGTAGATATACAGCTGGCCTACTGGTCACTAAGTGATCATGTAGATAAGCCCTTAGAAGTTCTACAACAACACAGCTGTTTGTTAGCTAAAGGGAGTCAAAGAACAGATGAGAATGAGGATACATCTATGCTGCAGCTGGGACTGTACTTCCCAGCTTATGTAGACAGACATGGTAGCTCTGCTAGACCTAGTACATTTAAAATAGCAGCGTCACCAGGAAGGGAAGGTAGTAAGGGTGGCAGATGAGCTAGCCATCTGAGTACAAATCTGCCCAGATCCCTTTGCTATGTACTCAGGTGGTTAGTCCAAGCCACTGTCTGCACTGCCCCTGGAAACACTGCTATTTTTAGCACACTATCCTGAGCAGAGCTAGCACATGTCTGTCTAACTGCAGTGGAAAGCAGTAATTTCTTTGCTAAATAGGGCATGCAGTTTTCTGGACAGTGTATAAATCCAAACTATCCCTGTTGGTGCTAAGTTGGCAATGTGTTTTTATTTCTCTCAGAAGACTGCTTGTGCTTTCCTTCACATTTCAACTTTGATCCACTAATTCTCACCTGTTACACTGTGATTACATGGATGAACTGCAAAGAGACAATCTCAGCTAAATAGTCAAGGACACAGTAGGTGTACCCAGGAACAAATGCTTCAATTGAAAACTCAGATTCCAAGCAGTTTGCTCAACTGTATTTGACAATTTTAAAAGGCGACAAAAGGGTCATTTAAAAAAAATGGTCCCCTCCTTCTACAATGGGAACTAATAATTGGTATCTTTGCTGAAGGTCTTCTCACAGAGAATGAAGACTCAGTACTCTGTTCAGAAAACAATCCCAATACAGCACAAAATTTAAGTGCTATGCTGAACTGAGCCCTTGATTGAACTCTGCTCTCACTTCTATGAGGTGGTCCCTGCAAGTTAAATTGAGGTATATAGCTGAAACAGCACTGTAGGGAGATCTCCCTGCTGCTAACCGAACTGTATTTGTCCTGTGGATGTGGACTTGATACTTCTCCTCTTCCCTAAATTCACTGAAAAATGGAAACTTGATACTGTGGGCATAATTCAGTTCATTCTTTTCACTTTTTAAAGTATTTAAAATTATGTTATTTAAAAAAATACTAAAGAAGCAAATCTTTAGAGCAGTTTTCCTAAATGTCATCATGCATCTGATGAAGTGGGTATTCACCCACGAAAGCTCATGCTCCAATACGTCTGGTAGTCTATAAGGTGCCACCAGACTCTTTGCTGCTTTCCTAAACACAGGATCTGTCTGGGTTGGAAGCCATTAAAACATTTAAAATCAGCCTTGATATTCTTTTAATGTGTTTCTTTTAATAGATTTTTTATATGTTTTGCAGATTCACAAACTTGTTACAACAACAGCATGGTACAATATCATAATATTTTTCATAGCTTCAGTAGCTTTTTCTCTCATTGTTGTTGGATGTTTGGTAGAGTTAGCAACAGGATATTGCATACTATTTGAAGCCGAACCAAACTTATCAATATGGTTGAGATTTCTCTTCTTCTCTGTCATATCCCTTCCAATCCATAGCATCAAGTTCTTTCCCATTTCACTGGACCTTGAACCTCTTTCTGACTCCCATTTCATTTCCCTGAGCTTCAAAAGTAACCGCTTGATTCACAATAAACTCCTTCATTCTCTGTGAATCTGAACAAGCTCCCACTGAAATCAATGGGACTGTACCAGGCTTTGAGATGCTTATCTACTCATCTGAGGGTCTGACCAGCTGTTCTATTCAATTTCACATGCTCCTTAACTTACCCGGTCAGAGATACCCCATAATGTAGTGTGTCCATTTGGTAAATCTCAAAGGGCATGATAGATGAATACTATAGACAGCTGTACCCAGCACACAGATTACATACCTGCTGAATTGTGTAAGGGAACACTAGGAGGTCTGCAGGAAAGGAAAACAGTTGCTGAGGAGGGAGAGAAAGCCTTTTGGGTCTTTCAGCCAGGAAAGGTGATGTGGAAAGAGCATTTGGACATGTGCATTTGTTCAGCAGTTTGTTACATTGTTATTTGTAAGATAAACAGTACCTATTGTTGGACTAAGGGGTTCAATTAATGTTCTGGGTATAAGGAAGGGTAAGTGAGACCAAGCAAGTGATTTTTTGCAATGAAACATAAAATCTTCTACTCTTCTGACAGCCCTGTAATATTCCTGGGCATACCAGGGTGAGTTACATGCCACAGAGTCAGCCTTAGCTTCTGAATTCTCTTACTTACATGAGTTATGAGCCAGACACATAATTTTGTAATATATTAGATCTCACATAGAAACAGAATGTCTAACTGGATTTACCAAAATCTAGAAGTGACATTTGTGTCTGACTTCTCCACACACAGAATCCTTTATTTCCCTTATTTTTGTCCTTTCATATTTTCTCTGTCATGCTGCTTTACATTCTTTTCATCTGATGTTTTATTTATATTTTTTACTTATCTATTTATGGAGCTAGAAAGACACATAATACAGGCTTTGGTGGATAATAAATCAGTTCTGAGGGTGCTTATTCTGAAACCATGTAGTCCATAGACATGAATGGGAAGCCCTCAGCTTTAAACTTTCTCCTTCATTGGCAATAGGGAACTACCATGTTAGGTTTTGAATAAAAACAGAGTGGGTTTTTTTGTTTTTGTTTTATTTTTGTTTGTTTTGTTTTGCTTTGAAGTCCAAAAAAAGATCCTCTTTTTCCACAGTTTTCAAGTTAAGCCAGGAAAATATGCATAAATATATGATGAGAATCCTTCCCTCCACACACTCACTCAAAATAATATCAATAAAATACTAATAACAATTGCTGTCATTGCTGCCGAGATCACTGCTTGTAGTGTAGGTACATACAGATGTACAGAACAGTGACAGAAGGAAGCACTTATTATGCTGGTAGCTCTTAGGGGTTAGAAAAGGACACGCATTTCCTACCCTATATGTGACTGCTGCGACTGCAGTTTTAACATTGTTCATTGTATCTAGTGTGGCTGTTGTTATTTCAGTATCTTCCCTAACTGCTGCTCTCATGATAGAAACATTTGCCCCGACCCTACTGCTGCCATGACTTTATCATCTGTCGCTCAGTGATACTTTCATCATCTGCCTCTGTCCCCATTGCTGCCACTGTCTTAATGTCACTGGCTCTGTCCATACTGCAGCCATATTTGCTGAATCTCTTTCTCTTTTACAGTTTAGGGCTAATCTGAAGTTGCCTATATGTGTGACCCCGCAGGAGGGTCAGGGGGCCAATGCTTCCATCATGAGAGCAACAGTAAGGGTACACACACACTCACACACACAGGGATACGGGCAGGAAGAGTGGAGAGGAGCCAGTCACCCATACCCACATGCCCCCTCAGGAAACAGCCACAGTGTTTCTGTTAGCACATCTGAGATGTCTGACTAGCATGTCCAGCAATGCTGCATATACTGAAAGAGGCATGAATGTGTAGCCAGGGCCCTTTCTGTCCCCTCCCTACTCTTCCACATATATTTGCATGTACCAGTAACTGCTATTGCTGGGCACGCAATCTCTCTAGTGCCCTAAAAGGCACGGATAGGCCTGATTCTACTGTCAAACTGATTTTACCTCAGTGTAACTCCATTGTCTTCACTTTGTGCCAGAGAATCAGTAAGTGAGATCAGAATCAAGTCCATTATGTCTGCTTCTTCCCTCCACAAATGTAATGTCTCTAATCACAACTACTTAGGTGCTACTCTTTCATATAAGCATCCATGCTTATTGTAATGTAGCTCTGGACATGTATATATTAAATTAAAAAAAAAACACACCTAAGTTGCAGGTGGTGAAGTTACTGATAAGTGGTTTATTTCTTCATCTGACTTTTCTCTCTTCTCCTTTGCAAAACCCCAGACACTCCTACACAGCATCTGTTCCAAACTGCATTCAATTCTAAAACAACATCAGATAACCACATTCTTGGTAAAACTTTGGGCAAACATTCATCCCCTCAGATTCACACACAGTTTTGTAAGGTTTAAATACTATCCACAGTCTCCTTTGTAAATTCTCCCTTTTCTTATGGCAATTGTTGTCAGTCCTATGGCTAAGATTCAGTGCACAAAAATAGATCATGAAAAATTTGATTTTTTTCCCTTTGACATTCATTTCTCTTTTCCTTCAAAGTGCAATTACAGGTTTTGATAAGTGAAGCACAGTTCATGTTGACAAAACTTGCTTTTCCTTCATCTCAAAATGAATGCACCAGAAAGGTTATACCATTTTCCCTTTTTAATGAAAATGGCAAATTTAATTATTTCACTTTACAGATTAACCTTTTCACCCAGCTTTAATAACATTGTTTCTAAAAAAAGAAGAGTCCCACTGAATCCAACGAAAAGTTGCCCAGTTTTTATACACCCAATTAGGGCATCATCTTACAAACAATGACAAAGCTGTCCATTATGCAGGATGAGACCTCTAATGGAGGTACTTCAGTCTTTGGTATCTGGAGCAATAACTTGGAGAAGTGTTTCTACTGATGATGGTTTGAGTTATTATCAGTTCTGAGGAAAGCAATTAATCAAATTTCTGATTATTTCCAGAACACTGGTATAGTTTACATAAAGTGATTCATTTAAAATGTGTATCTTCATTTAACACTCTTGTTTGTTACAACTGATACTGGTAAGACCTTTACTGAAATACTGTGTATAATTCAGGTCACTCACGTTGAAGAAAGATGAATGCAAACTGGAACAGGTGCAGAGAAGAGATACAAGAATGATCAGTGGAATGGCAGGCTTATCTTATGAGAAGAGACTGGAAGAGTTTGGCTTGTTTAGTTTAGCAAAAGAAGGGCGAGAGGAGATATGATTACTCTCTGAATACATTCTGAGTCAAACACCATGGAGGGTGAAAGGCTACTTAAGCTAAAGGACAATGTTGACGTAAGAAAAAATAGGCAAAAACACGACAGGAACAAATTCATTTTGGAAATTAGAAGAAGGTTTCTAACCATCAGAGTGAGGAGGTTCTGGAACAGACTCTCAATAGGTGTTGGTGGGGGGGGGGAGGGGAGAAAGGCAGGGGAACAACGTTATTAGTTTTAAGAAAGAGCTGAGATTGTAGGATGGGGTTGCTTGTGATGACGGGGAGCACAGCATGTCAGCCTTGGGGGTACTATCTGGTTTATGTCTTATGTTCCTAAGCTTCATGCTTCAAAGGTTCAGCTGGTCACCAGTAGGGGCCAGGAAGAGACTATGCATTCTTTTTTCCTTTTCTTTTTTCTTTTCTTTTGTCTCCTTCCTTCTATGCATCAGAGATGGCCATGAGTGGTGAGACACTATATGTTGTGATTTGAGGTGGCAGCAAGCATTCTATCTCAGGTGTTTGGCTGGGTGGTTCTTGATCACATGCTCAGAGTCTAACTAGATGACATTACATGAGTTGGGAAAGAATT
This sequence comes from Gopherus flavomarginatus, assembly GCF_025201925.1. NCBI lineage: Eukaryota > Metazoa > Chordata > Testudines > Testudinidae > Gopherus > Gopherus flavomarginatus. The sequence goes on from NC_066617.1 coordinate 222,540,180, forward strand.
TCCCCTCAGGTCAGATTTTTTGTGTTTGTTGCTTTCCTCTGCAATGTGAAGTGCTTGTCACTTATCATGATTATCTAGGTATATCTGACTTAATTCCCTGTCACTGCAGGGACAATGGTGAACCTCAGCCACCCTCTACCCCCATTCTCTCCTTCTGCCATATAATAGTTTACTGTCCTATGGGCTGTAATATTTTGGTCTAATTTTGGTTATTTTGTTTAGAGTGCTGGTGCTGGGAGATGCTGTAGCTTGTGACATAGAGGAGGTCAGACAAGGCAATGTTGTGGTCCCTTCTCCCTTAAAACTGTGACTCTCACTTAGCATTCTATGCACCTGGCTTGTTTTTTTACTGTCTAAGCAATGTTCTTTTTTTAGCATCCGCTTTATATTTGCTCAATCTCTTTTGTAAACTCCAAAATTCCTAGTCTACACGTCATTGCATGAATCAATGAGAGAAAAATCTATCCAGTCAATGAATCCTTGGAGAATTATACCAGACAAGAAAAGATGGATCAGTGTTGAATGCTCTTTTTTCATATTATAATTGCAAGAATTGTATAGCCAACTTCCTTCCACAGCTATTATGTGCAGTAGCTTCCTTCCACATTCAGTGAAGAAGAAACAATGAGAAATCACTTGGATATTTAACCCTGAAGTATTTTTTTCATATCAAATGCCATCCAGTTATAACTCTTCTTTATAAACCATCCTTTAACTTTTGACTCATATACCAATGTATCTCTACTTCCTCTCATTTGCCATCATCCTGTTCTCTGACTCTTCCCAAAATCTCACAGTTTGCTATGCAAGAGTCTTCTCCTCTGAAAAATGTATAAGCTGGAACATCTTTTCTTTAAACCTTTCTCTCACTGTCTCTCTGTCTCTTTTAAGCCTACCTTTTCTTTCTTGCCGGTTATTTCTCTCTTCCTGTATTTATATTGTTTAGCTCTACAACTGTGCTATTTTACTATGTAGACTAACTTGGGTTACAGTTTATGTGACAGATGCTATACAAAACAAAACTGTGTTTTAAATAGAATAACCAAATACTATATCTCCAATTCTATATTTTGCACTAAGGCATAATACAAGATATCTTTGCATGGTGGCTCACTTTACCAGAAACACAATGCTTTATTGACAGAAACAAACAATGCCATTACTCAGAAAATATAAGCTGATCATTAAAATATAAAAGGTATTCATATTTGATCTGAAAATTCTACTTCTTCCAGGAAAGCTAGATCCTTCCATTCATTGGCAAGTGCACAAATAAATATATACAGTCATTGGGATGATAAACAGGATCTAGAGAATTTAGTTCATGCAAAATTAATTCTGAGAGAAAAGCCATGGCTTTGTGATTTAACAGCAAATCTAAACCCAGCTCCAATACCTGAAAAGTTTTTTGTTTGTTTGTTTAGCTCAGATCAACCAAATTTTCCATCCATGGTATGCAAAAATGATGGCATAGCTAAAGCAATCTTTAATTCCCTTTATTTTTTACATTATGCACAATCTTGATTTTGTTTTTGTTTTTCCTTTCTATTTGTCCAATTTATGGTGAAGTTACATTTTGCTGTGCTGATTCTATGCTGAATTACTTTAAAAAATCCCTTTATTTTCTTCGTAAAACATGCTCTTAAGGTATGCTCCTACTCCCACTGAAATTTCGGGCAAAAGTTTAGTTTAAAGTTAGACTGAGTCCTTAATAAGCCAGTCTGATGTGTTGTCTAGTGGAAGATTTGAATTCATTGTTATTTTTAACAAATGCAGTCACTTGGAGAAGAAAGTGCCTTTCTTGCTCCAATGTGACCTTTCTGACTGATTGGGTGGAGTTGGTAGATTCAAGCTGAATCACAGCCAATATATCTTGGCCTTTGGGACAATGGATAATGAAGACAGGGAGCAACTTTGATTTTCCGCCAACATCACCTATTGCCACTCTATATATTTTCAGTTATATATGTTAGTTGGACATCTAAGTGTAAGTTTCATACTTAGCAAAGACATTACATCTAATTTTTATATTTTTTGTAGTTTAAAAAACACACAGCATGAAACAAGACAGTTGAAGTCCCAGGAAGACCCAAATGAGTTTATGCTGCTGGAAATGCAGAAACAAAGGCCTGGGGGGACAAGTCTTGCTGTATTATTAAACTGATGTATATTCATTGAAATCCATAAGATTAAAGTCTGGATTTGATCTGGTGTAAATGAGAATCACATTTGGTCTATATTGTTTGATGATTTGGAAGGCAAAGTGTGTTAATTTTGTTTAATATCAAAGCCAAGTGAATATCCCTTGTACAATTGTTTCCAGATAATTCTCTTATGGGAGTTACTGCCATCCTGTAAAAAAGGACACCCCACACACCATAGACCCTCAGTGATCCACAAATGTCCAAAGCCATCAGTCTAGAGGCCTTGTGATTCCATGCCACTATAAACTTCCCATGATGCTCTTGCAAGCATCCCTGACAGACCAGCATCATTGGAACCAGACTCTATGGGCTTTGTCAAGCTACTGTTCTCCTGAGATAGAGTGATCAGGTGTCCTTGAAAACTTAAAAGTCCATGTTTTCAGGTCCTGTCTCACTGTCCCTATCAGTTTTACACACAAACCAAAAAAAAAAATAAATTAAAACAAAATGTAGATCTGAACAAACTGTTCATCTGAAAGTGTCATCAGCCAGCTATGATGGTAAAATTTATACCAGGCTAATTGAATGCATTTGCTCCTCAAGGCAGTCATATCCCTGGTCCTGTGATCTCATCCATTCCCATGAGGTGTCCTACTAAGTCCTTCTTTTGCATGGGTCCTCAAGCCTGCCTTTCTCTCTACACTGTTAAGTTCAAAGGATGGTGGGGGGAAAAAGAGCAAGGAGCATCGCTTGCTAAGGATGGAGACAAAGAGGACAAAGAAGAGTGGTCACTCTTTTTACTCTCCTCTGATTCAGACACAAGCTGTCACAGTCCTCCTGACCATACATCTCTGACTCCCGAAAGACATCTGTAGCATGCCTGACATAACACATGGTCTGGTTTTTCACTTTAAAAATCTGATTACCCTATGCTTCAAACTCCCTCTTTAAGAATTGTTTGACCAAGTGTGAATGGAACAGTAGGAGTGTTAATGCAACCCATTCTATTTCTATTGGCTTTTCTGCAGGGCTCAAAATGAAGGGTTCAATGTGTGTCACTTGACACTGTCTCTTTTGCCCACATCTTCCTTCCTTCCCAGCTATGGGTCCCTGACCCTATGGAGGGATCTAATTAAAAAATTACTGTTACGGGTAGTGATGGGTGAGCCTCTGGATGCCCACCAGACTGCCATGAGCAGAAATTCCAGCCTTTGGATCCCTGGGTTTTTTACACCCCCAAAGACTGAACAGAGTCCAGGAACTGTCCCAGCCCTGGAGTCCCTAGGCACACTCTTTAAGTACAGACCCTAACACTCTCTCCTGAGAGGTATAATCTGGTGGTCCCCTGCCCAGCCTTGGAAAGAGTGCTGACTTCAAAATTACTTTATAATATCAACCACAATCCATAAATTGTATAGATAGATTTTTCAAATTGTCACAATTTACTAGAAATTATCAATATATGTTTGAGTCTACAAAATTTGGCCAGGGTCCTGCAAATCCATACACAAGTAGTGCCTTCCATAGGCTGACCAGGTGAGTAAGGGCTGCTTATATGATTATTTTATTGGCCTACTAGTCAACAAATATTTCAAGAGGAGGATTTTTCATGATGCTTCTGAATTTGTTTTGGTTTTCTTAGTATATTTTAACACTTATGAACTGAGAAATACATGGAAATAAAAATAGCAAGGAAAACGAGTAAATATGCTCAGGTTCATTAATTATGCAAAATAGATGTTCAGTGTTGTTTTATCAGGATTGGCTCCCCCATTCTTCTCATAAATGAGCCTGTACCTAAGCTACACACCAGAGATAACTATATGGTAGCTAAAGTACTTGTAATTGTTTTTAAATCAGTGCATATACATCCAGATGAATAGAATCATAGAAATATAGGACTGGAAGGGACCTCAGTAGGTTATCTAGTCCAGTCCCCTGCACTGAGGCAGAACTAAGTATTTTCTAGACTGTTCTTGACAGGTATTTGTCTAACCTATTCTTAAAAGCCTCCAATGATGGCGATTCCACAACCTTCCTAGATAATTTGTTCCAGTACTTAGCTACCCTTACAGTTAGAAAGTTTTTCTTAATGTCTAATCTAAATCTCCCTTGCTGCAGTTAAAGTCCATTATGTCTTGTTCTGAATTCAGTGGATAAGAAGAACAATTTATCACCTTCCCCTTTAAAACAACCTTTTATGTACTTGAAGACTGTTATTATGTCCCTGCTCAATCTTCTCTTCTCCAGGCTAAACAGTTTTTTCAGTCTTTCCTCATAGGTCACATGTTCTAGATCTTTATTCACGAGGTTTGTTACCGTATCAAAGGTATTAGATATTAGGTCAGTTTGACATAGTTTGTTCCTGACAAGTCAATGTTAATTGTTACTTATCACCTTATTATCTGCTTCTATGTGCTTATAAATTGATTATTTGATGATTTGTCCTACTCTGGCCTCTCCCCCAACCAGAAGTGGTGGGGCCTCAGACGGAAGGAGCGGGGCTAGGGGTGGAAGTAAGTTACATTTCTTACTCGTACAGTCCAAACACAAACAGCCCACCTCTCTTACATACTTCATGGATCCCTCCCATTGCATGACTTAGATATAGAAAATGAAGCTACTATTACTACTACCAGTACTGTCTGTAAACTTTACTATTGGAATAAGCCTGAAAAACTAAAAACTCACTGTCACATTTTTCTCCTTGTCCTCCCTTCTCCTCCTCCAGCCAGGCTGCCAAACGCACTCAGCAGGGGCTCCCCTCTAGCTTGTAGCAGGGAGCAGGGGGACTGGCTGAGAGAGAAGCCTCCCCAGGTAGCCTGCTACCTGCATAAGAACAGTTTAAACTTAGCTGATCACTCCGCAGTCTGAACCACAAGATTAAAATCAAAATCAGGAACCATTTCCAAGATTTGATAGATTTGAATTTGAAAATAGTTCCTGATAGATATGAACTTGGAAATGGCTCCTGACTTTGATTGTAATCTTTGTGTATTATATTATTGAAGACACCTCATCCAGGGGACAGAAAAGAACTGCCCTGGCTTTGGTCACCCCTTTCCCCCACAACAACCATGAGTGAAACTAACAAGGATGCCAGAAATAGTCCCTAATCCCCGTTCAGACCACAGAGTCAACAGCTAAGTTTAAACTGTTCCTATGCAGGCAGAAGCAGGGCTGGCTTTAGGCACCAGTGCACCAAGCATGTGCTTGGGGCAGCACTTTCCAAGGGGCAGCACTCGGTTTCTTTCTTTTTTTTTTTTTTTTGCTTGGGGTGCAAAAAGCTGGGAGCCGGCCCTGAGCTGAGGCAGTGGGGGATGCGTGGAGGGCTGCAGGAAGTAACCCTGGGGGGGGCAAAGGAACCACTCCCCCACAAGCTCACTTCTGCTCCACTACTGCCTGCTCCCCCGTGCTTGCCACCACTCTGCTTACCTCTGCTCCACTGCCACCTGTTCCCCCATGTGTGCCGCCGCTCTGCTTCTCCCCCCTGCCAGACTTGCCTAGGAGGGAGAATGTGGCACACCCAGGGGAGGAGGCAGTCCTGGGGATTTGGGGAAGAGGTTGGAATGGGGAGGGGAAGGGGCGGAGTTGGGGCAGGGCCGGGGGGTGTGGGGAAATTTTTTTGCTTGGGTCAGCAAAAAACTTGGAGCCGGCCCTGGGCAGAAGGCTACCTGGGGAGGCTTCTCCCTCAGCCAGTCCCCCTGCTCCCTGCTACAAGCTAGAGGGAGCCTGCTGAGTGGGGAGGTTCAGGGGAATGGGGATCCATGTCAGTAGCCTGGCTGGAGGAGGAGAGAGGAGAGACACGGATGTGACAGTGAGTTTTCCCCTTCCACTGGCTTTTATTAGCTCTGGATTTAAGCTGTGTAGTCAAATGCCTATTGTATTTTGCCCCTGCCTTGGTCTCACACACACATCCTCCCCTACTCCCAGCAACAACCCTGAGTGAAATTAACAAGGATGCCAGAAATAGCCCCTAATCAAGTGAACAGATACATATAAACTGTTCTTATGAAGGTAGCAGGCTACCTGGGGAGGCTTCTCTCTCAGCCAGTCCCCCTGCTCCCTGCTACAAGCTAGAGGGGAGCCCCTGCTGAGTGGGAGGGTTGGAGCAATGTGAAGCCTAGCTGGGTCAGGCAGCCTGGCTGTAGGAGGAGAGGGAGAGAAACAACAAACAAATGTGACAGTTAATTTTTTTCTTTCCAAGCTTTTATTAGCTTTGAGTTTGAACTTTTTGTTATTCAGCCAAAAGAGGTGAAAGTAAACCAGTACTGAATGCTCCACTTATTTGCCCGTACGCTGCTGTACCTTTTTTTACTAGTACTCTGTACCGGGCCGTACCAGCTTACTTTCACTTCTGGGTACTACCCCCTTTACACTGATATTTGGTATGTTAATCATCCAATCATTGCCAACTTTTTCGGTGAAAACTGAAAAAAAAAAGGCATTTAACATTTTGTCCATTGCTGTATATTCTGCTATTGTCGTTCCCTCTTCACTGAGTAAGGGGCCTATTCTGCCCTTGGTCTGTCTCTCACTTCTAATGAACACATACATTTACAAATACAGTATAGCAAAAAGCTTAACTAAAAGACCCACACCAGTTGACAAACTGGAATGGATTTGCCCCACTCTTCAGGACAAAGATGGAATAGATATAAGAGCCATCTACCATGTTTGGAAGGTTAGCAAATGCATGCACTGTCAACCAACAAAGGAAGTCAGTTCCAGAGTTGAAGGCCTTCTACTGATAATGCATTGGCAGTGTGTCTTACTTGTTCACCTCTGGGATCCTATGTCTCTCTAATTACACTTATAGCTCCTCCCACCATCATCAGAGTGTTTGAGTGTTTCTAGTGAGAGCACATCTGCCGATCTCAATTGCTGCACTAGGGCAGTATGCTGAACATGTGGCTATATAACGTTAAAATAAGTCATTTTGAATTGCAGTGGAATGTTTATAGACACAATATTTAATATGTGCTAGAAAAGAAATAGCACAGATTGGTCAAACTGCTAAATAATGGCAATGGGTATTTGATTGATGGAACATTTAGAGCTTGTGGTCATAGTTGGTTTATATAGGGGATTATTTTACAACTAGCTCATTAATAACATGTTTTATGTGAAAGATGAAGTTCTGCATATTTTTATGATGGATGCTACGGTTTCTGCCAATGGAATGAATATTCCAGGAAGTAGTTTCTTTCTATTGTGGCTATAAAAGCAGATTAGTTCAATTCAATTTTATAATTTAGTTTGTAGAAAAGATATTAACTAACACTTAGGAGGTGTAAATGAGACTTTTGAACTTAAGTATTTACAGCACTGAATATCTAGAGTAACTACCCTGAGAAGTATGGAGTAATTCTGGATTTACACCTGTGAAAAAAAATCAGAATCTGGCTCTACATTCTTATTATTTTTTCTCTTTTGGTAAGATTAGCATCAGAAAAAAAAATCTTAAATGATATTTATGCTCCCACTTCTTAACATTTCTGAAAGCTGCCATCAGCCTGAGCCAACAGCACTGAGATCTTACAGGTTTTTATTCTTTGTTTTTTATCCCATGGGGACATTGTTCACCTTCCCTTTCTATTTTCCATTTGAACTGTTATTGCTTTTGAACCTTGTGTTTCAGTCTTTCAGTCTTCTAACCTCTTTCTTTCTTGCTCCAACCATGTTATGACAAAAATTATATAGTGTAATAGGAGGGTAGTGATAATTAGGTCCAGCTGAGAAAAAAATATAGGTGCTTGACTCTTGTGAGCCCCTTCTCCCTTTAAACACTAAATATCAATGGAAAGCCTGATTGCATTAGACTAGATAATAATCTGTGTTACATCACTATACACCTCATTAAATGGAGTTCATCCAGAGTGAAAGTACTGTAAATGAAATCAGAGTCTAGCTCATTGACTTTTAACTGCACTTCTTTGTGAAGGAGGCAGTTCATTGATATAGGAGAAGAATAGAGTAGAAGAGAGAAGAAGGGAGATAAAGGTGCTAACTAAAGGAAATAAAAGAGGATTAGGAGATTGAAGAGGAGGAAAGGGAGACAGGGCTAAAGGGATGACTTGTAAGTCTTCATCAGCATGGGCCCATTCCACAGACGTTGCAGATAAAAAAAAATCTCAGCCACCCACAATCTCTTTGAGAAGCAGATGAGTTTATGTGCCTCAGAGCAGGTGAACACCTCTGTATTGTGTAGTTATTCACAGATTCATCACAAAATCCACATCCAGTGGGGGAGGTGGCTTTTCTCCTCAGATGAAGCAGATGGTGTGGTCAGAGCAAGGAAAGTGTGCTTGGCTAGACAAGTGCTTGCACTCTTTGCTACTAGGCTACAGTTCTGTGTGTGTGTGTGTGTGTGTATGTGTGTTATGCATAGGTAGTCTCAGAGCTGGCTCACACTTTCGTTTTAATGTCTTACTGTGCCTCCACTCCTGTAAAGTTTAGAAGCTACTGTGATTCTCAATATATTAGATATATGAGTTTTATTTATATATCAAAGTAACATGACCTTGTTAGTGTGAGTCAATTTGAAATTAACATTGATAAGGATTTTAAAAACCTAGTTTCCTAACAAATAATACTTTGATTGAACTTCAGTGCATATCATAACATTTGTTATGTCTTAAGTATCTTTCAGATACCAAGGCATATGCTGTAAGTAAAACAAGCACAGATTGAATTACTTATGAGGCAACATTATTAATAATGTCAAAAAAAATTAACATCAGATAGACAAACTTAAACTGAAATAATTGGGTCTGATTTTCCTTTGCAGGAAAATCACCAAACGATTATTTTTAGATTTTTTTAATGAAATATTTTTCAACCTGAATTTTCCCAAGTGTTAAAGTCCTAGTCTATTTTTGAAGCTTCTAAAGTTGTAGAAAACAGAAGTAACTATAAAATAGAATGATACATGGAGATGTACCCCCACAGTTATTGTTTCAGGCTGTCTGTAAACTTAGGCAGATGAATCTAGGGTTGTGTTTGGAAATGCTTCTTCCCAACCTCAAGGGTTAAAAAATTACTTACTATATATATACTTAAAAAGGGAGATTCTGACCTCATCACGTGACTCGAGGAGACAGAGCCCAAGCCATGAATATCAGCCAATAAATTAAGTGTGTCGATAATGAAAGAATGCTATAGGCAACAATATGAGCTCCAGTTAGAGCTACTGTTTTGCCAGGTATCTCTCCACCCAGGCACACCAGGAATAAGAGACACAACGGGAAACACAGGGGCATGCTCAGTACTACCAGAGCTGTAACTGGTGTATGGTGCTTTGCTACTGCTGTGCTTAAAAATAAGTACACTAGAGAGATACTTGGCAGATAGATAAGATGTTGACTTATGACCCAACCTTTTATAAGGCCTATACCTTGCTCATGAACCAGATATCCAAAATCTTTTATGGTGATACTCAGAAGGGAAAATTACAAACTTGCTAAACTTGAAAAAAGATATAGTGACCTTTCACACAATCCCATGTTCTTTTGGCTGAGAAAGCAATGTCTTAACCGCAATAGGCAGGTATATATATAATGTAGCAACAACAAAAATAATGAGTAAGCAACAGATGTTGATTTGAGAAATATGACAAAATCTGGAAATGTTCTAAAATAAGATCTATTTGGGGGGAGAAAATTGGAACTGCTTGGAACTGAAAATAACCCTCTGACCTGTCCCCAACTTCCAAGAAGCTAGGGAGGGAGGGAGGAACTGTTAGATGCTGGAAGCAAACAGGCAGAACCAGGCAAGTTGAAATCAACTGAGATCAGACGCGCTTCTGCTGCAGGAATCAGTTCTAAGAGAATCTGGTTTGGTCATGTATATATCTTTTCTGTTATGTGCTGACTAACCATTGTTTAATGAACTCAGCTAAGTTTAGTTATCTGAAGTCTTTTTAATTAAATAGATTTGAACCCATACACTTAATTATCATTTTTTGGATTAATTATTTATTGATTACAGAGGTAACTGAGGCTTATATTTTTGCCTACAAATGCTCTTTAAATATGAATACCCTCCATTTTTGGCTGATATTTATGAAAAAAATATTTTAAATACCCTAGCACACAGAATGGACATTTTAAAAAAATCTGACATTCCTCTTCCTTTAAATGAGGATCTGTTATTTAGACGCAGATTCTGATATCATTAGCAACATTGTTAACGAGCACTAAACTCTAATGAAGACCAAAAAACTAGTGTAAACTAATGTGTGAGAGAGCAAAACTTGGACCCTCAACCTTTACCCTGACTTCAGATTCTGTAATTCAGCAAGTGATTGTGTTTTTCTTTGGCACTGGAATTAAATGTGGACAAGGGACCGTGTGATGAAGATAATTGGTTGGTGTTTCAGTGGCCTAATTAGATGCTATATATTTTGCAAAGCAGCCTATGCAGTAAGCTTTCTGGATAATATCTCAAATTACTTATGTGAGTTAATATCACTTTTTTTTTAAATGATGGAATTGTCTCGTGTTTATAGGAACAGAACATTTTAAGCACATTTTCAAAGAGATCTATTTACAGTGATGTTCCTCTAGTGTTGAAGTTGTGAAGTGACCAATAAAGGTAGTTTCCCGTTAGTTCACACAGCAGGTCTATTTTTTTAATTATTTTTATTTTTTATATGGGTAAGTTCTGATCCTCAACACTGCAGCATGAAGTTCTATGTTACTCAGTAGCAACTAAAAGGCACAGACATATCATAGACATTATGATATAATAACTCAGCTAGACTTAGCAGCTACTTAGGAATTCCTTACATTTTGAAATAAATTGTTATATCTAGTTGCAAGCATGTGATCTGGTCTAGCATTCAATTTTTTAGAGAATTTTTCAGGTTGCCCAGTTTCTCCAGCTGCCTCAGTAATAATTTACTACTATTGTTTTACAGTACTTTTTGTAAAAAAATTACATTATAGGTGCAGTAATTATTATGTTATTATTATAACTGTAATGAACTGTTTGCCAGAGTTTTGATCTCTGGTGAGTGTGTCTTTCAGAGTTGGTGTGCTGTAGCAAACATTAACTAATACTGATTCTGTGTAAATACGAGATAAACTACAAGATGTATGTGCCAGACTCAAACAATTACAGTCATAATAAAAGGCAGTTTTAACAATGCAAAGCGGTCTATAACAATCATTATAGCTGCACTAGAACAGTGTTACTGAACAATAATAGTAAGAAAATATGGCAAATGTATACTAAGTCATTTGGAAACAAAAGAACAAACTAGGCTAATATATTACAAAATAAATTCAATTTTATGAGCCAAAATAATTACACTGAACAGTTACAACAATGTACTGCCACAGTAAAGGAAACAGGGAAAAAACGTGTGTTGTATGAGCAATTGGCATCCCCCCTTTATACTTTGGTCTTGCAAATACTTGCCCAGATGATTAGACTCCTTGATTAGAGGGTCCTATATGGCCATTTCCCCAACCTACTGTTGACACAGGTCCTGCTGGTGGGGGTCTCTATGATCCTCAGGGATGCGTCCATCTCTCAGAGTTCCTGCTCTGGCTCAATAGCCCAGGTGGCTGGGAGAGCTGGGCCACTTAGTGTATGTCTACACTGAGATTAAACAACTGCAGTTGGCCCACATCAGCTGACTCAGGCTAAGTGGCTTGGGCTAAGAGGCTGTTTAATTGCATTGTAGACATAACCTTAGGGCCTGGTTTTGCCCCATCTTCAGTCCCAGGCACAGGGTGACAGGTGATCCTGGTTGTGCTGGTCCTTTCTCTGCCCTATAGCTACCTGGCTTTGGATAAAGGAGTCTGTGTTCCCATTCCTCTCTCTTTCCCTGGATATATGATTTGTAAAAAACAGTTCATCAGTTATTGTATGACTCTTCCACCATGCCTATGAAAAATAATATTTTTCCATTGTGTCCCACTGACCTTCACTGCATCACAGATGGTGGACGAGAACTGACTTGCTTCCTTTACAATATTTCAATCCGTGAAAGTCTTATAGCATAAACTACTGACTCAAGAATAAACACTCTGATTTTGTGATAGTCTTTGTGGGCCTAAAGGTGCAGACAGGATTTCTAAAAGCACCTAAATCAATGTTAATTAGGTGACTAACTTGCTTAAGTGCTTTGAAAATCCCAGTACTTACCTGTCTATATTTTTAGGTACCTAAATACTCTTGTGTCACAGGGTAGCATCTGGACCCTATGTATGAAGCACATCTAGCTCCCATGTGCCAGAATGGATGCACTTAGTTTGGCCAGTTAAGAAGGCAGCTCAGTAGCTGGGTCTATAGAAGGTCTCTGGGATTCCTTGGAGAATTAGGGGGTGTCCTGATTACTTGCCATTTTATTAATCCAATCTGGAGATGTAGGCTTCCAGAAAAAGGCAGAAAATCCCAAGTTAGAACATGAATTTTAAGGGCCTGATTCTGCCACCCTTATGCAGGCACAAAAGTAGCCCCAATGAAGTCAAAAGAACTACTTGTAAACTATTAAACTGACATAAGTAAAGCCCTAAATTTGTAAAGGTTGGCTCATTCACCCCAAGCCCTAAATCATCTATCTACAAAGTCACATAAATCTCTGATGGCTAGAAAATGTTTTCCTCTTTCAACAGGTTTCTGTGTTTCTTAGGCAAGTGTCTGTCTTCATCCTCAGCAAAATGCCTGTAAATTACTTGATAATGTCTAATATTATCTCTAAACAAGTTAAGCTTATGAGGAACACCTAAATTCTTAAAAGTGGCATTAAGGATTTCACTGTGTATTCCTTTCTTAAAGAGCTGCAATTTATATCATCTTCCTTTAAAAGTAAGAGGCACAATGTTGCAGAACTTACTGAGTATGCCCATTGACTTCACTGGGAACATTTATATTCATACAGAGCATGAGCTGAACAGTATTAAACTAAGTGGAAAGACTCCATTTGACTTCAGTGGGCTCTTGAAAAGAGCCTAGGGGATTCAACTGGAGAATATATTTCAGAAACACAATCTTACTCATTACCAAGTACCTATGAAAAACTGCAAATGAAACAAGGATGCCAGTGTGTAAATCTGAAATAACTCCCTTAACTGCAGTAGAGTAAATTTGGATTTACCCTGGATAATGTAACAGGGATCAGACTCTAACCCATTTGAAACCTGCCACTTTTAATCACCAATGGATTAAAAGGAAAACAATCCTGCCTTTACAACCATTTATAATTTGACTGCTTCATATAAGGTTAATCATTATTAACCATTGAGTCTTATTTAAAGGACTTGTCTATAAAGTTTGAAAGAGACAGTTACATATGGAGTTTTTTCACTCAATAGTCCATAAAGAGAAAAATAGCCAATATTTCAGTTTTTCAATAATACATACGAGTTTCCTTGCAAAACTGACATGAAAAGCATGACAGCAACTAGAGTTACATCAGTCCTTCCTAACTGTTTCAGAAAATATGTGCTGTGTTACAATGAAAACAGTTCACCAGCTGTTTATGTAAAAATTATTTGAAGAAAAACAAGCATGGCCATATGGCATTCTGGCAATACAGTGGGAGCATGAAGAATAAATTTTGTAGGCTGTAGCAGATAATGGTCATGCTAAGTAGGGTGTCAAATATTGCAGACACATTACATTAATAGTTAATCTCTCCTTTTATCCTCTAAATGCTTACATTTTTTAGCAGCTTGTAGTTTGGAAACAAGTTAATAACTCATTCTGATGTAGAATTTATTTTTTGTGGAATGACAAAATATTTAATGTACTGTAGAAATCCAAAACATTCCCTAATTAAAAGATTTTTTTTAAAGTATTGCATTTATTATGTGATTTCAGGGCAATAAAACATCTGCTACCCTCAACGGTACCAAAAAGTTTGATCTCCTATTTGCAAATACTCCCAGTACCTAATAATTATAAACTAAATTGCCTTCTGGTTTCCTCCTGCTCAGGGGCAGAAGTAGCCTACACCTGGGGCAATGTACATTCCCTAGTGTAACCACATTGGTTGGCACCTTGGAGGGGTCACACAGCTCACTTCTCACCCCTTCCTGCCTACAGATACAGAAGTGGGAGCCCTCTCCTCCCACATGATGGGTAGCCAGCACAGGGGAATGTGGTAGTATAAAGTTTCCCCTTCTTTCCCTGTGTAGAAGTGCAGAATGGGGAACAAGCTGGCCTCGCTTGAACAACTGGAAGTTGTATTAAATATACCGGAAACACAAAACTTATGTTCGCTCTTGAAAAAAGAATGTCTCACTATGAAGAACAGTGTTGTCATTAGGAGGGCTTTGAAAAGTTTTGGAAAATCTTTATGCATTTGTAAAACATGTTAAGAAGGTCAAGTGCTAGCCTATCCCTCTGTTATACCAATTATATTAGACCAGTAAAAACCAGCAGGATCTTATTAAAGGGGACAAGACAAAGATGCCACATTTATTATGATAACAATTTGATTTATGACTAATAATTAATATCTTAATTCTTATACAAACACATTATACCTAATACCTATACACACACACACACACACACATTCACACACACTCACACACACACACACACATCCATCAGATGTTCTGCAGCTGCTGCATAGTTAGCAGTCCTGAATATAGCTTAAGTTCATAGCTTGATTTTGTAGCTTGGGTTCGTAGCTTGTGGCGGCTAACTGGCCAGGAAAGCCAGGCACAAGGACAAGCTGGATCTCTGTTGGGCAGGCACTGATGTCCTTCCATGTTGGCAGCAGAATGTTACCCAAAGTCTCTCATCTCACCCTTCTTTTTATAGGCTCTTAGTTTGGATTCAAAGTTTATAGGTCTTGCTGTGTCACGCTGCCTCTGGGTTTAGATTGATCACCCATCAATTGCAGGCGTGACTTTCAGCCTTGAACCTGGCTTTGATCTTCCTTCTGTTGTTCTGTTGTCCTTTTCTTTTTAGGGTGGATGCTTCTTACTTTGTTTAGGGCTGTTGTCTAGGTCTTCAGCCGTTGGTATTTGAACTTTATCTCATCAGGACATGTTGGGGCTGGAGGTTGATTCCTCATTCATACATACCTCATTCACACATGTAAACTAAACTAATAAGATTACGGCAGGGTTTGCAAAAATGAAGGTTGGAGGAAGCTTTTACAAAATGGAATGAGTGTTTTAAAATGGGGTTGAATTACAATATGGAACAGAAGTTACAGTGTAGGCAAATGTAGTGAATGGTGAACAGAAGTTACATTAATAAAGTGAACAATTAAAAACAATTTCATTTATCAGTTCTACACCGCAGCCACCAGAAAAAGGATTAAAAATGATGTCTGCTGAGTTGCCAAGTTGGAGAGAAAAATCACAGCGGGGGGATCAAGACAATCAACTAAAAGAAAATAACTGTTTATATGGTTTTTGTGTCTCTCTCTGTGTGTGTATACAATACCTGTCATATTTCAGTTCAGTTTCATGTGTCTCTAAACATTGATTCAGACTGAGTTCTTTCTTTTGTGCACTCTCCCTTGGGGAAACACACTGACTCAGATTTAAACTTTTTTTCAGTGTGAGGTTACTGGAATATGGTAATTGCTGACACAGATCTTCTGTGTCACAAACATGTTGATGTGTAATACGGTTGAGCATTTAGCCTATAATCAGAAAGCATGATGTTTTAGGAGATGCCTTTATCCTGTTATGGCTGTCATCCTGATCCTCAAGCACCACTGTCACCACAGGATCAGAGGCATGAGAATGCTTTCCTCTTCCAGCTGGACAGATAGATCCAAATATTAATTTATTCATTTTTGTTACATTAAAAATGTGCTTTCCTACTGTTACTAGGCACTTTAACAAAGGGACTGAAAACAGTGCAACAATAAATCTGTCAATCAAAAACAAGAATTCTCCACCAAAACCATGAAGTTCCATAATCTCAGCCAATCCTCTCATAGAAAATCCTGGTGGAACAGTCAGGCCTTGTAGGATACCTTCGAGTTTGATAAGCTGAAACTCAGTTGGACCAAGTAGGTCGAATCCCCTCCATTGAGATCACCCTGTCCCCATTCCTACAAAGAGAAAGACTGACTGGGTCAGAGGCCAGGATGCTATGCCCCAAGCACAAGATGCAGACAGGCCTTCTCCACAGTGTAAATGCACACTGATCATCTTACACTTCTGTTAAATGTGATTTTTTAAATTATTTTTTATTTTTGTCTGGCTGATAAAAGGTTGATTTTTGTACAGTGTTCAGAAACGTGTTCCTTCCAATCTCCTCCAGTAAGGAACTCCAGAGTCAAGGATCCTTTACTGAGAATGTTAAGAATCCTGCTCCCAAATACTTACTAATAGCTTCAGTGTTCCTGAGGAGCACAGCTAACTGAGAGGGTCAGGAAAAGAGAAACGATCTAGAGAAAGCCAGGCCTTTTTTCAATCAAGGTTTGAAACATCAGGCCCATGATCTGGATAGGAAATGTGCTGGGAAGCCAATGGAAGGCAAGGGGCACTGGTGTGATGTGCTTTTAGCAACTTATCTTGATTATCGTATGTGTTAGGTATGTAGCTTAATTATGGAGATATCTTCTTGTCTTCACTTTCAATTCTGAATAGAGCAACTAATACAAGGAACACTGTGGCTGAATCCTAGTACAAAAGGAATAATCTCCTTGCTAGCCAGCAATGGAAGGTGTTTCTGCCAACTGTTGTTATTTCAACATTGAGGATCAGTAATGAGTTTAGTAGATCCCTAAGACTACCTCTGAGATCAATATCTCAGATATCTCTCAAGGCATTTCTGCCTACCTACAATATTAACTTAGATTTGCATGGAATAAACTTAAGCCAGATGTTTTTCATCTAAATGCTTATCTTTTGCAGACATTTTAACATCCGTGTAACTGTGTCTGCTGAAAATGGATCTGTAAACTTGGGTATTGGTAGCACTGTAGCCCATAGCATCTCACAACCTCTCCCAGATGTTTCATGTTCATTTTAACTTTCTGCACAATTGTTCTCATTTGAAGCACAGAGTACAGTCTATGGGGAAATCCACATACTGCATGTTCAGCCTGCATATGGTTGTATGTGTGGTGTTTGTGATTAGGACATTTAAAGGATAAAATTGAGACCACCTGCATTTTTTTTTAGATCAAATCCAGACTTGAACCTAGGTCTCCTGAGAGGGGAAAAAAGCATTAATTTGCTGTGCCACCTTGCTCCTTATTAATAGTCTTTGTTTTTAAATCTTTGTATAATTGTTGCCATTGAAAACTGACAGGTTTAACTGAGGGGAACGCGTAGCTCTTTGCATATTATAAATGATGATTGTACAAGAAAAAGCTAGGGTCTTGAGAGAAAAGGTGATTCACAATATGCATACCTCAGTAAACAGAGAGCTTTTGAGAACCAATTGTCTATACACCTACACTGATGCAGAGAAATGGAAAGGAGCAAATGTATTCAGAAAGAATAATACAGCCTGATAGACATGTATTGATTTCTTTCAATTTTAACTCCAAAGCAATTAGTAAATTAACCCCTTTTTAAAGAAATGATTACATTTATTGCTTCAGATCTAGTGTTCCCCCATTTATATGAAAACAACATTACCATAAGGCACCTAAAAAACGACCTTTATTCAAAAAAGCAGGTTCATGCTACAGATAAAACCGTGGAGAATTCCACTTTTTCTGGTCGTATTATCCTTCCCTTACATTCTGTTAAAAATGAAAGTATTGAAAGTTTTGTTACAGTCAATAAACAATGCTTCAGTTCCCAGTGCTGCTGATTATGTCAGGCTTTTCTAGGCTCTAATTAGAAGTGAACTTCCAAATGTCAGTACACCGATAAGGGTGTCACCTTTGCAAGGTTTCCCACTTGGGAGGAAATAATGCGTGGCTGGGTTGGCAGGTGTTGTTGAATCATTGCATGGTATTAGCAGGAATCTCCTTGTCTGCAGCACGGCTATGCTCTTTTGAGTTTAGTTAATATGGCTATTTGGGATCCAAATGTAGAGCAAAGAAATATAGGAAATGTAGTGGTTTCATTTTTTTCACTTGAAAAAATGAGTTGCTGTGAAGATCTGGGAATTTCCAACACTTTTCTGCACTCGTAATCCCTATATCTGATTAGGGGTTGGTTTGGTTTTTTTTTAAACAAACTAGAAACAGCTTATATAAAAGAGAATCACCCTGTATAGTCTTTAAACCTGTTATGATTAACTGGGCAAATCTTAACATTAAATAACAATAAAAGGCATAATACATGAAAATGCAAATACTGAAAGGTACCAGATTAGCTAATTAAATTCTCTGAAAAGTGTCTTATTGATAAAAGATGCAATTTTGTTTCTCTCATTTTAGTGGGCTGCATAACTATTTTGTCCAACTTTGCATTCTGTGGAAATATGGTACATCTCAAATCTCGATTTATAAAAGAATAGATTCATGCCCAGTGTAATTTCAGACTGAAGGGCAAGTAGTTTAGGGCTTAAAATGAAAGAGACACATCCTATAATTGGGTTCTCCTTGCAATTTCATTTATCCATATCACAGCGTACAATGCATAACAATCATCTGCTTTCCCTCCACATATTTAGATAATATAAAAGATGGAACAAACTAGAGACAGGACCGTACTGAGCAGAGCACTGGCATGATATGCTTCTGGGTCTGATCTAATGCCAACTATAGTGAATAGCAAGGTTTCCATTTACTTCACTGGATACTGGATCAAGTCCACAGTGACATGCACTCTTTAAATGGTGGGCTGGCATATTCTGAAACACTTGGAGTTGCAGAAATCCAACCTGGAGGAAACAAAATCTGTGGCTCATGTTGGCCCGGTGTACATGTGTCTTGGTAAATAATCACAATGTATTAATATTGATTTAAATAATTTAAATTAGGAATTGGCAACCTTTGGTCCACCCCCGTAAGCCCCTGGTGGGCCGGGACGGTTTGTTTATGTGCCACTTCAGGCCAATGGTGGTGGGGGGAAGCAGCAGCCAGCATATCCCTTGGCCCGCACCGCTTCCCACCACCCCCGTTGGCCTGGACTGGCAAACAGCGGCCAGTGGGAGCCGCGATCGGCCAATCCTGCAGATGCAGCAGGTAAACAAACCAGCCCGGCCCGCCAGGGTGCTTACCCTGGCAGGCCACATGCCAAAGGTTGACAATCTCTGATTTGAATTATGCCTTTCTGCTGCTCTGGGTGGTATAACAAAAAAACAAATCCTTATAGGAATAACCAGCAGTGAAGCAAAGCCAATACACAATACAATTAAACTAATGACATAGTAAGTAAAATCAACAATATGTACCTCTAGTCCTTGCCTTTCACACCCATAGCCCCAGCCCTCTCTTAAAGCCCAGCCATACAGATGGCCTTCACATTATAAAGCAAAGTTCAACAGGTTCAGGCTATGTCAGACCAAGGAGAGGCAGGTCAGTTCCAGATCCAATGGGCCCTCATAGAAAATGCACTGCTGACAACTCCCTTTCTTGTCTACAGAACAGGTGCAGGTAGTGCCCTGTCACTGACTGCAGCTGTGACAAGGTCACACTGGCAGAGATGTGGTCTCTCAGATAGTCAGAGCCCAAGACACTTAGGACTTAATAGGTCAAAACCAGCTTAAACTCCATGTGGAAACCAACGAGCTCTGGTGTCGTGTGCTCTCACAATGTGAGACCTAACACAAGCTTTAGTTTCTTTAGAAATTCTGTAGAATTGAAGACAAAAAGACATGGAAAGCAGAAGCAAGCTCTATATCTTACAGAAAAAGTTGAAAACTCCTGGCATAGCACATTCCTAGTTATTTCTATAGGAATATCTCACTGCAGCCTAAGAGCTAACACCATGAATTTTGGTCAGTGGTGAACAAACATACTTTATCAAAGAGACCACTATTATCTCTGCCATATGTTCTGGCTGGATTCTACTTGAGGCATTGTGCCTTCGCCTATTCCTCAGTCCCAACCAGATATTGTGTGAAGTGTTTGATCACATCATTCAGGTCAGATGATTGTGACGGACTCAGGCCAGAAGGATATCAGAGAGTAGTGGAAGGCAAGTATATCAGCCTCAGAATAGGCAGGTCCCTGTTCCCTGGATAGCCAAACAACTCCAGTCCAATTAAGACACCTGAGGCCAATTTAACCAATTAAGGTCTTTAAGCTAATGCTGGCACCTGACCTCAATTAACTGACAAAAGATCAGTTAAGGCTGTTAGGCTAATGGAGACAGCTGGAACCAATTAAGATCCCACTTATATTGCTTTAAAAGCTCTCCTTTCCAGTTCTCTCGGGAGAAGCCCAGATGAAAGGAGCTGGAGGAGAGGAAGCATTACTGAGCCCTGAGGTAAGGGTGAAGCTTGAAAAGGGGAGCACAAGGAGGTGGCCCAGGGAATCAAAGCAGCATCAGTGGAGGAAGGAAGCTGCTAATAGCTGCTATCATTAGGGTTCCTGGGCTGGAACCCAGAGTAGAGGGCGGGCCCGGGTTCCCCCTTCCTCCCTGTATGATCTACAGAGATCCCTTTGAGAGGGAAAACAGACTTTGGTCCAGGTAGGAGACCAAACAGTGCCTTTGAAGCTCTAAGGAGCAACAAAGACTGTGGGTATTCCACCTTCCCATCTCCCATACTGGCTTATGATAAAAATAGCTCAATAAGCTGTAACCTTTGCCACCATACTGGGAAAGAGGGATCATATTGAGAGCCTTAGTGAGCTTCTGAGGCCTCTGAATCTGCCAGGAAGCACGGGACCCACCAATACAGGCTTGGAGCTTTGTCACATGATATAGAGACATAAAGCAGAGTGCCATCCACATACTGAGTGCCATGCACCCCAGTGCTTTTTCACTGCCCCTCCAACACACCATAAACATGTTTAAAGAAAGGTTGGATACATGGTACCCTGAAGCATCCCACTCATGAGATCCTTTGAGGAAGTGTAATTTTTGTCCACAGTTTTCTCCTGCAGTTCTGCCAAAGGAACAGAAGGAAACTGTCTACTTCCACTGAGGTTCAGTGACCATCAACAGCTCCTGATATTAAACGCCACCAAAGGCAGCTGATAGACTAGATAATAGCTCTGTGGATATTCAGTTTTTATCTGCAAGAAGTGCATCAAACAGTATAATTATGTGCCAAACCCTGTACCCCAATTGTCAAAAGCCAAGGAGCTCAGAAGCATCTAGATACTATGAGAGTTGTCTCATCACAGCCTTCTTGACTGTCTTACTCACAGGTGGAAAACATGACAGGATACCAGGCAATGTCAAATAATTGTTTCTTGTGCAAAGGCTGCACCAGTGTATCCTTGAAAGCAAAAGACTGTCTGCCCTCTGTAAGAGCATCATTAACAATATCCATCAGTAATGGACCCAGGAAGGGCATGGATCCAACGATCAGTTCCATACTGAGGGACTATGGCCAAAACTATAGCAGAAAAGAATTAACATTTGCTCTCCCAGACATTAATATGCTATAGAAGAAAGATCCAAAAACTGTACCAGTTAGAGGCAGTTTATCATCTGGAGGCAGACTAGAAATCAGTTGATCAGAAACTAGTTGGTCACCTAGGGATATGATTAAATCCATGGCATGAGAGAATGAAATCAGTACTACTAGACCTGTAGATTTTTTCTTTGTAAGTGGACTAGTTCTAATTTCCCATGCCTTATCAATTCCCTGAAACTGAATAATGCAGCACAGAAATTAGCCTAAATACAAGGAGAAAACCACTGAGGGAAACAGTACAATGTAAGATAACAAGACTCAGAGAACACAGCCTAGAACATCAAGTCTATACCACATGGAGCTTTATGCATGACATCATCTGATGTAGTTCCTCCATTATCTGACATAAGGCAACAAGAAGCAATGTAAAGTAGCAAGACATGAATAAACTTAAAATTAAGCATGCAGAACCAGCAGTGAAAGTTTGGACTTGCAATAATGCATCTAAAATCTGAGAAGGAATTAAGTAGGAAGGATTGCCTCTAAGAAATGGCTATTTTTCCTAATACCTGCTAACTTTATTATATGTGTAAGTTCTACTAAACCTTGGCTTTCAATTCCAAATCGCTTAGGGAGTACACAAAGACACATACACTTTAATACAAACACTTGATATGACAGATGTTTCTTTTCCACCGTGTACGATGAAAATAACATTATTATTTTTCTTTTGGATGTACATTCAACCACAGCTGCCTGAACAGAACATCTGTGTTGGCTTGGCACATTGATAGATGAAATGGAAAATAATTTCACACTGCTTTTACTAGCAAGTTTCACAGATATCTAAAAGCATGATAAGGTTATCAGCTTCAGTTTTGCCTTCCAGAAGTGATGTGTTTAAGAGTTCCACCTCACAGCACTACTGATATCCAGATTCTACTACCCTATTCTTAAGGAAAAGTACTGCAACAGGAAGGTGGGATCTAGGGTCCAGCAAAGGAATGAAGGGGTCCTTTTTTGATGACTCATTCTGTTGTATGGTGCTAGACTCTGAATAGAAAGTTATTTTTGCTGATTAACTCTGATGTCAGATAGGGTAGGTCCTATTAGTGCCAATCCAGGAGTGAGGAAGGGTTGCAGTATCTGAGTGTGTAGGCACGTCTAAGCTCAGAAGACAGTTTAGGTTTATATTTTTTGTTGTTATTTATGTTAAGAACATTTGGACCATACCCAGTTTGTGTGGATGAGAAAGGAAGTGGTGGACTCTCCATCATTTGAAATCAAGATTGGATATCCCATAATTTGACAAGTTATTGCTTGATGCAGCAAATACTGTATGGAATTCTGGGCCTCTTCCAGTGCAAGTCAGACTTGTTGATCGTAATAATCCCTTCTGGCCTTAAAATCTTCCATCTACAAACTGTACTTGCTTTACATGTGATGTTAGATGCTATACCAAGTATCCTCTGCACAAAAGAGATATGTGAAAGAGGTCCTGACATGGACAATGGACCAGCTGAAACAACTGCAGCAATCTCAAGCTAAAGCCCAGAACGAAAAGCAAAAATTTCCAGCAACAGCCCAGCAACAGCTGGCCTACTTGAAATTTATGAAAGAGCAGAAAGCTCAAGTAGCAGCCAAATAGCAAGAGCAGCAACAATTCCTGGAGCTGCCACTTCAGAGACTGATTAATTCAGGTACACCAAGCAACCTGGCCATAATGCCCAGATTTTTTGCCGATTCACTCTTTCCAGTTCAGGGGAGACATAAGCGGTCATAGTGCAAGTGGGCAAAACTCTATTGACTTCAGTAGAGCTATGGGATTTATATATTAGCTGACCATCTAGCTCCTTAGCTTGAATCCAGCTGTAAAAGAAGTGATGGAGTTTCTCTTCAAGGTAGGGGGGACTAGAGGCAGGATCAGAGATGTCCTACTGAGAAAAAAAATTCAAGGATAAATCCAAGGTTGAAATTATGTTTGTTTCTTTACTACACAGACTAATTAGAAGAAAATCACCATATTGTGCTCAATGCAACATTGAACATTTGCACAGTAGGAAACTCACTGTACCATTTGAAAATGGTGAATTTGGTTAGGAAATAAAGTAGATTCATTGAGAAATAAATGAGAATCAAAATTTTAGGACCTTTTATACCAGTCACTAGCTTGCTAAAAATTGTCTGTACTGTTTCCAACAATGGTAGAAACAGAAGTAAAGAACCTACTGTGAGACTGCAAACATATAATCATTCTATTTTAATATTTGCTTAACAATCAGAAAAATAATCAATGATGAAAATTCACTGATTCAATCTAAATATTAAAGAATAAAGATTTTCTTTGGATTTATAAACCTGTGAATTGAGTTTTTATTGTTACAGTCGCTGACAACAACTGGACCAAAATGAAAATTCTCATTAAAAATGTAGGGCCCAATCACTGGAAACTTTGACATTGATTTCACTGGAACCATAAACTGGTCTTATGGGGATATTTTTTGCATAGAGACTGTCCGGTATGGCCAATGTATATGGCAGAGGGGCAGTCTCTACGTGAAAGAATAAATGGATACAAATCTGACATCAGAAATCATAACATTCAAAAATTAGTGGGAGAACACTTCAACCTCTAACCACTCAGTGACAGACTTGAAGGTGGCAATTTTACAACAAAAAAACTTCAAAAACAGACTCCAAAGAGAGACTGCTGAACTTGAATTAATATGTAAATTAGATATAATTAACTTAGGTTTGAACAGAGACTGGGAATGGTTGGGCCATTACACTAATTGAATCTATTTTCCCATGTTAAGTATCCTTACACCTTCTGTGGGTCATCTTGATTGTCACTTCAAAAGTTTTTTTTTTTCTCCTGCTGATGATAGCTCATCTCAATTAATTGGCCTCTCACAGTTGGTATGGCTACTTCCACCTTTTCATGCTCTCTATGTATAAATACCTTCTTGCTGTATGTTCCAGTCTATGCATCCGATGAAGTGGGCTGCGGCCCACGAAAGCTTATGTTCAAATAAATTTGTTAGTCTCTAAGGTGCCACAAGTACTCCTGTTCTTTTCTAGGATTTTATCCATTATTTAAAATGGTCTGAGTAATTGGACTTCTACCAATTCCATTGGGAGATAACTCCACAGCCTAATGGATCTAACAGTCAGGAAGCATTATTTGATCATCTATCTAAATCTTCCTTTTTTTTCTCATTTCATCCCACCATCCACAGTCAGTTCTCCTATGTATCAATTTGTTATATTTCTGAACACTGCACAAAGAAAATTGGGATCAGATCTCACTATTATCTCCTTGGTTTTCCTCAATATCTGTCGAAGAATGCCAAGCGGACCCCATTTTTAACTCAACCAACGTCTAGGCCTCACATAGCAAATACTAGCATTCCTGCAGAAGACTGTATGGAACCTCTTACTGAGAGCATCAATATCACTTTTCAGTCAGCAGGAAGAATCAGAGCTGAATGAAATGAATCAGTCTTTCCATGCATCTGCTTTCTGGAGTACTCTGAGCTCCAACAACTTTGACATGTTTATGTTTAGTGCTTGTTAACTTGTTTTAACCTTAAAATGGAGTTTGAATTCAAAGAAAGGGTTTGGATCCATTTTTATTTTAGCCAAATATATTGTCAGCCTTAGGGTTCAGGAAATCTCATGATACTTTTATGTTCCATACAAGGCTACTAGATTAGGGCTAAGTAAAGGTCTCTGTCCAGTTATGCAGAGTGAATCTTGATTTTTGTTTTGCTCTTCCTAGAGTGCAACTGTGGTGCTTCCATTGATGCTAATGAGAGATTTGCAGAACATATTGGGAGTACACTATTTAAGTCAAAACTAACAATGTGTATTTGAGAGGAGAATTTTGCTTTAGATAGCTCTAATCCTGCACCATTGAATTGAATGGGACTATGCCATTGACTTCTATAGGAATACATCTAGACCCTGTGGCACTCTGTACCTACAAGCAGTACCCTAGAACCTTCATATTCACCACTGTCATATAATTATGATGTGTTTTGTACAAAGTATGCCTTATGAGGTATCATCCTGAAAGTCTTGGTCTGTTAAACATTAATATTCTGTTGGATTGTATGTGAAGTTATAAAGTCTTGTTATGTGTGTGTTACTAAAATATGCTGTGAGGTTTGGAACATCCACAACCAGCCTTTCAGGTACAACAATGGAGTAGCAAGACAGAGGTTATTGGCTCATCAACACCCATCAAGGAAAGAATCCACTATCCCACTGACTATATGCAATGCAGACTTCTCAGAAGGAGCATATAGACAGTGGAGAGTGCTTGACCAATGGGGGTGGACTCCCACGTCACAAGCAGAGATGTTTCCAACAGGCTGGAGGAAGCCATAAAAGAGCTGAAGTAACATCATCACTTGGCCTCACTGCCCCCACAACTCAATATCTGGAAACTTGTCTGGGAGACAACAACTTTGAATTGGGGGAGCCTGTGTATTGAGGATCCATGAGCTGATTGTACCATCTGTCAGAGTGAGACACTGCTTGATTTAAATTCTGGTTAGTTTGTAGGACTCAGATTGTGAATTTATTTTTGTTTCTTAAGTAACCAACTCTGATATCCATGCCTGTTACTTATAATCACTTAAAATCTATATTTCTGTACTTAATATACCTGTTTTATTATTTAACCTAAAACAGTTTGTTTTGGTTGAGGTGCTTGGGAAATCTCAGATCAGTTTACAAAGGCTAGTGTGTGTCCTCTCCGCATTGAGGGAGAGGTGGACTGGATAATGAACTTACACTGGTCAGGCTTCTCACCAGTGCAAGACGGTACAGTTCTGAGGTGCAAGGGTGGAGTACTGGGGGGAATTGGCTGGAGCCTCCCTATTGATGGTTCATGAGTATCTGGGAAAAATCATTTATGTAATTTAATTGTGTGTGTCCCTGCCTGTGGATATCTGTATAAGTGCAACCTGTCAGAGGATTGTGGCTTGACACAGCATCACAATATGAGAAGGACACCTCAGATTGGTGGGACAGAGGGCTCATCAGGCCCACAGTCCAGGTTGCACCCCAGGAACCCCATCAGAGACTCTATATGTGAGCATCACACAGAAACAACAGAGACTTGTTGTTCTAGACTTGATTTTAACAAATAGGGAGGAACTTGTTGAGAATTTGAAAGTAGAAGGAAGCTTGGGAGAAAGTGATCATGAAATCATAGAGTTTGCAATTCTAAGGAAGGGTAGAAGGGAGTACAGCAGAATAGAGACAATGGATTTCAGGAAGGCGGATTTTGCTAAGCTCAGAGAGCTGATAGGCAAGGTTCCATGGGAATTAAGACTGAGGGGAAAAACAACTGAGGAAAGTTGGCAGTTTTTCAAAGGGACGCTATTAAGAGCCCAAAAGCAAGTTATTCCGATGGTTAGGAAAGATAGAAAATGTGGCAAAAGACCACCTTGGCTTACCCTTGAGATCTTGCGTGACCTACAAAATAAAAAGGCGTCATATAAAAAATGGAAACTAGGTCAGATCACGAAGGATGAATATAGGCAAATAACACAGGAATGCAGAGGCAAGATTAGAAAAGCAAAGGCACAAAATGAACTCAAACTAGCTATGGGAATAAAAGGAAACAAGAAGACTTTTTATCAATACATTAGAAGCAAGAGGAAGACCAAGGACAGGGTAGGCCCACTGCTCAATGAGGAGGGGGTAACAGTAACAGGAGACTTGGAAATGGCAGAGATGCTTAATGACTTCTTTGTTTCGGTCTTCACTGAGAAGTCTGAAGGAATGTCTAGTATAGTGAATGCTTACGGGAAGAGGGTAGATTTAGAAGAGAAAATAAGGAAAGAGCAAGTAAAAAATCACTTAGAAAAGTTAGATGCCTGCAAGTCACCAGGGCCTGATGAAATGCATCCTAGAATACTCAAGGAGTTAATAGAAGAGGTATCTGAGCCTCTAGCTATTATCTTTGGGAAATCATGGGAGACGGGGGAGATTCCAGAAGACTGGAAGGTGGCAAATATAGTGCCCATCTATAAAAAGGGAAATAAAAACAACCCAGGAAACTACAGACCAGTTAGTTTAACTTCTGTGCCAGGGAAGATAATGGAGCAGGTAATCAAAGAAATCATCTGCAAACACTTGGAAGGTGGTAAGGTGATAGGGAATAGCCAGCATGGATTTGTAAAGAACAAATCGTGTCAAACTAATCTGATAACATTCTTTGATAGGATAACGAGCCTTGTGGATAAGGGAGAAGTGGTGGATGTGATATATCTAGACTTCAGTAAGGCATTTGATACAGTCTCGCATGATATTCTTATAGATAAGCTAGGAAAGTACAATTTAGATGGGGCTACTATAAGGTGGGTGCATAACTGGCTGGATAACCGTACTCAGAGAGTAGTTGTTAATGGCTCCCAATCCTGCTGGAAAGGTATAACAAGTGGGGTTCCAGCAGGATTCTGTTTTGGGACCGGTTCTGTTCAATATCTTCATCAACGATTTAGATGTTGGCATAGAAAGTACGCTTATTAAGTTTGCAGGACGATACCAAACTGGGAGGGATTGCAACTGCTTTGGAGGACAGGGTCAAAATTCAAAATGATCTGGACAAGTTGGAGAAATGGTCTGAGGTAAACAGGATGAAGTTCAATAAAGATAAATGCAAAGTGCTCCACTTAGGAAGGAACAATCAGTTTCACACATACAGAATGGGAAGAGACTGTCTAGGAAGGAGTATGGCAGAAAGAGATCTAGGGGTCATAGTGGACCACAAGCTTAATATGAGTCAACAGTGTGATACTGTTGCAAAAAAAGCAAACGTGATTCTGGGATGCATTAACAGGTGTGTTGTAAACAAGACACGAGAAGTCATTCTTCCGCTTTACTCTGCGCTGGTTAGGCCTCAATTGGAGTATTGTGTCCAGTTCTGGGCACCGCATTTCAAGAAAGATGTGGAGAAATTGGAGAGGGTCCAGAGAAGAGCAACGAGAATGATTAAAGGTCTTGAGAACATGACCTATGAAGGAAGGCTGAAGGAATTGGGTTTGTTTAGTTTGGAAAAGAGAAGACTGAGAGGGGACATGATAGCAGTTTTCAGGTATCTAAAAGAGTGTCATCAGGAGGAGGGAGAAAACTTGTTCACCTTAGCCTCCAATGATAGAACAAGAAGCAATGGGCTTAAACTGCAGCAAGGGAGATTTAGGTTGGACATTAGGAAAAAGTTCCTAACTGTCAGGGTAGTTAAACACTGGAATAGATTGCCTAGGGAAGTTGTGGAATCTCCATCTCTGGAGATATTTAAGAGTAGGTTAGATAAATGTCTATCAGGGATGGTCTAGACAGTATTTGGTCCTGCCATGAGGGCAGGGGACTGGACTCGATGACCTCTCAAGGTCCCTTCCAGTCCTAGAGTCTATGAGTCTATGAGAAGCTGTGTGAAACTGAGGTGGAAAGGCGTCTTACAGGTTTGTACCGTGTGGCTTGATTTTAGACAAACTAAAAAAAGTTCTTTCAAAGAAAACCATGAGACGAATAAAGGAATAGGATTAAGGGACTAGAAAGATTATGGGGGATATTTTCAATGCATAAAGGGCAGCCAGGATCCCAACTTCCATTAATAGTCAATTGGAGCTCAGCACCTAACTCCCCAGGGAAGATCTGAAGCAGTTAAGCTATTGGATAAAAGAGAAATCCATCATAAAGTGTCAGATTGTACCTTGTCCCTTATGTGCATGCACACTGGGAGAGCAAAGTGCTTCCCCCTATTGCACACTCCATAAAAGGGCCTGGCAAAACTGCAGTCTCGGTGCTCTCAGGGGAACACAGGGACTGCTCTCTCTGTGGTGATGCTCAGTACTCCCAAGGGTGGGAACTCTGGAGAGGAGGAGGTAGAATGGGACCAGCTCTCAGGGGGCAGCATGCTGTATCCCACAGAGAGAAGTAGCAGGTGGCACACTGTCCTTGCATGCTGGGGAGCTCTGCCGGCCCATGTTCCTTAAGATGAGCCTGTGTGACTCTACATGACCTTCAATGCAAGTATGAGCACAATTAATACCAACAGCACTGTTAATTCCTTAATTAGCGTGGGGTAGACTCAAGTAAGTTTGGTTTCTTCGGTGGTGGGTACTTTGATCTGCTTTTTAGCAAATATAAATACATTTGCAAAATGCAAAAGAGAAGACAAGGATTTTTAGAATAACATATTCAGTGTGAGTGTGTGTATATCACCATTATATATGTTTTCTAGTGATTCTGCCTCAACATAATCAAATAAAAGCCAGTCTTAGTAATAAAGAAAGAATTTTGTGTAGAGTTATTTAAGAGATTTGTGTGTGTTAGGGATAGATGAATGATTCTTGTAAACCTTGCCTTCCTGTATATGTGAAGCTTAATGGTTGCTGAGGGCAGTAAGCCCATCTCAGAATCATTTCCTGGGCACACTGGTCTATTTATAAACATAATATTATGAGAGGCAAAAGATGAAAAAAAATCTATGCATAAAAAGTAGTGATATACAATATGATTTAAAATATACTTTTCCATCTGAGCCAGTAAGATCTTTAAGATCCAAAAGCAACTATCATAAATGGTAGTAGCTTAATCACTTTGTAAAATAACTAGAATATTTTTGTAGAATATATAGCGATTTTATCAGAGCATGTCACGTTAGCTCTAGTTTAGATTTTCAATATCAATAAAATACATCTAAAAGCATATTACTGTCACCAATTCAGCTCTGATAACTATGGTAAGACTGGTATGAGAG
Organism: Gopherus flavomarginatus; assembly: GCF_025201925.1. NCBI lineage: Eukaryota > Metazoa > Chordata > Testudines > Testudinidae > Gopherus > Gopherus flavomarginatus. The sequence continues at coordinate 222,570,525 of NC_066617.1, forward strand.
TAGCAAAATGTTGGTAATTTACTTAAAATATTTATTCCTTATTTTCCAAGAAAAATCTGTCACATGCCTATAAAATACTGAATCACTTTCAAGCTGAACACTTTCTTCTTTTTCTTTCTTCAGCCTTATAAGTCTTTGAAAATGGGATATTCTTCTCTGGGGTGCACCCATAGATTCGATAACTATTACTGCAAACTGCTTGTTCACTGGGAATATGAATATAGCTAAAGGAGTAGAGGTGAAAATTCCATGAAATTGGTGCAAAAAATACTACTAGCCAGTCCTCCCTAGATTTGTACCCATGGATGCAGGAAGAATACATATTTCCAACATTATTTAGTGGTCAAGCCTCCAGGATATGGAGAACTGTGGTTCTCATCTAGTGAAGGATTTATACAAATGCATAACTTTAAGGATATGTGCAGTACTGGTGAAGTCAATGTGGCTACTCGCTCACTTCAAGCTAAGCACATGTTAAAGTGCTACCTTGGATTGAGGTCCTTGAAGAATTAAGTTCTTAGACCATAAAGCCATCCTCTCTAGCAGTTATTTTGTTTACTATTTCTGTAATCTTCTTCTTAAATCTCTCTCTCTAATCTCCTCTCTTGTTAACTTATTCCTTTTAGCAAGGTAACAAAATGTTCAGACAATATAAAATTACTCAAGATAGTTGAATCCAAAGCACACTGCAGAGTTACTAACAGATCTCAAAATACTGGGCAACAAAATGGCAGATAAAATAAAATGTTGATAAATGCAAAGGAATGCATATTGGAAAGCAATCCCAACTATTCATACAAAATGAAGAGGTTTAATTAGCTGCAACCACTCAAGAAAGAGGTCTTGGAGTCATTGTGGATAGTTATCTGAAAACATCTGCTCAATGTACAGTGACAGTCAAAAAAACAAACAGAATGTTAGAAACCATTAGGAAAAGAATAAATAAGAAGACAGAAAATATCAGAATGCCTCTACATAAATCCATTGTATGCCCTTGAGTACTTCATGCAGATCTGGTCACCTCATCTCAAAAAAGATATTGGAATTGGAAAAGGTAGAAAGAAAGGTCTATCAAATCTTGACTGATGTGGAGAAAGAGAATAAGGAAGTGTAATTTACTCCTTCACATATCCTTCACATATCCAAGAATCAAGGGGTCACCCAATGAATTTAATAGGCAACAAGTTTAAAACAAACAAAAGGAAGTCCTTCACACAACAAACAGTCAATCTGTGGAACTCTTTGCCAGGGGGTTGTTGTGAAGGCCAAACCATAACTGTGCTTAAAAAAAAAGAAGAGCTAGGTAAGTTCCTGGAGGACAGGTCCATCAATGGCTATTAGCCAGGAACAGCAGGGATGCAACACCATGCTTCAAGTGTCCCTAGCCTCTGTTTTCCAGAAGCTGGGAGTGGACGGCAGGGGATGGATCACTTGATGATTACCTGTTGTGTTCATTCCTGGCATTGGCCACTGTTGGAAGACAGAATACTGGGCTAGATAGAAAATTGGTTCGATCCAGTATGTCTATTCTTACGTTATTATGTTTCCGATCACATACATTCCTTCTCAATTTATGTCCTCTGAGAATCTTCCATCATTCCCACTAGATTCTGTGGTGGGCTGTATATAAGATAGAGAAACGGAGGTTTGTGAGAGTGCTATTGCCCTAGTCTGTGGGCACCTCCAAACTGAAGAAGGCACCCTAAATAGTAACTATGTATGGAAAGGTAAGGAATATTCTTTCTATTTCATGGATTCAGTACACAATTTTGTATATAAATACATTCAGAATCTAGAATAAGATAGTGTGGTAAGATATTTAAGACAAGGTCTTGGTTTTATTTTAAAGGAGTTGCTTTCCTTTTACTCTCTACCTTAACCTTGAGAGAACAAGGGGAGAGGAACTTAAAGCCCAGGATTTACTGCTTATTTTGTTTTTCCTTTTGCCTTGAATAAGTCACACTGTGGGGCTTGGTCTCCAGTTCTTCTGCTAGCACTGGGCCATGCTGAAGTCTAAGAAAGGCTGGCTAAATAAATTCTAACCCTCTGACACTGCCCTTTCCCCTCCCTCCCCCCCCCCAGCAATCCTACAGTTTGAAACACCTGAGAATGATAGGAAAGATGAATCATGTATGAACCATTCCAATCCATCACTAAATTAATGCAACTTTTTGGACATGGTGGGACTAAGCTATCTGATTGTTAGCATTATTGCCATGTTTCACTGAATTGGTGAGATATGCAGATATAAAGAAATTTAGGCAAGGAAAATGGTTATATAGACAGTGTCAGAATCAATTATAGGTTACAGTTAACATTTCTGGCCTTTGATGATGACAGCATCATCTATTCATATAGTTTGGTAATATTTTTAAAGGGTCCAAGATGAAAAAATGTAAGAGACAAGAGATAGGCTTAGATGGTAAATAGCATCTTTGTTGAACTGTTGTTTGTCCAGTTGGGACCCTTGCACAATCCCTTTAATGAAAGTTGCAGATGTATGACAGTCATAAAACAGGCCATAAAAGTGGTAAGAGGAAGCTTTGATCAATATTACATATACAAGTGAAATCCCTGTGTGAAGTTTTAATTTCACAAATTACTAAAGGAGAGCCTCAAATTAGCAAACACCACTCCATAGGATTTAGGGACTCATTCATTTTGATTAGAAACCCCTTTGTGGTTACCCATTTATGGCCGGATTTTCAGATGAGCTGACCACTTCCTGCCCTAAAATACAGAGAAATTACGGGTGTCTCAACACCACTAAAATTCAGTCCACCAAGATACTTGGAATATGAAATTAAGATCCTGAACTTATGAAATGTTGAAAACTCCTATGAGGTGCTGAGTACCTTCAGCTCCCAGGTAAGTACTTCAGGATCAGGTCCTGACAAAATTCTGCAGGACGTGTGGTACTACCGAACATAAGTGTTAAAGATACCATTGAAAAAAATCTGAGTTTAAGCATTACTTTATTGTCTGGGCTGAACAGAAAGCTGTGGCCATGGTCTCTAGTTGAGCGGTAGCAATATTACATTGGCTAGGTATCATTCTGCAAGAGGGAAATGGTAAAGGACTTATTGATAGATATTTCCTGGAAGACAAAGAAAGTCCAAGTGCCAAATAAATTGGAAAACTGAAAAAAAAATAAAAAAAATAAACCAACTAGAAATAGAACACTGAAGGATATGATAGGGCAACACATTTGCATCTGATAAAAGGTTAATTCCATGTGTAATTGACCTATGGAAGCCATCACCAGAAGATGTTTCAGAGGCAAAATCCTTACTAGGATTTCAAAAAAAGCAAGATATTTATGTGAATAATAAGAATATGGTTTGCAGTTAAAATATCTACAATAAAAATATCTAAGTGATATCATGATTCAGGGCATAAACCAAACAGTAGCTTCCTGGGATTAGGCAAAAACTTCCACTATAACAATTTTGTTATTAAATTGTCAATTATGAGAAGATTTTACAGCTCTCTCTAATGCACCCGTGACTGCTCCTTATCACAGCCAGGACTCCTGGCTAGAAACATAAGGATAATGCATGGAATTGCAAAATTTTCTTTAAGTGGGCATAAGGTAGGCATTGGGGTTGGTTTTTTTTTGGTTTTTTTTTTCAAATTTTCATACTTTTTAAAGATCATCATTTTTTATTCAGGTCTACCTTTCATGTCCTTTGCATTGAACCCTGCATAATTAGTCTCTACTTGCCTGGTTTCATCCAGATGTGAGGCTTGCACTTTAGCTTGTATGGGATACTGTGCTAGATGGTCAAGTGTCATATTTAGAGAAGTAGTTTCTTAACATCTTAAGTGACTAATTCTTGGAAGAGTAAATCATGAGAAAGGAGCTGCTGTTCTTGACTTAGTTCTAAGTACCGCTTAGGAGTTAGATCAAGACTATATTTGAGTCATTGAGTAATAGTGACCACCATATAATTACGTTCTATTTCCTGTGGAGAAGAAACACACCAAAAACTAACAGGGACACAAAACTTCAGATAGCAGAATTTAAAACTAAATGAGAAAGTCAGTCAAAGAAGACCCTGCAGTGAAACATAAGGTAATTTAAACGGTTAGACTTAAAATAAAGGCTCTTTAAAATGTGCAGACGTAAAATGAAGTCACAGAAGACATATATTCCCCTAAACAAAAGGTTTGTTAAATGAGGTTATTGAGCCAAATAGATATCCTTCAAATAAATGGAAAATGTAGCCCAAGTGAAACCACTAGGAAGGAACATGAACTATGGCAGGAAACAATGTAAGATGAAAACTGGGAAGCAGAAGAAGCAATTTGAATATCAACTAGCTGGCTAGAGACATTAAAACAAATAATAAGAAACTGTTTAATTATATCAGAAGTAGGAAGCCTGCAGGAGAATTGCTGGGTCCACTGGACTGCAAGGAAGTGAAATAAGCATTGGATTTTACACTGACGTTAAATGATTTCTTTGCCTCAGTATTCACTACTAGAGAGGATGCTGGGGAAGAAACTTATCCCAGACCCTGTGTATTCAAGTAATAACAAGGAACTTGAGATATCAGAAGAGGATCAAACTGTATCAAACTGACACACTTAAGAGCAACAAGTCACTAGGAATTAATAGGATTTATTTAAGAGTTCATATAAATGCCACTTCACCTTAGCAAGAATGATCTGTTCCATTCAGAGTGTAGCACAACAGCATTAACATCCCTGCTACCCATGCACCCCCAAGGCTCCCCAAACCAAACAAAAAAATCCAAAAAACCCCAAAATAATCAATCAAACGAACAAACCAACTGATGAACAACAAAGAATACCCCAAGTCCCAAGCAGAGGTTTTTATACGTAAAAGAGAGACTAGTCTTTATGATGTCTTCTAGGGAATTTTCTCCAGGCCCTCCCCTCTCTCCCCCCCACCCACACACATGTTACCTCTGGTTAGAGTTCCCTTGGATCTCACCAGGAACTCCAGGGAGGGTGATGCTGAAGTCGAGGAGGAACCAGTATCTGAATGCTTACAGAAGTTTAGAAAGGAGTTAAAGTACATGATGGAGTAGTTCAAGTGAGCCTCACTAAAAGCTAAGCTACGCTGAAAGCATGGTATAACCATGATGCCAATGAATACTCATGTGAAGTGCAGGATGTGGTACTGATATGACTCCCTGTAAAAAGCCACAAAAGGCAGAAGTTATGAGATGGATCTTATGAGGTTGTAGAAAAGCTTCATGAGGTTACTTGCAATATACAGTGACCCTTCAGCAAGGTTGCTCCATGAACTGTGCATGTTTACATACTGAAAGCCTACCACAATAGATAAGTCAGTTGTAAACATTGTACATTGTGCTGAGAACATAACAATGGTCATACTGGGTCAGACCAAAGGTCCATCTAGCCCAGTATTCTGTCTTCCATCTGCGGAATACCAGGTGCTCAATAGGGAATGAACAGAGCAGGTCATCATCAAGTGATCCATCCCCTGACAGCCATTCTCAGCTTCTGGCAAACAGAGGCTAGGGACACCACCCCTGTCCATTCAGGCTAATAGCCATTGATGGATCTATCCTCAATGAATGTATCTAGTTCAGGGGTCTGCAACCTCAGACAAGCAGCTCGTCAGAGTAAGCACCCTGGCGGGCTGGGCCGGGCAGGTTTGTTTATCTTCCACGTCTGCAGGTTTGGCCAATCACGGCTCCCACTGACCACGGTTTGCTATGCTAGGCCAATATGGATTGAGAGAAGTGATGTGGGATGTGCTGGTCATGGCTTCCCGCAGCCCCCATTGGCCTGGGAAGGCGACGACTTTTCAAATTGGTGAAAAGTCCCAGACTTATTAATCTCTCTTCATATGGAAGCCATTCCATACCCTTGTTGTTGCCCTTTTCTGAACCTTTTCCAATTCCAATATTTATTTTTCAGATGGGGCGATTACATCTGCATGCAGTTTTCATGATGTGGGCGTACCATGGATTTATACAGATGCAATACGGTATTTTCTGTTTTATTATCTCTCCCTTTCTTAATGATTCCCAACATTCTGCTTGCTTTTTTGACTAAGTGGATGTTTTCTGAGAACTATCCACAATAACTCCGAGATCTCTTCCTTGAGTGGTAACAGCTAACCCACGAAAGCTCATGCTCCAAAACGTCTGTTAGTCTATAAGGTGCCACAGGATTCTTTGCTGCTTTTACAGATCCAGACTAACATGGCTACCCCTCTGATACTTGCCACTTTATTGTTTACGCCTTTGTCCAGATCATTTATGAATATGTTAAATAGGACTGGCCCCAGTACAAACCCCTCAGGACACAACTATTTACATCTCTGCAGTCTGAAAAATGATCATTTATGACTACTCATTGTTTCTTATCTTTTAACCAGTTACCAATTCATGAGAGAACTTTACATCTTTCCCTATTACTGCTACTTTGCTTAAGAGGCTTTGGTGAGAGACCTTGTCAAAGACTTACTGAAAATCTAAATATGCTTTATCCACTGGATCCACTTTGTACACATGCTTGTTGACCTCCTCAAAGAATTATAGTAGATTGGTCAGGCATGATTTCCCTTTACAAAACCATGTTGACTATTCTGCAATAAATTATGTTAGTCTATGTGTCTGACAATATTGTTCTTTATTATAGTTTCAACCAATTTGCCTGCTACTGAAGTCAGGCTGTCATAAACAGATAGTTAAGGGTTAATAGAACAGGAGTACTTCATGTCTCTTTTGCCTGTAAAGAGTTAACAAGTTCAGTGAGCCTGGCTGTCACCTGACCAGAGGACCAATCAGGGGACAGGATACTTTCAAATCTTGAGGGAGGGAAGTTTTTGTGTGTGCTGTTAGTTTTTGGTTGTTGTTCTCTCTGGGTTCTGAGAGTGACCAGACGTGCAACCAGGTTTCTCGCCAATTTCTCTGATACAGTCTCTTATATGTCCAGAATAGTAAGTACTAGGTAGATAAAGCGAGTTAGGTTTATGTTTGTTTTCTTTATTTGCAAATGTGTATTTGGCTGGGAGGAGTTCAAATGTGTATTTGGCTGAAAGGATTTTAATTTGTACTTGTGTACTTAGGCTGGGAGGGTATTCCCAGTGTCTATAGCTGAAAGACCCTGTAACATATTCCATCTTAAATTTACAAAGATAATTTTTACTGTTTTTCTTTCTTTAATTAAAAGCTTTTCTTGTTTAAGAACCTGATTGTTTTTTTTTATTCTAGTGAGACACCAGGGGACTGGGTCTGGATCCACCAGGGAATTGGTGGGGAGAAAGGAGGGAAGGGGGAGAGAGAGGTTAATTTCTCTCTGTGTTAGGATTACTTTCTCTTTCAGGGAGAGTCTGGGATTGGGAAAGAGAAGGAAGGGAGGAAGGTGAATTTTCCTCTCTGTTTTAAGATTCAAGGAGTTTGATTCACAGGGATCTTCCAGGGTAACCCAGGGAGGGGAAGCCTGGGAGAGGCAACGGTGAGGGAAAGGGTTTACTTTGTGTTAAAATCCAGAGGGACTGGGTCTTGGGGTTCCCCGGGCAAGGTTTTGGGGGGACCTGAGTGTACCAGGCACTGGAATTCCTGGTTGGTGGCAGTGCTACAAGTACTAAGCTGGTAATTGAGCTTAGAGGAATTCATGCTGGTACCCCATCTTTTGGACGCTAAGGTTCAGAGTGGGGGTTTATATCATGACACAGGCTTACTGGCCTGTAACTGCCAGGGACTCCTATGGATTCCTTCTTAAAAATTGGTGTCACATTAGCTGTCCTCCAGTGATGTGGTACAGAAGCTGATTTAAATGATAGGTTACAGATGAAGGTTTGTAGTCCTGCAATTTTACATTTGAGTTCCTTCAGAACTCTTGGGTTGAATATCATCTGCTCCTGGTGACTTACTATTGTTTAGTTTATCAATTTGTTCTGAAACCTCCTCCAATGACTCCTCAATCTGGAACAATTCCTCAGATTTGTCCCCCAAAAAGAATGGCTTATGTTTGAGAATCTCCCTCACATCCTCAACCATGAGGAGCGATGCAAAGACTTCATTCAGTTTCTCTGCAGTGGCCTTAGTGTCCTTGAGTGCTCCTTTATCATCTTGATCGTCTAGTGGCCCCACTGGTTGTTTAGCAGGCTTCTGGTTAATTGTATATTGTATATTGTGCAGAGGAAGGTTCTAAAACAGCTTGTCTCATTGATCTGATAGCTGAATGCCATAATGTTACATCACTAGGGAGCAATGACTGAAAAGGCAGAAATTCTGGCTGTGCAGCAGAAACACCCGCGAGTATTTTCCAGCAAGCTAGAGTTAACGCATAAGTTGGTCCATAAAATTAACACTGTAGAACCAGACCTTGCTCCTAGCAAAGCTTACCAAAATACATAGGATGCTGGAAATGGAGATAATTATAAAGTCTGACAGTACCAGTGCCTCACCAGTCATTATGGTTCCTAAAAGAAATGGGACTATAAGGTTTTGTGTTGATTATAGAAAACTTAACACTGTCACAACAACTGAGGCTGATAAGGAAATTAGCAAGAGTCCCTCATAGTCATCATGTGAGCAATAAAGAGGTTGAGTTTTGCAATTGACTTAAATGGATACAGGCTTTCACTCAAAACTCTATCATGGATTTAAAAGTAAGTAAGAGATAGAAGATGAAGGATGGGAATCCATGGCTAATTTTCCACATGAGAAGAGGATTCTCCAAGGAACTGTAAAAGAACTGGTGTTGATGATCTAGAGAAGAGGGTGATCAGATAGGTGGCAAAATTTGCAGAGGATACAAAAATTTTTTAGATTATTTAGTTTCTTTGCACTAGAGAAGACTCGTCACTGGGCTGTGACTACTTTAGAGGGACTTAAATAGGCAGGTGTGCAGTCTGATGGCAGGTGAAATGCTATAGACAAAGGCAATGCAATGCACATTGATGGGTCTTAAATTAACTGAAACAATTCAAGAAAAATACAAGGATATTATTGTGGAAAGCTTAATTAAAACTTCTACTCAATGATCAGCAGTGGTCCAAAGAGCAAACTTAATAATATGATATAAAATGAGAGATAACATTAAAATATTATGCCCTTATATTCATTTATGTTTAAAAGTATTATTATGCTTAATTCTGTTCACTCCATCTCAAATATGACATCATATCAACAGAGAGGGTCGAGAAACAGGCGGCAGAAGACATATAAATGAAGTGTGATAGAGGCATTTAAATTAATCAATGGAATATAGAAAGTCTTTTCTCTTACTACACTACAAAAGGAAATAGATATTTAGTGAAACTGAAAGGCAACAAGTTTGAAACTCTTAAAAGGAAATATTTTTTTATATGATGCTTAATCAACCTCTAGAAATTGCAGCTAGTGCTAACATGTATCAATGAGACCAAGATTTTAGTAGGATTTAAAAGGGAATTAGACAGTTACATGGATAACAAGGACATCAGCAGAAACATAAGACAGCACAAAAGTATCCCAGGGATATTAATTATCATGATTAACCCCGCTGACTACCTTAGATTTGACAGAAACTTTCTCCAAGGATAGGTTACCCCATAATTTTCCATTACAGAATTTTTTGCATCTTCCTGTGAAGCAGCATGTACTGACCACCGTCAGGGATGGGATACCAGACTAGATAGACCATTGGTCTGGATCTAGTGTGGTAAATACTATGGAGAAAAAAAACAAAAGGGAAACATGCTGTTACTTCCTCTGAGATCACATTAAAGAGTCATCTGTGTTTGGTTTGTCAATTTTTTTACCTTCAAAGCTGGGCAAACTTTTACCATCCTGGGCAAACTTTTGCAATAACATATTAGTCAAATTTATTAAGGCTCCATTGTCTAGTCATCTGCTCATCTTCACTTTTGGGCACCATTTCCTCTGAAATATCCTGCTGACTTCCAATTTTAGAAAGCTAAGGATATTACTAAAATAGCACTAAAGAGCCTACTGTCTTCCTTCTCCAATGAACACTTTGTTAAATGACAGATTTGTTTCATAAATAACAGAAAACATCCTCTGCAGCTGCCTATGCAGGACACTAAGAGCAGATGTCAGGCCAGATTTCAACAATTTGTATGTGACACTAAAAATCTGGGGGAGGAGATACTGGAAGAGACATATACTGCTGGGCATTCCATGTAGAAGGAAAAAAGCTTTGAAAACCATCTTTTTATAACAATGGGGAGAAGGGAGAAGAAGTTTGCACTTGATCTGACAGATCACTTGCAGCTGGTGGCAAAAGCACCAGGATGTTACTGACTAATCTGATAGTTTAACTTGCTACACCTTCATACAGTGGATATGTTTGAAGATATTTCCTGCATTTGCATTAAGAGAGTAAGTTATGGCAAGCTTCCAGCCTACCTTGGCATGTTTAAAGTTATGCTATGCAAAATGCTACTGGTGACTAGCTGAAGAATGACAGGGCCATGTTTTTCTACTCTTCTGCACAATAGGTAGTACCTTATTCTATAAGTTATTGGAGATCAGTGAGTCTACTGGAGGAGTAAGGTATTCTCACTGTGGGGAAGGTGACAGAATCTAGCCCCTAGTGATTGCTTTGTTCAACACCAGGAATGCTTTTTCATCCTGCCTTCTCCTCATCAACTTAACCAGTTGTTTCAAATCCAAGATTTTGATCTATGAATGACAATCATTAGGTATTTTAGAGCAGAATTCTGTGTGACAAGTTTAATGTGTGTGTTAGCAGTGGTCACCACTAAATTCTTTACAATTTCCAAGCTAGGTTCATCCTCCAGAACTCACGCTGACTGGGACCATACTCCAGGAGTGATCCCATTGGAATAAATGGGACTACTAATGGAGAAGGGCATGATTCAGCACAAGAGTGACAGAATGTGGCCCTCTGTTTGACAGTCATATTATGGTGGTATTCAGAGACCACATGATCCTTAAGCATAGGGAACATCACAAACACTACATTGCATTTAATTAGGAGAAGGGCAACATTATACCCATTTTAGTGGTACACACTGTATTAAGTCTCAGTCACAAAAGTAACTTGGAGAAGAATAAATAACTTGACTGGAACATCAGTGCTGTCTCAGTTGTAAAGGAAGTTAATTAGTTCCACTAGGCTCCTTTCTGAATGCAGAAACCTATAAGTCATCTGAACAATATCTGTGGCTACTCCTGTAGCTAGTGAGCATAAGAACACCACTTACAACTGCTAGGTATGCCCCTGCTGCCCTATCTGCACTATGCAACACATCAATCAATGGCTTTATGAGCAGTTTAGAAAGCAGGATTTTTTAGGTAAGAAATTCACACGCAGTAAGAAACAAGAAACATTTTTCATTTTTGTCTCTGTTTTTAAAAACAGGGAAAAGGGGCTTCTCTTTCTTGTGTACTAATACTGCTGAATATTGCTAATATAATATTTGGTCCAAATCCAGTCAGTCATTTTCAAGTAATTACTTGGCATCATGGAGGATATTAAGAGCTCTGCATTCAGTGCTGGTAAATAGCTAAAAAACAAAATGAACAAACATGGACTTTAATGTATTATTCCATAGTAAGTAAAACAACAGACTTAAGTTGTTTTATTAAGGGAAATCGTTTAAATGACAGTATAACTAGATTGGGGATAAACAGGAAAACAATCAAACACCATAATGCTCAGTGCAGAGGACACAGCAGAAGGTCATGCAATGAAGAGGGAGAGATAAGAGCTAATGATAATTACTTCTGAACTTCAACCACTTGTGCCAAAGAGCAATGAACAATTTGAGGGAAAACAGATGATGGGAGATACCACATACTGCAAAGATTTGATGCTATGGGAACCCTTGTTGTATCCAGTGGGTAGCCCACTCTTTTGACATCAGTGGTAGCTGGCAAAAATTATTTTTCTCAGGTTGGAAAATGTTTTCCTCCTTTATAATTCTCCATTTATGTTTATTAAATTTATTTAAGCTGCTGAAATTGCCACAATTAAAGACAGAACACTGTTTCAGAATCAAATCCCTGGGTACAAGACCCCACTTTCCACTCCACACTCCTCAAAAACCCAAACAACCAACCCATCTAAGAATAAAACCAACCAAACAAAAAACATCTTTTGCGGAAGGTTAACGTCATAATCCACTATCACAACAAGCCCCAGTAGGTCAACCCCCCCAAAGCTGATACTTGTGAATTTTGGAGGATATTGGATCAGAGCCTAGTTCTTAAGCCTGTTCCTCTTCTACATAAAATATGAAAATCTGACTTCCTTTATACCCAGTAATTTCTTCCAGGATGGGTATAGGTTTCACAGGAGTGTCAGCATTGAAGCTTTCACAATCACAGACATGACAGCAGCATTTGAAATTGAAGGTTTCAGAAGCTAATGTGGATAAAATTCAGAAGCAGAGAGTTCTAGGGGTCAGGAAGAGGTTCTGGGATGGAAAATACTGGGAGCTACAGAACTGAGATAAAGAAAAGGAATGTGTCAATCACTGTAAGAACATGGTTTTCAGTAAAGAGAGGTACTGCGTTTCCTAGTCCTCTCTGGGATCCCAGCTAACAAGTTATCCACCAGGGTTACTCCAGCCAGTTTCTCTAAATCACAGATTTAGAAGGGGGTCTTCACTGATATTTGAAACAGTTTTGTCAGCCACTTTGTTTCAAAAGAGAGGCAGAAAGCTAGATAATATGACAGAAAGGAACTTACAAGTATGTGGTATTAAAAAAAAAAAGTATCAACTGAATTTCCAGAAATCTAGTGATTATAGTTAACACAAATGCAATGCCACTGGAATTACCCAGATAATTATCTTCCTACCACAGCTATATATTTTTTCTAAAAAATAAATAAAAATAAAAAACAAATATCTTGTTTGGCAAAATAATCTTATCTTTATCTGAGCTGGGAGAACTTCAAAAGGTTCTGATAAAAGTTCCCTCTAAAACTAGCTGCTGTTCATCTGCTACATTTTCCCAATTGCTTGATACTGCATGGCATTTGGTTTTGGGGCCCTGCTGAGTGCAAACATCCTATCAATTATACTTTGCTACACATGGTTTATGTTTCTGTTTCAGGAAGAACGAAGTGGTATTTTTCAACCTGAGTCTATGTATTCCAGTCTATGTTGGTTCATATACTGTGCTCATCACTAGTATCTGAGAATCTTTCAGTAATACATTAGGCAACACGAGCACACCTCTGTCCATAACCAGAATATATTGTTCCATCTTGTACAAAAAAGGATAGTATAGTTCCTTGAAATTTCTGGAAATCCTGTCCTCAGCAACCCTCTCTATCTAAATCTCTTCTTTTCCCTTTCCCTCAATTCACTCTTCCTGGGGGGGGGGAAGCCCCAGTGATATGTTCAGGCATTTCTCTTATCAGTATAGTTTGGGTTATGCAATCAGGGAGCACAAACAGTACCACGTGACTTAGCTAGCAAACCGCATGTAGTGAATTATAATGGGTAACATAGCATAACATCCACTGGAGGAGGCCACATGGCTGTCCTGTTGCTGGTGCTGAAGCAAATTCTTCATCTGCTGTTTCCCAGGGTAATATAATGGGATGAGACTCCTCTGGATTAATTCATCAATTCAGAGTCTTAGCTCATAGAATACAGAGGGGACATGAGATGCACCACAGCCAACATGCAGGAGAACACCATAGCCCAGGCAGAAAGAAAGGAAAAGCTCATTGCGAATTTATTGAACTGACTTGTGCAGTGCTGGTGAGGCCCATAAGGGTAATATGCACATTCTAGCAATACCCTGAGAGCTTTCTTCAATGCCAGCATCCATAAAGGGTGGTATGAAATTAACCAGTATCTTTATAATTGTATACAGCATATATGTAACAGACTAACGTGCTGGCCCATACAAAGTGATTTTTCCATTGCTATGCTGTGGTCATAGACATAGATATGGAACTGGGAAAGGCCTAAACCTTGAAAAGTCCTGGTTGCTATGTATCACTTTATCCAGGATATCCCTAAGCTAATCACCCAAATCTATGATGGCTTGTGGGGTGAATTTATATTGTCAGATAACCCATGTCTGTGAGCTAAAGGAAGGTCTGCTTTGGCTCATAGACAGTGTGAGCAGGGTTTGAAGGTCTCCTCTTTTTCTGAGCAATGGGCAAACATTGCCCTTCTCCTTTCCCTCACTAGCCTCAGGGGATACAAATGTAGCACGATCAGGTGCCAGGAGTTGCTGCAGTACCCAAAGAGTCACAACTGACTGATTAGAGAGAAAAATAATTGTTTCAGATAGACTGAAACCATCTCAGGCAACTTAAAAAAAAAAAAAGGTTCACTTTAGTTTCATGTTTTAAGAAGTGTGGTTTTTTTCTTTTTTGTTTTTAAATATAAATAAGTTAAGGAAAATTTCAAAACAAATGTCATTTCAAAAAGTAAAAACAAACCCAAACATTTGAATTCAAAAAAAGTCAAAATGTCAAAACTTTTTTCAAAATTTCTTTTTTCAGGCTGAAACAATTTGCAAAATTCAGCATGAATTCACAAATAGTTTCAGTTGATGTGAAACCTGCATTTTGGGTGAATATAATATTTGTCTGAAATTTCATTGAGCTTTAGTTGTAAAAAGACTGGCTAGAAGGCTTAACTTGAAACTCTGATTTAATTATGCCATGGTACCACTAGACTAGCTACATCGGTCTGCAGGTGAAGAATCTGACACTTGAAAATCCCAGCCAAATAGACAGCACTTCATTATGTGTACCATAGCACTTAGGACCCCCATTAATGAAACAGGAGCCTATTTTGCTAGTCCACAGTCACCCTTCTTCCAGATAGTGTCACATCCAAGTTTCCTGAGCTCAATCTCTGTATTGAAAACCCATGAGTGGGCACAGATATCTTTAGCCACATTTGGGTCATAGAGGAGGCCAATTGCACCCACTCACATTTCTGACTATTTCCAGAATTTTAAAGCCTGTCAAAGAATCATTGAACATAGGTAACAGCTGAATGTATAATTGGTAACAGCTCTAAGGAAAACAACAGCGATGAGCAAGACAATAAATCTATTAAAATTTTAATCAGGAAGGGGAAATCAGAGGGAAACTGTAAGGAAACTGTCAGAACAGATCATGCATAAATGAATGGCTCCTCAGTACTAACTGATCCTTTAAAATATATAAAGTTGCATCAAAGGATAAATGAAATAGCCCCCTCCTGCCCTTCCCCCTCTTCCAAAAAAGTGAGTCTCTGTGCATGAAGTCTCTGTCCTGCTATGAGAGTGTGTAGTTGAGTACAAGTTTGAAAATCAGGTTTGAAGATTGAGAAAGAGAACCCTTTCTGGATCTACTTCTGCAGTTTCCAGTGTATAGTTCTGCAGTCTCTCTTATATAATCACTTCTGAAATTCTGATTCTGCAATGCATGATATATACATTAGTAATAATAATGAACAATCTCAAAACTTTTGTGAGGCAAATTCATCAATAGTTGTATCTTAATCAACACCAGTTTCAGAGCACTCCTAAAAGGAACCCAGGTAAGTTAAGAAATAGTGTGATCAAGTGAAGACTGTTCTTTTTATCTTCAAAACATTTGTTCTCAGTACTCAAATTTGTATTCTTGTATAGATTATACTATTTTAAAAAATCTATTGAAAATAATTGGGGAAGAAAACTTTTTTTGGAAAAATTATTGCATCAAACAGAGCAAATGTGTGATTTAATAATAGTGAAGGATGCAACTGACTGCAAGTCTACTACCTTTATCTGAAGTACTACACTCAAATGTCTAATCCACTGCTCAAACTGATCAGAGGGCAGGCCAGACCAAAATGATGCAATCAGAAAGTCTAAGGCACAAAATGAATTACACCTAGCAATGGACATAAAATACAAAAAGAGGAGGTTCTTTAAATACATTAAAGGAAAAGAAAGCGGATGGAAAAATATAGGTCCTCTACTAAGTGGGAAAGGAGTGCTAATGACATCCAGAAAGCAGGGGTGTTTAATGCCTATTTTGCTTCAGTCATCACTAAAAAGGTTAATGACAACTACATGCTCAACACAATTAATACTAAAAGCAAGGAGGAAGAAATGCAAGCCAAATGGAAGAGAAAAAACAAGTTAAAGAATATTTAAGAAAGTAAGTTAGCAGGGCCTGAGAAAATTCATCCTAAGGTACTTAAGGAACTGACTGAAGCAATCTTGGAACCATTACCAATTATCTTTGCGAATTGCTGAAGGATGAGTGAAGTTCCAGAAAACCAGAAAAAGGGCAAATGTAGTACTTTTCCTTAAAGCTGGGTTGGTGGCGGGGCGGTGAGGAGAAGAAGACCTGGAGAAGTACAGACCAGTCAACCTAACTTAGAGACCTGGAAAGATACTGTCACAAGTTATTAAACAAACCATTTGTAAGCATCTAGAGGGTAATAGAGCTATAAGGAATATCCATCATGGATGTCAAGAACAAATCATGACAAACCATGCTAATTTGCTTCTATGACAGGGTTACTGGCCTAGTGGATTGGGGGTGGGGAACCAGTAGACATGTTATATCTTGATTTTAGTGAGGCCTTTGACATGGTCCCACATGGCATTCTCATAAGCAAGCTAGAGGAATGTGGTTTGGCTGGAATTACTATAAGATGGATGCACAATTACTATAAGATGGGTGCACCATACTCAAAGAATATTTTTCAATAGTTAGCTGTCAGACTCGGAGGGTATATCTAGCAGAGTCCTGCAGGGTCAGTCTTGACTCCCCTCACTATTCAATATTTTTATTAATTTCTTGGATAATGGTTTGGAGAGTATACTTATAAAATGTGCAGATGACACCAAGCTAGGAGGGGTTGCAAGGACTTTGGAGGATTCAAAAGGATCTTGACAAATTAGACAACTAGTCTGTATTCAACAAAATGAAATTCAGTAAAGACAAGTGTAAAGTACTTCACTTAGGAATGAAAAATCAAACGCATAGTCACAAAATGGAGAATAATTGGATAAGTGGTCATACTGCTGAAAAGGATCTGGGAATTATAGGGGATCACAAATTGAATATTAGTCAACAATGTGATACAGTTGCAAAAAAGACTAATATTCTAATGTGTGTTAACAGAAGTGTCATATGTAAGACATGGGAAGTAACTGTCCTGCTCTACTTGGCACTGGTGAGGCCTCAGCTGGTACGACACTTGAGGAACAACGTGGACAAATTGGAGAGAGTGCAGAGGAGAGCAACAAAAGTGAAAAAGGGTTTAGAAAATATGACCTCTGAGGAAAGATTTTTAAAAAAACAACAAAAAACTAGTCAGGTTTAGTCTTGAGGGGAAAAAAGTGGCTGAGGGGGGACCTAAGAATAGTATTAAAATATACTAAGGACTGTTATAAAGAAGACACTGGTCAATTGTTCTCCATATCCACCAAAGAAGTAATGGTCTTAATCTTCAGCAAGGGAGATTTAGGTTTAACATAAGGAAAAACGTTCTAACTACAAGGGAAGTTAGGCTCTGGAATATGCTTCCAAGGGAGGTGGTGGAATACCCATCATTAGAGATTTTTAAGAACAGGTTGGACAACCACTTGTCAAGGATGGTCTAGGTTTACTTGATCCTGCCTCTGCACAAGGGGTTGGACATAATGAATTTGAGGTCCCTTCCATTTCTATGTCTCTATGCCTTTCAGTAGATAGTGATAAATCTTATCTAGAGTGTATAAAAAGGCTGGACCTATGGCTTATTCTTATCCAGTTGTGAAATGGAAATTTACTTATGTACCCAATGAAAACTACTCAGATTTTCAATTAAAAATGTCAAATTTGGAACAAACTGCTTGTCAGAAACCACTAGTTATTCCCAGAAATTATAAGGCAAATAATAGTGTAAAAATGAACACTTAAGAAAATTATGTTTTACTCATGAATAGTTTGTGAACAGAAAAAGAAACATTTGTTGAATAACGTGTTGAAACTAAGTTTGTTCTTTTTACAAAAATAAAAATAATTTTGCTTGATAGTCTTTTAACCTTACTGAACTAAAGTCTTGTCCATATTCTTTATCTACTTTTACAATGTGAAGTTTATCTATATCTACACCTCAGTCTGAAAACAAAACAACATTATGTAAAGAGACAGTTACTACAACTATGATTACGTCAAAAGATAACAAAACAGTCTGGCTTTATTTTTCCATGAATGCATCATCAACAGACAGTAGAAAAGTACATGCAGCTCTAAAGGGATTTAGTCCTCCTGTCTTTTGTTCAAGCTCATTTTTCCATCTGGCCATCTTAGCTTTTTCAATATTTTTCTGCACAGTATCATTCCATTTATAAATTTAATTTCCAATCTGCCACAGAAATGTCAATTGTTGTCCTGCCTCAAGGGTGTAGGAATGGCTTCAAAGTTGGAGATAGAGGCATCTGAAGGGAGAGTAAACAGCAACTTGGTAATCATTATACTATTTGTTTTTCTTCAATTTATTCTAAAAAAAATCAACAACCCAGGATCTTATTTCTTTAGAGTAAGTAGATAACACCTGTCTAGAAAACAGAATGCAAAAAAAGTCCATTTAATACCTACTCCCAGAAGAAGTGATCTTATTTTGTTCTGAAAGTGTGAAGACACTTCCATGCTATGTGGTGGGATGAGCTTCACACCTCAGACCTCTCAGTGAGATGAATAGGATCCAACCATTCACTTGGAATGGTAAGAAGTTCTTTCAAGTTCTCATTTTAATTTGTATTCCCTACATAACAAATCTTTGCTATTTTTCTCTATTATAATTATTGAAATAAAGATGGAAAAATATCAAACTATTGTCTTTTCTTGTAGTTACCTTGCGACAAATCTCTTATTTCTCATTGCAAGTGTGCCGCTATCCCAGAGTGATCATACTTTTATTATTGAAAATAAATTGAGTTTCATATTGCATAATTGTGACACCGTTCAGGTTAAAAAATAATTCTCCATCAATGTAAGCCTCCTGCGATACTATTTATTTTTCTATCTCATTTTGACCCTCTTTCCCATATTACAGTATATCAAACATTTGTGTGTTTGGTTAACCAATTTGGTCAAAATAAGTCAGATTTGTCCCAAACTTTCATCCACCTATCAAACCATTTCTGATCTTCAGGAATGAGCTATTCATAAACAAACTGTATGCACTTACAAAAGACATTAGAATGACCAAAATGTGTCCAAGTCTAATATTAGCATACACAAACAAGATCTCCCCTGCCTAATTCAAGAATTTTCTGAGCACCCTCAATGAACCTCCAGAAAATGTCTAGCTAAGCAGGTAGGTCATACAGTATACTGTGAAGATGAAGAAATTCAAGCTCTGTGAGGCCAGTGGAGAAGAAAGCTACAGAGATGATGGTCCTAAACTGAGAATTTGGGGCCCCCCAGCACTGAAGTCTAAAGTTTCTCAGAATGAGGTTACAACTGATCTTAATTTATACCTACTATAAAGCACTATTACACTGCCAGAGTCCTGTAAAATTGTCTTAATATAAATCAAGAGAATCAGACCCAATGAGTGGATCAGAAGAAAAAGTAGGTTACACCAAACTTGATTCAATAGTGTTTTTGTTTGTTTGTTTGTTTGTTTGCTTCACTTGCTCAAACTTACTTCCAAAGTTGGGCTAGGGATATAAGATATACTAACCATTAAAGCTTTTATTGGTCAAAAACAATATTCTGAATTGCATCCAGAAATGAAGCATAAGTCTACACAGTCCGTAGTGCAATGATGTAAGAGATCAGCTCTGCAAACACATGGGCCAGGTTATCCCTTCTCCCACCCCTTCCTCCCCTGAGGCTGGAAGCAGCTCCCTTCCCTCCCTCACAGTCCTGAAAGGCTGCTGCTGGGTATATTCTGGTGAGAACCCTGGCAGAATGTGACACTGCATCCTTCTTCCTGCACCCCCACCTCCCCCGTTGACTCGGGATGACATGCTGGAGAGGCAGGTACATCCCAGGGACCCCACCAGGCATGGAGTATGGAGTATGGACAGGGAGGGAGGTATATGGGAGTGTGTGTGTGTGTGTGTGTGTGTCACCTCTCCCTGTGTGTATGTGGGGGTAAGGGTGTATGTGTGTCACCCCCTCCCCATGTGAACCTTAAAGAGAAGAAGGTAATTTAAAAAAAAATCCAACCACATAGTATTTCTTTTTAATAGTGGCTTAGTCAATTTGATGTTAGCTTGAATGTTTGTACTGCATAGTTCTGATTGACTGCTGTTGTACTTGCTTGAATACAAGTAATTTTACCAGGTGTCCCATATTCAGCACAGGGAAATGTGGTCACCCTATGAAGGAGTAATGAGAAGACACTTTATGATTTCCCATAGTCTATTTTAACCATGCTTCCATTACACTGGTTCATTCCTCAGTCATCTGAAACTTATTTGGTGCCATTTACCTCTGAAGGTAAACCAACAAAATAGGACCCATTGAGGCTTCTCTCGATATTAAAAAAAGGAAACATTCCTTGCTATTCCATATCACAATCTATGGCAGTCACACTCTTGGAAGTTAGGTTGGGGGCTATAACTGCTTCTATGGGTTGCATAATGCCAGGCTGACATTGAGTGTGGATGTGGTACTGGAGAGGGTGGGAAAACCTGGTGAGGACTACCCAGAGAGGGTATCATTTCCCATGAGTTTTCTATATCTCATGTGACTGAGATTTGTGAAAGCAGGCTTTTTTCTTTTTGATATCTGTGGCAGATTATAGGGCTGTTGGTTTGTCCCCAGAGCCCAGGAAAGACTAATCATGCCTAGAGTCTCTTCAGGTCTTCTTCAAACACAATAATAGGGCAGCATAAGTTCCACATATAAACCTGATCTTCCCCATATCTGGGGTCTTTCTTGGGGTCTCAGAGGTCTTTCCTTCTGTATCCATGTCCACTCATGCCCACCACCCACAACAGAGCCTGCTACAGAAACTACCCTATTTCCTACAGTTCCTCCCTTCAGCTGATCTTTTGTCAATTTATAGGAATCACTTGACCCCTTCCCAGCTGAGTTTGATAATCCCTTCTATAAGGCCAAAACATCTGTTTTGTTTTTTAATATATATAAAAACCCCTCTCTTAGAACATGGAGCTGTTCCACACTGGCTAGCTCCACACCTTTCCCCCCTTAAAGGGGAAGACCTCAGAGCAAGCCCCATGGGCACAAATGACTCATCAGCCAGTGCCCCCTTGTGGCTGGGCAGAAATTTATTGGTCCGTCCCATTGAACAACTCTTCCTATTGATCATCAATATCTGCACCTTCTGTGGCCTTCCTCTCTGGCCAGGTCACTTACTCAATCCCCATTCAGACTATTCAAATCTAGCTGTAACTATTCATGCCTCCAGCTGGCTTCTCCCAACTGATCGGTTCAAATTCCCTTTGCACAGCTCTCTGCTGGACCAGCAACAAAGTTTGTGCAAACAAAACTATATTTAATTCTTCTCTCACAGAGCAGCAGGTTCCAGGGCTGTTCCCTGGACCCCTCAGAAGAACTCGAACTTTAATTTTGATTGTAGTTTTGAAGCATTAAAATATTTTTTCAGCCCTCATCACTTGTGAACTCCTCTTGAGCTCCCTTTTTCTGTTGTGGAACACTGATCCCATGCCTGGAACCTTGCTCAGGAACATGGCCGCTTACTCTGTGGGTGCTCCATGGCTGGAACACCCACAGAAAAAAAATAGTGGGTGCTTAGCACCCACCAGCCACAGCTCTTCAGTGGGGCCCTGCTGATCAGCTGTTTTGTGGCTGGGGGAGGGTGGAGAGCAGCAGGTGGGTGGTGGCCTTGGGGAGTGAGTGGGAAGAGGTGAGCAAGGGCAAGGCCTCGAAAGAGGGCAGAGCAGGGTTGGAAGAGGTGGATTGTGGGTGGGGCCTTGGGGGAAGGGCAGGAATGGAGACGGGGCCTCAGGGAAGAGCCGGGGTGGAGCATCCTGGGGAAAAAATATCAGTGCCAATGCTCAGGGCCCACCACAGGCATTAGCTCATCTGCTTTTCTCCACAGCTACCTGCAAACGGTTAGGCATCATCCATTTTCAAGTGCAATACCCAGCACAGGTATGGCAGAGAAGGGCTAATGAAATAGGGCTGGCCAGTTCCAGGCCTTCTGGCCTTTAAATGGGCAGGCCACCTGTTCCATGGGGGTAAACTTATTTATGAATCAAAATGATAGCTGATGAATTTGTATCTGCAGCCTTCCTGAGATTGTTTGTTCCTGAAGTTTGAGTAATGCTGTTCTGGATTGAACTCTGAACATATAGCCACTACAAGTAAAAGTGACGTTTACAGTATAGTGTTAACAGTTGCCAGGTGCACTGCTTAATTAGTAATGAAAGATATGCTGGGGTTCAAGCAATTTTTTTTACATTCAGAACTCATACAGCAAGCCCAGAGGTGCCAGGGCTATGAACTGCCAAGCCTAGAGATGCCACTGCTCAGCACTGGCACAGATTAAGGACTGGTCAGGTGCACATTTTGGGTTTGATCCTGCTCTTACTGAAGTTTGTCATTCCTTGACCTCAACGAGGGCAAGATCTGGCCTAGTATTAAAAGCTGGTCTCCACAGATTTATACTATCCATTAGTAGTTATCATAGGAGGATAGGTGGCCTAAGTATGTTATCATTCCACTGGTATCTCACAGAATGATGCTTTGCAGGGTAAAACACTTTAGGCATTCCAAAGATAATAAATAAGAGTTGCTTTTATCGGGCCAATCATACTGCAAGCTGACATTGCCTTTATGGTTACAAAGCAAAAGAAAGCATGCCAACTCTGCTGAAACTGCAGAGAAAGCAAAACATTTTCCTGAGAATGGAATGTGGTTATTAAAGTGGTAATAGTCTTAAGCTTACTGAATCACTTTCCCCCAAAAAGTCTGTTTCAATATCAACCAAAGAGCTTGCCTCATCATACAGTAAAGACTACATTAAAGAAAATATGAAATATAATGTTACTAAAGTATGGTTTAGAATCATTCAGCATCTTTTATGCAGTATTTATACAATATGCTGTAATCTACTCATGATAGGATATCCAGGGTTTGATTCTTCATCACTTTCTCCTTTGTTTCGAGGCTTACATTTGTTCTGAGTGAGTGCCAAGTAGCTGTAGATAGCTCTTAATTCAAAATCATATTTATATACTGCTCATTTTGCACAGGTGCAAATCACTAGTCTATTCCATGTAGGCTCTTACAGCATACTCACCATAGGGTTTGAGCACCTTCCAGGAGTGCATTGAGCAAAGTGGTTATGTCACAAACAAGGTACAAGGCCGTGAGGAAAAAGGTCTGTGATGCAGCAGGAGAGGTCTAGAAGGGAGCCTTATTCCCTGTAGAGGGAATAATGCTTGCTATGGATTAATTAGAGCACCTGCATTCAGTCACCTGATAAAACCCCCTGCTTCAATCAGACAGGGGAGGAGCTGGAGCAGAAAGGATTGGTGTTGGAGCAGAGAACAGTTTGAAGGAAAGGTCCCTCCCTCTCCATTCCCCTCCTCTAGGACACTAGTGGGGCAGTTAATATTCCAATTCAGGGGCAAGAAATGGCACCCTGAACCCCCCACAAAGAAGAGAAAGTCTGAAACCCATCATAATAGTGCCGGCAATTTGCTACAGGTCCCACAGGTTTTCTTTGAGTGTCATTCCCCAAACGATGATTTTAATATAAAATCAACTGAAATTGGGGGGGAAAGTAAACATGTAAAATTAGGAACAATTCTAATCTCACTTAGACAGGTATAATTCCAGAGTAACAGTGGAGTTACTCCACTTTTTACACTAATTTGATTGAGATCAAAATCTGGCCCAGAGTCTTTTGAATTTAGTCTTTTTTTTAATTGCAAAGATAAACAGTGGTACATTAAGAAATTCAGGGCCTGATTCTGAAAGCTCTGCATGCATAACACCGAGGACCTATCTAAACAAACAGCTAGTACACAATAAGATAGGGTGTAAATCCATAGTGCACTAGACTACGGTGCAATAACTGTCCCTGTGTACCTTGCCACTAGTCACTAAAATTTCCCAAACAGGAATACATCAATGCCTCGATCTTTAATAAAAGTAATGAGCAGCTTTGGGGAAGTGGATGGGTGGATAATGGGAACAAGGATATAGAAGTAGAAAATACCACATCAGAGGTGGAAGCCAAACCCAAACATCTTAATAGGACCTAATTGGAGAGTCTGGATAATCTCCATCCAAAAATATTGCCACATGAAATTGCAAGCCCTATAGTAAGGATATTTAATGAATGTGTAAACTCAAGAGTTGAACCCTATGACTGGAGAATTGCAAATTAGTACCTATATTTCAAAAAAGAAAAGAGATACGAGAAACTACAGAACCATTAGTCTGACCTCAATTATATGCAAGGTCTTAGAGCAAATTTTGAAAGAGAAAGTTGTTCAGGATATAGAGGTAAATGGTAATTGGAATAAAATGCAACATTGTTTTACAAAAGGTAGATCATGCCAAACCAATGTGATCTTTCTTAGAAAAGATAATCCATTTTCTAGACAAAAGAAATACAGTAGATCTTCTGTACCTGGTTTTCAGTAAAGCATTTGATACAGATCCACATGGAAAATTATTAATTACATTGGAGATGGGGATTAATACAAGAATTAAAAAGTGGGTGAGGAACCGGTTAAATGGGAGATGACAATGAGTTATATTGAAAGGAGAATTGTTAGGCAGGAAGGAGGTTTGTAGTGGAATTCCTCAAGGATTAATCTTAGGACCACTCTTATTTAACATTTTCATTAATGAATTTAGCACAAAAAGTGGGAGTGTGCTAATAAAATTTCATGATGACACCACTTGGGAGGTTTTGCCAATATGGAAGAGGAATGGAATATAATATAAGACAATTGGGACAACCTTGAAAACTGGAGTAATAGAAATGTAACAACACAGAGTGCAAGATCATACACTCAGGGACTAACAATTACAGTTTTTGCTTAAGCTGGGCACTTTCAGTTGGAAGTGATAGAGGAGAATGACCTGGGTGTATTGATCAATCACAGGAGGACTATGAGCTGCCAGTGTGATGCAGCCATGAGAAAGGCTAATGAAATGCTAGGATGCATTAGAGGAGGTATTTCCAATAGAGATACGGAAGTGTTATTAACATTGTGCAAGGCACTGGTGAAACCTCATCTTGAACACACAGTTCATGGAGTCCCATGTTCAAGAAAGATAAATTCATACTGGAACAGGTGTAGGAAAAGCTATTGGGATGATCAGAGGAATAGAGAACCTGCCTTAAGGAAAGAGATGTTAGGAGGTTGGCTTGTTTAGCCTAACAAAATCAAGACTGCAGGGAGACATGGTTGCTCTCTATAAATATATCAGAATGATAAACACTAGGGAAGTAGAGGAGATATTTAAGTTAAGGGCCAAGGATGGAACAAGAACAAATGGTGTCATAAACAGATACCTAAGGGTTAATGTCTCTTTCACCTGGAAAGGAGTAACCTGAAACACTTGACCAGAGGACCAATCAGGAAACAAGACTTTTTCAAATCTGGGTGGAGGGAAGTTTTGGGTGTGAGTTCTTTGTTCTTTGTCTTGGGTCTGACTCTCTCGGCTATGAGAGTGATTTTTCTATCTCCAGCTTTCTAATCTTCTGTTTCCAAGTTGTAAGTACAAAGATAGTAAGACAATAAGGTTTATTTTGTTTTCTTTTGTATTTACATGTGTATAGTTGCTGGAATGTGTTAAATTGTATTCATTTTGGATACAAGGCTGTTTATTCATTTTTTTTCTTTTAAGCAAATGACCCTGTATTTGTCACCTTAATACAGAGAGACCATTTTTATGTCCTTTTCTTTCTTTTTATATAAAGCTTTCTTTTTAAGACCTGTTGGAGTTTTTCTTTAGTGGGGACTCCAGGGAATTGAGTCTGCAGCTCACCAGGGAATTGGTGGGAGGAAGAAGTCAGGGGGAAAATCTCTTTGTGTTAGATTTACTAGCCTGACTTTGCATACCCTCTGGGTGAGGGGGGAAGAGAGATTAGCTCTCGGTACTTCTGTTTTCCAGGACTGGAAACAGGGAGGGTGGAGTCCCTCTGTTTAGATTCATGGAGCTTGCTTCTGTATATCTCTCCAGGAACCCAGGGAAGGAACACCTGGAGGGGAGGACGGGGAAGGGAAATGGTTTATTCCCCTTTGTTGTGAGACTCAAGGAATCTGAGTCTGGGGGTCCCCCAGGGAAGGTTTTGGGGAGACCACAGTGCACCAGGCACTATATAGATTCCTGGCTGGTGGCAGCTTTACCAGGTCCAAGCTGGTAACTAAGCTTGGAGGTTTTCATGCTAACACCCATATTTTGGACGCTAAGGTCCAGATCTGGGAAAAATGTTATGACATAATGGCATAGCGGTGTGGATAGTTAGATAGAATCCAGAAGCCAGTAGGAATATATATATATATTTTCTCTGCTAGGGCTTTTAAGCAGAGAGAAACAGTTTGGTTTTAAAAGGAACCAGAGAGAATTTTTTTTTCTGCTCTGTCTTGCAGTTTTGGCTTGCATATTAAGCAAGGAACCATTAAGGTCTTTTGTTAAACATAGCACTCCCATTAGGAGTGAAGTACCAGCACAATACACATGCAAATAAAGTTTTTTTTCTGGTTTACTTTACATTTAAAAGATTAGCTAGAGGTAGAAAGGGAAAAAGGCACTGTTGCTAGGCAGACCCCAGGAGGCAACAGAGCCAGCAGTTCAGACAATAAACACCAGAGGGCACCCCAACACAAGAAAACAGGAACCATGCCTTCTAAGGCAAAAATGGAGCCCGAGGAACAAATCAAAGACGCCGAGCACAGGCGAGATATGGAAAAAAAACTACAAGAGATGGACCTAAGGGAAAGAGAAAAAGAGGCTACCCACAGGAGAGAGCTGGAACTCCTGAGGGAAACCCACCGACAGGCCATGGAATTAGAAAAGGCTAAGCAACATGCTCCAGCCAATCCTAACAACCCTTCACCAATTATGGTTCCACATCCCAGGAAATTTCCTACCTACAAGGCAGGTGATGACACTGAGGCCTTCTTGGAAAATTTTGAAAGAGCCTGTCTTGGGTACAGCATCCCTGAAGACCAGTACATGGTAGAATTGAGGCCACAGCTCATTGGACCTTTAGCAGAGGTGGCGGCTGAAATGCCTAAGGAGAAAATGAACGACTATAAACTTTTTCAAACCAAGGCCAGATACAGAATGGGGATAACCCCGGATCATGCCCGTCGGTGTTTCAGAACCCAAAAGTGGAAACCAGATGTGTCATTTCCCAAACACGCCTACTACGTTGGGAAAAATTATGAGGCCTGGATATCAGGAAACAATGTTAAATCCATAGACGAACTGCACCTCCTCATACAAATGGAGCAGTTCTTGGATGGTGTTCCTGAGGACATAACACGGTACATACAAGATGGAAAACCCAAAAATCTCACTGAGGCGGGGGAGATTGGAGCCAGATGGATGGAAGTGGCAGAAAGCAAGAAAGCTACTGTCAAGGGGAGTGAATACCCCAGAGGGCACACCAACAATAAACCCTATAACCGAGGGCAACCAAATACCCCACCTACAACCCAAGGAAAGTCACAGACACCCTATTCTTCCACCTCACCAGTCTCCAGTAACCCACCTCGTCCCAGTGACCAGTCAGATGGAAGATGCTTCAAGTGTAATGAACTGGGACATATCAAGGCCAACTGCCCAAAGATCACCAACCGAGTACAGTTCTTTACACCACCATCACACCAAAGATCCTCAGGCCCAGATGCCTCTCAAATACCCTTGGAGCGAAAGGAAAATTTGAGAGTGGGCGGAAAGAAGGTTACTGCGTGGAGAGACACGGGGGCACAAGTGTCAGCTATACACCAATCCTTCGTAGACCCCAAATTCATCAATCGAAAGGCCCACGTGACAATTTACACCTTCATGTCACAAGCTGTAGACTTGCCTACAGCTAAACTGCCTGTCCAGTACAAAGGCTGGTCAGGAATGTGGACTTTTGCAGTCTATGACAATTATTCCATCCCCATGCTACTGGGAGAAGACTTGGCCAACCAGGTGAAGCGGGCTAAGAGAGTGGGAATGGTTACACGTAGCCAAACCAGGCAAGCTTCCAGACCCATTCCTGTTCCTGAGCCGTCCACAGACGCCCCGTCTGTGTTACCAGAGACCTAGAGAGAGGTAGTCGACCCGGATTCCATGCCAACCATTGAAACAGCCACAGCACCTCCAGTCCCAGGCCCAGAACTGGAACAGCAACCAGCACCAGCAATTGCAACCACATCTTCAAACTAAACGCCAGAGGGCGCCAGCGAGCCAGCACTGGCAGAAGCAGCAAACAGCCATACCCAAAAGGCTCAGCCAGAGCCTGAAATACCCTCAGGTGCACCAGCGGAGAGTGGTTCACCAGCAACGGAAACAACCCCATCACCTACATCGCTTCCAGAGGGAGCAAGCCCAAGTCCACAGTCTGAGGAAGAACTGGTGACCCCAGCCTCAAGGGAACAGTTCCAGACTGAGCAGGAAGCAGATGACAGCCTTTATCATACCTTTAGTCCCAGATTTGGACCTTAGCGTCCAAAATATGGGGGTTAGCATGAAAACCTCCAAGCTTAGTTACCAGCTTGGACCTGGTACTTGCTGCCACCACCCAAAAAATTAGAGTGTTTTGGGGCACTCTGGTCCCCCTGAAAAACCTTCCCTGGGGACCCCAAGACCCAAATCCCTTGAGTCTCACAACAAAGGGAAATAATCCTTTTTCCCTTCCCCCCTCCAGGTGCTCCTGGAGAGATACACAGACACAAGCTCTGTGAAACTACACAGAGTGACTCCCCCTCTCCGTTCCCAGTCCTGGAAACAAAAGCACTTTCCTCTTCACCCAGAGGGAATGCAAAATCAGGCTAGCAAATCCAACACCCACAGATCTTCCCCTGATTTCTTCCTCCCACCAATTCCCTGGTGAGTACAGACTCAATTTCCCTGAAATTTCCCAGTAAAGAAAACTTTAACAGGTTTAAAAAGAAAGCTTTATATAAAAAAGAAAGAAAAATACATACAAATGGTCTCTCTGTATCAAGGTGACAAATACATTGTTAATTGCTTAAAAGAAATATGAATAAACAGCCTTATTCAAAAAGAATACAAATCAAAGCACTCCAGCACTTATATTCATGCAAATACCAAAGAAAAGAAACCATATAACTTACTATCTGATCTCTTTGTCCTTACACTTAGAAACAGAAGATTAGAAAGCAGAAACTACTTCTCCAAAGCTCAGAGAAAGCAGGCAGACAGAAAACAAAGACCTCAGACACAAAATTCCCTCCACCCAGAGTTGAAAAAATCCGGTTTCCTGATTGGTCCTCTGGTCAGGTGCTTCAGGTGAAAGAGACATTAACCCTTAGCTATCTGTTTATGACAGCCTTCAGAAAGCTTGGGTGGCAGCACGGAGCACCCCACTGCCTCTCAGCTCTTCTCATCGATCCCGGTTTGTTATAGACCAAGGACTTTTATACAAGGAGATTCTTTCTGGTGGACACCGGGAAGAATGGCAGCCGCAAAAACAGTTGGTGGTTCCAACTAAGTACCGGGGGAAGCTCTTAAGCTTAGCCCATGATCATCCCAGTGGCCATGCTGGGGTGAACAGAACCAAGGACCGGTTGGGGAAGTCCTTCCACTGGGAGGGGATGGGCAAGGACATTGCCAAGTATGTCCGATCTTCTGAGGTATGCCAAAGAGTGGGAAATCCCCAAGACCAGGTCAAGGCCCTTCTCCAGCCACTCCCCATAATTGAGGTCCCATTTCAGCGAGTAGCTGTGGATATTCTGGGTCCTTTCCCAAAAAAGACACCCAGAGGAAAGCAGTACGTACTGACTTTCGTGGACTTTGCTACCTGATGGCCGGAAGCAGTAGCTCTAGGCAACACCAGGGCTAACACTGTGTGCCTGGCCCTAACAAACATTTTTGCCAGGGTAGGTTGGCCCTCCGACATCCTTACAGATTCAGGATCTAATTTCCTGGCAGGGACCATGAAAGAACTGTGGGAAACTCATGGGGTGAACCACTTGGTTGCCACCCCGTACCACCATCAAACCAATGACCTGGTGGAAAGATTTAATGGAACTTTGGGGGCCATGATACGTAAATTCATCAATGAACACTCCAATTATTGGGACCTAGTGTTGCAGCAGTTGCTGTTTGCCTACAGGGCTGTACCACATCCCAGTTTAGGGTTTTCACCATTTGAACTTGTGTATGGCCACGAGGTTAAGGGGCCATTACAGTTGGTGAAGCAGCAATGGGAGGGGTTTACCCCTTCTCCAGGGACTAACATTCTGGACTTTGTAAGCAACCTACAAAACACCCTCCGACACTCTTTAGCCCTTGCTAAAGAAACCCTAAAGGATGCTCAGGAAGAGCAAAAGGCCTGGTATGACAAACATACCTGAGAACGTTCCTTCAAGGTAGGAGACCAGGTTATGGTCTTGAAGGCGCAACAGGCCCATAAGATGGAAGCATCATGGGAAGGGCCATTCACGGTCCAAGAGCGCCTGGGAACTGTGAACTACCTCATAGCATTTCCCAATTCCTCACTAAAGCCCAGAGTGTACCATGTTAATTCTCTCAAGCCTTTCTATTCCAGAGACTTACAGATTTGTCAGTTTACAGTCCAGGGAGATGATGCTGAGTGGCCTGAAGGTGTCTACTACGACGGGAAAAAAGACGGTGGCGTGGAAGAGGTGAACCTCTCCACAACCCTGGAATGTCTGCAGTAGCGACAAATCAAGGAGCTGTGCACTAGCTTCGCCCCATTGTTCTCAGCCACCCCAGGATGGACTGAACGGGCATACCACTCCATTGACACAGGTAATGCTCACCCAATTAGAACCCCACCCTACCGGGTGTCTCCTCACGCCCAAGCTGCTATAGAAGGGAGATCCAGAACATGCTACAGATGGGTATAATCTGCTCATCTACCAGTGCATGGGCATCTCCAGTGGTTCTGGTACCCAAACCAGATGGGGAAATACACTTTTGCGTGGACTACCGTAAGCTAAATGCGGTAACTCGTCTGGACAACTATCCAATGCCACGCACCCATGAGCTATTGGAGAAGTTGGGACGTGCCCAGTTCATCTCTACAATAGACTTAACCAAGGGATACTAGCAAGTATCGCTAGATGAACCTGCCAAGGAAAGGTCAGCATTCGTCACCCATGCGGGGGTGTATGAATTTAATGTCCTTCCTTTCGGGCTGCGAAATGCACCCGCCACCTTCCAGAGGCTGGTAGATGGTCTACTAGCAGGACTGGGAGAATATGCAGTTGCCTACCTCGATGATGTGGCCATTTTTTCAGACTCCTGGCCCGAACACCTACTACACCTAGAAAAGGTCTTTCAGTGCATCAGGCAGGCCGGACTAACTGTTAAGGCCAAAAAGTGTCAAATAGGCCAAACAGAGTAACTTACCTGGGGCACCAGGTGGGCCGAGGAACCATAAACCTCCTACAGGCCAAGGTGGATACTATCCAAAAGTGGCCTGTCCCAAGGTCAAAGAATCAGGTCCAATCCTTCTTAGGCTTGGCCGAGTACTACTGGTGATTTGTACCACACTACAGCCAAATCGCTGCCCCACTAACCGACCTGACCAAAAAGACCCAGCCAAATGCAGTTAAGTGGACTGACGAGTGTCAAAAGGCCTTTACCCAACTTAAGGCAACGCTCATGTCTGACCCTGTGCTCAGGGCCCCGGACTTTGACAAGCCATTCCTAGTAACCACGGATGCATCTGAGCGTGGTATAGGAGCAGTTCTCATGCAGGAAGCAACGGATCACAACTTCCATCCTGTCATGTTTCTCAGCAAGAAACTGTCTGAGAGGGAAAGTCACTGATCAGTCAGTGAAAAGGAATGCTACGCCATTGTGTACGTCCTGGAAAAGCTACGCCCATATGTTTGGGGACGGCAGTTCCAGCTACAAACTGACCATGCTGCGCTAAAGTGGCTTCATACTGCCAAGGGGAACAACAAGAAACTTCTTCGTTGGAGTTTAGCTCTCCAAGATTTTGATTTTGAAATTCAGCACATCTCAGGAGCTTCTAACAAAGTAGCTGATGCACTCTCCCGTGAGAGTTTCCCAGAATCCAGTAGTTAAAAAGTGTTCTTAAAATGTAAAAGTCTGTTAGTTATATACTTAGTGGTATATGTAAAGGTGCATGTGTTATATTAATCTGTTTATTTTAAAGTTCTAGAAGGAAGTCGCTGCCAGTGAGGTTCCCCACTGTCTGCAATTTGGGGGGCGTGTCATAAACAGATAGCTAAGAGTTAATGTCTCTTTCACCTAGAAAGGAGTAACCTGAAACACCTGACCAGAGGACAAATCAGGAAATAAGACTTTTTCAAATCTGGGTGGAGGGAAGTTTTGGGTGTGAGTTCTTTGTTCTTTGTCTTGGGTCTGACTCTCTTGGCTATGAGAGTGATTTTTCTATCTCCAGCTTTCTAATCTTCTGTTTCCAAGTTGTAAGTACAAAGATAGTAAGACAATAAGGTTTATATTGTTTTCTTTTGTATTTACATGTGTATAGTTGCTGGAATGTGTTAAATTGTATTCATTTTGGATACAAGGCTGTTTATTCATTTTTTTTCTTTTAAGGAAATGACCCTGTATTTGTCACCTTAATACAGAGAGACCATTTTTATGTCCTTTTCTTTCTTTTTATATAAAGCTTTCTTTTTAAGACCTGTTGGAGTTTTTCTTTAGTAGGGACTCCAGGGAATTGAGTCTGCAGCTCACCAGGGAATTGGTGGGAGGAAGAAGTCAGGGGGAAAATCTCTTTGTGTTAGATTTATTAGCCTGACTTTGCATACCCTCTGGGTGAGGGGGGAAGAGAGATTAGCTCTCGGTACTTCTGTTTTCCAGGACTGGAAACAGGGAGGGTGGAGTCCCTCTGTTTAGATTCATGGAGCTTGCTTCTGTATATCTCTCCAGGAACCCAGGGAGGGAACACCTGGAGGGGAGGACGGGGAAGGGAAATGGTTTATTCCCCTTTGTTGTGAGACTCAAGGAATCTGAGTCTGGGGGTCCCCCAGGGAAGGTTTTGGGGAGACCACAGTGCGCCAGGCACTGTATAGATTCCTGGCTGGTGGCAGCTTTACCAGGTCCAAGCTGGTAACTAAGCTTGGAGGTTTTCATGCTAACACCCATGGATGCTAAGGTCCAGATCTGGGAAAAATGTTATGCCTAAAAAATCAAGACTGCAGGGAGACATGGTTGCTCTCTATAAATATATCAGAATGATAAACACTAGGGAAGTAGAGGAGTTATTTAAGTTAAGGGCCAAGGATGGAACAAGAACAAATGGTCATTAACAAGATAAAGGTTTCTAACTAACAAAAGAGTAAAGTCATGGAACAGCCTTCCGAGGGGGGCAGTGTGGCAGAAAAACTAACTTGTTTGAGGTCTTAGTTTATTAAGCTTATAGAGGGATTGGTATAATGAGTTTGCCCACAATGGTATATGGCCCATCCATGTCTGTAAATATCTCCAATGGCTGGAGAAGGGACACTAGATGAGGAGGGCTCTGAATTAGTACAAATAATTCTTTACCTGGAGTCTGGGTGGTTGATCTTGTCGACATGCTCGGGTCTAGCTGATTGCCATATTTGGGAATCAGGAGGAAATTTTTCCCCAGGTCAGATTGGCAGAGATGCTAAATGTTTTCACCTTCTTCAGCACTTTCAGGCATGAAATACATGCTGATTTGAACTAGAGTAAATGGTGCATTCTCTGTAACTTGTAGTATTTAAATCAAGATTTGAAGATGTCAGTAACACATCCAGAGGTCATAAACCTGTTCTAGGAGTGGGTATATGAGGTTCTGTGGCCATCAATATGTAGGAGGTCAGACTTGAATGATCGTGGTAGTCCATTCTGGCTTTAAATGCTATGAGTCTATGAACTTTTAGTGCAAGTTATCAGTATCTATATAGACAATTAGTTCATGTCATATTAGTGCTCTGTAGACTTACACCCCAGCTTGCTGCATACTAACTGTTCATTTAGAAAAGCCCTGAGAATTCAATGGGACTTCCATGTGGATGACTTGCCTTGTTCTTAGGATCCAAAAAAATTGTTCTTATTGAAGGGCCTGAGGAGGAGGCAGGAAGCAAAGTGGCTTCACACCACCTCTGTACTTCCCATTCCCATAACTGCTTGGGATTTGTTCTGCGCCCGGTGAAAGTTAGAGCAGCCTTCAAGATTCTCTATCTTCTGCTGGCTGGTAACAGCCCTGAAGACGTGATCATGCTGATCAGGGATTTGCAGCATGCAGCAGTGTTCCAGCAACGTCCCCAACATATTTCCTATGTCAAAGGTTTATAGCGGGGAAGCTGAGAGCCAGCTAAGCTCCCTCATGCTGTCTGGAGATTTCCCCATACTTACACCACTAAAGTAGCTCAAAAGACTGCAAAGGATCTTGCATCAAATTTGTGATTGCCCAATAAACTGGCATTTTTGGACTATAGAGGATATGTCACTATATTTTCCTAACTAGATATTTCTTTGTATAAAAATAACTTTACTGGTCACATTTTACCTTGAAAATTCTGAGCACTGAAGCAGCAACTTCAAATGCTTTTTTGACTTTCTCATTTAAAATCCATTTTCTAGAGCTTTGATTATACAACTAATTATTAATTTGTTTCAGCTACCACTTTACAAGAATTTAAGTGGAAATAAAATTAAAGGAAAAAAAGACACATAAGAAAGTTATTGTGCCAAACTACCAGCATCCATATTAATAATGACTGATTATAATTTGCAATCATGCCAAATAAATCTATAGCTGAAATAAAATTATTTGCTTATAAAATCATAGGTCTCGAAGGGACTTTGAAGGATCTCCAGCCCCTGTGCTGAGGCAGAATCAAGTACATCTTGACCATCCCTGACACATATTTGTCTAGCCCAGCAGTGGGCAACCTGAGCCCGGCAGGCCACATGCGACCCATCAGGGTAATATGATTGTGGGCTGTGAGACATTTTGCTGACATTGACTATCTGCAGGCACAACCCCCCGCAGCTCCCAGTGGCCTCATATTGTTGTATAGTAGGGCTGTCAAGCGATTAAAAAAAATTAATTGTGATTAATCACATTGTTAAATGGTAGAATGTAATTTAAATATTTTTGGATGTTTTCTACATTTTCAAACGCATAGATTTAAATTACAACAGGCAATAAAAAGTGTACAGTGCTCACTTTATATTTTTGATTACAAGTATTTATGCTGTAAAAACCTAGAAGAAATAGTATTTTTCAATTCACCTAATACAAGTACTGTAGTGAAAAATCTTTATCATGAAAGTTGAACTTACAAATGTAGATTGTTCTAGTTTTGAATGCAGTTATGTTTAAAAAAAAACAAGTAAAATTTTAGATTCTGCAAGTCCACTTAGTCCTACTCGTTGTTCAGCCAATTGCTCAGGGAAACAAGTCTGTTTACATTTGCAGGAGATAATGCTGCCCGTTCCTTGTTTACAATGTCACCTGAAAGTGAGAACAGGCGTTCTAATGGCATTGTAGCTGGCATCACAATATATTTATGTGCCAGATTTGCTAAAGCAGTGTTTCTCAAACTGGGGTCACCACTTGTATAGGGAAAGCCCTGGAGGGCCTGGTCAGATTGTTTACCTGCCCTGTCTGCAGGTCCAGCCAATCGTGGTTTGCTGCTCCAGGCCAATGAGTGCTGCAGGAAGCGGCGCGGGCCAGCAGCCCCCATTGGCCTACAGAGGCGAACTGCGGCCAATGGGAGCCGCAGTCGGCAGGAACTGCAGACGAGGCAGGTAAACAAACCGTCCCGGCCCTCCAGAGGCTTTCCCTACATAAACAGTGACCCCAGTTTGAGAAACACTGTGCTAAAGATTCATGTCCCTTTATGCTTCAACCACCGTTCCAGGGAACATGCATCCATGCTGATGACGGATTCTCCTTGATAACTATCCAAATCAGTGCAGACTGACTCATGTTCATTTTCATTATCTAAGTCAGCTGCCACCAGCAGAAGGTTGATTTTCTTTTTTGGTGGTTCGGGTTCTGTAGTTTCCGCATCGGAGTGTTTCTCTTAAGACTTCTGAAAGCATGCTACACACCTCATCCCTCTCAGATTTTGGAAGGCACTTCATATTCTTAAACCTTGGGTCGAGTGCTATAGCTATCTTTAGAAATCTCACATTGGTATCTTTGTGTTTTAAACAAGGAACACCAAGAAGTTCAGTCACAAATTTAATGTATGCATTATTTTTTTTAACAAGCATCATCAGCAGGGAAACATGTCCTCTGGAATGGTGGTCAAAACATAAATGGGCATATGAATGTTTAGCATATCTAGCACGTAAATACCTTGCAATGCCAGCTACAAAAGTGCCATGCAAATGCCTGTTCTCACTTTTTGGTGACATTGTAAATAAGAAGAGGGCACCATTATCTCCTGTAAATGTAAACAAACTTGTTTGTCTAACGATTGGCTGAACAAGAAGTAGGCCTTGTAGGCCTCTTAGGCTCTGAAGTTTTATGTTGTTTTGTTTTTGAGTGCAGTTATGTGACAAAAAAAATCTACATTTATAAGTTTTGCTTTCATGACAGATTGCACTACAGTACTTGTATGAGGTGAATTGAAAAACACTATTTATTTTATCATTTTTAAGTGCAAATAGTTTGTGATAAAAATAATATATATTTTGATTTCAATTACAACACACTATAATATATATGAAAATGTAGAGAAACATCCAAATATTTAATAAATTTAGAACAGTATTCTATTGTTTAACAGTGTGATTAAAACTATGATACATTTTGAGTAATCACGTGAGTTAACTGTGATTAATTGACAGCCCTATTGTGTAAACAAACAGTTTTCATCTGATGGTTCTGAATAACACATTCTCAAATTTTATTTTGAGTCTCCACCTTAAATGCTTGAAAAACATATGAAGCTACCTTTAATGTACCTTGCAAAGGAAAACATTGCAGAAGTTTGATGTCTGTACAGATCTTTTATGGTGGTGATCTCAGAATTTACAGCAAAATAGCAAGTGTAGACATCTAAAACTATCTACTCTCCTATTATTCTTACACTATACCAGAAGGTAGGTCCATCGATATGGGACATCATTTCATTGGCAGGTTTTTTGTGACCATTATGGTAACTTCACAACGTTTAAACCACAGAAAAAGCAATATATATTGATCTCTTAGCAGAAATTGACAAAGAGATGGAGTTGCCAGGTGCTGAGGAAATAAACTCCTTAGAAAGGAAATAAAAATAAATATACACTAGTAAAATATAAACATTTAGTCATATCTCAAACAATAAGTCATGGAAAAAGAAATACTAAAAACATGACATTTGACATTTATTACAATATCATTTTTTTCCATTATCCTTTCATAACCTACATGCATATCTCCTTGCTGCATTGATACTACAAAAAGGCAATAGGAAACAAATTATTCTCATCACTTGCTAAGGCTGTTTGCACTGGTTGGGTGGGTGGAGAAAATCAAATGAGCAACACTTCAAGGCGGTATACAGTTAATAACATGCTGCCAAGCGCTTAGCAACCTTAAGGATTTAGAGTGTTAACATGTGTATTTTAAGGATCCATTAGATGCTGCTGTCTGAAAGACAGAAAATGTTTACTTGTTTTATGCTGTAGGGATGTTGAACTAATGAAATGCATTTTTATTACCTCCCTTTCTGTTGGCTGATGAGTTTGTAGTATGCTTGCAGCATCAGTAGACAAATTCCCTATTGAATTTATACTGTGATTACTATTGGAGCAAACAAGTCCTTTTCCTATTCTTCCTAGCAGAAAATTAAACAATGTCATAATTTGGAATCGTTATGAATTGACAATTTCCCAATGGCTTTCACCAGAATATAATAATTAAGGCAATGAAAAATGGCCATTGTATTTCATAAAATATTCTAAAATAAAAATACATTAAATGCTTATAACTTGTCTCAAATCATGAATCAACCTTTATCTAGAAGTCATAGGAAAGATTTATTTTCCCTAAATGTTCCTCTTGCCATAAATGCAGGAGAAAAAAACATATTCTTTACTTTTAACTTCAATATAGTTTTATGAAATGTCTTTTAATAAGCAGATCAATTCCACCATGGCTAGAAGATGCTAGAGATGTGAACAAAATAGTTAGTGAGGTTTAGGTAAACATCATTCTCACTGAGCAATACCTTCCTTGCTTATAGGATTGTGCAGTCCTTGAAATGCTTGCTTACACACTGGGCTTTCTCTTTTAAGATTGATGTTAATATTCCATCAGACTTACCTCTTTTTTTTTCAAGGACTGACTTGCTTTACTGGGAAAATGAATTTTTATAAAGAGATTTTAGAGGCGGATGGAGGTAACAGCTGTTAGAAAAGAAAGAACTTGCATCATCTTGCAGATGTACATGGCATTTAGGACTTGATTCAGGAAGGTACACAATTTTAACATTAAATTCAATGGGTCTCTTGATATGTTTAAAAATAAGCATGTATTAAATAACACCTCCTCTTTGAACATACAGGTAACATTATAGTAGACACTGGTCTAGTCAGCTATAAGTGAAATGAGTGAACTTCAAAAATGTTACCAGCTTGAAAAGATCTACCACTTACAGCAAAATTGTCTTGCCATCTAATACAGGGGTGGCCAACCTAGAGCCTGAGAAGGAGCCAGAATTTACCAATGTACATTGCCAAAGAGCCACAGTAATACGTCAGCAGGCTCCTATCAGCTCCTCCCCTTCTACTGCCCACCAACAGCCCTGCTGATCAGCACCTTCTCCTCTCTCCCGGCACCTCCTGATCAGCTGTTTCATGGCGTGCAGAAGTCTCAGAGGGAGAGGAGTGAGTGCACGGCAGGTTCAGAGGAAGGGAGGGGAATGGGTGGAGTGGCAGAGCTAGTGGCTGAGCAGTTAGCACCCCCGCAGCACATTGGAAAGTTGGTACCTGTAGCTCCAACCCCAGAGTCGGCACCGATACAAGGAGCTGCATATTAACTTTTGAAGAGCCACAGGTTGGCCACCCCTGATCTAATAAGTAATTCTACTAGAAATGGCAAAATATTTCAAGCTTGGACACCTTTTTTAAGGAAGCTCATTTCAGCTAAGGTGGCAAAACAGCTTGTACTATCACAGCTTTTTTTCTTCTAAACACTCCAAACTTTCTGATATTCCAATGCTTGCTTTCTGCTAAAAGATCTTTTTTTTTCTTGAAAGACAAAGCAAACACTATTTAGTCATTGCTAAGTGAAGAGAGACTTTGAACATGTGAAAAAATATAATCCGCAGGAAAATATCTGAAGGCTGAAAGTTTAAACCTGGCATTGGCATAAAATTTCTCCGGTTAATATACACAAACATATCTCAACCAAGTTATAAAGCTGCAAAGTGGAAGTAACAAGCTTGCTGAGTTGTGCTTAAATTAGGTCACACAGCTTCAAATGTCCAGACAGAGCCAACTAAAGGTAATGGGAGGGCTTCAGGATAATGTTGAGAGAAGGGATAAGGATAACAGTAGTAAGAAAGATGTATTTATATACATTATGTATGTAGCTGAGTGAATAATTAATTGCTAATTTCTTATGACAACATCAAATCTGAAAAAAATTAGATTGTTCCATCTGATTTTTTTTCTTGCAAAATGCCTCTCTCCACCCACCAAAAAACACCCAAAAAACAAAAAAAAAAACCACATTTTGGTTTGAATGAAACATTTCAAACATGGTTGGAAATTGGCATTGTTTAAATGAAACATTGATTCAAAATGATATTTTCAAATAAAACGTTTGTTGTTTCAAATGAGATTAGAAAAAGGTTCATTATGAACATGTCAGAACGACCTGTTAAACTTTTTCCAATTTTTTTGCTACAGTTTTTTTTAATCAGGCAAAACTATTCATTGAACAGATGCAAACTTGCAAATAGTTTAATTTTCCCCAAACTGCGTTTTTTTGGTTCATTTATTATTTGACTAAAATTTTTGCCCGTCTCCAGATAAGTACAGAACGTGATGGTTCCAAGTCATTTAAACTTTTAAAATATATATAACTGATAACATGGTACAGCCATAATTTTTTTCTAGGTAGGCATCATTTTACATATCAATTAAAACATACCTATTTTGAGTATTGACGGTTTCCTGGTGTATTTCATCAATAACAGGTGCAATTTTTACTACACACAATATGGATTACTATGTATCACAAGTAATTTCCTTGCTTTTCTCCTTTTATTTTTCTATCTGTCTTGAAGCTTCTTACGCTGTTATTAATAATAGAGTAATGAAATATAAAAACCCACATGCAATATTAAGGAAGTGACAAAATGGCAAAGGCAATAAAATCCTGAGTTTAAACGCTGTCACTCTTTCCTTATTAACAGACTCTACTATGCCTATATACTGTAACACATATGGAGCCAGATTCTAATAAAGCTGCAGCCAACAGTGGACGCATGGGGTGGACTTTGCCCCTCCCTGCTTGGGTCCCTTTGAAACATGATGAAGATTTTGCTTTACTGGCCCTTATTTAAAGGGATGCCAAAGAGTGTAACATGATGTGTCTAAGACATCTGGAAAGGATCTGCATACTCGCTCAGCTTGTATGATACACTATACTTGTACAGCCCTTCCTCCACTGATTATTTCTAGTCTTGCAATTGATTTTGCAGGTACCTGGGCATGGGGTTACTGCTTTGTCTTCCTAGGTTGAAAGAGAACCATTTTTTCCCAGCTGGAGGCCGACTCTGCCTTTGAATTGAGATAATTTATTTTTTATTTATTTATTTTATTTATTATTTATTTTTAAATTAAAATTGAATAGAAAATATATTTCCATCATATTTTCTGATATTGCCTGCTCCTGCTAACCTTAATGCACTCACTCAATCCATCCCACTCACTCAAGTAGTCTCCTCTTTCCTTCTCCCTCCCTTCCAGTTATTTGCTCTCTATAGTCTCTTTATGGTACCTATAACTTTTAGAATCTAAATGCCATTGTATTTCTCAACCAACTAGTCATTCACTCACTACCCTCAGCCATACAGAGCAGGGCTATAATGAAGCTGTTGGATTATCAATAGGTTTCCCACTCTCATCCCCTTCATAGAATGAACTGGATGAAAAGGTTTGAACATCAGGATATTGTGAGTGGAGCAGAGAATCCAGACATATAGAGACGTATTGTGTTACTGCAATGACCAAGGCAAGGACATGTCATTCTGGAGACAGAGAGCATTAGGCACAGAGATATGAAGGACTGGTGTGTGTGAGCAGTGAAGAAAGCAGTCTGGGAGCTGGAGGTGGAAGGAAGTTTAGAGGGAGTGACCTCAAGAAAGTGGCAACTGCTATAGCTGAACAACAGCAGGATAAAATGATGAGATCCCCAACAAGACCACTGATAATAGGGGACAATGTTCAATCAGTCCAATAAGAGGTACTAGAAGAGGCACCCCAACTAACCCCATAGGTAGAGGTTAGCCCTGTACCCATGAGCTAGGATTAACTGTGTTTGTCTTCCATCAAAACTGTTTAAGCCTGTCATAAACGGATAAGTAAGAGTTAATAGAACTGAAGTACTTCATATCTCTTTTGCCTGGAAAGGGTTAACAAGATCAGTGAGCCTGGCTGTCACCTGACCAGAGGACCAATCAGGGGACAGGATACTTTCAAATCTTGAGGGAGGGAAGTTTTTGTGTGTGCTGTTAGATTTTGGTTGTTGTTGTCTCTGGGTTCTGAGAGTGACCAGACGTGCAACCAGGTTTCTCTCCAATCTCCCCGGTACAGGTTCTTATAGATTCAAAAATAGTAAGTACTAGGTGATAAGGCGAGTTAGGCTTATGTTTGTTTTCTTTATTTGCAAATGTGCATTTGGCTGGAAGGAGTTCAAATTTGTATTTTGCTGAAAGGATTTTAATTTGTACTTGTGTACTTAGGCTGGGAGGGTATTCCCAGTGTCTATAGCTGAAAGACTCTGTACATATTCCATCTTAAATTTACAAAGATAATTTTTACTGTTTTTCTTTCTTTAATTAAAAGCTTTTCTTGTTTAAGAACCTGATTGTTTTTTTATTCTGGTGAGACCCCAGGGGACTGGGTCTGGATCCACCAGGGAATTGGTGGGGAGAAAGGAGGGAAGGGGAGAGAAAGGTTAATTTCTCTCTGTGTTAGGATTACTTTCTCTCTCAGGGAGAGTCTGGGAGGGGGAAAGAGAAGGAAGGGAGGAAGGTGAATTTTCCTCTCTGTTTTAAGATTCAAGGAGTTTAAATCACAGTGATCTTCCAGGGTAACCCAGAGAGGGGAAGCCTGGGAGAGGCAATGGTGACGGAAATGGTTTACTTTCCTTGTGTTAAGATCCAGAGGGTCTGGGTCTTGGGGGTCCCCGGGCAAGGTTTTTGGGGGACCAGAGTGTACCAGGCACTGGAATTCCTGGTTGGTGGCAGCGCTACAAGTACTAAGCTGGTAATTGAGCTTAGAGGAATTCATGCTGGTACCCTATCTTTTGGACGCTAAGGTTCAGAGTGGGGAATTATACCATGACAAAGCCATTGCACATAAGGTTTTTTACCCTTTACTTTATGCTACCCTGAGTATTTTTTTCTAGCTGTAACCCTTCTGCCTATCTGAGTTGGCATCAACATGGGCCTGGTTCAGTATCTAGGGCTTCTGTTTCAATAACACAACGCAAAATGGTCTCGAGCCCTCATCCAGTGACCTGGGACAATTACATACCACACCCCAGGCACCTCTAAGAGACAATACTTCCCCTCTCTCAAGCCCAGAGTCTGAGTGTAGCAAGATCATTTTAATAAAGGAGGGAAACAATGGGGCATTATGTTAGGGAAACACCACAAACAGCATTCATAACATAAACCATGAGCAAAACACGCCCCCCAAGTACGTTTGGCAGTATCCTTTTCGCCTCAGGGTCTTAAGTCCAGCAACCAAAAAAATCACCCAAAGTCCCAAAAGTCCAACACTCCAAAAGTCTCTTGAGTCCAGCAACCCAAAAATCACCCAAAAGTCCAATAAACCAAAAGTGTCTGCCGCTGGTCAGTGCAGCCCCAGAGATCAAAAGTTAATCTGCAGAGTTTTACCTCCTAGTCTTGGGGGGAGGGGGAAGCAGTGTTAAGAGGCACCTGACATGGTCAGAGGCTGACTGCCCCGCTTCTGCAGCCTTCACCATGATCCACTCCACCATCCTCTCCTCTCCACTCCCCCAGCCATCCTGTTCCGCAAACTAATCCGCTCTGCCAGCCACTCCATTCCACCAGCTGTCCCATGAGCCACTCCAGTTGTCCCACAAACTCCTCTGCTCCGCCAGCTGTCCTGCAAGCTGCTCCAGTCATCCTACCAACTGCTAAGCAACATATCTTCAGCCCCCCTCCACAACTCTTAGCAATTTCAGCTCTCAGTAATTTTATCTCTTTAGTGATTTCAACTTATAGTAGGGGAGCCTCAGAGCTGGTACACCATTGGCCCAAAGTGAATTCAGCTCAGCACCCTGTAACTAGACTCCTAATGGAATTAAATTAGCTCTGATATTCCACAGTAGAGAGAGAAAGAGGTACAATGGGTATTTCATGCCCTCAAAAGGCACGCATACTATCAGGTACAAATACCTGTTCCTAACCTCTCTCAATTCATTGGGTTTTGGAATCCATGTCCCTTGTCCAGTGAGTGCTACTTAGTTGATGGCGAGTTTCTCTGTCATAAAACAGTTTCATTGTCCTTATTCACATAATCAGGGTAACAACACTTTATTCTTCCTGCCCCAATAACAGAGAAAGTGAGGATCCCACAGCAGCCAAAGTGACCATTTGGGCTCATGCTAGGTGGTGGGTGTGCCTAGGCAAACAAGATCAGCCCCTGAAGTTCTTTTCCACAGCTCACCACAATTCACCATGAGATGTCAGGGTAGAGCTCATCCTGACTCTGCTTACATAGTCATTTATGCAAATACTCACTGGACAACTATCAGGTTCTATAACTATAGTCTAGCAGATGGAGCACTTGCACTGCTTGTCTCTGAGCATGTGGTACACCTGGAAAACCACCAAGTAGTTTAAAATGGATGAGTGTACCACAGTGACTCCTTGCAGTGGATGTGGTTAGAGTACTTTAAGTCCCTCAGACACTAATCCCCTACTATCACCCACCCTCTCACTTCCAGTCTCACCCACGCACACTAATTATTTTTTCCTGTGTTCCAGCATCTCTCCCTATAGTTTATGGTAGAAGGATCAGGAGGAGCGGGGACCATTGAGGATATTCATCCCTATTGACACTCAGACATTCTTCATCCGAAGCCTGAAGAGAGGGGTTATGGCTTCTGATCCAACATGTGGGAACTGCTCTCTCCACATATTGACTGGTAAACATGGACAGAGCCTGCATAAATATGTTGTGTCCAGACAGAGACCAGGAGGAAGTGATACATATAGAAAGCCCAGGACTGGATAAAGTGTAATCCAGGAACCTCTTGTTGCTATTTGCTTATATTATTTCCTTGTGGTAAAAAATCCTATAGGATATATAAGAAAGGGATCACTTTTTTATAGAATTATTGACCATCATATAGAAATCTATAGCAGGAATAAAATTCTTTACTAAATATCACAGGATGGTTGAAAAATTTGATAGTCAAGATATATTTCTCTATTACATTCTATAGACTTTTGGAGTAACTTCTATAGAACTCTGAGTTCCATTCCTATTACATTTTATGACTCTTCTCACTAAGAGCACACTTGCTGGGATCCCTGTGCTCCCTGCTAAGCTAGAGCCTGGTACTATCTTACCACCTGTGCCCTGGGAATAGTAAAGAGAGTCAGTAACAGCATACACTACCATTGGTCTGAGTTTCCTGCAATATACAGGTTAGG
The DNA here is from genome assembly GCF_025201925.1 of Gopherus flavomarginatus. Classification (NCBI taxonomy): domain Eukaryota; kingdom Metazoa; phylum Chordata; order Testudines; family Testudinidae; genus Gopherus; species Gopherus flavomarginatus. The sequence continues at coordinate 222,615,455 of NC_066617.1, forward strand.
TGCAACAGGATGATCAAGAATGAGAAGACAACTTTAATCATTGTAGTGCCAGGCTTTTTGCATGTATAAATCAGAGCCAGACATTGAACACTAATCTAATATTGTTTTCTTTATTTCATACATGGAAAATGAATATGTAATCATAAATTAACAAACCTAAGACAAATCTTCTCTGTAACTAAACCTATATGACTGGCGAGTTATTGAACATTTTTAGAAAGTGGTTCATGTGTATGAGATAAGCTAGGGTGCCCTTGAACTCATTCAACTGTTCAAAGTTTTTCAAGGTCCAGCGGGCTGTAAATTGCAAAATGGCAAATCCTGACATTTCCTGATTATAATGCAAACTCTTATTTGGAATACTACCATATACTTAGCATAAGCAAAGTAGTTTACAGCAGTCTGTCAAATCATATTACTTAAGATAAATAGGCAAAAATTGCTTACAGAACATACCTTTATTGGGCATGGACAACAGGAGACCCACACTGGATTATATTGGCTCCTAAGTGTTCACAGAGAAAAAAAAATCTTCCTCTTCCCTATGAACAGGACTTTTTTCACATTGTGAAATAATTATATTTTGCTTTGTACACTGAGAAATGTGGAAATCAGTGATGCTCGTCACAAATCAAGGATGCTTGCCAAACACCTGCTTTTTAGAACTGGTGATAAATTGATAAAATGAAAAGAAATCTCCACCCTTTTTTCTCTTTTGCTATCGTTTCCTTGTTGCACAACCTTTAGAAGTATAATACAACAGGGGTGGAGAGGAGAATATTAAGAATGGTTAATATGCATACCAATATATTAAAATAAACACATTTAGTAATTAAGAGCTGTAGTTTAAAAAAACAACAACAACACTTCTGAGTTTCTGGATAAATGCATGGGTTTACAAGATATATGTAAATGAAAAGGTGTTGTTCCATAGCCTGAGTGCAGAAAAATCTTGAAGAACTAATTACATAAAGGTAATAAACCTATCTTTCATATTGTAATATCACTTTGAGTGGCAATTTTGAATGTCATTCTGATGTAAAATTTCTTCAGTGTGAAGTTTTAATCAGCTGAAAAGATGAGGCTTCATTCAAGCCACTCACAAGGCTTTCCACGGAACAAAAAATCCTGGAGGTGCCTAGTAATATCAGGGAATCTCTTTCTTATGAAATCTCTGCCTTGGAGATTAAATTATTGAAGGTGCATAACAGCACCTTAGGAATTCTTTCCAGCTTCTTGACAGGACTATCTCAAAGTCCTCTCTTTCTTAGAACTACAGTAACCTCTCCTCTGTATTTTGGAAAAGATCCAAGAGTCAAGTCTCTTGCGTTCTCAGTCGTAGGTGGGTGTTTTGTGCCATGCAAAGTATTTCTATAGCTGTTATTTCTCCTTAGTTGCCTTCCCCTCCCTTCTCTCTGGTTAGCTCTTTCACTGATTACTAAGTTAGAAAAAACCAGATTTATTTAAAGATAATTTTTAAGTCTTTGTTCAGGGCAGATTAAAAACACAATGACCCATAAAAATCACAATTAAACAGCTTAAAGCAGTATTTCAGTAGCACTTGTTTATGACCTACTCTAAAAAACTGAGGAGTAAGCATGAGAGGAAAATGAAGGTTAAAGTGTGATTATGTTCAGCAGTCTGCTGTAAAAAAAATTCATCTGCAGTGTGGAAGCAAAGCCAAGATCCTCTCCAGCAGTTGATCTGTGAGATGGGACTGTGCAGGGTGAATTCCAGGTGCATTTAAGAGGGATGGTGGTGGGATAGGGAAAGAATCACAGGATGTGTGACTGTGTGGATCATGTGGTCCAAACCTACAGCTAGTTAAACTACTTGTTACAAATAATTAACTTGCAATACTCTGAGCATGTGCTTGAGCAGCGATCAGCCCTAGCTCCATTGCAGTTACTGGAAAGTGAGAAGGCTCCTTTCTTCCTGAAGCAGCTCAGAACTTTATTTTCCATGTTTTCTAGTTTCCGATGACATATAACCTTTTTTTACTGAACTCTCTGAGAGCAAGAGAGCTTTCAGATTCTCCACTTCAGTGATCAGAGACTTAGCTTTCTTTCACTCACAGGGCTTGATTCTGATTTTAGCTCTGCACGTGTTTAGAACCAAAATTTAGAATACTGCAAAAAGAGCTAGAGAGTCTCCACACTAAATATTGCTCTGATATGCCATAATATTATATGATATAATCTCCTTTATAATCATCGAAAAGTCGATCTGTAAGGTGCTGTGCAGCAAGATCTGAAAGAGCTCTTATCTCATTCCTTGTGCAGCTTGCGTATAAATGACTTTTCGGGAATTTGTTTATTTGGTATAGACATAGAAGTCAACTATACTAGAAGAAACATATGTGTAGTTAAGGTTGTAGAATAAAGTGGGGTGTGTGTGTGTGTTTAGGGAATAGTGGGTAGAGACTATTATAATGCATATGCAAAAAGAGAGTAGAGTGAAGAGTCAAGTCTCTGCATTTGTGTAAACCTGGTTCGAAAATTGGGGGGAAATGTGGCAGATTGGGGAATAAAACTTATTGATTTTCTTTTGTCACTATGTTTTGTTCAGGTATAGCATTAGTCAGAAAATATTAATGACAATGAGAATTCAGTGAAAAACCAAACATTTTGCAAACACATTAGTTTTTTGGTTCAGAGTTTTCCTGCAAGCCGTATGATAGTGCTTAAAACAATGATAATGTTCTTAACATAGTATCTTCTGTGGCACCCAGATAGTGCATTAATGGGTTAATGGATGCAAAACCGAATAAATGACGGTACACATACTCCCTTATGCATACCAGCAGTACAAAAGCATTTAATATGCTTTGTGGAATAAATTACACACTTGTGTCCTCGGATATGTAATTAATAGGGATATATCTGATTTTATACAATTTGCAGCTTGCTCAGATTCAAATGCAAACTTCGGCACTCTGGAGCAGTGGTCCCCAACCTTTTCATCTGGGGGGCGCCAGAAGAAGAACCGTGGTGGTGGTCGAGCATCCACCGAAATGTTGCTGAAATTTGGCGGCATTTCAGCAGTGACTCCTCTGGATGATGCTGCTTGCCGCTGACAAGTGGCGTCATCCAGAGACGTCGCCGCCCAATTTCGGCAGCATTTCGGCAGATGCTCGACCGCTGGCCAGGAAGCGGGCATTGCGTTGGGGACCCCTACTCTGGGGGATCATATGAATGGATGATACTCTTTGGGACTTTTGGTCAATAAACCAACTAATGATTTAGTCATATACTGCACATGTGTATATACATTTTTTAAATCAATGGTAGTTATTTGTAGTATTCTTTGTTTAATAAGTAGTCCAAGAGAAAATCAATACAGGTTTCTCAAATATGTTAGAAGTATTCAATATACATAAATAATTCAAAATATCATGAATAACAGAATGCAACTAAATGGAAATAACCTATACATAATATGAGCGGGGGCAGCAGCATTGTGTGATGTGTGACATGCCAGTCACTGAAATGAAAGGCATGTCACACTCTTTTTTTTTCGGCTGAAACATGCAACCAAAGCTGTGGGATGTCAGTCAAAAAGACATACTGAGATCCACTTTTCACTTAAGTGAGAGGCACATCATATGTCACAAAGTGCTGTAATTTACTAACATTATTATAATGTAGTACATATTACGGTGTAGTTATGTAGAACTTAAGATTTCAGCTGTTACAAATAGTACATAAGCAATGTGAATAAACACTGTACACAGGTACATTACATTTCTTGGTCTTAGCCTGTATATACAGGATTTTAGGGAATCATAGACTATTAGGGTTGGAAGGGACCTCAGGAGGTCATCTAGTCCAATCCCCTGCTCCAAGCAGGACCAATCCCCAGATTTTTAACCCAGTTCCCTTAATGGCCCCCTCAGGGATTGAACTCACAACCCTGGGTTTAGTAGGCCAATGCTCAAACCCCTGAGCTATCCCTCCCACCAAGAACAGAGTTTGAAATGCATATATATTTAATATCTAATTTAGCATCAGTAAGTATGAAAATCTGTGTCCAGTAAATAAGCAAGAAAGGCTACCATGGATCTAAGACAGCCAAAATGAGACAGATTGTAGGCAAAAATTGTGTAAATCAAATACATATATAGATACAGATAGGGTAAAAATTTGCAAGAAAACTAGACATAGAACCATATCCATAGTTTGAATGCACTTGTTTGCAAGACATGTACAGAACTATATGATGTAAACTGTAGCGCTCTGAGACCATGATTTGCAATTTATTATGTATGTATTGTCCAAGTCCAGTAATTTGCAGTGCAAAAATTTCTAGTTTCCCTTGCCGCATCCCTCAATTTCTTCCAAGAAAAATGAAATAATTCTAGCAAGATATTCAAACTCTAATACAAAAATCCCACCCATACCAATGATATTTAGCTTCCAATCTCACTATTCTTCATTCATGGGACTAGCACTCGGTGGAAAGGTGGTGGCTGCTGCTGTGGCTATTGTAGTATTCTTCAGTGCTGCCATTTTTCTACTAGTAGTCTGCTGGGGTACATACTGGAGCAGTCATTAGAAATTAGGGAGAAAGAAATAATTCAGGATTGACCAAACAACTCAGATATGTAGAGGTTGTTCATCCTCAATATACAGATACACTCTGCTTTAACATTTTAAAAGAGAATCAGAAACACTGCCTGCAGTCTGATTCTAGGATTCAATTCCTAGAAGTACTGATTTCCAGGAAATGTGTACTAAGTGTATGTATCTGAGATCATGATAACAAGGACTGGTTTTGAGGCAGGTGAAGTAATCAATATGTCTTCCTGACCTGGGGTCCCCAAACGTTCCTGTATTTGTTTCATGGAGTCGAGGCCTACAAGAAACTGCTGATGAAAGGCCAGAGTAAATCACGAGGATGTAAGCGTAGAATTCTTCTGGGATTTAAATTTACTGTCAGTTGAAGGAAAAATACAGATGAGAGAAGCTGTAAGAAAAAGGAACATACTGGGATTGTTTTTGGAGATATGAAATTCAAAAAGTACTTCTTGGAAAGATCGAGGCCTTTGTCCAAATTCTACTGATATAAACATGGAGTAAGCCTATCAGTCAGACTCAGAACACGATGGCTGAAAGCACCATATAGCAGCTAATGTACTTCCCAGAGAGACAAAAAAAGACCGACAAGAGATGTCTTTGAGAAGGGCAATAGCTTGAATCATAAAATTGTAGGACTGGATGGGAATTTGAGAGGTCATCTAATGCAGTCCCCTGCACTCCTGGCAGGACTAAGTATTATCTAAATGAACCCTGACAGATATTTGTCTAACCTGCTCTTAAAAATCTCCAATGATGGAGATTCCAGAACCTCCCAGGGCACTTTATTCTAGTGATTAACGAACCAACCTGACAGGAATTTCATTTTCCTAATGTCCAACCTTAATCACCCTTGCTGCAATTTAAGCCCATTGCTCTTGTTTTATCCTCAGAAGTTAAGAATAATAATTTTTCTTTCTCCTCCTTGTAACAACCTTTTATGTACTTGAAAACTGTTATCATGTCCCTTCTCAGTCCTCTCTTCTCCAGACTAAACAAATCCAATTTTAAAAATCTTCCCTGATAGGTAATGTTTTCTAGACTTTTAGTAGCTCTTCTCTGGACTTTCTTCTATTCTTTCCTGAAATGTGGATCCCAGAACTGGAAACCTACTAGTTTAAGTCTAATCAGCGCAGAGTAGGAGTGGAAGAATTATTTCTTGTGTCTTGCTTATGACACTCCTGCTAATACATCCCATAATGGTGTTCACTTTTTCTGCAACAGGGTTACACTGTTGACACTACAGTTAGCTTGTGATCCACTATGACCCCCAGAGCCCTTTCCACAGTACTCCTTCGTAGACAGTCATTTCCCATTTTGTGTGTGTGCAACTGATTGTGCCTCCCTACATGGAGTATTTTGCATTTGTCCTTATTGAATTTCATACTGTTTACTTCAGACAGTTTGTCCAGATCATTCTGAATTTTAATAGTATTTTCCAAAGCACTTGCAACCCCTCTCAGCTTGGTATAATCCTCAAACTTTATAAGTGTACTGTCTATGCCATTATCTAAATCATTGATGAAGATATTGAGCAGAACCAGACCCAGACTGATCCCTGTTGGACCTCACCTGATATGTCCTTCCATCTTGACTGTGAACCACTGATAACTACTGTCTGGGCAAGGTTTTCCAACTATTTATACACCCACCTTATAGTAGCTCCATCTAGGTTGTATTTCCCTAGTTTATTTATGAGATGGTCATTTGAGACAGCATCAACAGCCTAACTAAAGTCAAGATATACCATGGCTGCTGCTTCCCCCCATCCACAAGGCTTGTTACCTTATCAAAGGTTGCTATTAGGTTGGTTTGACATTATTTGATCTTGACAAATCCATGCTGACTCTTACTTATCACCTTATCTTCAAGGTATTTGCAAATTGATTCCTTAATTATTTGCTCCATTATCTTTTCAGGTACTGAAGTTAAGCTGATTTAACATATCACCTTTCCTTGTGATATGCAGAAATAAGGGATGTATGGAAGGGATGAGAAAGGGACTACAGGGAGGGAGTGGGGCACAAGGGCCCAGCGTTAGCGTGGTGTCTAGGAACCTGCATCACCTTATTACAGACCGGCAACAATAAACTTTTTATGGAAATCCTTGTTATGGATTGATTTTGCTGCTGAGGAGGTGTCTATGGCAGTTTTGATATACTTCAGTGTTCTAAATTGAGACTGTCTTCCAAGTTGAACAATGGGTAGATGGCAAGATGAGAAAATATATCTTTAAATACCTGCACTATAGAGAGATTCTACCATAACAAAGAGAGTGCATTGGAATAATAATTTATTGAAAATTGCAAAATGCTATGTCTGCTAACCTTATCATAATGATTTGCTGTGACAGCCCTTCACAGAGTTTTATGTCGACTGAGTCTGAACTACCCAAAGGTATTTTGTATTGTTGATACTTCAAAGTTATTGCTTTGAAGTGGATGCAGCTTTTATGATATAGTCCAGCTTACATACAGAGTGTGAACAAACTTACACGATATCACTAGTGTTCTGTTCTTTCTCATATAACAAAGAGTTAGTCTGCAAATGCAGATTTTTTCCTCTGATAGTTCTAATAAAACTGTAGCAGTATCTCTATACACAATGGATTGCAATGGGAGATACCCATAACTGGTCTCAATTGATGGATTCTAGCAATCCAGAAAAGCTGACGTAGTAAAATCTTCTATGATCTACACCTCTGTTTGGCAATTGTGTCCTAAACAGAAGCATTGAAACGCCAATAGAAGTAGTTTTAAAACATCCATATGACATTTAAAGAAGGATATAGTTACCTGTCTTAAAAATCTTTTATTTAAGATTCCAATATTGGCTTTTGCAGCCCCTGAAGTGTAGCACTTGTACAAGTCTATATAGCCATGGCAGTACAATCCACAGATAAACTTCCATCTAGTTCTTAAATGTAATCCTGAGTTTGAGCCTTCTCTGACTTTCTCATTAATGCTGCTCTTTAGGTATGTTCTGTAACCTGAAGAAATATTATTTCAAAGGTTGAAGATAACAGACCATAGTGTCTTGAATATAGGAAAGATTTGTGGTTTTGGGGGGAAAAACACATTATTTTGGAAATTGTAATTTTATCTCAAATCTCTCATTCTCCAGATTTGGTTTATTCAATAGCACTCATTGAGAACTACTAATCAGTGAGGTTGTTTTTAAATGAAAAATGTGTCAGATGGGAGGTAATTTTAGAATTAAGAACAATGACTCCATGAACCCTTGAAAATAATATCTGGTCCTAAGGAATCTTTAATATTTCTGTGGTTAACCCTTTGAGTGTCACAACCATCATTTTATTTATTTTAAGGATGGTTTCCATAGTGAAATTAAAAAAAAGAACAAATCCTAAATATTGATGTTAAAAGTTTATGATGTGCTCTCCTTTCCATTCATTTTCCAGTAATTGTAGCCCTTTCATTTTCAAGGCCTCTCTCTCCTACTGGAGACATGAGGGACAAAGCCTGGAACCAGTTGGTGCACTGTACAGCATCCATCCCACTTTCACAGGATGGAATAAGCCATGATTTGTCCTTTAATGCCCACTCCATGTACTAGATCTTCTAATTAGTGTCAGTTCTTTAATTGTAACTTCAGTACGGGATACTGGGGGGAAAAAACGATTTTATTTCTTTTATCTATTCAGTGTTCCTTCTGTCTACAATTTATCTCATTTTTAATTAAGACTGTAATGTCACTAGCATCATGATCCACCAATTTATTTTTCTCAAGGCTTTATCAATGTACATTCTGTCCTCTGTTTATCTGAGCCTTTGGTTCCTGCCAGCAGTGTCACACAGGTTTTTGGATAAAGCCTGGATCCCGAAGAGCTTGGATTTGCTTCAGTGAAAGTAAAGTTGTTTTGCAACTTTGTTTAATGTAATTACCATCTCTGTCACTGCATTATGGTATCAGATTTCCTTTTTGATGTCCTTTAGGTTTGCTGATGAGGTTTTCAACTTTCATCATTTTAGTAAACAACCACTTTGTTTTACTCTTCACTGAAGTATAAGCCCATTTCTTAATTAATTATTTCCATAAATTCTGTGGAGGCCTTTTTGTCCTGGAGCTGTGGGGTGGTGGCCAACATAAAGAATTATGAGTTTGTCAATGCAGCACTCACTTGCAAAAATGATCCGTAAGTTTTGTGATTAATTAATTTATTTGCATATATATTTCATTCAGTCTTTCCAGAGCATTGTCATGTCATGACACATTTGTTATCTCAATTCTAAAATTTAAAAAAAAAAAAGCACCATAACTGTCATATTTGCTGCAGTTTTTAAGAGCTCTACAAACCTGAATCTTCATTCAGGGCTGGCAGGCTCATCAGCTGTTTTGGAACATATATTTTGTACTAGGTCCACGGATTTCACATTTTATATAGGAAAAAATTAATGGACCATTATAAAAGGGCCAGCTGCCACCCAAACACCCCCTAATGGCTACGGATGCCTCTTTTCTGTGCCCTGACCTTCAGCAGGGCTCCTCCAACAAACTCCACAGTCTCTTTCAGGAACTGCCTTTCTTACAGTCTTGGGTTGTTGTTTTTTTTTTAAATTAAATTAACAATGTTATCAATCAGGCAAGTGATCTTCCACCCAGACTTATGCTGAGCATGTCCACTCCTTCATAAAGAACTGCTCTTCCTCAGGACCACTGCAGGAGAAGGCCTCCTTTCCCTGCTGTTTCACTCTGCAGTTCCCTCAATGTAGGAGCTTCTTCCCTGCAGCTTCCTACTTCCTTTTACCCTGGGATCATCTGATTCACCACTGGTGGGGCTCATACTGGCCTAGCCCCAGACACTCCAGCACCCTAATACACTCATTTATACTTACTGGTGATATGCAATAATATTGTACATTTCATAATCTGAATGTAAATGTTCAACATGTTTGACGTGAAGGATTGGGTTGTAGAGGGACACAATTTTTTGCGATGGTTAGAACAAAAGAAGGGGACCCAGAATATCTGTGTTCTGTTCCCATCACTTATTTACTGTGTGATGTTGAGCAAGTCACTTGACCTTTTAATGCCTCATTTCCTCATCGGTAACTCAAATGGAAGTTACATACATGCATAAATGAGAAAACATGTCCCAAAGTATTAATCAGATGCATGGAATTCAACTGTTTCATTATTAGTTGATTGAACTTTCAATACTGATTTTTCTGTAGCTATTATTCAATATATTTTAACATTACAGCAGCTTGTAAAATCTGTTAGTCATTAATCACACAGAAACACGATTCCATTTTATTTTATATTTCAGAACTCAGAGAATGAATTGACTACTTTTTGTTGTGTTTTTGTAATTTTAGTCAAATACTTAGTAAACAGGATATTATTTGTTTAGACCAATGTCTACTTTCAAATAAGATACTAGAGAACAATTTAATATTGCAAATATATGGAAATAAACTTAACATAAAAACAGACACATGCATAAACTTTTCATAAGGACAAATATTCCTTTTTGCTCACAAACACCTTTGATGGGGTCATTCAGGAAAATGGAAAGTCAATATTGATGCTTTCACTTTTAAATCAGCAGTTCATTGCTATCCAAAAGTCACCACCATTGAAAAACCCTTTCTTTGCCTCTGCATCTGAGTTGGTGGACCAATGTTCATAGCCCAACAAAATCAACATCAAATTAAAGAATCACTTTTGTATCCCCAGAAAGGCCAATTATTGGATGAGCAAACTGAACTAATCAGTGGGACTTATTTAATAATTTATTCAACTAATTTTGCCTCTTTTTTTCTTCATGTAATATATTTGGTCAATCAGCGTGTTTTTGGAATTCAAGCAGCTTTAATAATTATGCTCCTTTCCCCTAGAGAGGGTCAGGGTTGATAGGGCAGTGTGGGGAAGCTTAAATTTTTGCTGCACATGCTGAACCTGTAAGGATTAATTTTCCATAAATGTCCTCTGTGTAGCAACTTTCACTATTACATTTACTATGGACAAAATAAGTATCGCATGTTTAGAGCTGAGGGGTTGTATTCTCTCTTCAATTTATTAAAATACTAGCAGTAATGGGAATTGTGCATATGTGAGTCAAACTGAAACTATAAACCAGAATGTGCCTTTTCCATAATCACAAAGGTATTCATTAAAACAATACTTAACACAAGAGGGGTTGGATCAACACCGAAAAACAATTTTACTCTTAAAATGTTTAGTATGATACCAACATTTGTACATAATGCTGTCAAACTACTATAAATATGATAATTAAATTTGAATGGTTCAGTACCTGTGTAAGGGCAAAATGCTCTTTGCAGCTTTGCTTGGTGGCTCTCACTTCTAAAATTTTGCTTTCTCTACATGCACTGAATACCACAGATGTAACAGGAGAAGTTTGCCCTCATTTTGCCTCTCAGCCATAAGTAAACAGCACAAACAATATCTACTAGATTGTAGAAAGGTAAGGAGAAACAAGGCAATGATTAATGTTGTGACAATTTTTAAAAAGAGTAAGCAGGAAGACCTGGTAGTTGTACACCTGTCAGCCTGACATTGATCCTGAGCAAGATAATGGAGTGGCTGATAATGGAACTCGATTAATAAAGAATTAAAGAAAGGTAATGTAATAAATGAAAATCAATATGGGTTTATGAAAAATAGATCCTGTTTGACTTGATTCATTTTTTGGATGAGGTTACAAGTTTGGTTGATAAAGATAATAGTGTTGATGTAATATATTTTGAATTTTCTAAGGTGTTGACTTGGCACTGCATAACATTCTGATTAAAAATTAGAATATAAAATTAATATGGCACATTAATTGGACTCAAATCCGGCTAACCGATTTCTAGTCTCAGAATGTAATGTAAATGGGGAATCAGCATCAAGTGGATCTGTTTCCAGTGTGGTCCCGTAGGGTTTTGTCCCTTGGCTCTATGCTATTTAACATTTTTATCAGTGACCTGGGTGAAAACACAAAATCATCAGTGATAAACTTTGCAGGTGACACAGAAATTGAGGCAGGACTAAATAATGAAGAGAACAGGTAAATGATTCAGAGCAATTTGGGTGGTGTAGTAAACTAGGTGCAATCAAACAAAATGAATTTTAATACAGCTAAATGCAAATACACCTCTACCTCAATATAACACTGTCCTCTGGAGCCAAAAAATCTTACTGCCTTATATCGAACTTGCTTTGATCCAGCGGAGTGTGCAGCCCTGCCCCCTTTGGAGTACTGCTTACCATGTTATATCCAAATTTGTGTTATATCTGGTCGCTTATATTCAGGTAGAGGTGTATATACATCTAGGAACAAAAAATATAGGCTATACTTATATGATGGGGAAAATATTCTGGGAAGAAGTGACTCAGCTGAACATGAGCTTCCAACGTGATTCTGTGGTCAAAGGAGCTAATGTGATCCCATGGTGCATAAACAGGAATCAAAATTGGAAGTTTTTCTAAAAAATATAATCTAGGAATTATTTTGGGGAAGTTGTATGGTCTGAGTTATATGAGGGATCAGACTAAATGGCCCCTTCTTTCCTTGGAATCTATTAATATGAATGACATTGCAAATTAGACTTCCTTGAGAATCCAAGGTGCACACTTTCTACACAAAGAACACAAGGAGATACAACTATTCACTACGCCGGTATATTAGCCACACATTATGCACAGCACAGATTTAGAATGTTGGGTAAAAAAACTAAAAATGTACTTAAAGTCCTGTGCTCATTGAGAAGTGCAATTTTCAAACTCTCATAACTCTATTAAATCAAAACCTATTGTCACTGGAATACTCGAAGGCACTTCTTCTCAATAAGGTTAAACTTCAGCTTTCAACTCCTAATTGTTTTGACACTAGAACTATTAAAAAAAACCCACACAATTGCAAGATTTCTTTTTTTATATATAATTGGAAAAGAAATGCAGCCAACAAATTTAGCAGCTGAACTGACTCTCAACAAATGCTCGTCCCAGGGAAAACAAAAGACCTTGGATTCAAAGTCCTGAATCTATCAGATGCAAGTTGTGAATAGGACCAGATAAATACAAAAAGGTACTATGTTTAACAAGTGTGTCATTATTTGGTAGACTGTTCTCATAGGAATGGGACAATGATAATTGGCTATATCTGCCTGGACTAAGGCTGGCTTTCAAATAAATCACTAAAGAAAAGTTGGTGACATGACGGAAGCCCTATCTACAATGGATACAAACAGTAATATTTAAATCAAGTCATGAAACATGGTTGTAGCGCAAGTGCCTTATATAACAGTTTTCTTCTTGCCTATGTAGATAAAAAAAAGTAATTATTTTAGAGACCTATGGAATCTACTATGGTTGAAAAAGGTACTTTACCACATATTTTTCTGTCCACTGGGCAAGAACAAACACATTACACCATGTTTTGGCCAAAACCATATTTTACAACTTTGTTTAAACTGAGTTATTTTTGATTGAGTATGTGGGAGTGAAGCATCTAACTCCAGCCAGTGGTTGCTCAGAATGCTCTCATGAAATTTGGAACTGTCTCTCTAACCATTATTTCTCATGTCCATTCCTGAATATCTGAAAGCTGAATAACAGTTGTCTGACAATCTGTATTATTTGACCAGTGAATTATGGAAGATATCTCTTACATTTGGCAAATTCAGCACCCGATTTACCTACTCCTACTGCAGGTAGATGCTTGGTTGATGTACAGAAGGTGTTGGTGCTGTTATCAGGGATGTCATGCCTAAACAGACTGATTTTTTTACATCAGTGGCTCACACTTTCACTTTGAGACATAATTCCTGAACACATCAAGGTTAATGTGAAAACATGGTAGCACCCATCATTTCGGAGTTCTTGAGATTAAAACTGGGCAAACAATGGATCTTTTGGATTCCCAGTAATTCTGAAAAACTGATAGGGAAAAAAATGTTGGGGACTGAATAGAAAATGAAATATTTAGTAAATTGTAGAGTAAAAACAAATTCCTTTCGGGTAAAACAAATGATTTGTTCAACTCAAAATGAGACGTTTGAATTTTCAGTATTTTTAATGTTTTTAATATTTTAAATAAAATGAAAGGAAATTTCAATATGAATCATTTTGAATAAAAAATGGTGTTTTTTCCCCCAATAGAAACAATTTGGTGAAAACAAATCTCATTTGTTAAATGTTTCAGTGTCACTGAATCTGCAGTTTTCACAAATAAATAAGTGTGCATCTCTCTCTTGGATAAACCCATGGACCTTCTGGTAAACAAGGTCTCTTCAGTGAAGCCTATTCTAAATATCCTTCTATTTTTTTAAAACTGTAACAGTGATTGAAGTGTTCTTCAATAAGAGACAAGTTTGATTCATTCAGATCAGTTTCTTTAAAAACATCAAATTAAAATGTAAATTACATTGATCTTACAAATACTGTAGTGAGGGATACAAAGACATCTGGGTAGCAAAACAATTTAATTCAGTTTGATGATACATATATTATCAAAGCAGAATAAGCAGAAAATCATGTGCAATGACACAGGAGATGAAATGCAAATGTAAGCATAAAATGTTTCACAAAATAAGATGAGGTTTTTAGGCATGTATGGAATCAACAACCTACAGGGGGAAAAGACATCTTGTTAGAAAAACACCATATCAAAACTTTCTGTTTCCTATACTGCTAGCTATAAAATATATTTGTCAGGTATTATTTTGGTTATTATTTACCTAATAGATACAAAATCCATGGTGAACAGCAGGACTTCAGTTCCTAATTTTACTTATTACCGCGGTAACAGATTATTCTTTAGGCCATCTTACCACCCTTGAGCCACAAGCCACAGCAGATGTATGTGAGAAGAAGGACCTCAATAGTAGGAGTCATTGGAAGAATTCTAACTGTCTCAGCCAAAGTACATGGGAGAACTATCTGCCTATCTATATCTTAGTGTTTTATAATGTCACCCATAATCATATTAGCTGAAAACCTTCCTGATAAAACAGACAAGCAATAGCAAAGTCCCGACTGGACTTTATGGACCGGTGCAGGAAGATGTGGCCATGGCCCAGCTTCACCCCACACCTCGATTTTCCTTCTGAAGAGTTGAATGGAGAGAGTCATTCTAGAATCTCCTAGCCCCTAAACTCCTTAGGTTGAATCCGTCAAAGTTCAGAGTGCTTTCATCTCAAGTCAATGGGTGATGCGGTCACTTATCTCTTCACAGGAGATGCTCAGCATAATTAGACCCAGAGGGTAGAGATTCAGGCTCTAAAGCTGGCCCCCTGCTCAATGGTACAATGGAAAAGAGGGAAACGATCTTTTGGCCACCCTTGACCCTTGTAAAACTCCAGGGAGTCAGTTAAATTCTGTCCCTTTGTATTTTGCTCAAAGCAATATTTTAAAAGTATGATTTCACTCCTACCATTTAAGCTTTCCAACACATTCATGTTCACTCTTCACTTGGGTATTTGCCTGCAGGGGGATAAAAATGCATGATGTCTTTTAATAGCACATATGTATATCATCAACATAACAGTTCAAAATCAATGTGTCGGGCATAGACTCCTATTATAAATTCCAATATTCATTCGCGACAAGGAGATTTAGTTTCCCAAAGTGGCTTAAAATTAATAATATAAATAATGTAAAATCTGTGGTTGGATGAGTTGTGATACACACTGAACAGAGCATAACTTAATGTAAATCCAGAATATTATTTTTTAAAGATCTGCGCTCACTGATTGGCAAATCCTGCCCCATCTCAACTCCTGTACCCATGAGGTCCTTATCACAGCTGAAATGGTATAGTTCTGGGGCTGAGCCTGGCATATTTGAAGTCAATGGAGGTTTTCTGATGGTTTCAAAGTGGACAAAAATGCAAACAATATTTAGAAGTGTTAACTGAGCTCTTTGAAGTTAGGCTCTGAAGATTTTCAGTTGAGGTTAAATAAAGGGAAAGATACTTCAGAAAAGGTACTGTCTTTTTCTTTCCTAAGAGCTTGTCTACACATAGAGGATTCGCCAGTTTAATTAAAGGTGTGATTTTAAGACAAGGTAGCTAAACCCACAACCATTGTATGTGGACACTCTACTTTGGTTTTAATGTGAAATACATTGGTTTAGGTTGGTCATCAATGTAAGTAAGGTTTAAGCCAAGATGTGGTCACATACAGCATTTCACAGCTTTAATTAAATCAATTAAACATTACATTAGTTAAACAGGTACAACTTCGGTGCATATCGGGTTCTTGTCTTTCCCAATTTGCTTTTTTTCTCTCTTTTTTCTTCCTTTTTACTCCTTTTACACTGTTGTGAATGTGCAAGGCACTTTAAAACATGAGAAAGAGAGAGAATGGTTGAATGGTTCAGTTCAGTTAAGTGTCTGACTCCCATTGAAAGACAATGGGAATTTGGTGTGTAACTCCCACGTCTGTCTTTGCAAATCTCCCCCCAGGAAGAATCTCTCTGAAGAATTTACATTCTAATGATTCTTATCACGGAGCTCATAGTAAAAAAATGAGAATGAGTTTCAAATTGGTGTCAGTCCCCAGAGAGCTATTGTGCCTGAAGGGCAAGCAGAAAGTCTCAGGAAATGCTGAGGAATACAAATTTAAGAAGTCATTGTGGCGCCCTTTACTGATGTACAGTGTGCCCTCTCCTCCATACTGGCTTCTGTTAACTGGATGATGTAGAAGTTGATCCAGAGCTTTCCCCTGAGAAGTCTAGAATTGAGATGGGTCATGAATTCCCCCCAGTTCTTACATCCTGGGAGTACAAGGATCAGGACCATGTCTGGTTCCTGAAGAGATGAACAAGGATGGGAATGATACTTGTGACTTCCTGCCAAAGACACACATCTTTCCATCCAAGATAGCACCACAACCCACATATCTGGCCCTATGTGATTTAGCCTAACCATTTCACTCACCCACAACTCTAATATATTTCAATTGTGAATTATAGTATTATCTCTAAATTTCAGTTTCTCAGGCTAAAACATTTTTTATATTTCCAATTTTTTTTATTCTACCCAAGTCTACATGTTTCCATAAGCATTTAATTACCCAGGTGAGAGCTGCTATATAAAACCCTAAATAAGATAGATAATGTTGCCTTTTTGTTGAGCAGTAGCAAATTTTAAGGCCTTGCAGGCTGGCTGATGGTTGGACAAGAAATCAGTACATGCAATGTGGGTATTTGCTAGGTGTAACTTGCTTTATTTACTCTCCTGGAACAGCAGTGGTCATAAACAGCCTGCAGGCAATCCTCGCTTTCAGAAATCTCAACCCTAGCACCAGTATTCATTTCCAAGGAAGCAACTCTGCTCAAAAAAATGATTATAGTTAGAGAGATCGAGGCAGAAAGGAAACTCTTGTTGTTTGCAACACCTTGTCCAGAAAGAGCCCACATCCCAAAATGAATAATGGATCATTTCTTCAAAGACTTTATACTGCTTGTATGCTAAGAAAATCATTTGGTAGGACTATGTAATAGCAGCATCTAGTCCTACATTAACAATATAATAAATAGATAATTGCTTTGTGATATTGGTGCTTTTATTTGTTTTATATTTTACTATCAGCTATTTTCTAACATCAGAATTATGGAATCTGCAATAAAACAACAAGTGCTTATGTAGGAAAGTCATTCACTGACACAATGTTTACACAAATGAAGGATCACTTTACTGAATACATTTGATTCTGTGTCCTACAACTTGAGCAAAAGCGGTTAAACAAGTTTCTTAAACAAATGATCAATAAAATCCATGATTCACTTAATTTCTTGTGAAATACAATCCTCTTTCTTCAATTCAAAGAATCTGGCAAAGCTTTAAAATGTTTGTACTATTAATGAAATAAGTTTCCTTGTTATATTGAACTCTTTATTAATTAATATCCTCATCCCTGCACCTAGGAGTTTAGTCATGAACCAGGACCCCATTGCGCTAGGCATTGTACAAACACAGAACAAAAAGACAATTCCTGCCCCAGAAGCCTACAATTTAAGTATAAGACAAGAGACAACAAATAGATAAAGGCAGATAGATGGAGAGTACAAGGAAATAAAGAGACAATATGTCTCATTATGATAGGCAGTGATCTCATCACATCAAAAGCATATCTGTAGTCAAGTTTCCTGTCATCGGGTAGCATGGCGAAAAGCATGGAGGTGCTTATTTGAAAATTTAATAAATGGGAAACAGAGGCCGATATTGTGGGCCAAATGGAGGTGAGCATTGATGGCTCGATTGCAAATGAAAGATGATAGGAAGCGTGGAGATATGCCATGAAGGGCCTTGAAATTGAATATAAGCAGTTTATATTTGATGCAATAGAGAAGGGGGAGCCACTGTAGAGATTCAAAGAGAGTGGTGACATTACTGAAATGATGGGTTGGAGAATGATATTTGCAGCAGCAAAGATCTATAACTTTTATATGGAAAAATGTATATCATAGTACAGAAAACTATAGTTCATTGATCATAACCATACAAATAGGGTGAAAAAAATATTCATTTCCTCCATTGTCTGTTTCCGGTGCTCTTACCTTAGTATCTCAGACAGACTTCACAGACCATAATGAATTTACTTTCACAACACCTATGTGAAATTAAGTGGTATCATTGTCCCTATTTCACGTCTGAGAAGACACACAGAGATAAAGGCCAAAATTATCAAACACAGCAATCTGCTGAGCATCTATCAGGGGATCTCAGCTGGGGATGTAACAGAACATATTTACCTAAATATATATGATAATATACTTAAGATAAGTGCCATTACTACTTTAGCTGTGGTAAACAAATGTATATTGTTTGACTAGGTTTCAGACCTAGTAACATCTGAAATATGATACTGTAATATGGTAATACATGACCGAGATGTTTTCATTTTGAAATTAGAGTGTAATCCAAAACACTCAACTAATTTATATGTGACTGTCATAAACAGATAGCTAAGGGTTAATGTCTCTTTCACCTGAAGCACCTGACCAGAGGACCAATCAGGAAACCAGATTTTTTCAACTTTGGGTGGAGGGAATTTTGTGTCTGAGGTCTTTGTTGTCTGTCTGCCTGCTTTCTCTGAGCTTTGGAGAAGTAGTTTCTGCTTTCTAGTCTTCTGTTTCTAAGTGTAAGGACAAAGAGATCAGATAGTAAGTTCTATGGTTTCTTTTCTTTGGTATTTGCATGAATATAAGTGCTGGAGTGCTTTGATTTGTATTCTTTTTGAATAAGGCTGTTTATTCAATATTCTTTTAAGCAATTGACCCTGTATTTTGTCACCTTAATACAGAGAGATCATTTGTATGTATTTTTTCTTTCTTTTTTATATAAAGCTTTCTTTTAAAACCTGTTGGAGTTTTTCTTTACTTCAGGGAAATTGAGTCTGTACTCACCAGGGAATTGGTGGGAGGAAGAAATCAGGGGGAAATCTGTGTGTGTTGAATTTGCTAGCCTGATTTTGCATTCCCTCTGGGTGAAGAGGAAAGTGCTTTTTTGTTTCCAGGACTGGGAACGGAGAGGGGGAGTCACTCTGTTTGGATTCACAGAGCTTGTGTCTGTGTATCTCTCCAGGAGCACCTGGAGGGGGGAAGGGAAAAAGGATTATTTCCCTTTGTTGTGAGACTCAAGGGATTTGGGTCTTGGGGTCCCCAGGGAAGGTTTTTCAGGGGGACCAGAGTGCCCCAAAAACACTCTAATTTTTTGGGTGGTGGCAGCAAGTACCAGGTCCAAGTTGGTAACTAAGCTTGGAGGTTTTCATGCTAACCCCCATATTTTGGACGCTAAGGTCCAAATCTGGGACTAAGGTTATGATAGTGACATATTAAAATAATTTCACTCTGATAACGATAAAAAACTAAAGAGGTCTCTTTATGGGGAGACAGTCTGGTATACTTGAAAAATCTCATCAATTTGATCAGAAAGTGCCATGGGCATTCAAAAAAGTGATACATAGAATCAAACAAATACTATGATTGCATTGCATTTCTCTTACCTCTGTTCCTTACATATAAGCAGCTGGCAGGATAATGAGAGATATCCAAGTAGCCCACTAAAGCTTCAGAGATCCCACTGAGAAGCTGGAGGGATCTTATAGTGAATCACGAGTCCCCTGTTAAAGTACCAATCTACACAGTCTCATGAAGGAATATCTTAGATTTCGTGACAAAAAAAGAGAAGAAGTCCCTAGCCCTTTTCCTTGGGAAGACAGTCTTGAAAAGATAAAATGAAATAAACTACTGCAAAAAGATTACTAGGGGAATGGCAACAAGCAACTGGGCTCCATTTCCATTGGCTGAGGTGAACCTAGAAGCACATACAGATGCACAGACTTCTGATGTAAGTTTGGGGTGTATATGCCCCTCTTTCCCAAATATCTTTGCTATTCCTCCTGAAAAATCCTTAGACTTGCCCTGTGCATGGAGGTGTGATTATAGTGAACAAGATTTGTTTGACTGGATGTGGGTAGGAATGCCCACAGAGTCTGCCCCAAA
Organism: Gopherus flavomarginatus; assembly: GCF_025201925.1. Taxonomy (NCBI): domain Eukaryota; kingdom Metazoa; phylum Chordata; order Testudines; family Testudinidae; genus Gopherus; species Gopherus flavomarginatus. The sequence goes on from NC_066617.1 coordinate 222,635,506, forward strand.
ATGGTAAGAACGGATATCCTTATGTAAATGTTTACGTCCTCTCTGGGAATGGCAGCAAGGTGGCTGCTCTCCAGGCAGTGATTGAGGCACTAGTGCCCTCCCATTGCTGTAGCAACTACTGCAAAGAGAACTTCCTGTTAAGAACTAATGTCAAGAATTGCATGAAGACGCCATCTGCACAACAGTGATTTAGACTGTAATCTCTTTGCAGACAGAAATATCTTCTTGTAAATGGCCTACCTCAATGGAGCCCTCATCCTTGACTGGGGGTCCTGGGCACTAATGCAATGCAAATTAAAATCAATAAGCATCAGGGGAATGAGCCATGTATCCTTTCCCTGAGCCAGTCACTCCAACAGTGCCCAATGAGGTGAAGATTGTGTGGGTAGGGCTGAGGAGAAATGATAGCAGGGGAGAAATGTTGCAAAAACTGACTTGCATTGTGGAGTGAAAATTGAACCTTTGCTGGCGATTCATCTAGATATATGGAGGAGAGTGGGGAGGGAAATAGTGAGTATTCTGGGAAGTCATTATAAGGAAAGCTGATGTTGAATATGATGATATCAAATAATTAAGTTGGCCATGATGGAATCAGTCCCAGTCTGGAAATGGCAATGGCTCAGCAGAAGAAGGTTTTGGTTTGACAATCGTAAGAGGACAGGTGGCCTGTGTAATGGCTTTAATGCAAAGAAGTTTGTGAATCCTTGTACTAGTCCATGTTGCTTTTGGCAGGCATCACCACCTTGTACTTATTTCACAGGGTTTTTCACAATTGAAAGGTGTGAATTTTCTACCCAAAAATAGCCTTTGAAGTTGTCACAGTGAGTATTTTCTTCTGGATTTTTGTCTCACTACATCTATGCTGCAGATATTTTGCAAACTGAAAAAAAAAAAGCTAAATATCAAAGAATATCTCAATCTAGTTATTTGTAACATGAAGTAATAAAGATTTGTTATCGAAAATACATTGTTCTGCCTCTCTTTATTTTTAAGCAGTACTGCTTTACTAAAAAGCATAGGAATATCACACTGACCTCTGCCTAAATGGAGTTTTTTCAGGGAGGTTCTTCTTCTCTGTAAACCTAATTGATGAACAATGCAAAGCTTGTGGGCTTGTAGGAGAAAGGGGATTCACCAGAGCAAAAAAAAACAAACAAGATTGGTCACCACTCTCCACAAACTTTTATAAGTCTGAAGTATCTGGGTGCCTACCCAGGCAAGCATCACACTGTGTTACTGTAAAGAAACAGCACAAATTATAGCATTCAGTGACATTTTCAGCACAATGCATAGAGGACAGATACCTTTGCTGATCCTCTGCTGCCTGTCAGCAGCTTTCTACATGGTCAGCCCCACAAAGCTACTGACATGGCTTTAAGAACAGGCAGGGATGGACAGAATCACTGTAGATTGAGTGTATTTGTTCTTTGCTGATAAGTTTTAGAATGATGAGGACTTCCCCTCCTCATCAGAATCTTTTCCATTTGGTCATGTCTTAGTTCCATACCTAACTGGCAAAGATAGAGGCAGCAGAGAACATGGTGTTTCTTCTCTTTTACTGACATCTTGAATGGCTTAGGTACAGCCTTGTAAAACATTCATCATGATCATTGCCAAATACCGTAAATGCTTGTAATAAAATGATGATAATAATAATTAATAAATAACAATGACACAATAACAACAACAGCTAAACAGGTCACTTCTGGCTTTACCAAAATGGCATGAGAGCAAACCTGGAAAATTATTGAGGGAGACACAGAGAGATGAGTGTCGTATTTCATTACACTGTGAAAACAAGATGAAGGAAAAATGTTAATAGTAATTTGAATATTCAGCCAAAGACCAGACCAATCACCAACACTCAGGATCCTATAATTTTTTGAGTTTATGTTCTAGTATCTATAATACTAACTTACAAATATCAACCGCTTTAGGGGTTAGATTGTACTTTAATTAAGTAGAACTGCATGTGGTGTGAGTAAAGGCAGATGTTTTTTACCACGCTTAGTAAGTGATCAACTCCCCTGAACATTAAGGAAACACTCCTATTACATTCATCAGGAAATGGATCAGGCCTTAAATTTTATCTTCATTCTGTGCATGTTTCAATTTGAAATGTTTCTGGGTGTAACCTCATTTAAATTTCACAAATAGTGATCAAGGCCCAGATCCACAAAAGATGCTGAAACCTCAGGTTTAGGTGCCTAAATTCCAATTTTAGAATCTAATGCAATCCACAAAATTCCCACTTGGCTGTGCCTAAACTCAGTCTCTAAATTTTCAGGGTCATGGTTCCCTGGGCATCTTAAGTTTTTTCCTCTGGGCATGAATACTGATGCTTCCCCCTAGACATCCAGACATCTATCTCCTGCCTCAGTCCCAGCATAATCCACAAACTGGGGGAAGATGAGCATTTATCCACCTGTGGGGCCTGATCCAGGAGGCATGCTCAGAGGCTACAAACTGGATCAGTCCCCATTCAAAAATGACTGAGGAGGAACTGCTGCCACCAGACACTCTATAACATTTAGCCCCCTGGTTAGAGCACTGAGCCAGAATACAGGAGGAGCAGGTTCATTCCCCCACTCTGCTGAGATGGGCAAAAGGATTTGAACAGTAGTCTCCCCCAGTTCATGTAAGTTCACTAGCCACACATCTATGGAATAGTCTGATGTGGGGTGCTTTCATTCTTCCCTCTTGAAGTGCTTCCTCTCTGGATAACTAATGAAAGAGTCAGCGGAGCAGAGGGATTCGCCCCTGGGTCTGCCACCTCGGTGCCCTATTCATCAGACTATAGAGAAATTCTCATGTTCTTGCTACCCCCAGGACTATTTAAGTGTTTACAGATAGTGGAACTGCTTCAACAGGAGGGATTAAGAAAGACTCACACTAGAATATCCCATAGCTCAGTGCTCAGAACCCTTTCCTAAGAAATGATCAACTCCTGTTCAAATCTTGTCTTTCTCTCAGGCAGAGGAGGGAAGTGAACCCACTCTTCCACATCCCAGGTGAGTACTCTAAGCACTGAGCTAAAAGCTTTAAAGTGAGTACTGCCACTACCTCCAGCCGTTTTGTTTGGCATAAAGTGGGTGCCTAACTCATTCTCATAAGAAACTTATCTAAGCTGCCCTACCTCAAAAGAGGGGTTCCTAGGTGTGGATTGCAAGCAGAGTTAGGTAACTCTCTGCAGCCTGGATTTAGGCACCCAACTCTATGAGAGGAGTGGGAGTTAGAAAACGCTCCTCTTGTCAGCATCTCCCACTGACTAGTTTAGGTGGCTCCTCACTTGGCATGCTGGTTTTGTCATTCTTAGGCACTTGTCTCTCCCCATTCATTGAATTGGGAGTTTAGGTACCTAACTCAGACTTCGTGGATTGCATGCATTGTTGTTCCTGTAATTTTCTAGGAACCTAAAAGTTACATGTCACAATACTGAGCACTGCAGTGCCTAAGTATTGTGTGGATGTAGCCCTTACTGTTGAGGTGCTAAAGGCAGGGGTAATCAGAGAAAGGTCTACATCTAAGGCAAATGGCTACATTTCTTTTGCGGCCACAGCTGCAACCAGAGCATGTAGAAGCAGCCAAAGATCTCACAAAAGCCTCAGATTGCAAACCTGTGGTAAACAGTGAACATATTGCCCCACTCACACAGTGTGCCATTAATCTCCCAGCATCTGTCCTTATCTGAATTGCTGTCTCATGTCTTGTTTTTGTCTCCCTGACCTGACCTATATCATAACTCTCTGGTTCACGGAACGTATTTTTTTCTCTGTGTAAGTTACAGCACTGTACAGATGAGCATTAAATACAAATACATTCATGCATAATAATGTTTTTGAGACACAGTAATCTTGGCTTGAAAAGGGGGCTTATCATTTCTAAGAAGTGCCTACCTAAACCCAGCTCTTTGTAAAAACTAGCTCATTAGATAGATACAATACAGTTAAAAAGATAGAATGCACTGGGAGACAGTGTGTGCTTTCCAAGATAACCAACAACGGGAAATTAAGGGAAAATAATTAGGTAAAGAAGCAAACTAAAAGAAGAAGGAGAGGTTTCTTGCTTCATGGGAAGATGGAAGCTGACAACTATAAAAAATACCATAGAGTCAAGAAAAAAGAAGGGAGTAAAGATAGGAATGGTCAGAAAGTAGGCAAGATAGGGTGTGGAATGAAACAAAGACTGAGATTATCTAGTAAAGGGAGGAGCTGTGTAAATCTAATGATGTGAATTTTCAGTAGATAGGGAAAGAAATCAAGTGAAGAAATTTAGGGTTAGATTCTGCAACCCTTATTCGTGTTGGGTAATAGCCAGGTAAACAGTCTAACTGAAGTGTGGAAGCTACATGAGTAACAGATACTCAGTGTGAGTAAAGGTTGAAGATTATGACCTTTTAGGAACATAAAGAGAGAAAAATTATTTGATCAGCATTATTTTAGATAGATGAGAAAATGTGAGAGGCAGAATGGGTGGATATCTGACAGTAATGTAGGTGAAAGATGAATAAGACCTGGGCAAGGTCTTTAGAGATGAGAACAGAGAGGAAGTAACAGAATGTAGAGATAATGCGATGGACAAAAGGGCAGAACTTAAAAGTAGCCTCGATAAATGGTCTGGAGCTCATGGGGAAGTCTGGGTAGTGAGAGATAGTGATGAACCAAAGGTGACTCTGGAGCTGAAAACTTTGGAGCCAGAGAGGTTATCGGTATGACAAAAAGAGGAGAAAGCCTATGACCAGAGATAGGAAGTTGAGTGCTATCATATTGTGTTGGAGGTGGTGTCGCGATGTGCATGGGGATGTATGTGAATGACAACTGCAAATGCAAGATTAGGGAGAGGTCAGTATTATATGTCCCTCCTCCCTCAATAATCTACGAAATTACAAAGAACCAAACAAATCAAAACCAAACACAAAACAAAGAAAACCCACATTGCAGGACAGGAGAAGCAGCTTCCAATTAGCAGCTTTACAGCACACCTGATTTCCTATATTTTGAAAAAAATATTCTGTTCAAAACAGATTTGCTTCCTAGAGTCCTACTGTTTACAAAGGAGTTTAGATTGCTACTTACTTTGCTGCATTGAGACAACTAGTGCCCATTGTAACATTCACAACACCACCATATTCTCAGGTACTGAGTACCTGGTTAAAGTAAATGTTCCAAGAATGCCTTAGGTATTTTCAGTGCAATCAAAGGGCTATATGCAGTATGACTCCCCATCGACTCTTATTGACATCAGCGGAATTTTATTTGCAGGTCAATATGACATCATGAAAAGATGGGTTCATAGATTTTAAAGAATGTTTTTGAAAGTTTTGATCAATAGCAATGTTTTGTAAGTATTTTTTGCTTTCAATTAGTATAATGAAATCAGAAGATTTACTGAACAAATATAAAAATAATGCAATTATATACATACGGGAGAGTCTGCAATTGTTGTAATGGATAAATGTCTTGTGACAGTTCCCTTCTTTTGTAGCATTTTTGACAAAGGGAAATGCAAGAAAAGGGACCTTTATTGCTACATTAATGCCTAAAGATCTGCATCAATTTCCAGCAGTAAACATGTAGTCAGTGCTAAGTCAAGTGGTAAGGGGATGTTTCCTAATGCTGTTTTATGGATGTGCTGGCTTGTGCCTACAAAAGTCTCCTTGATTTTCTCTGGAAAACCACATCTATATTATTTGCCTTTACTGACATAGAAACCTTCTAAAATTTTCTATTGTAATATTTTGAATAGATTAGGAAATTATAGAAGTGTTTAAAGAAGAGGATAAGACAGAAAATGGTAATAGTGAAAAAGAATATGAACTTTTTTTAAAAAGTCCACAATTAAGTTAAGTGCTGAATTCTAGTGGGAAAAATCTGGCTTATTTCTACACAGTTTTGCCCTTCAGCTCAGCTGTTGGCTCTGCATTAGCATTCAGACAGCAGTATTGCCATTTCTAGTGATTCACTGAGGTATTATGAATATGCAAAATAGCAGGAGCTTTTTATGTCTATGGTTTGTCTTTCTTAGATGTTTGAAGGAATAATTGAAGCCAATCAGCTGCTGATAACATGCATATAGATTAATTTGGCTCATGGAAGAAAAATGTTTTAATAATTCTTTTCATAGCAGCCCAAAAGGTTGATTTCAATCAGGTTTTTGAAAACAAAACCTCTTAGTTTTTTTTTCAATTACACTGATTGATTTACAGGTTAATATGTCATATCATTGTTGCTTCTCAACTTATTATGATAGCATATATTTAAGAATTATCTATTCAATGAAGTGTTTGGTTTTCTATTATTTTCTCATTTAAAAAAAAATCAAGTTTGTCTCCTGTTGAGTACTGATCTCCCCTTCCAGGCTAAAACATTGAAGTATTTTCAAAAAAGCATTTTATATCACACAATCAAATTTTGCTTCCCATATGCAGGCAAGTTGCCTCATCAAAGCCAAGTGAGGTGAGCAAAATTTGACCCCTAATCAGTCCTGCCCTCTTTTCATAGTTACAACAATAATATTGTCATTAAATAGCTGACAAAGATCTATTCTGTGACTTCAATAATGAGTGTTTTTGTGACCTTTCTCGACTCTTTTCATTGTTGATGGAAAAACAATATTTATCAAGAGGAGGGAAGAGGATAATAAATAATTACCCATTGACGAGCTGTGCTGGGCTATTTTAAATGTCAATACCAGGGTCAGGTAATTATAACTAATAACATAATTATTATAACTAATGATGTAATTTCTAACATGGCTGAGACTGTTTAAATATGGTACCTAATAATTCTGGCATATTACATCTTGATTTGGGATTTATTGGTTTAATTTAATAATTTTAATTTCATTCTCAGGCTATGTATCAAAAACTCTGATATACTTCCTACCTTGCTTCCATGTAGCTATCAACTTGTGTGACACAAATGTGACTCACTAATATGAATTCTCGTAATGATGGCCTAATGCCACTTTATTTTCAAAAAGAAATGGTGACTAAACCTCTGAATTTTCAGCTTGAGTTTAATGTGTGAAAAATAGTCCCACCAAAAATGTGGATTTAATTAACCAGTCACTTTAGTTGTAACAAAAAAGATTTTGAGGCAACATTGTTTTGAAGAAATGTAAATAAATAAATTCACTGTGTTGATTTAATTAAACACCAACAATTTAGCAGGGTTTGGGGTTGTGTTGGGTTTTTATTTATTAATTATTATTATTATTATTATTATCTACAGGTACTAGGTTTGCTTTAGGAATAGATCATTTTACACTTTAAACCAGTTAGCACAAGAGACAATACAGAATGGCAACATCTATGAAGTAGCATTGGCACAATCTCAGAGCTGCTTTGTGTCAACAGGGCAGAGCAGTCTTTTCCAGTCATTAAAATGGAAGTAAATTAGGATGCAGCAAATAGTGGTCTGCACAAAGGGGCAGGGGGAATGTCAAAATGACACTCTCTTCTCTCTGGCCCTCCACACCTCTTTCTTTTCCTTTTGAGGATCTTGCTTATAATTACATAAAAAAATTATTCACCTTTCTTTTGCACTTTAGCTTCTCATGTGATTTTTAGATGTCTATTGTTTGCAGGATTAGTCAGCTAAGGATTTCAGAGTTCCAGTCCATACATCACATCTCTGGTTCTTGCCTTCTGCTGCATAGGATTTCTGACAGTACAGACATGGAGGGACATAGGTGCTGGAATGGGCAGGCATGACTGGTACTAGGAGAGGAGAAATCAGGAATGCTGCCAGGCCTAGAAAGAGGTCAAATCAGTGATGAGGATTAGACAGGAAAAGATTGAGGTTACACATAAATTAGTAAGACTGGAAGGGAGATTGGTAAAATTATTGCAAGGGAGAGTAGTAAAACATATCCCATCCATAGATTTTAAACTGCATGCTTGAAAGCAAATTGTTTAATCATTAAATATAGTTGCAGGTTGCTAATTGTTCTCTTTTTAAAATGCTATAATCTTGTCTGTTAATCTTTTTCTGGGGAAAGGATGTAAAGAAATTAAAAAAATAGTAATCATAAGTAAAAGAAGGGAAAAAAGAGGATTACAAATGGTCATCCTGTTTTTATTAATAATTATTGTTATTATTCATTTCTATTTTTGTAGCGCTAAGGAGCCAATGCCTGGAAAAGGATCTCCATTCTGCTAGGTGCTGCACAAACACAGAAGACAGTCCCTGGCCCAAATTGCTTACAATTTAAGTTCTTTGCAGTATTGTTGCAGCCATGTTTGTCCCAGGATATTAGAGAGACAAGGTGGAGAAGGTAATGCCTTTTATTAGATCAACTTCTGTTGGTGAGAGAGACAAACTTTCAAGCTTACTCAGAGCTCTTAAAGAGCTTCAAGCTGTGTATGGTCGAAAACTTGAATCTCTCACCAACAGAAGTTGGTCCAATAAAAGATATTACCTCCCCCACCTTCTCACTACAATTTAAATAAAATACAAGAGAGAACAGATGGCACAATAGGAAACACTGACACAATATGCTCTCAGCGCATTAGCAGCCTAGCTATTGTCAAGGTTTATGTGTACGTTAACATGAATGAATCAGAAATACTTTAATACCCACAATAGTACCATTTCTGTATAGGTCATTTGAAGCAGTTCACCAAAAGAAATCAGAATTTCTACGTGCAAGAAGGATTTTAAAATAGCATTAAAAAGAGCAGTTTATCTTAAAGACTGATGATATGTTCATATGGATGCACAGTCAGGAACATTCCTATGGTATAGATATGTTCTCTGTAGATCTTTGCGATGTCAGTTTACACCATTTATGTTTGTCATTTTCTTACACTGTGCAGCTAAACTCCCACTAAAATCATGAGGGACTAAAACGGCAGTGTTAGCCACTTGTCTGTATGTGGCGAACCTTTCGTTTACCAGTGAGTTGTATGCCACTTTAATATAACTTTGAATATGTTAGACCTGTTTGAATATATTATTATCAGTATATGTTCCACACCCAGTTACAGGGATAGACTATGGCATTTGTGGATGAACATCCAGAGATAGTGTCTCAAAGAGGCACAGAATCTCCCAGGGTTGTCTGCAACATGCTTTCTCTGTTGGGATGAATCAGATTGCTCCCCACAGTTCACCAGCCCAGCTACATCAGCTGGGAGGGCAAATAGAGCCATGGCTATTCCTGCTCTCCATCTGTTTGTTTGGAGTCTTGCTCCTTGGAGGGAAGCAGGTATGAGTGGCCCCTACACTGCCTAAAGTTCACTGCTATTGTAGGAGTTTCTTGCACGGCTGTGCAAGGGAGGGGGAGAATCTTTACCCGACTCTTTCCCCTCCCTTGCAACCAGTCAAGGGCCATTATAGCATGGCTCACTGTACATAACTGATGGGACTGAAGTATCTTCATCAATTGTTTACCTCGGCAACCTTTTAGAAGCCATTTAATAAATAGCTTATGTTTTAATTAAAAGTAAGAAAGACCTTCTGCCTGTGATATTACTATAAAATAACCTCTTTACTAGGCTCATTAAACTTGTGCTATAATCTTCTAGAATTGTGTTTATCTCATGAGGAATTAAAAAACAAAGCAAAACACGTTAGTTTGTCATGTTGCTTAGATTACACACACACACACACACACACACACACACACACACACACACACATACGCAAAAACAAACTACTTGTCCTGGGCCTGCAGTATTGCAAGGGGTAATGGATCTGTGAATAGAATAGTTTCGACATTGTAGTTTTCTTTTCTTCACAGGTATATAGCATTCACTGTAGCTCTACTGTATTCAAAATATTTTAAGTTAGAGATGTGGGGCCCAATTCTGCTCTCCTTTGGCTTCAAAAGGTTTCCCCAATGTAAGTACGGGAAGAATCAGATTCAGTCTTTTTTCCTAACATCTTGACAAGCTCATATAGTCATTTTATTTACGGTAAACTAATTAATGATACAATGAATAGGCAAAAAGAAATTCTCTTAGCCTTCCAAATTACCCATGAAGTTACAGAAGCAATTTTAAAACAGAGAGCGCAGGTAGTTGACTACCAGGAGCATTAACTATATCAAATAATTAAATTCATGTTCCAGGAAATTGTAAGTTAACAGCTATTTTGTCCAGGGTAAACCCCTTGATTCATAACATAAAAACAATAGTAAATATAGGCCCATGAAGTGTTATAAGAACTAAGGTTGTGCTTTGGTTTATATTTGCTGGTATTTGTCCCTGCCTGCAGGTATATGGGATCTTGGGGAGCAATTACCACACAGGTGGGATGCCAATTAATTTCTTTATTAAAGGAAAAGGGAAGTGGTGGGAATTTAACAATGAAATACGATGGGATGGGGTATATAGGGTGTTTACAATAGACAATGATGGGGAGGGTTCTTCTTATTGAACAGTGTAGGGAGTTCTAACAGTGGGGTGCAGTAAGTGGGGTTCAGCACAATAGGATACAGTACAGTCAATAAGCAACTCAACTTTATATAGGAACAACTCTAGATACAGTGTGGAATGCAAAATCTGCCAAAAAGTAATGCAAAGTAAAATGGTAGCTTCTATATGAAATGGTCAACAACCTCAGATAGAATGCATTAAGTGGTTAATAGCTATATATATATATAATGTAACACAGTGGCATCAATGCAAATACAAAGTATATCAGAAAAGTGGAGGCAACCAATGGGGTGTTATAACCACAAGTAAGATGTGAATCACAGTGCAATGATACAATATGGGTGATAAGTGAAATTATGCAATGTAACAGCATAGAAGAAAATTAATGACTTAATTTGTGAGGTTGTAATAGCAGATAATCTGCAAGAGTGTACCTAAAGGCTGAGTCAAGAAACAGGAGTGAGGAGGGGAGTGAATGATCTGTGGCAACTGATGAGAGGAGAGCGCAGCTGCAAGCAGCAAGAGACTCTGAAGCCCTGCCGGGTGAAGCCCAGAGCAGTCTTCAGGAGCCTGCGGGCTGGACGTACTGGAGACAAGAGCAGCTGGAGCGCACTTAAGGGGAGTCTGGGAGCAGAAAGAGGGGAGGGCTCTGAACGTGCAAGCGATGGGAAGGCATGTGGAGAATAGGGGAGATGGCTGAGGGAAGAAACAAGTTGCAGCAGCGGAGAGCACTTCAGGGAAGAAACAGGCTGCAGCAGCGGAGAGCACTTCAGGGAAGTTGCGGAGCAGCGGGGTGAAGACAAACGGAGCAGTGTGATGGCGATCTTCGGTAGGGGAGGGGCAGCAGAGAAGCGGGAGCACGAACACAGGGGATACAGGGAGAGGCAGCAGAGAGGTGTAAGGAAGGGCTGGAGGGACACCCCCAAAAAAAGGAAAGAAGCGGCAAAGGGTTTGGGAGGTTACACAGGGGGAGAAGCAGCAAGGGGTTACAACAGGGAGACACGGGGAAGTACACAGAAGGGGAGATTGGAGTGAGGGAAAAACAGACACGGGAAAGTTCAGGGAGAGATTGGGACAGCGGGAAGACGAATTCAAACAGCAAAAACCTTATCTATCGTCTAACTTAATCAAATTTTTATAAAATGACAAGCAGCTTATAAAAAGTAGCAAAACAGGTACAGAATACGACCAAGCAATGGCTTTTTTAAATCTATCTTAACCAACGACTAGGCAAAACAACAAAAATCACAATTCTAAGCAAACTATAACAAGCCATTATACAGAGCAAAAAACAGCAAACTATAACAAGGCAGGTGAAACTTACAAGCGCTACAATCTTAGCAAACTATGACTTATTAAACTAAAAAGCAAAACCTATGGTGCACCTTATGCTATGGGGAAGTCATAGAGGGCAGAGTAGTATGTGCCCAGGATACAGCTCCCAAGGCACCCCCCCAAGGAAGCCAAGGGATGGTGGCTGTAGCAGTGGATATGGCTGAAAGCAGTGAGCCACAAAGCAAAGCCCACAGGAGCAGAGCTTAGCAGCTGCACAAACTTATTTTAGCGGCAAAGCGCCGTGGAGTTTAAGAGAGGTATTAAGACACAGACCAAGGTATAGCTTGAGTCTGTGTGCTGGGGAAAGAGAGCCAGCAGCAAAAATAATAAAATAAAAGTATAGAAAGTTTCACAGAGGGATTATTACCAGTCCCCAAGGTAGCAGCAAAGGCAGAAGCAGCAACAACATCAGAAGAAGCAAGTAGGGCTCGGTACGGTCTCGATAATCAGGAGATCTCTCAGGCAGCAATTCGTTCTTTGTGGGGGGGGGTGTTAAAAAATGGGAATATGCTCAAAAATAAAACGAGAGCGGAGAAAGGACCCCCCCAGAACCCCTGGCTGATCAGACCAGGCAGCAGTGCAGGAACCTTTCCGATGTTTGTTTTAAAAATGCCTGTTTTTAAAGGCAGACTCAGGCAGTTTCCCGCCAGTAATCCTGGTAGGCTCCCTCTGTCACAGGGGAAGAGACACAGGGAAAAACTGCAGGGACGTTCCTGGGCAGAGTCCTGGACAATAGGTGTGAGTTCACACCTCAGGACTCAAAAGCACATGAGGCCTATGACTCATGCCCAGGATCTTAAAAACACATTAGATCTTGCAGCTCTGGACATTGCCTACCCTACACAAAGCCCAGGTTTAACAAGGTGATAACAGGACCAACCCTTTGAACAGGGCAGTGGTCCCACTTAGCACGCAGCACAAGTGGCCATCCCTTTGAGAAGGGCAATGGCTCTTGGTGAACAATTTAAGGGGCCCTCCCTTTGAGAAAGGCAGTGGCCCTGGTAAACAACTTAACAGCCAGGGAGGGGCGGCCACAAGAGGAGAACAAAAACAAAATGGAGTATGGGGACAGCTGTAAGAAACAAAATGGAGTAGGGGGATAGCTGTAACAGACAGTATTATGCTATGTCATAACCACTATTTTTTCCCTCCATCCAGGCCAGTCTATTTCTTGGTTTATTGTTTCTGTGCATATTTTAAAAGGTATAAATTTAGAATCAATACCTGGAAAGGTAAATAATCTCTACACATTTTTATAAGTAAATGCTTACATGGGTTGGGTCTTTGGGCCAAATTCAGCCTTTGTGGTAACCTAGAGGAACAACTATGCAACTAGTGTGACAGAGAAGGGCTTAAAACAGAACAACAACAACAACAAAATCTATTTATGACATAGCCTCTCTTTTATGCTACTGTCAAATTTGCTCCTTTGGTTCTTCTGTTTGAAGTCAGCAAATTTGGGCTGCAGTAGAGCTTAATGGCCTCAGCCAAGATCATTATGCAGGATCATAATACATAATAAAAAATAATCCCTGCCCTGAAGAGTTCACCATCTAAACAGATAAGACATACAAAGGGTTGGAATAGATGGGGGAGACATAAATTAGTGAAGTGACTTACCTAAGCTCACATATTAAGTTAGTGGGAGAACTGGAAATAGAACCCAGGTTCACTATGTGCGCTGATTCGCTCTAGCTCCTGGAATCTTCCCCTGGCTAAAAATTAAAGCTGTGCCCCCTAACAGAGCCCCTAGGCTAAAGGGTGACTTCCTGGTGAGATTCTGCCTGTCTTCCTGCAACTGCTCCCATACCTGCAAGGGGGTGAGGAGTTAATTGACTCTATGTCTTTATCTTAAACTCAGATAAAATTGCTCTAGTTGCCGGATGCATATACAAAGCATGTATACTTCACTGATTAAAAACACACAATGTGATTTATTGTAGGATCATATTCTGCTGTGCTTATGGAGGAAAAATTGTCATGAACGCCAATGGAAGATTTGACCTTAGTAAGGTCTGAGAGATAGAATGAGCCATTTAGCTGCAATTCGGAGTAGAGTGCTGTCCTGCCCTTTTACATCCCCAGTGGGAGGAGTGGAAGGGATTGTGCATCAGAGGACATAGTTCCTCCCAGAGCTAGAGGTAGTGTTGTGCAGTGGCATGTTTCGCTACTTCATGGGATGATGCAAGGTTCTACAGACTCATAGGGAGACAAATTATGATCCTAGGGATGCTAAGAGGGGACAACACTTCAGCTTCTCTGAGCTCAGGAATTACATTTGCCCTTGGTCATTGTGATGCATGCACAGGCGGTGAGAGAATAATTTTCTGCTCATTCACTCTAATATGCTCACAACAAGGTTAGAGACCATTTAACCCTGATTTAGGACCTTAGGATAGTTTTGTCATCTTTCTCTATTTCACTCAAAAGTATCCTTCAGTTCTTTGGTGGGTGGGAAAATAGTTCAAGAGTTAAAAACAGTTATCTTGTGACTTCTTTTTCCTGGAGTTCTCTAAATGTGCCTCCTAACATCTGCTCTTAGTATAGAGTAATATATTTTAGATCTTTTCTTCATGTGGACATTCTTAAAACAAAAAATGCTCATTGATGTTACTGATGTTTCTTAAATCTATACATTCTTAGCAGTGCTATTCAGTTCTTGGAATGATTTATAACTACAGTTTTTCATGTATTTCATATCAGTGAAAGTATCAGAGGGGTAGCCATGTTAGTCTGGATCTGTAAAAGCAGCAAAGAATCCTGTGGCACCTTATAGACTAACAGATGTTTTGGAGCATGAGCTTTCGTGGGTGAATACCCACTTCGTCAGATGCATGTAGTGGAAATTTCCAGGGGCAGGTATACATATATGCAAGCAAGCTAGAGATAACGAAGTTAGATCAATCAGGAAAGATGAGGCCCTGTTCTAGCAGTTGAGATGTGAAAACCAAGGGAGGAGAAACTGGTTTTGTAGTTGGCAAGCCATTCACAGTCTCTGTTTAATCCTGAGCTGATGGTGTCAAATTTGCAGATGAACTGAAGCTCTGTAGTTTCTCTTTGAAGTCTGGTCCTGAAGTTTTTTTGCTGCAGGATGGCCACCTTAAGGTCTGCTATAGTGTGGCCAGGGAAGTTGAAGTGTTCTCCTACAGGTTTTTGTATATTGCCATTCCTAATATCTGACTTGTGTCCATTTATCCTTTTCCGTAGAGACTGTCCAGTTTGGCCGATGCACATAGCAGAGGGGCATTGCTGGCATATGATGGCGTATGTTACATTGGTGGACGTGCAGGTGAATGAACCGGTGATTGTGTGGCTGATCTGGTTAAGTCCTGTGATGGTGTCACTGGTGTAGATATGTGGGCAGAGTTGGCATCAAGGTTTGTATGGAAGTTTGGTTATTAATGAGAGTCTGGAGAGAGTCTCATTAATAACCAAACTTCCATACAAACGGAATTCATTAAAATAAGACGGGAGATCTACTTTACTCACTTCACCTCTCTACAAAGGAAAAAGGACTGTAAGCTGTCTAAACTCCTACCTGCCATATGGGGCCACAACCATGGTACCCGTAACCCACCCAGCAATATCGTCAATCTATCCAACTACACCCTCAGCCCAGAAGAAAAGTCTGTCCTATCTTGGGGACTCTCTTTCTGCCCTGCCACCCCCACCAACATGATACAGTTCTGCGGCGATCTGGAAGCCCACTTTCACCGTATCCGACTCAAAGAATACTTTCAGGACAACACCAAACAGTGCATTGATACACAGGTACCCTCTCACCAACAGCACAAGAAGAAGAACTCCATATGGGCTCCTCCCGAGGGTTGAAATGACAGTCTGGACCTATACATTGAATGCTTCCACTGACATGCACAGGCAGAAATTGTGGAAAAACAACATCGCTTGCCTCATAACCTAAGTAGTGCAGAAAGCAATGCCATTCACAGCCTCAGAAACCACTCTGACATTATCATCAAAGAGGCTGATAAAGGAGGTGCTGTTGTCATCATGAACAGGTCTGACTACCAAAGGGAGGCCGCCAGACAACTCTCCAATACCAGATTCTACAGGCCACTTCCCTCAGATCCCGCTAAGGAATACACTAAGAAACTGCACCATCTACTCAGGACTCTCCCTACACTAACACTGGAACAAATCAACATACCCTTAGAGCCCCAACCAGGGTTATTCTATGTACTACCCAAGATCCACAAACCCAGAAATCCTGGACGCCCCATCATCTCGGGCATTGGCACTCTCACTGAAGGACTGTCTGGATATGTGGACTCTCTACTCAAACCCTATGCCACCAGCACTCCCAGCTATCTCCGTGACACTACTGATTTCCTGAGGAAACTACAATGCATGGGTGACCTTCCAGTAAACACCATCCTAGCCACCACAGATGTAGAGGCTCTCTACACAAACATCCCACACACAGATGGAATACAAGCTATCAGGAACAGTATCCCTGATGATGCCACAGCACAACTGGCTGCTGAGCTCTGTGCCTTTATCCTCACACACAACTATTTCAAATTTGATGACAATATATATCTCCAGATCAGTGGCACAGCTATGGGCACCCTCATGGCCCCACAATATGCCAATATTTTTATGGCTGACCTGGAACAACACTTCCTCAGCTCTCGTCCACTCACGCCCCTTCTCTACCTACGCTACATTGATGACGTCTTCATCATCTGGAACCATGGGAAGGAGACTGTGGAAAAATTCCACCACGATTTCAACAGCTTCCACCCCACCATCAACCTCAGCCTGGACCAATCTACACGGGAGGTCCACTTCCTAGACACCACGGTGCAAATAAGTGATGGTCACATTAACACCACCCTATACCGAAAACCTACCGACCTCTATGCCTACCTTCATGCCTCCAGCTTCCATACTGGGCACATCACACGATCCATTGTCTACAGCCAAGCACTGAGGTACAACCACATCTGCTCTAACCCCTCAGACAGAGACCAACACCAACAAAATCTCCACCAAGCATTCTCAAAACTACAATACCCGCACAAGGAAATAAGGAAACAGATCAACAGGGCCAGATGTGTACCCAGAAGCCTTCTACTGCAAGACAAACCCAAGAAAGAAACCAACAGGACTCCACTGGCCATCACATACAGTCCCCAGCTAAAACCCCTCCAACGCATCATCAGGGATCTATAACCCATCCTGGACAATGATCCCACATTTTCACAGGTCTTGGGTGGCAGGCAAGTCCTCACCCACAGACAACCTGCCAACCTGAAACATATTCTCACCAGTAACTGCACACCGCACCATAGTAACTCTAGCTCAAGAACCAATCCATGCAACAAACCTCAATGCTAACTCTGCCCACATACCTACACCAGTGACACCATCACAGGACTTAACCAGATCAGCCACACCATCACCGGTTCATTCACCTGCACGTCCACCAATGTAATATACACCATCATATGCCAGCAATGCCCCTCCGCTTTGTACATCGGCCAAACTGGACAGTCTCTATGGAAAAGGATAAATGGACACAAATCAGATATTAGGAATGGCAATATACAAAAACCTGTAGGAGAACACTTCAACCTCCCTGGCCACACAATAACAGATCTTAAGATGGCCATCCTGCAGCAAAAAAACTTCAGGACTAGACTTTAAAGAGAAACTACTGCACTTCAGTTCATCTGCAAATTTGACACCATCAGCTCAGGATTAAACAGAGACTGTGAATGGCTTGCCAACTACAAAACCAGTTTCTCCCTTGGTTTTCACACCTCAACTGCTAGATCAGGGCCTCATCCTTCCTGATTGATCTAACTTCGTTATCTCTAGCTTGCTTGCTTATATATACCTGCTCCTGGAAATTTCCACTACATGCATCTGACGAAGTGGGTATTCACCCACGAAAGCTCATGCTTCAAAACATCTATTAGTCTATAAGGTGCCACAGGATTCTTTGCTGCTATATCAGTGAAATGATCCACCCCTGCAAAAACATGTTGCCTAAGTTTGTTTTTCTAATTTTGAAGAACATAAATGCATTTAGGTTTTACATATACTAGCACTGGATGAATACATCTCCTATGATTCATAAATATTTAGATTTTAGATTAGCAAGAAAAATATAAAAATGCTGCATATACCATTGTCTCTACACAAATGTAACTGTGTTCCTGAATTACTTCAGCATCAGAGGTAGTACCTTTAAACTAAAGATGTTTTTATTACAGTAAATAATTTTTCTGAGGTTCATTGTTTATAAATATATAACTCAAGGTGTTCTAAGAAGATGAACTTTGTTGGCATATCCTGGAACTAAATTCCTTGATTTTCATTGTTTGGATAACAAAAAATTATCTTCAGAAATATTCCTGCAAGCACATGCTCACAAAGTAGGTAAACAACATACCAAAGGCACACACAGTGTCATTCACAATCATCTGCTGGATCTGCCTATTTTGAATCTATCAAGCTTGCATTGCTACAAAATTTGCCCTCTGTGGCTATGCATGTGAGCCATTGTGAAGCTGCTCTTTATGTTGCACATTGACAGTGTGGACACCATGCTCAAGGTCATCAATATCCTCTCTCATCTGAGTTCTGTTGTTGTCAAGGGATCTCTGTGACATGATAAGGGGCAGACGAGATTTGGCCTTCAGTCCTGCAAAATCCCCTTTGAACTCAGGACAAGTGACTTCTGTGAGAGTTAGATGGAGTACGGATTGAAAAAGAATTGCAGGGTTTGACCCCCGAAGAATAACATTATTATCAACATTTCCTATGACAGTAACAAATAGGAAGCTTTACAGTACTTCGCAATTTTCAGTCAACCAGCCAAATTCTGTGTATGTATGTGTCTCAAATTGCCTTCAGAGATTGGTTGGTATATGCACATCTGAGAGCAGAATTTGGTGTCAGGTAAGTTATAGAACTGACAAAAAAGTAGTTTTTTTATATGGGAGTATAATAAGTAAAATCAGGGACAAATCATATCCTGATAAACAACCTGCTCTGTGCTTTTTATGGAAAATCTAGATACCTTAATGCGGGGTGTGTGTGTGTCTGTGGAATAGATACCTACAGAATGAAAAAAGACCCAAACCCTGTAGACTACATTCATGACCTGATCATTCCCCACATTGTTTCCATCTTCATGCATATAGATTCAGGTCAGGAGTTAATACAATAGGGGATCTTATTTTAACACTACCAGCAACAATGTCTGCAAACACTCTATTGTAAGGAAACACACATAGGACTAAGATGGTGTTTTTTGATTATATTACCCACATTCCATTTTGTGGCACCGTGACATACTCTACCCTATGCTACTCCTGTATCCATATTCACTCCGTTGATTATGATATGTTTTGTAAAATGTGTGCCTTGTAAGGTATCCTTTGAAAAGTCTTAATTTGATGAATCTGCTTATCCTGTTTAAATGGTTGTATCATCGTTGTATGTCAAGTTATGAGATTTCACTATATGTTTGTTTTTGAAACATGTTATGAGCCTGGGAAATGCCTACGAACTAACCTCTTAGAAATAACAACAAAAAAAAGCCGTACATGTAACCCTCTGAGGTGGCTCAAGCTTCACATAGACAAAAAATGGGAACAAGAATTTGCAGTTCTATGTGGGCAGCTCACAAAAGCCAGGGGGACTGCCTAACCTCATGACACCATATGGATTTTTCCAGTACCTGGAGAAAAGTATAAATGAGGAGCAGTGACATCATAACTTCACCTGCCTCTTCTCCCCCACCTCTACACAAAGAAGCAAGATCTTCTGGAAGACAAAGAAACTCCATTGAGATTATGGGAGGAGTTGGTCCCAATTACAAGGCATTCTAGCTACCAAGAACTGCTAAGAAGTTTTGGGGTGAGAGAGATCCTGTTGCTTCTAGAATTATTAGCATGGTAAAGCTTAGGAATTAGCTTGCAATTTTATACTTTATTTCCTTTTGTAACCAACTCTGCTCTTCTGTGCCAATACCACTTAATCACTTTAAATGTATCTTCCTATCAGAGCCGTAACTAGCTATTTTTGCACCAGAGGCAAGAATATAAAATTGCACCCTCCCCGCTCCATACAATTTCAGAGTAGTTACTTTGTAAAAAAAAGGAAAATGTGTCATATCTGAAGCACCTAGAGCTGGGCTCTGCCTGTGTGTGATCCATCAACCTCAGCGGTCCCTCTGCTCTGTCCAGGGGTGCCCCCTGCTCTCGATGCCCTTGCTGCGAAGGCAGGGAGGGGCATCCTGACCTCCACCTCGCCGGACTGAGGCTGGCGCTGTCCCAGGAAGATCCTGTCTGGGAGATCATGCTGGAGACCTGGTCGCTCTCCATCCATCACCCGTACCAAAGTCCCAGGGCCAGGGCTTATCAGCCTTCAGCCGAGCATCTTAGAAGCTGGAAAAGGGGCCCGGACATGTGTGAGGCACCTCGTGGCCAGCAACACAGAGCCAGACCACCCACCCCACGCCACCCTGCTTAGGATCCTGCTTGGAGGGGTCTGAACCTCCCAGGGTCTGTGGGAGAGGCTGGAGAGCTCCTGGCCCGTGTGCCCCCCAACCCTGCACAGACTCCTCCCTACACAGCAGGAATAGGAGCCCTGGGAGCCGCTATTTTCACTTTCCAAGGCAGCCCAGCGGGAAGGGCCCCGGCCCCAGCTGGGCAAGCCCCACACCTGCCCCCAACTTGGGCAGATGGAGACGGTGGCACTCAGCTGCCAAGTTGGGGGGCGGGAATTGGACCCCTTCCCATCACCAGGCTGTTGTCCGGGCAGCCCAGGGGCAGCAGGCAGGAACCAAAAGCCACATCCTCCCAGTGGCACCCCGAGAGGAGCACTCTGGGCAGAGGGGTCTCCCACACCAGGCAGCGAGGGGACACAGGCAGGGGCCGTACCTGCAGAAGAAGCCATCTGTGTGATGCTCGTTCATGGTGCTAGCAGGCGGCGCAGGGATCAGGCAGGAAACCCAGCTGCGGAGAGGGGTCCATGGCGGTGGCTCCACGTTTCCACCCCGTGCCAGTAGCCTGGAGCAAGGGACCCCTCCCCCTGCAATGGGGCAAAGAGCAGCGACGCCGGAGGGGGAAGGCCTGAAGCGGCCTCGGGTGCAGAGAGCAGGGGGGCCCAGCCCAGCTGAGTGCTCAGGGCTGCCGCGCCCAGCGTCTGTTCCCTGTTAATTAAAACTTAATTTGTCTTTTTCTGCTCCCCTCAGATTTGTGTGCCCGAGGCAGGTGCCTCACTCACCTCGCCCTTGTTACAGCACTGCTTTCTATAATTAATAAAACTGTTCTATATTTATTCTAAACCATGCGGTTTGGGCTGAAGCGATTGGGGAATCTACTCACGATACAAAGGCTGGTATATAATCAATTTCTTTGTTAAATTGATGGACCTTATGAGCAAACAGTACAAGACAGCACATTTCTGGGGTGCAAAGCCGGGACCAGAGATATGTAGATGTCACCCTACATGTACTTCAAGAGTGGCTGGGCATAGCCCTATGGTATATGTCTGGAGGTAACTTGCATGGTAGAGGCTGGGGCAGCTCATATAGCAAAGTAGGGCATATTGTACATCAGACTGGAGAATTAAAGGGGTACAATGATCCAACATCCAGTCCAGATGGTACCCTGGGGTATGTCACAGATACCTATGTTTTATTTAGCCTATCAAATATTGTTACAACTTTTAACCCAAGCTGCAAGCCAAAATTAGGGCCGCTTTGGGTTATGTCTGTTAGGGAGAGAAATTGATGATGGAGTCAGGTATTTCTCTGATATGAGCCTGTTTATTTATAAAGAATGTACAAAGTCCAGTTTCCCTAAAACATCAGATAAGAGGAAAGAGTTTCTTTGCTCACTGTTCCAAGCCCCTTCAGTCAGCAGTCAGCCCTCCTCTAGGTTTTACTTGGGGCCATGCTCTCAGTGGTGTATTTTGCTCTCTGCTTCTTCTTTTTGTCTGTGGTGTTTCTTGTCAATGGTACCTTCACATTACGCAAGATGCATGCCATTGGTAGTGGCAAGGAGCAGCAGCACTGGTTCCCTGCCTGCTCACTCAGTTTTGGCCCTGTCATCCTTCTCTCATGACAGAGGCTGGTGTGTGGGACAGATCCAAAACTGACTGAGTGGCAGTGCGACCTGGTGCTCAGGTGTCACATTTCACTCAATTTTGGGCCCATGCTCCTTCCCCACTCCATGATGAGGGAGGAACTGTGGGCTGGAAAGCAATATTGTGCCCTTTCAGGAATGGGACATGACACTGCACGCACGCGCGCGCACACACACACACACACACACACGACACTGCACATACACACACACACACACACACCCCGCCCTGCTCAAAACAATACCCAGCCATGACCACTCTTACATAGTTGAAATTCCTGAGGGCTGCCTTTGTCTGGGTTGAAGGGCACTGATTGTCTCATAAAAGAGCTTAATATTTTCTTACAGTTATGTTAAATTAAGAATGGTGGTTACATCCACCAGCTCCAATGTTTTCCCAACCCACAACAATGTGAATATTGCAGGTGATTTAAGTTTTTTTTGAGCTGCAATTTACTCAGCCACCTTTTTGTTGCTTCATCCTATGCTTAAACTCTGAAATGTGTTAAGAATGGAGGTACATTACTGTGTTTTCCCTCAGGCTGACATTTGCTTTCAATCTTATTTTGGGGTTAGGGAGAATAATCGATGCTGCTTATCCTCATCTTCCATCTCATTAACAAAGGTAAGTAAAATGAGGAGTAATCCCAGTCCCTGTATCACCGCCTGCACAAATGCCTCCTCTTTGATTCTTTGCTGTTTATTGTTAACCCTCTGTTTCATTCCATTTTTCAGTCTGTGCAAGAGAGTACCTGTATCCAAGACAATCTGAATTAATTTTCCGAGTACATTTTCAAGATATTGTTTCAGATGGTTTGCTGGAATATATATCTATTCCTCATACTGCATTCACTTCATCTATTAATTTTTAAATTTGATATAAAAAGGTAGCCAGTTTACAAGGCAAAATTTACTCTTTTATATTTATGTGGCTGAATTGTGCCTCAGAAATGTGCATTCAGTCCCCACGGGAGTTAATGGGAGACAGAGGGTAGAATTTGGCAATGTTGTTTATTTTCCATGATTTCATGAGTCTCTAGGTGCTTGTAGATATGTTTCCCTTAATATTTGTTCCATGATTTTGCAAGGTTAGATTCACTTGATGTTAGAATCAATGGATAGGGCAAGTTTATTCACAAAAAGTAGTATCTTATTTCAGTGGTGCTATTCTCAGAGTAAGAATCTACTCAGTAATTTACAGAGTAAATTAAGGGTCTTATACTATTAGAAGCTAAGTTTCAAATATACATATATGTAAACAATCTGCTGAGCCTCTGAACTTTATTATGGTGCTTTTGTCCATCACTATTAATAAATAATAATAATAATAATAATATAATAAAAACCTTCTATTCTTGCTACTCCAGTAGTATTTTTAGAGTTATTTTATTTCTTGTTTTTTTCCTTGTTGCTGAGTTTTTTGCATTTAATATTAATCATTTAATGTAAGCATTTAATATTAGAAATCAATTCAAATTGATCAACTGAATCAAATTCGAAACCACACACACATTTAACAGAATAATTAATTTCTTAAAACTCTATTCAGACATTAGCAAAGCGGGTAACTGTGATTATCTTTCAAGCCAATGTCTCTAGTGAACTTAATACATTCGTTCAGGCCCTTATGCTAATGATTTGCTTCTCCTTTTGTATTTCGTCACTGTATACTCTCTCCCCAGATGCTATCACAACATACCTGTGCCTACTCCGACACTTCTGCCTGAGCTGTTATATGATGCCTAAATCTATGAGCGCACACTGCTCTGCTCTCTGAAAACCAACCAGTTTTTCTGATTTGAGCCTATCCCTCCTATCTTCAGCTGCTTGTCAAGTCCCTTCAATCTCAATCTTTTAATATTTGGAGGGATGGTTTGTACAACCCCCAGGAAATGTGGATGCTTATAACTGATGGATCCGAAAGAGAGAGACTATTTCTACAACTCCTCTCTTGTAACAGGGAGGCTTCCTCCTCTTCGCTCATGGGACAGCTGCAGCTTTTGGGAGACAAATCTATAGTCTTATGCCTTTAGGAATCATTTTTGGGGAGTGCATTTCCCCACCTGAGCACTCTCTCTTTTTTCTCTCTCTCTCTTTCACAGCAATTACACAGGCTTCCCCTTAAGCATCTGCCCTGACCTGTGCTACTGTTGAGTGAGACTCAGCAGCAACCTGCAAGAAGAGGTGTCACAGCCTTCATAATATGGAGTGTTATCTGGAGGAAACTCCACACTCCTTCCTTCACCTACAGCACCACTCACTGTGAGGCCCTGCAGTCTGATCCTGAGCTGTAGCAGGATGTGGGGGAGGTATGCACAGCCTCCAAGCCTCAGAAGCAGCAACTGGCATTACTAGATCTTCTTTTGACTATTTTGAATACAGTAACACTGGGCTTTACAGGGAAGAAAAGCCACACAATATACAGTGAACTTAAGGCCCAGAGCATATGAGATTACCAGGAACAACTAAATCCACCATGCACTCACTGATTTGAAGGAGGAAAACCACATGAGCTTTCTGCAGCTTCAAAAGTGGTCAGGTCTGAGATATGGGTGAGCTACAGCTGTTTTTTTATTTTAAAAGAAAGAGTTATTGTCAGCATACGCACAGTGTGCCCAGCCATTTGATAGCATTGTCATCAGGCGAGTGAAGAGCCAGTAGATCACTGTCCAAGTAAATCAGCGGGCTCCTTGTCAAGGATACACAACAATCTTATGTTGAGCACATCTACATCACAGGTCATTAGAGAAGCTGCATTTGAAGAGAATGGCCTCACAATTGTCCTGTCCTATTTAAAATGAGTTCAGGGATGACCACAGGTGCCTTGGGAGGTCACAACCTGGTGACTGGGTCAGTGAAGAGAAAGTGAGTAATGACTGTCATTGCTGACCACTCATTATGCCAAGCAGATTCCACCGTCCTGTCCTGTGGTGGCTTGAGAGATCATAAAGGGTATCTAGAAGACAGGCTGGATGGTTGAAGAGGTCTGAGTACAGAGGCGAGTCACTGTTCTCACAGATCTTGTGCAGGAGCATGATGGAGGCCCCCTCACAGCGAATATGGGGCAGTGCTATGTTACTAAGTATTGACAGCCACGGCAATGGAGTTGCACTTAAAGTCCCATTAGCAATGAGCATAGCTTTGGTAAGCTCTATATCGACTAGCCTGAACGACACCAGATAGGAGTGCACTACTTTGCTCTGGAATAGTAGAGGGCAAGGGCTGATGTTCTAAGCATCTGAATGCTTGCACTCCACGTTGACCCATCCAGTTTTCTGAGCAAGTTGTTCTGAATTGATCTTTCCCTGTTGCTCATGGCTTAGCCTCCTGAGAAAAATTTAACGAAATCATCACATTGTGCTGAGAGCACTGCCTGTCATGCTGACCAATATTGTCTTATTGTTTCCTTGTAATTTCCCATCTGCTTGAATCCATCTGTTGTCTCTCAGCTTAGACTTTTAATGTAAGCTTTTAAAAGCTCTGTTCTGTGTTTACACAGTGTCTAGCACAATGGAGTATGAAAGTGGTTCCTAAGTGATACCACAATATAAATAAAACAGTAAACAATAACCAGACTTGCTCTACAGACCAGCTGTGACTCCATTTTTTAAGAGAAAGAAAAGAAGTTGTGCCTAGAGGAGGCAGAGTTGGTGCCAGAGGAGTGGATGGCCTCCATTAGCAAAACATCTACAAACCTGGCATAAGTACATGGTTAGGGCAGTTCTGAAGCCAGTTTTTCATGTGTATTTCTTGATAGGGTGTCATTCCAGTCAACTGAGTGGTAACTTACCTGCTGTTACCTATCTGTACTCAAAGGTTGTGGAAAAATCCTGCCCTAGCTCTTGTGCAACTTGAATTACTGATTCTAGAACAGTTTTGCCTGAGACATTCCATGCTTACATTTTAGCCAATGTTTAGTATGACCTGCTGTGCTAAAACATTATTTGTCTTGCTGAAACTTTAGAGAAGCAGGGTTTCTGAAACGAGGGAGCTTTCTTTTAAAATGGCAGTTTAGCATGGTGAGGGAACAAACATAATAATGAGGTCAGTATGGGAGCTATTATACTTTCCCTACCTACAGATACGCAGATAAAACTACCGCTCAGAGGAAAGCAAATAGTCATTAGTTTAACCACAAGAACTTTCACTGTTTGAATTCAATACCTGAAAGGAGTCCCATGGATTTTAAAAATTAAGACATTACTTGACATGAATATCTGCTGTGGAAATTAATTTATTGCTTGCTTGTCAATTTCAGTGATATATAGATCCTGGGATATGCTATTCTCCAAAATGTTTTTGTGCTTGTATATTCTTACCAACTCTCCCTTTGGTTAATTGTTGATCACATTCAGACTAACCTGCTCAATGATAGACAAGCAGCACATACCCATTTTCTCCCCACCTTCTCCATCCCTGTAGGAGAGCTGTGTAAGCTCAAGGAGGTTTATTGTAAAGTCACAATTTCTTACCACACTGATCCATCACACAGGCACAGGTATCTGCAAACAGATGTGTGCCTGTAGGGGGCTGGGGAAAGGATACAACAGTGAGTGACATGACAATGTTGCAGTAGTACAGTACTGTTGCAATGCTAGTGAGTCAAGGCAGACAGCAGAATAAAATACTGTTTCGGGGCTTACTTCTTGTTAAAATAGGAAAGAAAAATCAGCAACTACCTTGCTATTCACCTCCTTTTGGAAGCCAATGGCTATACAGCACACCCAGTGTATGGTAAAGTGATAAATAAGACAGCATACACAGAAAGGAAGAATATGAATATAAGTTATTACAAGGATCCATGTCCATATACTCCTATCTGCTCTGCTGTGTGCATGCTTGACTGGTACCATCTTCTCTTGACTGAAGCAGCAGAATGTTGCATCTCCCAGTGCCCTCACTAGGTTGTGCTTTGCCTTTCATCTGAATATCTATGTTAGGGAGTTCACTTCTAAACTGGGATCTAGATTCATTCTATTTGTGCTGTTTAGTCATTGGTCCATGCAACATATCTAAATCCCCCCTGGTGCCACTTTTGCTTTTCTTCTAGTCCTGCTGTGCATATTTGTGCACTTGGCAGTAACAAATGCCTTGGTGCTAACAACTCTGATCATACCTCTTTTTATGCTGGATAAACTCTTCTTGCTACTCAAAATTAGAGAATTTTGTAGCACTGTATTACAGAAGACACCTGTACAGTGGGGGGCACCAAATTGACACAGTGGGTTGGGTAAAAAAGGGCTTCTTACACAAACAAAAAAGATGTATATGTCAATAAAGGACAGGGCCTTGAGGTTCTGGCTTTCCACTTGACTAGAAATGCAATCTATCTCTACCTTCCTTAGCCTTCATATCAGAATATTTACTAAGGGGTTTTTGTTTGTTTGTTTGTTTGTGTGTTTGCTTTTAGACATATACCCCAAACCCTTTAATTAGAATGTAGCAGTTGGGTAATCAGAGACCAAGAGGTAATGTTATAGTTGGACGTACTGTAACTGAATCAGGAAAGAAAAAATAAAGCAACAATTGAAACCCCCTCAGACATTTAGGTTAGTCTAGAGCCTTAAATCTGAACTAACTAGTAACTAGCTGCTTGAATATCAGTTCTAAATTGACACAAACTACTGCAACAGGAACCAGTAACAAAACCAGTGTCTGGGAGTACTGTATGTGTATAGATGTTTCTAAAATTCTGCTATAATGAATAATGTTGGCAAGCAGTCTACTGAGTTAGGTAAGAAGTTTATTCAGTTGGATTGTCTACCATGTTTTCCTATCATCATTATCATCATCATTTTTGTGGGAAATCAAAGCAGAAATTATTTGAATTTGATTCAGGGTATTGTGTGTCTCAAAGTGCATTTTTACTCTTAAAAGTGATTGAAAACACACCTCATTCAAAAGATTTGCTACTTTGGGGCATCATCTGAAGACAGAAGGGCTGCACTAGTGTAACTGAGGACCTGCAGAGAAGCTTTATTACTAGTGATGTTGCCTGAGAAGGAAAGAAACAACTTTGACTCTCAAAACCAGTTGGCGTTTGGAAGACTGGTATTTGTGGGAGGAGTAGGGGGAGAGATGGACAAAAAACAAAAACAAAAATAAACCTAACAAAATCAGAATGAATTTGACATGGTAGTTATTGAAGGATGATAAACTTGGAACCTTAGGATGCCATTTCTACATTGTCAATGTTGAGTGTAGAACTGTACTCCAAGCATTCTGACAAAATCAATTTCAATTCCTTGGTAGGTCGCAGAAGTCAGGTGTCTCCAACTGAAGGGGGGAAATTAACAAAATAAAGCTGTGTTTTATGTAAGCACAGTAGAGAAGTCTAGAAAGACTGCATTACAATAGAATATTAGTTATTACACTTCCATCTGTTTTCATTTTGCTAGTCCAATTGAATGAATACAACAATAAGCTGGATAGTAAATAAGAACAACATCAATATTTCTAGAAATACTACATAGTAAATTAAGTTGTTGAGATTTACTAGATAAGAAAAAAAAATGAGTATCCTGTGACGCTCTGTACCTCTGGGGAACACCTTACACCCCCATGTTCATCTTAATAAAATGATTGTGTGGTATCCAATGCAAAGTTTGTCATGTTGGGTGTCTTCAGAAGGCTCATGAGGCACTGAGCATGGTTGTTATAGTAATAGTTACAGTAATGTTATAGGTTATAATTTCATGTATGTAGTTATGAGGCTGAAAATGTATCCTCCTGGCTTAAAATAAGCCCAGGCACCCCCCCCCCCTTTCTTTGGAACTGCGATGAGGGAATGATCACCTGACACTGAAGGCCAAAAGAGAAGAAAGGACATGATAATAGGAGAGACATTTGCCATACTCTTCCTCTTTCTTCCACCTACATCTACAGACACCACCACCACCAAGCAACTGAAGCACTGACTCTAAAAGGGAGAACCTGGCTAAAGAACAAACAGGCAGCCTGTGGTGAGAAGCATCTAAGTTTGTAAGGGCATTGAAAGTATTAAGATAAGCTTAGAATGTGTTTTGCTTTTATTTCATTTGACCAAATCTGACTTGTTATGTGTTGACTTATAATCACTGAAAATCTATCTTTATAGTTAATAAATCTGTTTGTTTATTCTACCTGAAGCAGTGTGTTTGGTTTGAAGCATGTCAGAGTCTCCCCTGGGATAACAAGCCTGGTACATATCAATTTCTTTGTTAAATTGATGAACTCATATTAGCTTGCAGCGACCAGTGGGCATAACTGAGCACTGCAAGATGGAGGATCCTAGGGTTGTGTCTGGGACCAGAGATATTGGCTAGTGTCATTAGGTTGCACAATCCAAGGAGTGGCTTACATGCCAGAGGCTGTGCATGAACAGTCCAGGAGTGGCGGTTCTCACAGCAGGGAATGGTACAGCTGGCTTCAGATTCAAAGATTGGAATGACCTATCAGATCACCAGTTCAAATAACACCAGAGAAGAATGTCACATATCCCCAGCTTTGAGTATTTAAAATTTGGGAACTTACTAATCAATCAGGAGTTAATAGTGTATTGCCCTGGACAGCATTCACTTGATCCCTGTGTCTCTGCCTTAAGATGGGAAATCTCAGATTAGTTTTGTAAAGGGAGGAAAAAGGTTTGAGAAAATAACCATGAACATTCCCCTAAAATTTTGAAGGCTACCCTAAAATAATATGCTCTATTAATTCATCAAAGTCCTGTGGGCTGTGTTATACTTGAAGTCAGACTAGATCAGGGATCGGCAACCTTTGGCACATGGCTCACCTAGGTAAGCACCCTGGTGGGCTGGGCCGGTTTGTTTACCTGTCCCGTTCACAGGTTCGACCGATTGCGGCTCGCACTGGCCGCTGTTCACCGGTCCAGGGAAGCAGCAGCCAGCACATCCCTCAGCCAGCGTCGCTTCTCCCAGTCCTTATTGGCCTGGAGCGACGAACAGCGATTGGCCGAACCTGTGGACGTGGCAGCTAAACAAACTGGCCTAATCCTCCAGGGTGCTTACCAAAGGTGCCAGTCCCTGGACTAGATAAAGATGGTCTCTTTGGCCTTTATAGTCTATGAATTAAAGAATAGCATCAACATTAAGGTCTGTCCTGTATGTCAAAAAGCTTAATGGATTCCAGCACCTGCTTGAAGGGTGATACTTTTAACTCAACTTTAAGCTGTAAAAATTAGGAGTGCATGCAATATTCTCCCTATTCAGTCTTTGCAAAATTTTGGCGGGTTTGAAGTGGTTGAAATGATGTTCATGTTTCATAAAGCATTACAGACTTTAGGAGATTTGGGTACTTTGTAATTTAATATTCTCTTCTGATCTGTGTGTAAGTTGCTCTGCTCAGAGTTAATTAGAAGAAACTTTGAGTGGGGTAATGCAAGGAGTTTTTTATTAGAATTATGCTGAAGGGTTAGAAAATACAGCAAAGATCTCTTAAATTGCACAACCTTCATATACAAATTTATTTCTTTGGAGAGGTTTCAAATCAAAGGATTAATTAAGTAGAATATTGTTTAAATATACACTGAATGGTACCCAGATTTGTTTAGTATACTATTTAAAGGTAGTCTGAAATACTTTAATAAATACAGAATTGTGTAAGCCTGTAAGTCATTAATAAAATGCAGTGTTTTGTAAAAATACATCAATTAAGCACATTTTAAAACAAAATATTCAAGACAATTTCTTTCCATTTAGCTTGTATGAACCTGAAATCAGAGGGCTGCATTTCTTCTGCAGGAATTTATACTTTAAACAGCTAGCACAAGCATCTCACTCCCTCTTGTGTTGTCATCTGCTCTTTCAGAATCCTACATTCAAGCTGAGACTTAGTGCCATTTTAAAATTATGCATCTATTCAGATACTGACCCATTTAATCTTAACCATTTAGGGACGAATTCTCTTATCACAGCTTTGCAACCCTGTTGACTTAAATAAGTGATATCAGCTTAAGTGATAAGGATTTGACCCTTGGTGTGCATTTGTGGGTTCTCTAACATTAGTGCAGTAGTAGGAAGATAAGATGTTCCCTCCTCGCACCACATCAGTGTAAGTGAAAATCATTTGATCCGCAGGGAATGGGAGGTAGGGAAGATGCTAGTACTATTGTCACACTGTGGAAAAAGACACATTGGACTTGTGTTGTGTTGGGAAAATAAAACTAAAGTCCTGAAGAAAAGGGATTTGAATTCTATGTCTGGGGGTGGGAGTGGGGGTGCTTTTTGGTGCATTAGTCAGGGTGTTAACTGACCAGCTTACAACTATCGGCATCAGAGGGCGGCTAGAACTGCTGCCTCCTAATGCCTTCTCTGTTGCTGCTTTTGATGTTGACCCCTCTACAACCATCACACACATGCCACTAACAATGGGTCATATGTACAGATACTGTCCCATTTTGACATTGTCAGAACTAAACTTTGATTTTTCCTTTTGAAGTGACTTTTCTTTTTTTTAAACACATTTTATATTATAATAGTCAAAAAAGTTTGTTTTCTTGAGATAAAACACATTGGTTGACTTGAAACAATTCTTTTCCTTGTGTGCCTTTCCAAGAATTTTGAAGTTCTCAAAATTCTTTCCTAATTTAAATGATTTTCTGTTCAAATCTCAGAATCTTTCAGTAGATAGAATTTCAGTTCTCTGTCCAGCTCTACTATTAACATGTTCAGAGGTATGGATTACAAATACGGCAGATATAGATTTTCTGTGCTTTAGCTACTATATAGGGTACAAAGAGGACTTTTTGTTTTGCTTTCTGTGTATGAATTCTCTAATGGGCACTTCATAGATAACAAAGGATACAAGGTTTTCTGGTAAGAAAGATATATGTTGATAAATGCAGGAAATGTAATGGTGACAAAAACTAACATTAATCACCAGAAAATGTAATTAAAGTTTAACTTCTTGTTAGAGGCTAGTACCATGGAATCCTGCTGTTTTAAGATTGTCTGTAAATTGAAATAATTATTCTATTATTGGGGATTCAGCTACTTAAGTAGAAATTGTAACTGGATTCATTTTGAGCTAATAATATTAATCATGTGTTAAGTACTATCACATTCTCATATGTATGGTATTGATAGATAGGAAATCTGTCATGGGGTACACTCATTCCAGGTGGCACCTCCTCCTGGCTATTCTGGGAATTAGCTCTGTTCCAGTCTGACGTGTCCCCTTGTGGTCTCTTAACCCATTGTCCTCTCACATTCTGCGGCCCTCTCTTGGTCTAAAAGCTACAGTTTCTTCTTTCTGAGTTGGCCCTCCAGTTAAGTAACTATGTATTTTCCCCTTCTGGGCTATATAGAGTCTCATTGGCCCGATGTCTAGGCAATGCCACTTCAGTGGCTAGTAGGGGAAACTGGGTCCACATAGTGCTCTAGCTTTCAGGTCAATGACCCTACAACACAGAGCCAAAGTCTACTCAGTCCCCAGCTTTGCTGTTCTTCCTCTGGACTGCTTCCTACTTCACCTCCCTCAGGATCTCTTCACCCTTCTAAGAGCATCCATCCCCCATCACCAGGCTTCAAGAATCCTACCCTTTCCTCGGGTTTCCTCCTTTCCTCTCTAATGCACAGAGGGTGGCTTTAGACTTCCTCCCTGCCACCATTTTTGTTGCCAGCTTCATGGCTTTATACTATCCCAGCCACACCTGTTGAATTGATCTTCATCTTCCAGTCAGGATTTCTCTAGCCTAATCCCCTCATGTGTGGATTATCACACCCTTTTCTTAACTTCCTTAACCCTTTCAAGGCTGGTGTGGAGTGAACATCCCATCACAGAATGTAAAGTACACTGATCACACTTACCAAATTTATTAAACACATTTTAAAATAATCAGTGATGTTACTACTGGATATGACCACAGTCACTGTTGTGACTCAGGAGTAAATGTATACTAGTAGCTTTGCAGGCATCTGAGAATGGGATTCTGCAATCTATGAATTTTACCAGGTGGGGTGCTCTTTTCCTGTCCAAGTAAGAACTTTGGGCTAGATCTTCAGCTGGTGTAAGTGAGCATACATCCATTTCCATGAAGTAAATGGAGCTATATTGCCCTTTACAGCAGATTAGGATTTGTTATAATTTTACCTACCAAAAATATCACTTGTCTTTAAATGGGCATCAGGTTGGAATCTGCTTCTGCCTCCAACTATCTCCATAGACATTTAAAATATGTGGTACTTGTTAAAACTTCCACAGGCAAGATTGCTGTTTCTTCCTATTCTTTTTCATCTATAGATGCTATAGAAGCTGCCTAGGCTAACTGTCACATCCAAGGTAAGTCATTGCCCAGGTTGGAAATGCTGAATGCTACTGTCCTACTCTTTCTCCTCCTTGTTTCACTTTGATGGTATCCTGTGATCATCTCACTGTTCCTTAGCACAGTAGCCACGGATCATAAAGTGTATGTGCTTCTGACTCAAAGATATTAACAGTGAAAGGGAGAAGATGATAAAAACAAAAGAAGGGGGAATGAAAGTGTAACAAGAAAAAGGGAACAATGCATCCTATCATTCATCAGATTTTAATCAAGTACAATAAGACTGCCTGTCAACCAGTAGTGAGCAATTTGTCCAAATCTCTAGCTGTGAGCAATTAGGGTGAGTTCAAGGGGGGTAGTGGATGATTGCTCAGATTCTTCAAGAGCATTCTTTAAAACCAGAGTTTGGAGGCAAAAATAAAGCTTTTCAGACAGCCAGAATGAATTAAATAAACCTTTAAACTGCAACACAGAACATCTAAAACCTAATAGCTTTCAGAGACATCTAGACTTTCAGATCCTCAGCTGATAATAACATGCACACTGACAAATACCACAGAGATAATAAAAGTCAGTGCCTATGGCCATCATTCTCAATAAATGTTTTTTTCCCCATAAGAATCAGCAGTACTGTTACAACAGATGTGTTTAGCAGTACACTCTACCTATACTTAAAAGGTTCTCTAATATCTTTCTCTAATATAAGATCTTGGCTGTGAATTATACTAAATTTTATTCACTGCCCTCACTATAGAATACCACTCCATAAAATACTTAGAACTCCTGGCTGACTAGAATGTTATAAAAGGTCTATATGATGTGATGGGGCAAGGACAGATGGCTACAGTAAAGTACTCAGAAACAGGCATGTTAGCCCCAGGCTAAACAAATCCCTAGGACCCTGGTAACCAAATGGCAGTTGCTCCAGGTTAATCAAGGCACCTGGGGCCAATTAAGATCTTTCTAGAAGGCAGTGGAGATAACTACTTTAATTAGAACACCTACTGCCAATCAAGGCAGGCTAATCAGGGCACCTGGGTTTAAAAAGGAGCTCACTGCAGTCAGGCAGGGAGAAGCTAGAGGAGAAGAAGTGTGTGTGAGGAGCTGGGAGTGAGAGAGTATACTGCTGGAGGATTGAGAAGGACAAGCATTATCAGACACCAGGAGGAAGGTCCTGTGGTGAGGATAAAGAAGGTGTTTGGAGGAGGCCATGGAGAAGTAGCCCAGGGAGTTGTAGCTGTCATGCAGCTGTTACAGGAGGCACTATAGACAGCTGCGATCCACAGGGCCCTGGGCTTGAACCTGGAGTAGAGGGTGGGCCTGGGTTCCCCCCCTAAACCTCCCAACTCCTGATCAGACACAGGAGGAGCTGACCCAGACTGTAGGTTCCACAAGATAGGAAGATCACTGAGGTGAGCAAATCTGCCAATAAGGGGAGGACCCTCCAAGGTAGAGGAGGAACTTTGTCACAATGACATGCAAAATTCCATATAAAAATCATATTACACACTTCATTAATGACAGAGCTGGTATCAAAGCCTATATTTAAGATTGCCCAACACTTTCATTATAAGACTCTGTTTTGTGTCACCTATAATCTTGCCTGATTGTTAGGACTAAGTTTGCCACTTTAGATGACTGCCTCAGGGTGAAGTTTTGGGGAAGTATCAGCAGAAATGTGTTGCCATTTCAAAGAATAAGGATGTAGGGTGGTGGAATGTATTGTTTTGTCAATCTTAAGCTCTTACAATTGTTTAACTCAAAAGGTCTAGTGCTAACATGCTTAGGAATAGTGGTTTTAAATTTGGCAGGCGGTCACCCTGGGACTAGAGACATGCCTTTTGCTGTCCATGTGAAAATCTAATTAAGTTTGCCCTAATCCCTTGCCTCTGAAAATTCCTATTTGAACATGCTCACTTAAAGATCTGTTAGACTTTTGCAACTAAATTCTCTAAAGATTCTATCTATATTCTATTCTATCTCATCCATTTCCCTGCAATTTCTTCTTCATTCTTCCATGATCTACTGTGGCACTGGGCCCCAGAACTTCAGGGAGACTCTCTCTCCTGTGCTTCTAGTGTTCCACTTGTTGGTACTTTGGAAGTCTGAAAGGGAAGAAGGAAACAGAATGCTGGGGCTCAGAAAAGAAGCAGCAGAAACAATCTGCTGAGGAAGGGAGAGGGACGAGGGGGAGTGGAATAGGAACAGAGAGGAACAGAGACTGGAAGGGACAAAAGTAGCAAGAGATAGGAGCAGCAGGGGGAAGCTTTGGAGACAGGGAGAAGAGGTTCTGTTACCATGCAAGTACACTCCCTCTCAGGACCTGGAATTGAACCTAGGACTTCAAAATCTTAGTCTTCTTCTGCTTATGTCAAACCTATTGTAAACAGATCTATTTTCCCTCCAATGGCTGTCCCATATAGAAACCTATTATTGCTGATAATTATGTCTATGATGTGACTTTAATGGTTCCAACTTATGTAGGGTTCAATATTGTCTTAATTATCATTGTTTCTCATGTGTACAATGCCCTTAACTCAGAGGGCTGTTGTAAAGTTAAATTCATTCATTCATATTTGAGAAGCACTCAGACATTATAGTAATGCACCACATAGAAAACCCATACAGAAATTAATTCTGGCTGCAGCAAAGGGCTTGGCTGGTGTGCAGTAAGCCCTGGGGCCATATATGGAATGAGGAGGGAAAAAAGAAATATATAACAGCTGCCCTGAGTTGATAGCACTTACTGAATGTGCACTGACTGAGGCAAGGGTGATGGGGGAAAAAACTAGCATGTGGTTATAATTAAAGATTGTATTATAATGGATACGCACAAGAGGGACAAATTAAAGTTGCACAGGCAACTTTAATTCTGGCATATCCTATTTTTCAGTGCTTGAATCTTCAGTTGTAATGTTCTTGTTGGTAGTAGAATAACAAATCAGTTAGAATTGATTAACTACAGATGCAGTGAACCCTAGCCCCAGGTGCTTCAGCCTCCAATATGGTTAACTTTACTTGTGTAACTAGTAGGACCAGCTCAAAGGAATCCCTTCAAATGTTAAATACTGATGCTGAAAACTAAGCACGTCACATATTCTACTGAAGTCCTGATTAGTCTTTGATATTCTAAATCTGCTGTTTAGTGTATTATATGCCATACAACAGTTCAAAAACAATGTTATTCAATCTGCTTCATAGTATGGACAAAAATCTGTATTTTATATCAGTCTAAAATTACCACTGATTATGTCACATAACTACTGTATTATAGAAAGGTTAACATGACACCAAGATGGCCCTCTTTTCCTTACTTTGGTCAAGTTTCCTTCTTCCTAGCTCAGGGCCCTCACTTTCTTATGATACAACTCAAGTCCATGACCTGTAGGCCAACTCATGAGATAGGTACCTTTATATCCCAAAAGGTCCATGAGTTGGGTATATAAACTATGACAGAACTGAAGTCTGGGAAGGTAAGTGTGATAAGTAATTTGCCTACTTTTGATTCAAGGAAGCAACTACATAATTTTATGGATGAGGAATTGTTCTTTGTCCTAGTAGAAGCACTGTAGGCGGTAGCACCACAACACTGTATAATAAGATTATTTGAGACACAGACAATTTGCATTACATTTGCGTATAATCCCCCAATGGATAATTTGGTATACAAAGCACACGTATTGTCTATTACTTATTACATCTCAGAAACAGATTTCCAAGTTTGTTTACTTTTTGGAGGGAAGTGAAGATTCCACAATAGAAATTCATCATTTAAACATATTATCTTGGCCATTGTATCTTTTACCTTAGCAAGTTGTACACTATGCATTATTGTCACTCCACAGAGGTGATGACAATTCTTAATTTAAAATCTTAAATGTCAAAATGTCTTCTCAGATCATTAGTTTCTGTTCTTTGGATGTAGAATAAGCTATGTATTTGAAGATCTGATAGCATCTCCACGCCAACATTTGCTTGGTTGGTTTTCTGCTAGCCTCCAAAAAGTCTAGGTCTCTGACTCCATTAGTCCTCAGAGTTTGGAAGGTCACTGATTAAAGACATGATGTGGGGAGTGGGAAAAATATATATTCTTGTGCAATGAACAAATTATTCCTTTTTCATTGTCTGAAGGCAGTTTTAAGCAATTTATGCAATATTAATTACTTGGTCTTTGGAAACACTACTCACCCATCTCCTGAATTTCTTGTAGCCAATAGGAAGCTTTTGGGTTACATGAGCCTTTAAACATTATTCGGTTAAATCAAAAATTTAAACAAAGTCTAGGAACTATAACCCTATAGGAAACAGTGTTAGGTATCTGTTACTTAGCTGAGTAATAAGATGGGGATATGAACACAATCCACAGATATCTGAATAATGTAAACATCAAGGATAGAGAGAATTTCTTTAGAATGATAATAGGCAATATAATAGTTACCATTAGAAAATTAGCATTTGCCAACAGATATAACATGGAATAACTGTGGGAACCAAGTCATAAGTTATGGTTATGGAAGGGGGGATGGTACAGAGAGGGGGAAACTAGTGTTATATACCATTTTTGGTAACTGTTGGTAAATGACTTATTACAGTGATTTGCATTAATAGGAGTAGTGGGATGGAATTAAAAATGGGGAAAATATGACCTGGACAACAGGAAAAACTTCCTGGGATGTATTATACGGTGGAATTATCAAAAAATGGAAGCAGGGATAAAAACACAGTTAGAATCTACTCTGGACTAAAAAGATAGTAAATATAGAATAGAGAACAATCCTACATGTGCAGAGAGATGAACTTGGTGACCGAGTATGTATGGTCCATATAAAAAATTCTATGATGCCCACATTTAAAATTGTCAATATACACTAATGGAGTTGGAATTAATTTCTTAAGAATCAAGAGGAAGGACGTGACTATGCATACGTCAGTAAAGATAAGTCTCTTCTTTTCACCTACTTCCCAGCAGAAGTTATCCATCATCCTAAAAGGTGAAGGTGAAAATGAAAATATTAGCAATTAATAAATCCTATTCTTGCATCTCAAATACTTTGGTCACTAGACTGTATAAAAGATACCATGTGTGTGCGCAACAGGTCCAGACAGGGGCCAGGGGACTGTACAGAGTCATACAGAAGTTGCATGTAAGGATCAAATTTCTAGAAATACACTTTATTTTGCAATGGCTTCCATGGAACCAATATTCCATCACCATGCTGTGTAGGGCATACATTTGTAAAAGACTGTGGTGGGGGCCTCCACTCACCAAGTCAATATCTCTTCCTGCAGTTGCATGCTGTGACTCTGTCTGTGTCTGCCTGTTTGCAGCCCCTCTCTTGCCCCATGAGCTGCTGCTTCTGCCTCCTGCCAGGTCACTTCACGCTTTTTCCCCTTCCAGGGTACCAAAGGGTTTCTCCAGCAATCCTGGGCAGTCTTCTATTCATTGCCTCATGACACCACTCCCTCAGGGGCTGGCAGAGAAACCTAGGCCCACCCTCTACTCTGGGTTCCAGTTCAGGAACCTCCTAGCAACAGTCAACATCTATTCCTGCCTAACTTTGTTGCTTTTCTCTGAGCCCTTTCCTTACCTTCCTTCTCTCTGGATTTACCAGCCCAAACACACCTCACTTCTCCCAGGAAGTAACTGGAAGCTATGCCCTTTTTGCTGCCAGTTTCCTGCCTTTATAGCCCCAATGCAGGTTGTTCCTTCTCAGCTGGGCTCCTTCATTCTGTCAGGGGATTACTTGACCACCCGATTCCACTCAGCTGTGGTTTGTTGATTTAATTAACCCTCTTCTTAGTTTTCATGAACTCTTTCTGGGCAAGTATGGAGTGAACATCCCATCACAGAGACTATCAAAAGGAAACATAAGAGATTTAATGGCAGTATTGAAAATAATGAATAGTGTAGGTCAAATCTCCTTCATGAAGAATTTCTTTTAACTGCAAATAGCCTTTTTGTTCAAATAGACGTTTCTTCCAGAAACATCTATTTGGTGCATAATTGGGTTTTAATTGAAAACACAGAATCTGGAAAATTGGATTTTGGACAAAATCCAAACATTTTGTTGGTTTGAGGGGCTTCAGTTGTTTGATAAAAACCTGAAAAAAATGCAAAGCAAACAATGTTTGTCTTCACTTTTTTATTCTGAAAAAAAAATCTGTTGCAGCTCTACCTCCAGTTCATCAAGTTACTTTTCTTCTAAAAGTGTGAAGAGCTTTCCAATTAAATTGAATGACCCAACATTTATAATGGATACAAGGACACACTTCTTAATACAGCATTTAATCAACATATAGAATCTATAACAATACCTTTGCAGCAAATACTTTAAAGGGGCTTGCTGCTTATGTGAAAAATACTATCTGCAGCTGCAGCATACTAAATCAGTCAAAAGGTTATAAGGAAAAGTTACTATAATGCTTCAGGACATATGCTCAGGAAGGAATTTCCCTACTAATGATGTAGCAATGCACAGATGGCCATTAAGTGTTGATTTTTATTTAAAAAAATCCCACCGCCACCAATGTTCTTTTGCATGTTCAAAGGAAACTGAGGAGAGGGAAGTAGTGACAGAAAATGAAGCAGTTAAGGTCAAAGGAAGCAAAAGGTTAGAGGAGAAAAGAACTGAAATATAGACTAAGATGCTGGAAAGCAATGCGGGAGGAAAAGGGTAGAAATTAAGATCAGGATGAATGGAAACAGGCAGAGGAAAATAAATGGGAGATGGCTGAAAAAAGCAGGAAAAAAGAATGAGAGAGAGGAGCTGAGAACGAAAGAAAAAAGTACAACTGCTGACTCCTAGAGTGACAAGGGTGTCTAAAATAGAGGGATAGATATTACAGAAATAAAGGATATTACTATAGCTATTATCCAATCAAAATCCAGGATTTTCTAATGCAATTGTTCAATGTGTAGGAGGAGAAAAGAACAGGTTTAGTTTATGAAGGGTTGCTCAGTTCTGAATTCAGAAACACTGTACATACTACGTTAACAAGGAAATAGACTGTATAAACTATTTATGACTATGTAATAGAAATGAACAATTTTAAATATCTCTATGAACTCTTTAGATACTACACATAACTGCTTTTTAAGAAGGTTCTCTTAATTGAATTGTGGTGTTCTTGTACTGATTTTTTTCCTATGCAGTTTGAATACTGTGTATTGTGTCAGTCTCTTGGGGGCAATCATGGAGATATTTGCTCATTTAACTGAACAAAAACAAAAAGAAAAGAAAGCAGAGAGAGAGATGGCCAAACAGATAGACAGACATCTCTTCTATAGCCCAATCATCTCCTGTGGTGCAAAGTGTGAAGAGAAATTAACTGCATGCCCAAGCATGCACGTTATTGAGCAAAAGTTGTACATGATTATCCCATCCAGAGTGCCCAAGAAGATGAATGCAGAACCAGTAGTGAGTAATGTCCAAAAGTTCATGCCATATACATAAAAGGGAAGTGGAGCTAGTGACAGAATCATCACAAAATTAACATAATTGATGAGGCCTGCCAGCAATATCAGCTATTTATGATGCCATTGTCAGTAAGCAGTCCTGATGGAACTGGTAAAGTCATACTTAGCACTGATACAAGATACGAGGACTATATAACTGAATAATACACAGATGGCTGCTTCTGGAAGATACTTAAAGGGGCAGATGAAGAAATACTGTGCAGTGCATTTAGGATATGCCTTCCTACCAACCTGCCTTCAGTTTGATATGTAACTGACAGACCCTGTTTGTTCTGTGCTTCAGGTTGTTTCAGGAGCCATGCAACAAAGCTGTATCTGTTACACACCACTGGCAGCAGGGTATAGGGTATGTACAGCTCCATGCCCCAGTGAAAAGCAGGCTGCATCCACACTGCAGTGTTTAGCTACACGTGTCAGTAAAAAGCTTTAGCAGGGGAAAGGCAGTGGCGAGCTTCTGGAGCATTTCCCCGCTGCCTCCGCCTGCAGGAGCCTTACACTCTGGTGAGAAAAGACTCCAGCAGCAAGGAAGAAGCAGGGCACTACATGGCTGAAAATAGCAGTGTAGATGGGAATGGTTGGGTGTGTAGTGAGCCATGTAAGTCTTAGGCCTGTCTTTACTTTGCTCACATGAGCACTGCATCACCTTCTATACTGATAGCTAGACCTATGCTATTGGGGCTTACTGTACATGTACTGTATGCACCATTGTGAAGCTTGTGCAATATGGATGTCCCTAAGTGTGAAATATGCAGCATATTAGCATGTGTATAGTGCAAAGGACTGTACCACCACAATACACTGAATTACTGTGTGCAATTCTATTCTACATAAGTACTTTTAAATCCTACTCATTGTCATTGTATCTGAGTGTCTTTCAGAAGTATATTAAGCAATGTGGTTAATATCTATTCACGACCTAGTGTTCTAGGCCTTTAGTGACTCCAGCCTCCCTTTCACATTCTCTCCAAGCCACCATTGACCATAACATTGTGTTATGCCTCCTATTACTACTTACACATCCTCCAGCCCCCAAGGGCTTAAGCCAGACAGGGAAAATGTAGTTCTCCAGTTACAGCAAGGTTCTGGAGGAAATTAAGCAAAATTAGACAGCAGTATGCAATGGAGACCAAAAAGCTGCCTTACTGCAGACTTCTTTAGCAGAATCAGTGAGGCAGCTGCTCATCCAGAACTCTAATCAGAACACTATTCCTGAGACCTCCCTCTTCCTCAGACATCTTCACACACCCTACCCAGTCCCCTGGTAGAGTAATACCATGTCACAACATGCAGCTGGGAAGAGTAGAATCTTAGTCAGCCTCAGGGTTATTCAGTAAAAAAAATGGGAGAAAAGAGAGCACCTTCTCACCCCCTCAAACATAATGTTCTTTCCAGTTATGTCCCTCCTTTTCAATCCTCTACCGAATATCAAATTTTCATCTCACTCGTTTGTCTGCTCTTTCCTTAACTAATCTTCCTTGACTCAGATATTCTCCATAGACCTTCACTTCAGCTCTGACCTACCACCAGATCCACTCTCCTGAAGACTTAGACATGTTCTAGACACATTCAATGATCAAACCGAATTCTCTTTCCAGATGCTTCACATCCAGCTTGAATATCCCACCTGGGCACTTATACCATTGACCATTCCCCTAATAACCAGAAATTAGATCTTCCTATCTCTGAGGGTACAGAGAGGTCATGTGTGTCTAAGATACTCCTTTGAAAATCAATTATGTGCCCCTTTCCCCATTAGGCACTCATCTGGCCAATTAGGTGCCTAATAAGCTTTACAAATTCCAGTCCCAGTTCTAATTACGATAACTCAGTTTCACTGATCACTCTGCTACGTCAAACTAACCCTATGTTTACTATTCAGTCATTCATTCAATTTTGATTTGAAAGAGATGCCACAACTCCTGCATCTTTCTACAAAATATAGCCAGATGGGTCCAGATTAACTTGATATTTGACATTTGATTTGCTCTTATTCAAGACAATGTAGGAGGGATGAATGCATCAGCATAATTTTGAGCTATTTATTACTCCAGCTGATCTCTTCAGAGTCCTGATTTCCAAAGGACAATTCTGAGAATTCCAAATCCTATCAAACCTGCACTATGAATAATATATTAGGTAGCTTGCCTAACTTTTTGCAGGAAGTTCAGTACTTGACATGTATACCAACATGCTGAATCCCTGCAATCAGCAGGTGTTCTAATTTACAGAGAATACAATGGCTGATTAAATTTCTAAAATTTGAAATAATTATTTTGTGTATGAGATTTCATTAGTAGCTTACTAAATATTCACTCTCCTCTGTCACTTGCCTTTTCATCCCTAGGGGGCAATTACTGCCAGGGGAAGGTTCCAGCAGTCCTGAGGATACCCTCAGGATGGCCGGAGGGATGTGAAAAAGTGGAGAAATGCCAAGTATGTCCCCCATCCCAACTCATGCTTCTCAGGTTCATGTAGTATCATAGAACTGTAGAGCTGGGAAGAATCTCAAGAGGTCTCCTAGTCCACCCTCCCCCACATGCTGAGGCAGGACCCCGAATACCTAGATCATCTTAGACCACATGAGGATCTGAACCCTAGAATGATATTGGGGAATATTGCTTCTAAGCAGTCCCTGAAAGAGTGTACTGAAAGACACTGAATGATGATCTATTATCAGGGACTGAACAAAATAGCTTATTTGTATGATGGGAACAAAAGAAATGGATACTTTGATATCCAGTCTAGATAAGTCTAATGTTAGTTGTGTTTTTGCTTTTGCTCCTGCGTCTGGTTTAGTGGCATAAATGACTAGTTTTTCTGTAGTTACAAAATCTTGGTAATGTAATTTCACCCATTCATCCTTTTGATATAGATAAACTGAATAGCTTCATGCACTTTACTGTGCAGGAGTGTCTTTCAGATAAGGCCTTAACACAACAATTTTATCTACTCTGTATGGATAAAGATCCCCTAGTACTTTTCATAAGAGGGAGGTTAGCTCTGTTCTCAAGAAAATGTTTTTCCTTTCCTTAGTGTGTAATGTACTGTGCACCAGTCAGCCATCAAACTGCTAGCTTCCATCCCACAGTTTGCCCCTATCAGTGGTTGCTCTGTGTCGTTTGCAAAATACCTTGGGATAAAAGGTGACATACACTGATGAATATTTCCCTACACTGAACTTGAATAGGAGCTAGGTGCCTAATTCTGAAACTCCTTTGAAAATTCCATCTGTCAAGTTTAACTTCATATCAACTAGTGATGGTTAACCGCAATCAGGTGACACCGAGCTATCTATAGCAGCCCCTGCATGCACAGAGACTAATAAGTAATATGTAATTTTGTGTCAATTACCATGACTCCCTAAGGTCATGTTATAATACAACTGAATTTGTTAGTCGAGATAAACCAATGCAGGACATAGATTTGGAAAGATGTTTGTGACAGGTTAGCTGGGCCTATTTTGTGTGTGTTAAACTCTGCTACTATCTACATGCAGGCTACCTAACAATTAGTGAGAGAAAGTACTGTTTGCAGCAAGAGACCTCATTCTGCACAGCACCTAAGCAAGTCTAGAGGACTAATGGCAGCAGGGAAAGAATAGAGGTAGGTATTGAATACATAGAACTGAATTTTGATCTTTGTTTATCAACAGACCACTGGTAGGAGATGTAGAACATGAGTATTTGGGGAGGTGGGAGGGGGAAGAAACAAGGTAAAGGCAGGAAGAGCGGAATGATCCTCAAATATGAGTGTCATTTAATATTGAATATTTAATACAG
This sequence comes from Gopherus flavomarginatus, assembly GCF_025201925.1. NCBI lineage: Eukaryota > Metazoa > Chordata > Testudines > Testudinidae > Gopherus > Gopherus flavomarginatus. The sequence continues at coordinate 222,679,865 of NC_066617.1, forward strand.
AAATTAGGGTCAGGAGGGATCAGCACATGGTATAGGGGATATAAGGTAAACAAAAAAATCGAGAGCAGCATCAAATTACCTGGGATTCAGTTATTTTTCCTCCTATTAATTCATTCCCACAGGTGCCTAATTGGGAGTTCTGCCATCATTTTAGCATAAACTTCAAGTTCCACCAGGCCAGTTAGGATCTGGTTGTGTTTGTGAGGCAACAAAAGGCCACTGTTCTTGGTAATTAAACTTAAAAGTTACCAGACTGTTAAAATGAATGCTAGAAGTTAACACCTCTCTTGGCATTATTGATTTCTGGCTGTTCTAGCAAGACTCAAGCAGACAACAATTTGCATTATCAAGTCTATATTCCTAACTGAAGGGTTTGATACTTTTTCTTAAATAATATACAGGCCAAGGGTTCTAAAAGTGACTAGTTATTTGGGACATCCAATCTGAGACATAAGAACGACTGTACCGTATCGGACCAAAGTTCCATCTAGCCCAGTATCCCGTCTACCAACAGTGGCCAATGCCAGGTCCCTCAGAGGGAGTGAACCTAACAGATAATGATGAAGTGATCTCTCTCCTGCCATCCATCTCCATCCTCTGACAAACAGAGACTAGGGACACCATTCCTTACCCATCCTGGCTAATAGCCATTAATGGACTTAACCTTCATGGATTTATCCAGTTCTCTTTTAAACACTGTTATAGTCCTAGCCACTTGAAACATTTGAAAGGGGCCTGATTTTCAGCACTTTCTAAAAATCATGCATGGAGAACCATTTACCCCAAATCAGTAACTTTAAAATCTAGAACACAATATATATTTGTTCTTAAAATTTTAGTTTGAACTTCTACAGAGTAATTTCCATATGGTTGTGTTGGATATAGAGCTTTTGCAGTAGCAATTCAATACCATTATATTCTGTAAAAAGCAGACCTATTGTTATTGACATAATGTTTCAAAAAAGTCTAAAGAAGAGTAAGTACATTCACTATCATTGGACTCAACCAAACTAGGCTAGACCCACAAAGGGACTCAGACAACTAATTGTCATGTGAGGCACTTGAGTCCAATTTGTAGGCACCACTGAACTCCTCAAGACCATTGCTCAGTGACTGCATAACTTGTAAACACCTGAAGAACTCAGGCAACTAAATTTCCATTGTTAAAGTCCCCTAGGTACCTAAAAATCTGCCAGTGAGCATGTGCACAGCTACCTCAGTATAGCCCTCCAAGCCCCAGAGAGATCTTCAGATTAGATGTTCCCTGCCAATCTCACCTTCAGGGTGTGGTGCAAGAGGTGTTCTCACAACATACTTAGCCCTACACAAGAGGAGGAAAAGCCAGTAGCTTTTAGCCTAGTAGTTGGAGCACTCATCCAGAACTAGAGAGACTGAGGTTCCATTGCCCTGACATGAAGAAAGGATTTGACCTTGTATCTTTTGTCCTCCTAGCCATTGAGCTATTACTCTCAGTATCTCCTTTTGAAGCTGTTCCACTGTGTATAAATAAGTAATTTACACCAGCAGGACTAGAATCTGGGTCACCTACCTCCCTAATGAATGCACTAACCACTGCCCTACAGAGTTGTTTTTTCTCTTTTCTTCGCTAGCCCTAGGACTAGTGAAAAATAGTTGAATTTAGTTGAAAAATACATAAACACAGGACGTATTGTACTTAGATTATATGATTTTTGAGGATGAGTCCATCTTTTTGCTCTGTGTTTACAGAGTGCTTAGTACAACAGGATCTTTGTCTATGACTGGCACTCCCATGTGCTATGGTGAGCATTGGCAACCTTGGGCACATGGTCTGCCAGGATTAGCCCACTGGCTGTCCAGGCTGGTTTGTTTACCTGCCGCATTCACAGATTCGGCCAATCATGGCTCCCACTGGCCGCGGTTCAGCACTCCAGGCCAATGAAGGCTGCGGGAAGAGGCGTGGGCCAAAGAATATGCTGGCCGCTGCTTCCTGCCATCCCCATTGGCCTTAAGTGGCGAACCACAGCCAGTGGGAACTATGATCGGCTGAACCTGCGGATGCGGCAGGGAAACAAACCAGCCCGGCCTGCCAGGGGGCTTACCTTGGCGAGCCACGTGCTGTAGGTTGCCAAGTCCTGTGTTATGGTAATACAAATAATAATATTGCTCAATGTATTCATTGTCCTATTGAGTTCATTTTAAAGTCCATTTTTAAAATTTAAATGAAGCTGACACAAAATTTGCAGAGTGGCACACCAGAGTGTTGTAGACTCCAGGAGCTGTGCTAAAGAATCAGCCTGCAGAGTACTGTGGAGTGTATAGAACCTTGCACATGTGACACTCACTGTCAGCTGTAAACTATGGCAAAATTGCACAAATTGCTTTGCCCTGCAGAACACATGCAGTATATACAGAAAGCAGCCTCCAACAGTTGTAGAGTTCCACAGAGTGCATTATTGGGATACAATGCCAGAAAAAACTCTGAGAAAGAGGAAGGCCAGCTGAAATATGAGGAGTACTGTCCTTATGAATGGCATGGAAAAGGATATGATACCTTCTGTTCTTTGTCTTTTGTGAGTGCTGCCATGTTAATACAACCACAGTTTACTGCAAGAAGCAAACAAAGCTGTTCCAACTTTAGCAGTTAAGACAAAAAACAATTGTTAGAAAAAGCATATGCATCTTTTAACCCTTCCAGTGGGGCTGAGTACATGCTTCTCCCATACCATTTGTTCAAGCACAAGCTGAATAGAAAGCAAAGCCAGTGTTTCTCTGAGTCCCTTTATGGCTTTGGGCAAATTACTTAAATTCTCCGCCTCTGTTTCCTCATTTGTAAAATGGACATTATAATAATTATCTGTATCCCATATGCATTGGGAAGATTAATTAGATAGTGATTTTATTATAAAAGTTATTGGAGGAAAGTCTGACTTGGCTTATCTTGGCGGACCATGTGCCCAAGGTTGCCGATGCTCGCCATAGCACATAGGAGTGCCAGTCATAGCCCAAAAATATATATACAAACAAGTTGTTACCAAATGCCATTGTCAATGGCACACAACAACAGACTTGAGTGAAAAAATGGGTTTGATTCAACAGCATTGTGATAAAGTGACTTACTGGCAGTGCACTTCTTTTTAAATGGGTGTGGCAGAGGTTTTTCTGTCAATAACCACTGATTAGCTGTTCAGGTCTCCTGCTGGTCCCCTTTGTCTTATTTACTTAGCCCTCTGGCCAGGCTACATTTAGTCTCACCCCTTTCAGGACAAACCATAACTGAAAAATAGTCTCACATCACATCAGTTACAGGACCAATAGCCCTTTTGGCCCTTATGTCTGGCTTCACACTCCTTGGATAGGTTGTAGGGGAAAAGAGCCTTTCCCTCTGTCTCGGTTCCAGCCCAGGGATCCTGCAACAAGTGGTTAAGGTCTGTTTCATCAAACCTCTGTCGTCTTTGCTGGACTACTTCCTACATTAGCCAACCTTCTCCTCAGGGTGTCATAACCTTAGTCCCAGATTTGGACCTTAGCGTCCAAAATATGGGGGTTAGCATGAAAACCTCCAAGCTTAGTTACCAGCTTGGACCTGGTACTTGCTGCCACCACCCAAAAAATTAGAGTGTTTTGGGGCACTCTGGTCCCCCTGAAAAACCTTCCCTGGGGACCCCAAGACCCAAATCCCTTGAGTCTCACAACAAAGGGAAATAATCCTTTTTCCCTTCCCCCCTCCAGATGCTCCTGGAGAGATACACAGACACAAGCTCTGTGAATCCAAACAGAGTGACTCCCCCTCTCTGTTCCCAATCCTGGAAACCAAAAAGTACTTTCCTATTCCCCCAGAGGGAATGCAAAATCAGGCTAGCAAATCCAACACACAGATCTCCCCGATTTCTTCCTCCCACCAATTCCCTGGTGAGTACAGACTCAATTTCCCTGAAATTTCCCAGTAAAGAAAACTTCAACAGGTCTTAAAAGAAAGAAAAATACATACAAATGGTCTCTCTGTATTAAGGTGACGAAATACAGGGTCAATTGCTTAAAAGAATATTGAATAAACAGCCTTATTCAAAAAGAATACAAATCAAAGCACTCCAGCACTTATATTCATGCAAATACCAAAGAAAAGAAACCATATAACTTACTATCTGATCTCTTTGTCCTTACACTTAGAAACAGAAGATTAGAAAACAGAACTACTTCTCCAAAGCTCAGAGAAAGCAGGCAGACAGAAAACAAAGACCCAGACACAAACTTCCCTCCACCCAGAGTTGAAAAAATCCGGTTTTCTGATTGGTCCTCTGGTCAGGTGCTTCAGGTGAAAGAGACATTAACCCTTAGCTATCTGTTTATGACACAGGGGGACCTATTTTCTCATCAAGAATCTGTCCTGAGCCATACCTTAAGTCCCAGTTCCAAGCATGACAAAGGAAAGGTAAGTAAATGAACAGAAATAAAGATCAGCACCCAGGTCTTCAGTTCTATAAGGATCCTACAGCCATCTGTTCTATCCTCCACTCCATACTGAAACTCAAGGTAGCTTCATTCTCTGAGAAGTGAAAATGAGAAAGGCGTGTCCCCCCTCCCTCTGAGTAGCCTCCCTTTTATCGCTCCTCTTCCAAGTCTGGAATAGTTCACAAGTGTAGCGGGGTGGGGACACCTGAGGCCATAGCTGTTCTTAAACCCATTTCTGTCTAGTGTAAGGTTGGTATATCCCATCATAAGAATGGTCATACTGGGTCAGACCAAAGGTCCATCTAGCCCAGTACCCTGTCTTCCAACAGTGGATAATGCCAGGTGCCCCAGAGGGAATGAACAGAACAGGTAATCATCATGTGATCCATCCCCTGTTGCCCTTTCCCGGCTTCTGGCAAACAGAGTCTGGGGATACCATCCCTGCCCATCCTGTCTAATAGCCATTGATTGACCTATCCTCCATATGATCTTACCTAGTTCTATTTTTTAACCCTGTTATAATCTTAGCCTTCACAACATCTTCCAGTAAAGAGTTCCACAGACTGTGGGTTGTGTGAAGAAGTACTTCCTTTTGATTATTTTAAAGCTGCTGCCTATTAATTTTATTTGGTGACTCCTAGTTCTTGCATTATGAGAAGGAGTAAATAACGCTTCCCTATTTACTTTCTCCACAGATGATTTTACTTTCTCCATTCATAATCACTTAATCATCTCTTTTCCAAGTTGAAAAGTCCCAGTCTTATTAATCTCTCCTCATATGGAAGTTGTTCCATACTGGTAATCATTATGGTTGCCTTTTTCTGAACCTTTTCCAATTCCAATAAACCTTTTTTGAGATGGGGCGACACAGTATTGAAGATGTGGGCATAGTATGGCTTTATACAGAGGCAACATGATAGCTTCTGTTTTATTATCTATCCCTTTCTTAATGATTCCCAACATTCGGTTCACATTTTTGACTGCCAATATGCATTGAGTGGATGTTTTCAGAGAACTATGCACAATGACACAGATCTTTCTTGAGTGGTAACAGCTAATTTTGACCCCATCATTTTATATGTACAGTTGGGATTGTTTTCCAACGTGCATTACTTTGCATTTATCAACACTGAGTTTAATTTGCCATTTTGTTGCCAGTCATGCAGTTTTGTGAAATGTTTTTGTAGCTCTTCGCAGTCTGCCTGGGACGCAACTATCTTGAGTAGTTTTGTATCTGTAATTTTGCCATTGTTTACCACTGTTTAGCCTTTTCCCAGATCATTTATGAATATTTTGAATCACAATCACTGATCCACATTGTGACCTGTTCCCATGCAAAATTTAAATTCTCAACCCCAGCTCTTTCTGCTATAGCATTCTTAGAACAAAATCTCAATTTTTAAAAAAAGCAATTCATTCTTCAAAAGCAAAACACTCATTCTCAAAAGTGGCTGAACAGATTTGCATGAACTTTCCAAAGAAAAATTTCCTTTAAGCAGAAAGGAAATCTATAATTTAGCACAAAATGTGAAAGTTATAGAAAATTATGAGCTTCCAAAATCCGGAGATTAGAATGGAAAACCTATGAACCCCTAGGTATGAGTTGCTGCTGCACCTGTCATAGCAAATTGTTTGAAATTAATAAGCCAGAGGAAACTGTAACATTTCTTATCAATGAAAGCACATTGGACAATGCGTATTTTGCATTTTTCTTGAGGTTTTTATTCAGATTCTATAGTAAAAATATGCTTGGAGCAGAAAGAGAAAGGGAGCTGAAGAGATTTGCAGTTAGCATTCTGCACAGAATATGAAGCACATCAAAGTTACTTTCAAACCTTGAGTTCCTACATAGCAGATAAGACTCTGAACATTTTTTCCTACTCCACTGATAATTGCAGTACAGCATAGTGTGTACACATACATTAATAAGTGCACAGCTAAGATTCCTCTACCACGCTGTTACTCTTCAAAAAATGAAAACAATATCAATTGCTTTGGAACATCTATATTCACAACTGTATGTAAGACTGAAAATTCTAGTGCTGACTAATCTCCATGGTATTCTTTCTGTTTCAGCAATAAGATGGTCACCATTAAAGAACTGAGCTTGGCAGACACAAGACACAGATGACTTGCTCTGAATTCTTTTCTAACGGTAGCATTTGGATCTTATGCTGGCTTTCTGGCTGGCTCTGCTTTCAGCTGTTGTGATAGATACAAACTGCTACAGATTGAGAGTTTATATCATCTGAGTATTTTTTTTTTGTTTCTAGATATTTTCTTACTGTTTGTCACATATTCAAATACAGGGCCTCATGCAACTGTCTTGATTTACCAACCCGTGACAGTTTCACAGCAGAAAAGTTTGTTTTTATTTTTCCAGAGTGATCATATGTGGTATTCATGTTTTCTTCATGAGTATTCATAGTAGTTTAGAAATCATCCTTACTGGTACATTTTTTCGTTTGTATTCCATTTTCTTCTTGATTCAACAGGGTCTGGTCCACAACATAATTAAACTTTTTAGTTTACATGCAGGTTGTCTCTTTTTCTGAGTAAATATAATACTAGTTTACATTAACCATTTGTAAATAAAGATGAATATATTCCAGAATCACTGCTTGTTAAAAATATCTTTCCTGTTAGTGGCTCAAAATAATTTAGCAAAAGCTGTCCACAAAATATGAAATGAAGGATAGTTTTATCACATACCTGATATATGTATTAATATCAAGAGTAGCCTAGAACAAATACTGTATGTGTACAGAATATCAAAGCCAGTTGGGTGAACAAATGAGTATAGAGGGAACTTTTTCTGCATGAACCATTGCACATTTTCATAACCACTGCTGTTGAAATACTTGAATCCAACGAGTCATTTTACAGAGCTCTGTTCAAGTACTGACTAGTAGGAATAAGTTGAGAACCTAAAGTATGTCTAAAACAGGAGTGGGCAAATTTTTTGGCCCAAGGGCCACATCAGGGTTGCAAAACAGTATGGAAGGCCGGGTACAGAAAGCTGTCCCTCCCCAAACAGCCTGGCCCCTTCCCCCTATCCACCCCATCCCACTTCCAGCCCCCTTGACTGCCCCCCTCAGAGCCTCCAATCCCCTCCCTGCTCCTTGTCCCCTGACCACCTTCTCCCTATCCTCTGACTGCCTCGACTCCTATCCACACCTCCACCCCCTGACAGGCCCCCTAGGACTCCCATGCCTATCCAACCCCCCCAGTTCCCCGTCTCCTGACCATCACCACCCAGAACCTCCACCCCATCCAACCGCTCCCTGTCCCCTGATTGTCCCCCAGGATTCCCTATCCCTTATCCAACACCACCGCTTCCCACCCCCTTACTGTGCCACTGGACTGGCTTATTGAGAAGCCTGGGAGATCAGCGGGTGCAAGCCACGCAGCCCGACAGGAACGGCTGGCCAAGGTGCTCCCTCTGAAGCATCTGGCATTGCCATTGTGATAAACAGGATACTGGGCTAGATGAACCACTGGTCTGACCCAGTAAAGCTGTTCTTATGTTCTTAAAGACTATATGTTCACTTATCTACACAAGAAAAAAACGTTTGGAAAGACAACAGCTTACCACCCCCAAAGTTTTGCAGTGTATTAGGAATTCCTGTTAGCAATATCCATAGGGCCCATATGGGAGCTGAAGCAAGTCAAAATTGTCCTTTCAAGGTGCATTTCCTGTGCACAGGAAATGACACAGAAGATCCCATGGTTCCCAGGCTCTATACCATTACTTTTTTTCCCCTCTCTCTGATACTTTTTGTTCCCTGTCACAACAGAGCTTGCAGAATGGCTAGCACAGCAGCCAGACTGCCACCCACAGACCAGATTCATTCATATAAACCACTCTGATGGGATTCAGAGTACATATTAACATTTATTGTGGGTAAAAGTAGCAACAACGTATGAATTTGACTGACTCCAATTTCTACCTCATGATCAGGGAAAAATTCTAAGTTGAGTGAATTTCCCAGTGCCTATGATTCCACAGAACTAGGGTTGCATTCTGTGGGCATAGATCGGAATGCCTGACATTATGAGGAGAGTTGATGGTGGGGAACATAATACATAGTTGCTATTTCCCTCTGCATTCTCCACCCCAAATACCTCATTTTCCACAGAAAATAAACTAATTTTGTACCTGCATCATGATATGGCAGGGAAGATCTGGTTCATGTAGAGGAGTGCTTCTCAAAGTCGAGCTGCCGCTTGTTAGGGAAAGCCCCTGGCAGTCCAGGCTGGCTTGTTTACCTGCCGCATCTGCAGGTTCAGCCAATCACAGCTCCCACTGACCACTCCAAGCCAATGGGGATTGTGGGAAGCGGCGCAGGCTGAGGGATGTGCTGGCTTCCGCTTCCCGCAGCCCCCATTGGAGCAGAGAACCATGGCTGGTGAGAGCCGTGATCAGCCAAACCTGCAGACACAGCAGGTAAACAAACCAGCCCGGATCTCCACGGGCTTTTCCTGAACAAGTGGTGGCCCAACTTTGAGAAGCACTGATTTAGAGTACATCTCATATTTTTCTTACTTCACCAGAGAATATGATTACACTGAGAGAGAGAGAGAGAGAGATCAGTGAAAATTTGACTCCAGTGGGATTGGCTGGATCCTCAGCAGTTTTGAAATTCTGGTAATTTATTTAGGGGCTCAAATGCCTGACTTTTAACACCCACTTTTGAAAAACCTTAGCTAGCAGTGTTCAAGTGGCTGATTGAGTGCGTCAGAAATAGCCTGGTTGAACAATGCAGATGATGCAAGTAGAACTGGCTGAATATAGTAGAAAGAGTATTTATAAATCTTTTAACAAGTAAAAAAACCTCATGATTTACCTCATTGATACTTGTTATCCCTTATACTCACTCATAGCCAAAATCTGGGTGACAATATTAATGGAAAGCTGAAGATAGTGAACAATAGCATAAAATCTATGTACAGGAAGTGTTCAAGCATTCATTTTGAGACATTCTTATTTTATTCCCATACAGGTTTTTTGAACATTACAAATAAACTTCTCAGCAGAAAATAAATAAATATTTCTGTTTATAAAGTTTGGCTTGGTCCATCAGGAAACAGGTCAAATATTGTATAGTTTATGAACTGGAATGTATATGAATCACAAGTAGTAAATTGCTCATCAACTGAGTGTTATGAGTATCTATAGGCTAAAATGAGTTTGCACAAAATATTTTGTCCAATAATTATGAAAAATAAACACATCTGTAAAAAGTAGTTCTCCCCTCAGCTCTTCCTGCCCTTGCAAGTCTGCCCTCAGTCCCATGTCCTTCATAGTTTAGCCTTATTATAGTATTCTGTGTTTCCAAATCTAAATATTATCAGATAACACTGAATCAATAATACTCCCCCCACAAACAAAAAAACCAAACATCCAGATTAGAATAAAAGAGCGTTTGCTGTTCCTTCTTGATTCTTCTTTTCATGTGAAGTATGTGCACAACCTGTGATGTTTTAGGAATGGAAGTAGCTTTGGACAGAGTGAGAGAGTAAGAAAGCACCTGTTCTTTTCACGCAGCTAATAGCATTGCTGCTGCCTTCACTGGGGCTACTTGCACAAGTAAAATTAGCAGGATTAACACCAGATGACCAGGCAGTGATGCTGCTCAGAACGCTACTTAGAAACCACAAGAGCAGCCCTCTGCTAGCTGGCCCAGGACTTATTGACATAATTCAAAAAACCTGGTTCTCCTGCATTTTTAAATGTTTCATCTTCTGGCACCCATTTTCTGTACATAGAAGAAAACGTGTGCCAGGATATGTAGCATGCGGCAATGCAGTGTGAATTGTGCAGCTATGCCACCTACAGACACATACATGCATTTCTGTCAGAAAAGTTATTCTCAACCTCGCTAAATGTAATAAGAAAAAAAATAAACTTAATGTAAACATGTGATGGCTTCCCAGATGTGCTCTCTGTATTTCACATGCAGATGTAATACTGTTCAGATTGTATGGGGCTGGTAACAGTTCACAAAGGATTTGTTTGGTTAGCTTTCCAAACATAAAGAAGCTTGCAAGAACAAAAGCTGCATGTGATATTGACAGGTTGTATATTATTTCTCAGCATTGAATAATGTTTTAATATGTTTATGTTGCTGTTTAAAAATGGTTTGCTGTCAGTATCTCCACTATAATGAATACATGGCTGATGGAATAAGATTTTTTAAAAACTGCAAACATACCCAACTGTCATACACATTTTAAATGAACCTGTGAGGTCTAAGTAAATTCTCCAACTAGCTGATATATTAGTAGTTTTGTACTTGCCATCCTTTCCCTGTTGACTATAAAACTAAATGTTATGTAAATGATTTAGTACAGCAATTTTGTTTTTGACTTCTTTTTAGACATTTTCTACTCTTAAAATATAATTAACTAAAGGAAAAATCAATCTAGAATAACATAAGCTAAAGTCAGTGTTCCTTGGAAATCACAGAGATGGTCATGCTTTACCTAGCAACAAGAGAGAGTTCTAACCAACCTAATATTACTGCCTGTTGTGATTCTCATAAGCTGTTGCCAGTGCTGCAATTTCTCTTCTTCAAATGCTCTGCAAAAACATTCTCAGTCTTCAAAGCACAGTTCTTTAAAAATACATTGATTTCTCTCTGCAGAAAATGTGTGCCGTAATATGAAATGTTTAAAATTTTGCAAGTAGTAGGATTTTCAAAAGGGCTATTATTTGGAAGAGATTTAACAATCTATAGCACAGCTATGATGCAGCACTCAACCAAGGGGAGAAAAGGAGAAGATGCTTTTGATTTTCATTTGGTAAACTACCAGGGTGGAATAAGGTGCCGTAGAGTACCAAATTTTTTCATTTTATTTTATTTTCACTTCACAATGTAGAGAAGGTGAATAATGCTCAAGGTAATCAGTAGAGACCTGCTTCTTTAAACCTTTGAGACAGAGTATGACAGCAGTTCTGGCATTCTTCTGTTATAATACAGGATGCATTTGAATTTTTGTGTAGGGAAAACCTGAACCCTGACATCAAAGAAGGAATGCTGATAGGTTTAGGGAAACTACAGTATATAACTGCTATAGTTAGAAGGGGACAGACCTAGATCTAAGGTCTAGGTTGGAATACTATCTGGATTGGGCCCAGCATGTCCATTAAAATGCTGGAGGGCATAACTCTCTAGCTTGGAGCTGCAGCTAGACAGGTGTCAAATGTCAGAGCAGCCAGACCTGTGCAAGTACAAAATCTTATTCTTTAAGCACTGCTTAGTCCGTTTTGTGTTAGATGTTGAGAGAGGCTTTTCATTCCACTGTGTATGCTTCTTAAAACTCATTGAATACACATTTTGTATAAGCCCCACAAGCTTCAATACATTTGTGGAGTTAGCTGCAGCTGAGACAGAGAGAACGTTTGTAACAGGATTGGCTAAGGAACATTCAGGGACTCCTGGTGCCCCACTTGTTTGTACCACCCCCCATTTTCATCTTTCCCTGAACCAGTGAGTGGCCAGGCTTATTATTAAAACTGTGTTGATGGGGGGAGGGTTAGAGACAAGGGGGTGCAAGGACAGGGAGGCTGAGGTGGGTGAAGAAGGATGAGCCATGGAGAGAGACAAAAACAGATAGGTTTGGTGGGACAAAAGGAAAGGGGATAGACAGCGTGGGACAGTAGGAGATATGGGGAAGGGAAACTGGAGAAAACCCCACCGGAAATAAGAGAAGCATCCAGAAGGGAGGTGTGAATTGAAATGGCAGAAGTACACACTTATTAGAAGAACTGATGAGTCTTTAGGTTGATTGGCTTATTTTCACCACACCAGGCCATCAGAGGTTCTGGAACCCACATTGCTTTGTATATATAAAAATTATGATCAAGACATTAGTCAAAACTGGAAGTGTTCCAATTCAGACCCAAAGTACACAGGTTTCCAATGTTATACATTTTATTAACTAAACTAAATAACAAAGCAAAATCATAAAACACATATTAGCAAATCAAATTAAAAGAAAGGATGTTAATATCAAATGACTACATTAAAATTATCATATTAAATAAATCATAAGAAATAAACCAACTTTTCCTTAAAAAATCCGAGTAACAGGGCATTTTCAATCTCAAAGATTCTAGATACACAGAACCAGCCAGCTGCTAGAGTTAAGAACATGTGAAATAATGCTGAGATAGAGGCATCCCTCTGCTAATAAAGACTGGAACACAAAACAAAAACCCAATAGATTGAGACTTAATAGAATACAGTTTTGCAATTCTTTTGTTTCACTGTGCTTCAGGAAACTGGTACGTTGTTGAAAAGATCAGTCAGTGGTCTTATTGGCATTGCTGTGTAACACGGATACACTTGCTGGCTAGATAAACATTATTTGTTTGGAGATGTCAAGTTTCTGATATTGCATGCTGCTGGATTCCTACAGGACAGGTCTTTGTGTCTGGCATGGTGGCATTGCATAGCGAGAGGCCACCAACCAACAGCTGCAGCAGCAGTAGGCCCAGCAGAAACCACTGCAAGCAATTAACCCAGAAACAAGAAGACAGAAGCAGCAGTAATCTTCCTTTCCTTCAGTTTTTGAAGATGGTGGCCTGTATGGTCCCTGCCCCTTATAACTTGTCTCAGGAACTTCTTGATGAATTAGAATGGGCACTCATCTCCTGAGGTCACTGGCATGATTGGGTTGCCTTTATGCAAATAAAGAACCTTTGGCTCAGTAAGTCCACAGATCAAAATATATACCCAGTCAGCAGGTCCATAGATATTCTGAGACATTTGAGGTCATGGGTTAGTCCAGGCTAAAAAGTCTAACTCAAAAATAATTTAAAAAATGGAAAGCTAGCAAAAAGCAGGAAATGACATCATATGAACACAACACATACATTCATTCAGCCTGTCTCAGAGAGAATAGGTGGAGGAGGGAAAGAGGTGACTACAGAGGTGAGGGGGGCAGAGGGAAAGGAATAAAGAAGAGAGGTTAAAGGAATGAGGGTCTGGCTTACTTTGCTCCATCTCAACCTTTTCTTTCCAAATGAATCCAGAAATGGTGTCCAAATTTCTTCAGATTCATATAGTTGTTCTCTATGACAATAAACTGCCCTTTCTTTGGCTTCTGACTCAGACATCTTTATTTTGGGCATAGGCCTACTCTTCCATTTTTTATAAAATTAGGTGCTTGATGACCATTGCCACCCTCAAGAACCAAAGTCTTTTTGTTGGAGCTAAACCCAGATTAGCAGGTAAATAACCTAGGATACAATTTTCAGCGTCTCCTGTTTTATTACAGTTATTCTCATCCTAACCTGTAATGTCTATGTAGTACTCTCTGGTTTTGTACTGTCTGGTTTTGAAGCTTTGGCAAGCTTTAAAACTGCATAATTCTGTAATACTGTTGGTAATGCCGGGAAGTGTGCAGCATGTGGAAGCATATACAAACTGGAAATCATCAACTTTTTTTTTGTACTGTTCATTTTCTGTTTCTTTACAAAAAAAGTTAATAAAAATGAATTACAAAAATCACCTTGCCTGGAGAGGGACAGTTCCTCTTTACAGAGGCTTATAACTTCCCCTTTCTATTTTAGAACTCATTAGCTCAACTTTGAGCAGAACTTTTTGCCACACAAAATCTGGGAGAAAACCTGGTCAGAGTAAAAAGTCTTTTGTTCCCTGACACTCCAAAAATCACAACTGAAAACTTCAATTTTTATATGCATGCCTATCTGCCTCAGAAGAGGAAGCATCCCAGAGGGATACTTGCAGCATCAGAGGATATCAGGGCCCAGATGAAGTTCATGCTATTAGAGAGCAGAAGTTGTAGAGTAGTAAGGCAAGGAGAAAAGGGGCTGAGAGAGCAGAAGGTTTGTTTTAGTAGGCTGGTACGAGACTGAATATGTGTCTATTATAACATTTTCTTTTAATGTCTTCTCTTTTTGCTTAAATCATTCTCACTAAGGTTATGTCTTGAAGTCACTTTGATAACTTGATAGTACAGAATACAGAAAGTGTGGAATTCTGCATCTGACTACCATTATATTGAGGACAAAGTCAGACAAACAAATATGTTCTGAAACAAAACCAGTGTTTTGTTTCATATTTTTACTTTACTGAATAAACTTTTTCCTCGATTAAATTATCTCAGTGCCACTTCCTCTCCTTACATTTGTTTTCTCCATCATTCTTTCTCTTGACCCCTTTCAAGCTACTTGTTGATTCTGATTTTCAAAGAACTTTAAGTGAGTAAGGTGCCCAATTCCCATTGAGAGACACGGTTAATCCCACTCTTTATATATTGGCTACATTTCTAATTCTGAACATTTTCTCAATTTGTTTTAAATCCTTGTTCGCTAACCTTGTTTATTATACTTGTGGTACTGTGGTCACTAACCACCTCTATTTCCTTTTCACCAGGACCCTTCTAAAACCTCACAAAATGTTCCAGCCTCCTTCTCATCCTCAAAGTTCTTTAATTCAATTTTCATTAATGTAGTAAGAGAGCTTGCCCAAAACAGAACTCAAAAAGTCTAAAAAAAAGCCCACAATTTTTTTCTCAGTCCCTACTATACCTAGTCTCATATCATGAGCTTCCCTAGCTCCCTATAGATAAAGGTCTTGAGTAGGAGATACTAGATGACCTGATCTGCAAATGCTTTTCTTTTTCTTTTTTATTCACATCCACTTTCAGAATAAAATACTAGAGCTCTATAATAACAACCAAAACCACAGTAATAAATTTACTGCAATAATCTTTCATGGCTTGGACTGTAAAAACAGAATATTGAAATATATTTCCTAAGGGTGGACACTGCCATTATGTTACCATCCTATAAATCTCCCAACATATACAAGGAACTGCAGGCACTAAACCAATGCACAGCGTATCATCTAATGTCTTTCCACTTCATAGTTATCCATCCCCTACCAATCAGCTGGTGAATCTATATTGGGTGATGTAGATTTAAGAACTACAACAAGGAAATTCTTGAGGAACCTGGCAGATGTGTAGGGTGTAGAGTACGAGATTGCCTTTGATCGTTACTTTCAACCATATCCCAGTGAGTGATGGGGGACAATTACTACTCAAGAGTAATTCTCAAGAGCTCTACATACAAAGTCACATAGGAATCAGTGTTCTCCCTTCTCCTGACCTAGATTAGAAATCACTGTCACACACACACACACAAAGAGAGAGAGGTAATGTCCATAGGAGAGAAATGTCTGAATAAAAAAACTGATGGTTGATGCTTAATCCTGGCAAGATAGCAGTAATGTTGGTAGGCAGAGGAAAACTCACTGAGCAGCTAGTCAAGAACATAACATGTCCACCTCTTGAGGGCCTCTTCCCTCTGACTGAAAACTGGGCAAAGTTTAGGATGTTGTTAGACTCCTCGCTGCTTCCTCAGAACCTGGCAGTGCCAGTGCCAGTTTCCATACATTTTTCATGTCAAAACTCAACTACTGTAATTCCCTTTGCTTTTTGCTAACAAAGACATTAGAGACTCCAATGTAGGTAACTTATGGCAGCTTGTCTATACAGCAGTCAGCAAGAACACACCACACTAGAGTTCTGTTCCCTCCATGGGCTAGTTGTCCACTGATGGATCCAAATTGAGGTCCTCCAACTAATCAGGAAGGCTCTCAATAGACTAAAGCAGGTTATCAGAGATATTCTTTCTTTCCCTGATTTTTTAAAACAGCTGCAGTTATTGGGAACACACAAACTCTCCCACACTCATCCTTGGCGACTTCAGCTTCCATGATAATAACCCATCCAGCCTGTTAGCCACCTGGTTCCTTTTTCTCCCCTCCTCATTTGACCCACAGTCTTGGATGAAATCTCCCATTCACCAAAAGTATACTATATAACATCTCTAAGATGAGTCTTTCCTTACCATTTACACAGCTAAATCTCTCCTCAAGGTCCTCACTGGCTCATGTATCAACTACAACAATCTCTTCTCCAGCTTTAACAAATACAATTATGACTATGCTATCAAGATGTCACTCCCACCTCCAATCAGTCACTGTTGCCAGCCTTCATTGCCTATTAAATTTTCAAACAAGTAGCTTTGTGCTCCCTTCTAGGCTGTCCCTCATACATCAGAAGAGTGTCTCCTTCAAATCCATCTTTAGAGCTCTCCCTTGACTTCATGCCTATAAAAACTGGACAAAGGATAGGCAGCTCGTGTGCCAAGATCACTGCTTATCATGCTGACCAATATTGTCTCACTGTTTCCTTGTGCTGTTTGTTGTTATCATAAACCTAGTCCCAGATTTGGACCTTAGCGTCCAAAATATGGGGGTTAGCATGAAAACCTCCAAGCTTAGTTACCAGCTTGGACCTGGTAAAGCTGCCACCACCCAAAAAATTAGAGTGTTTTGGGGCACTTTGGTCCCCCCAAAAACCTTCCCTGAGGACCCCAAGACCCAAATCCCTTGAGTCTCACAACAAAGGGAAATAAACCTTTTCCCTTCCCCCCTCCAGGTGTTCCTGGAGAGATACACAGAAGCAAACTCCATGAATCTAAACAGAGGGATTCCACCCTCCCCGTTTCCAGCCTTGGAAAACAGAAGTACCGAGAGCTAATCTCTCTTCCCCCCTCACCCAGAGGGAATGCAAAGTCAGGCTAGTAAATCTAACACACACAGATTTCCCCCTGACTTCTTCCTCCCACCAATTCCCTGGTGAGCACAGACTCAATTCCCTGGAGTTCCCCACTAAAGAAAAACTCCAACAGGTCTTAAAAGAAAGCTTTATATAAAAAGAAAGAAAAATACATAAAAATGGTCTCTCTATATTAAGGTGACAAATACAGGGTCAATTACTTAAAAGAAATATGAATAAACAGCCTTATTCAAAAAGAATACAATTCAAAACACTCCAGCAACTATACCCAGTTAAATACAAAAGAAACAATAGAAACCTTACTGCCTTACTATATTTGTACTTACAACTTGGAAACAGAAGATTAGAAAGCAGGAAACAGAAATCCTCTCATAGCCGAGAGAGAGACAGACAGAAAACAAAGAACTCAGACACAAACTTCCCTCCACCCAGACCTGAAAAAGTCTGGTTTCCTGATTGGTCCTCTGGTCAGGTGCTTCAGGTTACTTTTTTTTCAGGTGAAAGAGACATTAACCCTTAGCTATCTGTTTATGACAGTTGTTGCCATCCATTTCCTCTTATCTTATACTTAGATTGTAATCTCCTCAGGGCAAGGACTTTGTTATCATGATGTGTTTATACAATGTCTAGCTCAATGGGGTCCTGGTCTATAATTGTGATCACTTAACACTACTATAATACAAATAAAAAATCATGATATGAAGAAATTGTTTATGCCTAAGACGGAAGTTTCTGGAGCTGGAGACAGTTCATACTCAGTGCTGGTTGCTGTGTTGTGGATCAGGAGACATCAGAATGTGCTCTATACTCACTGTTTTCAGAGTTTGGAAAACAAAATTTACATTTTACATAAGACGTATCAAAATAACTGAAGCCAGAGACAAATGAAATGAAGGGGGAAGAAGAATAACAAAAATAAGGCATCACAACTACAAGAGAAATCTTCAAATTCATGTGTTTGAAAACTAGGATAGCAAGAATCTATTTCACTTCTAATTATATCTTCATAGTACTTCTAAATCATGTGGGACAGGTCCTCTCTTGTGTAAATTGGTGTGATTCTGTGGAAACCACTTATTTATACCAGCGGAAGCACTGACCCTGTTAATAGTAATACAATAGCTGGTGCTCTGCACAAATAGATTGGATTACTATATTAGATAGATTCCAGCATCTGGATTTTTAGCACAAATCTGTTTTGTTTTGTTTTTTTTTCCAGTGAATCAGAAATCTTGCAGGGACTTTGCAACTGAGATCACAAATAGTCCACTTTGACTAGTTCATTTGTGGTATCCCACTAAATGGTGCATTTGTGAATGAGTTCTGTGCTCCTAAATTTGATTACACTATTCACTCTCAGAAACACACTAAACACAATGTTTGACTTTGATTGCAGCGAAAAGCTAGAAGATCAGAATAATCTATCGTGATCTGCTATCCATTCCAGCAGCCATCAATCTTTCTTCAACTTTGAATTCCCATCTTCCACTCTTTTAAATCTATCATACTTACTAACCATGAATAACTGATTCATCATCTTGAAATAAAAAGCCAAATGTCCACCTTCTGAGTGCAAGACAAACTCCCTTAACCAAGTACTGTATGCACTTGCAAATCATTCACAGTAAGTTTTTCCACAGATATTTGAATGAAAACATTTTTTAATCATTCCAAGAAGGCATCATATTGAGACAGCAATTCTGAAAACACTAGGTGATTGACTTAACACATAGTGCATTTTCATAATGGTGGAATTATGCACTGCAACATATTTCATTGTGTTCACCATAATTTAATGTGCAACTCCCCTGTTGTTTCATGCTTTTATCCTCTGCTGAAGTGATTTATAAAGATTAACATTTAGCTGTCTCACTGTAGCATATAAGCAATGATGAGGGAAAGAGACTGAAAGAGATAGAGAAGTGTGCAGCAACATAAACAGCTCTTAAACTGAACTGATCTTTGGTCTGGGGAGATATTAGTAAATCAGTTTATCTGCTGGATGCCCTTCAGGGACAGAACAAGACATTGATGTTCTCCCAAGGATTATGTGATTGCACTGAATAGTCTGTTGCCGTAATTTTAACTAACTGTGGTTTAAGAGAGGGAAGAAGGGAGAGAACCTTAAACACAGAGAAGTTTATTGCAAAAGTAACAAGGGTGCGGGCTCTGCTTTAGCTGATCATATTACAAAAATATACCAAATAATGTCCGCTGCTCATGCGAAAATGATTTGTTTTTAAAAGTGACAATTAAAATGAAAGCGCCACACAGGGGACTTATTGCTAGCCTTCTGAGCTGCTGTGCTTGAGATGTTGATCTTGTTTTCTGGCCTTTTCACTGGTAGCGGTTTGGTAGACTGTGGAATTTATATCCAGGGAGGAAGGAAATGCCTCTCGTTCCTCTCAATACACCATCTCACTAATTATGGAATGGTGCTAACAGACTCTAAAGGAACCTCTTCCCCCCTTCAGCTAGTCTTGCTCCGCTGGCAGGATGTTGGCTGAAAAGCAGAGCCTCATGGATGTGTGGTTAAAGCAGGAGAAAGGAGAATATTGTCAGGGTTGCATCAAAGAAACAGAGAGGAAATATTAGTACAAGTGAAATGGTGGGGTGGGGGATTCTCATTAGAAGCACTTCGGTGTTGTGAGTTAGTGAATGTTTGTACAGTCCTTAGAAAATGTATAGTTCTATATAAGTGCTAAGTGTGATGATATTTTTTTTGCAATGCGAGTTTCAAGACAATGAGACAAGAAAGAAAAAAAATAGCAGGATTTTATAGCTGATTATAACCTATTTCTATTTAAGAGGCAGAAAACTTACAAATCAGCAAAGAAAAGAACAAGGAGTGTGAATCAGGGCTGGGTTTTTTTGTTGTTTTTTGTTTCACTGTGCACCTACAGTATGATAACATTTCACTGAGGGGTTGGGGCCATATATAAGTGTAAATTTCTTCACAAAGAAGAGCTCTTGGACAGTGAGAAAAGCTATCTGAGAGGGGAAAACTTAGCTATTCATGGAATTAGTGATGTGTTTCTCTGTTTGAAACTTTGAGGTTGCTTTACATTTTTTAAATCATGATATACAAATACAATTATTCTATTTTCTCAGCTGGCAGGTTATTTGTTCATGGAGCTTGTGTCTGGGGAGAAATGCCCATAAAATAAATAAATAAAGTAATACCTCCATAAAGATGTGTACATGTCTTCTTGTGTAACCAGTGTAGTTTTGGTCTACTCTGAAGATGAGGAAATTAAATCCATTTACCTTTGTAAAAGGAAACTACTATGGAAGATATTTAAGGTGGCTTAAATCACCCAGCTTTTTCAGTGGTTGTCAACAACAAAGGCATTAAGACTTCATTTGCAAGCTTTAACTTTAGTGTAAAATGGCAGCAATTGACATTTCAAAACTGTCTTGTACAATATCCTGCATGAGACAGGAAGAAGCCAAGAGAAGCTTAAGTTGAAAGAATAGCTTGCACATTTTTTTTCCAGCTATCTGTAACTAGTTAAAGGTTCTCATTCATAAAGCAGCTGCACCTTTTAAACCTTAAGAGGGTAGGTGCTGGAGGGACTTTTGGGGGGAGAAGGACGGGTTGATCACAGAGTGAAATTTGTTGCCCTCTCTAGAACATCATTCCTGGTTACTATATGTCCCGGTTTACTATTCCTTACTGGATTTTGCTGACAGAGAAGGTACTCAAAAACTTTGTTTCGTTTTGAGTAACATGCTTTTCTCTGTAAGCATCAGATCCCAAACCATGTAGTTCCCAATATGAGTTGTCAGCTGGGCCAGTGAAAATCTGGGCAGATGATTTTCATTTTCTCACATAGTTCAGCTTTATCTGACAATTATTTTCTTGCTGCTTATAGATAACAAGCACAGTTAGGGGAGGATTCATCAGTAGTTTCTTTTGTAAACATGTGTTCATGGTTAAACAAGGGATAATAGAGCTGTCCCTATTATAACGTAAGGGGAAAAAATCACACTAAAATGCAAATGCAGCTATTAAAACAACCCATAAGTTTTCCATTATTTTTCCCAAAAAATTCTGTTCCCATTCACTATATTTATCAGTGTATTCTCCTCCTCCCTCCTTCTCCAACAACAATATGAAGAGACTATCATGCTTGCTCATGTGTATGTATAAATTGTATTATTTCATCGAGAGAACACATAAAGAATAGCAGCAGCTGCTCAAAAAGAACACTCCACTGCATCAATTAATGTTGCATGCTAAATAAGGAATTTACATCCTACATACCAATCTAGTTACAAAATAATTAATTTGATTCAAATGTTAAATTAAGTATGGCAAGAAGGTTTTACATTAAAGTTAAGGGGGTTGGGGAGGGAGACTGCAGCCTTGGGAAGCCTAGGGCACATTTTGCACTGCACTCTGGAACAAACAGCTTAACTAAAGAGTTAGCCTGTTTCTTTGATGGCTGCATTACCAAGTCAAAGTCTTCTGGCCTCATGAGGCTCAATGATAGAGAATATTGTAGTAGCTAGATGTAAGACACATAGAATTTAGAGGTTTTGATCAAGTTGTAATAAACAGCTTTAATTAACTGGGCTTCCCAGAAGGGATTAAAGAGGAGTGAAGAACTCCTGCTTTATTATTTAAGTTTTGAACCATAGCCTCCATTAAACATATCCAAAGGTACTGATAGGAGGCTGTATGGGTTCACTTCAGTGAAGATTGCAGATGGAATGCATCTGATACATTCACCTGCTTGGACTCCTGCGAAATGCTGTAGGTCCCATCTGTGTTTCAGAATGGTAATTAAAGCAGTAGTGTTCTTGTTTCCCCTAGGAAACACATCTGTTGAATCACAAACAGATAGAGAGAGGGAGGGGAAAGAGAAATTTTCATAATGATGATACACTATATCCTCATTTTAATGCCTGTTTTCATTTGAATCTGTATTCTCTTAGGCAAATGCAAATGTCTCTAAGTATCATGTACACAGTGCAATCACTGGCAGAGTGCTGGCAATTTTTGTCTTATAATTCTTGTATTCTTCAGTGTATCTCTTCACCAGGACTGGTTTGCAGCATACCCTCCTGTATGAACTCCAATGTTACAGGGATGCTGAACACTGGATCTGGTCTCCAGAGGAGTCTGATTAGGAATGACCTCATTAGAGCAATCAAAATGCATCACTCTCCAGCAGAAACTGCAAAAGAAATGGATTTTTAAACTGTGTTACTTAGACAGTTCTTAAGAGTTTAGCTCCTTAACTAAGGCCCTGATCCTGCAAACACACAAGTGTTTATCTTTCCATTTCAAGCTTAAATTTTAAGTTTTCTGACAAGTTCTAATTGATACTGACTGGCCCAAAGGGCTGCAAGTTGGTTTGTCAGTTGCTAATTAGCCACTGTTGCTAGGCATCTTTAATACCTGCTTCATCTCATTTTCGATTATAAGAAATGTGTTTCAAGAACTGCTTGTTCACTCTTTAAAGAGCTTTTTAAAGCTCCAGCAAAGGATTAAGTGCTTCAGAGGCAAAAATAAATAAATAAATAAAATAAAACATCAGGCTTATAAACCTGTGTGAGGTCACCCTTCTTTAAAGATGCAAATTCAGTCTGAAATATCAAAAATAGTGGAGTCCTATTAATCCTGCAGCAAAGTTTCCAAATGCTAATGAGATATACCCTGCCAGCAGTTTTAAAGTCTTTAAACACAGCAGTCAAAAAGGCAAGGTAGAGAGGGAAGGAAAATTCTTTAAGGAAAAAAAAGGAGAAAAGAAAGAATTTTTGTAATGAACTAATTTGTCAACCATTTGTTTCAAAGTGTGAAGTTCTATAGCATATGTTGTATTATGCATATGTTCTCTTTTGTATAGCAAGTTATTTGATTTTGATATTTGTATAGATCTGTTTCTTTTTTAAGTATGTATTGAATGGAATAGGACTAGACCTAGTTACCATATAAATGGGAAAATCAAGTCATAAAAATGTGATATGTATTTTTAAAAATGTACAATTAAGGCAACTCCTCACTTCTTTATGACACTTTTTTTTTTACTGTGATTAACATTAGTGGGTGGTAACTTAAGGCCCAGTCATTTTCTCCTAAAGTCAATGGCAAAACGCT
Source organism: Gopherus flavomarginatus (assembly GCF_025201925.1). Classification (NCBI taxonomy): domain Eukaryota; kingdom Metazoa; phylum Chordata; order Testudines; family Testudinidae; genus Gopherus; species Gopherus flavomarginatus. Next base: position 222,703,023 of record NC_066617.1, read on the forward strand.
CATTGACTCAGTAGAACAGTATTAGACAGCTAGCACCCAAGCCTTTACTCATTGAGTGAATGGAAAGAGTGGATTTAATTCTGAATTTTATTATGTATTTATTATTTGAATTATAGCAGCACCTGGAGGTCCCAAATGAGATCGGTACCACATTGTGCAGGGCACTGTACAAACACATAGTGAGAGATAGCCCCTGCCCCAGAGGACCTACAGTCTAAACACTCAAGACAGAAAAAGGGTGGGATGGAAGACAATGGCAGAGAGAGGTGAAGTAACATGCCTAAGGTCATGCATCATGACTGTGGCAGCATTGGGAATGGAATACAAGTCTTCTGACTTCCAGAGTAGTGCCCTATCCACTAGCCCACACTGTCCCCAGGTGAGAACAGGATCTCACCCTTAGTCAGAAGGACATAGTAAAAGGAGAACTATAATAACCCTTTCCACATGTTTAAAGGATGTGAACACCAAAGGGAGATTAGGCACTTTATATAGAGACTCTGTAGGTGGAAGCTGGAGTAATGAAATACAACCGAGTAAAGGAAAATGTAGGCTGAATATCAGGAGAAATGATGTAGCAGGTACTTTACTGGAGAGTTTCCACAATGGATGTAGTGAAAGCCCTACTACTTGAGTCATGTAAAACTGAACAGAGTAATTAGAAAATCTGTTTCAGTGAAAATCTCTTGCATCACTTAGAGAATGAACAAGATTCTTTAATGGATCTTCTTAATCTTTTACCGCTGTGATAACTAGAAAAAAATCCCATATTAACTTGAACAATTCTTAAGAAATTTTATCTATAAATGGAAAATGGTATAGAATAGATTAGAAACTAAGATTTTGTTAAAAAATACATTCCTGTTTCAATTTAGATTCAGATCAGAAATGCACTGTATTATATAATGACAATGGCATGATGCAGTAAAAGAACTAAATAACACTTTAAAACAAGTAGAGCAATTAGCATTTAAGGAGATAATGTAATGTATTATTTAAAAAAAAAGAGTGGGCAGATGGATTCTGAAGGAAGGGTAATACGTTATTTGTTCAATAGACAGTAGGACAAGGCATAGTCATGACACTCTCAAAATGACACAGGTGAGAATGAGATAAGATAAGACCAAAATTAGAAAGGCCTGTTAATGAGCTGCAGGAAGAATTATTTCACTACAAGTATTTTTGTCCTTTTTTGATTGGCTGTAGAAGTATGAGGAAGGAAGGATCACTTAATGGTTAAAGCATGGAAGTAGGAGATCCTTAGTGAATATCCTTTTTGCCATAGATATCCTTTGTGACCTTGGGGAAATCATATAACCCCTCTGACCTCAGTACCTGGGCTGTTAAATAGGGATAATATACCTTGCAAGAGTATTGTGAGGATTAATGTATTAATAAATTATAAAGCAGATGGAGATGCTCAAATAGAAGTCAATGTAAAAGTCAAAATGTTTTTTATTATTATTATTATTATTATTAAAAGCTTGGACATACAGCTGTGTAATAATATTATTGCTTTTGTTTGAAAATATATTTGGCAGAAATGATTGTTTCTGCAGCTCAGGAATTTCACTTTTGTCAAAAATAGATGTGCAAAATAAAGCTAGATTTGCTTTTCCATTAATCTGCCAAAATACAATTTTGTTGTGGTTTTCATAACAGACAGTGTTTTGTTGTAGTGCTCTTGATCCTCATAAGAACAGGAGCATGGGAGTTCAAAAAGTATGAACTATGTATTGGCCAGTGAAATGAAACCCACATGCAAGAGATTCTCTTTTGAAAGGGTAATATGGCCCTAACCAACCAGTTTGGCATATTGGAATAAGGTTCAGAAACTTTGCTTAAACTCTAGTTAAACACAACTTCAGCAAAACTGGTATCACACATAGTTTGGTGGGGTAGCACAGATGGTGCTTAATCTAGTAGGGCAGCTCAGCTAATTCAGAAAGAAACTGTTATTCAAACAGTTCCTTTCTTGAGATTTCAGGTGTTTCAGTTAGCAATAGCCCTTCAGCTAGGGGCTGTCTCTTTTTTTTTTATACTGCATTCTGTATTCCCTGTGAACATTTGATTGGGTTCTCAGGTCCCAGCTCACCTTCATTAGTCCACCCTGAACACTTGTGTGAGACCTGATCAGAGGCCTCCAGGCTCTACTGAAGTATAAATAGTAAATAAGTGTTAGAGCCTGTGCTTATTTGTCTTACTCGGGCAAAATTCCTGACCCTAATGGGAAAAATAAGGGTGGAATTCTGGCCTCCTCAAAGTCCATGGGAGCTTTGCCATTGGCTTGGGGCCAGGATTTCACCGTGTGTATAATCAGTACAACATCATACTCCTCACATGCATAGGTAACTCTCCAGAAATATGGAGAGTTATAAATATGCTTCAATAAAAGACTACAGCTTATTTTAAAATGACATATTTAATATTATTTCCTTCAGGATGGAAGGGTAAGGGGAGAGAAAGGGAGAATTGTGGAAATAGGCCACTTCTCGAAAGAAATTATAGACACAAAAAATCATGTGCTTGTCTTAAAAATCATGCGATTTTAAAAATCATAGTTCTTTTCATTTGCCTCCTTCTGCTTTTGAAGCCATTAAGGTCACTTTTTCAAATGCTTTACCATAACCATGAAGGCTACAACATTTTTTTTTTAAAGAAAGCTGAGATTTTCACATAATGAGATGAGCTGGAGCACAAGGAGATGGGGATTTAAGAAAAAGACCAAATATCAGGAGACTCCTGAGAGCTGACAATGCTGAAGTTATGTTCATGGCAGTCAATTCTGAGGTATCGGCCTACAGAGAATACAAGGACTTGTGTGGCATTTCTGATTTCTCTCAGTTATTGGCCAAATGTGAAAGCACTCACATTTCTTTATTGTGCTTAAGGGCATCTTGTAGAAAACAAGCTGCTCTATTATGACCTGAATCCTACTGTTGTAGTCTTAGTAAACGTTATTTTTATTTATTTATTTATTTTTTAAAAAGGAGGGGAGTATCGTGTCATTTCTACCAAGGGGAAAGAATGCGTTGTCCAATCAGAAATGTAAAGACTGAGTCACTGCCATATTTAAACAAGTATTCTAATATCAGTATGTGATGGGGTGTCCCCGCCACAAAGCCTGAAAGGAGTAAGGTGACTATGTGGGCCAATTAACTGCATAGTGTGCACCTGGAGGTGGAGCCAGGGTGTAATGAGGGTTTATTAAAGAGGAAGCTCAGCTAGACAGGAAGGGCCTGTATAAAGTCCAGTAGGAGACACAAGAAGGGGCCAGTGGAGAAGTGGCACCAGTAAGAGGTGCAGTGAAAGAAAAGACTGCCTCTGGCAGTGGGTCTGGAGAGACTTAGATGCATGTGATTTCCCTGGAAGGAGAAAATCACAGTGTGCTGGCTGGAGAGGCAAGCCATGAAGTGGGGGTAAAAGATTCCTGAGAAAGTCAGAGTCAGAGACTGAGAGAGAGGGAGTGCAACTGCAGGAAGGGACAGTGATCTCGTAGAGTTAATAACAAATCGTAGTATGAAATATTATTGAAGATGTGAAAAAAATCCCTAAATCCTCACTTTTGTTCTATTTCCTTTCTTAATGAAACATGGGTTCTTATAACAGGCCATTTCTGTAATACATTATCTTGAATTTGCATCACAGGAAATCACAGTAGATATCTCTCAATCCAAGGAAAAAATGGTTTGAGACTAATATAACTAACCATTTAAAATAGTTAGTATTCCTCCAACCTCCTCCAGACATGAAGAGATGCTGTGGTTCATCAGCATATTAAGTCAAGCAAAATGATATTTAGTATCAAGCATTACAGCTATGACTTTTTCATAATGCTGCTTCCACACATGTATCAGTGTTGTTTGAAATTCCACTGAGGACATACTTATAAGTTTAAAATGTTCTGACATACATATTCTATTTACTGTATTTCTCTAAAGACACTAGTTTCTTCAAATCATATAACTAATTTGTGTGCAAGATGGTGGATTTACTGACTTCCTCAATTCAGATCAATACAATTTCTTGGAAATTATCAGATGTGACTGACAAATTTACACTGAGCCTTAGTAATTACTCCATTTTTACCAATGTAATGAACAAACCTTTGAAAAGAATAAAATAAAACAAATTTTAGAAATCCTTTTCTTATTAGACCATGATGGCAATTAATCCATAATTAAGGTCATAAGGCAATTTCCATTCCACAAATCTATCCTTTAGAGTCTGATGCTTTTTATACTTAAGTCAAAGTTGTACCTTTATGAAAGTGGGATCTGCTAGAGATATGGATGTGAAACATTAATGGCCAAGTCTGGGGATGATGAAGCATTCTCAATGACATTCTGGCCCCCTGAAATCAATGGCAAAACTCCACTAATGATGTCTATAAGGCCAGGATTTCACATACTGTCTGTGTGGCAGGCTATCTCAATAGCCCTTAATGCAGCACATGATGTAGCACTCCTCAATATAGCTTTGGAAAAGCACAATGTTGGGTCCTTAGTGTCTGCCCCAAGCCATAACACTGTGCCTCTGTGGGGCCATGAACAGATGTATTAGCCAGAGTCTCGCCAAGTTCTCCTGGGAACATTAAGACTGTATCTTGTGCTAGGTATCTGGGCAGGAGAAGGTTCCCTGTGCCCTTTTCCCCCTGCCCACAAGCAAAAGACAGGCAAGAATTTTGTCTTTATTATTATGTCAGAGGAGAATTTGGAGGCTATTTTTTTTTCAGAAAATGTGATTTGGGTTTTTTTAGTTTTATTTTTTATGTTTTTGAATTGTTGGTTTGTAACTCAAAGTCTCTTGGAATAAAGACTTCAGGTTATTTTTTTCCCTCACCACTGCATAGCTAAAGACTACTCCATGAAGGTCTTTATGTATGGTATTAATAGTATGCTAGAACAGCCACTATAAAATAAGGCTTAAACTGGACTTTAATTGCCCATACATCATGTGATGGACCTCTGCTCAGTAGTGATGTTTACCATGGGTGAATTTTACCATTAATGAATTAATTATAAAAATGTTGATGCTTGACTGTATAAGATTTAAAAATATATATATCAGGCTAAGCTTCTGGTTTCATTAAGCATTTCCAGAGTTCTAAGGGAAACTTCAATAAAAACATAATGCAAACTTCTCTATATTGAAATAACTGGTAATTTCCTTTAATGGAGACCTTTTGAAAAAATAATAGTTTAGGGTGATCAACCATCTATATTACTCCAATTCAACCTATTAGAGTCAGAAGCTGATCAATCTGTATTTGTAAATTGGTTACATCTGACCAGAATATCGAATATCATAATTTAAACTGTGTAATATTTTGATATGTGCTGTTCTAAATTTGCAAATGAAATGAGCACTAAAGATTCTTTGCCAATAGGGATTTGTACATTCTCTCAGAGAAGATGATCAAAAAAATCATATGTATTCTATTTAATACAGAGTCTGGAAAAAGAACCATGCTCTCCAATTAACCTTTACATTCTGTCAGCTGACTTTTTTCACTTCTCTTGAAAAACTTTCATAAGTCACTTTTACAAATCCACTTTTTCCCCTCAAGGTGTCAAGAGCACAAGGAATTGCTGAAAATTGGCAGCTTGAGCCCCAAAAGCTTTTGTGTGTGATCTAAAAATAAAAATACAATTAAGTGGCAGCTTGTTTGGAAGACATGATTACAGATTATTAGAGGGGGATGAGATGGCTATGAGTGGCATTCCTGAGCACTCCTCACAGCCTACTATGACCAGATGTCCCGATTTTTGGGTCTTTTTCTTTTGTAGGCTTCTATTACCACCCACCCCCTTCCCAATTTGTCACATTTGCAGTCTGGTCACCCTATCACAACCTTTAATATATCAGATCTATGAACTTCTATACCAGGAATTTAAGACAATCACAAACCTCAATGCTCGCTGCTCCAAATGCAAAGCTCATTTCTTTGACCTGGCCTTCTCTAATGTTAACATTTAGCAACAGATGTGTTTATATAAAACACGCCCTAACAAAACAAGATACCCCAGTGCACATGCTTCTTCCTCTGGGGAAAGGATGAGACAACAAGCAACATGTGACAGATGCATAGTCCCATTGCATAATGCACAACTTGGAAATACTCAGATACTACAGTGAGGAACACAGTATACAAGCTTATATAGAATGTAATAGATTGTCTCTCCCCACCCTCTTTCTTTGCCCCAGTAGTATTGAAGGAGCCAGGTGAAGAGAATCTAGTGGCTGAGAGCCTCTAAAGAGCTGAACTTTGAGTGTAGCAGGCCAATGGAGCAATCTAGGGCACTTCCTGCTCTTCTCCTTCCTCTTCTATCTCCCCCAACCCAGCAACCACCAATATCCTCACCTTCTCAATACATTACTCTAATCTGGCTACCCTCAGTAGGAACAGCATCTTTATTTTAAACTGTCCCATACCTAAAAACACTTAAAGGGAGTCTATTTAAAAATGTACACGATATGCGTGCATACACACATCCTGTTAGGACAAAGAACAAACAGAAAAATTTCAGCCCTGAGGATAGTTGTTCCATAAATTTATGAGCTATGGAGAAGCAAGGGATTATTATGGGTTTTTTTTTTGTTTTTTCCAACCTTAACTATTGCAGGTATGAGAGCACTCCTTGTAATAGACACCAACGTAATTAAGAATCATCTATTGTGAGGCACTTCTAATGCCTTTGCATTGCATGTGACTGAGCTGATGTATCTTAATGTATGTATCAACCCAGCAGGGAATGGACAGTAACGACAAATGGACACAATGGCTCACTTCCCCAACATAACATGTAGCTGTATCAATGAGTGGGTTATACCTGCCCTGATAGATACCTCCTGTGTCTCTCATGCTTTAGCAATATTTGCATTGCTCGTCATGCCAATGCAGTGTCATTTAATTAGATATTCCTATTTTTCTTCCACAAGGGATTTAAGGACAATCTTGGGGAGAGTGGGGGTGTTTTGTTTTTGTTTTTCTGATATTTGTTTCATAACGAAGCAAACAGTGCACAAGCTCAAATGGATTTCTTTTTTTAAAAAAAAACAACTTTTAAAATTGTTTTTGTCTTTATTAAAATTGTATTTAAATTTCCAACTCCACAATTTCAGCTGCAAACTGAGTGGCATGTTTAGAATTTAGCCCTTGTGATTATATTTTATTGTTTTGTTCTGATGTCCTGTAGAGAGCTGGGATTTCAATTTTTCCTCATCTATATTTTGGAGAAACCAAAAACTTTAACATTTTAATCTACTGAAAGGAGGTCTGCAAGATAAAAACAAAGTATTCCTCTCATTTAAACTCATTATCCATTCATATGTTATCATGTAATCCCTGTCTCTCATTCAGATTTCTTGTTTAATCCCTCTGGTCTGTCAGTCTGAAGAGCTGTGCAGAAACGCAACTCAGATAACATGCACAGGCCCAGGTTTGTGACTGAAGGCACATGGGAGGAATAGGCACCATGAGGTGCAGGATCAGGGCCTTAAAGCAAGGTTTCTCAAGCAGGGGTAGCCGCTTGTGTAGAGAAAGCCCCTAGCAGGCCGGGCTGGTGTGTTTACCTGCCCTGTCTGCAGATCTGGCCAATTGCAGCTCCCACTGGCTGCGGATCGCTGCTCCGGGTCAATGGGAGCTGCTGGAAGAGGCGTGGGCCGAGGGACTTACTGGCCGCCTCTTCCAGCAGCTCTCATTGGCCTGGAACAGCGATCCGTGGCTAGTGACAGCCGCGATCGGCTAGGCCTGCAGATAGGGCAGGTAAACACACTGGCCCAGCCTGCCAAGGGCTTTCCCTACACAAGCGGAGACCCCTGTTTGAGAAGCTCTGCTTTAAAGTATCTGGCAGTGTGTGTGTGTGTGTGTGTGTGTGTGTGTGTGGGTGGGTGGAGGGGTCTTAATTTGTTCCCCCCCAAATATATTTCCATTTGCCTCCTACTGTTTCTGTGTTTCCTACAAGATCTTCAGGGCAGTGACTGCCTCCTGATTATGTCTTTATACAGGGCCTAGCACACTGGCACTCTCATTTGAGTTAGGCCCTCTAGGCACTACCATCATACAAATAATAGTAGTAAAATGACTTTTATAAAATGGTGATCTGCCTTAACAGGATGTTAGGGGTTAATTAATTGGTGAAATTGACCCTCAGGCACAGGGCTTTCACAAGGCCCATGTACCACTTCAATCCTCAAGGGAGGGTTGAAAGGGGACTTAAGTAGTGCACTGGCCCTTCTGCTCAGCAGCCTTTTCTGAGGAATATATTTCATCCGAATATTTTAAAGGGTTGTGAGATCCTCACTGGAACGTGCTAGGGAATTATAAAATAATAAAAATAATTTCATCCTCCCTTTCCTGCCAAAATCCATAGATTGGATTTTGTGTTCTGGCCTCCAAGGTGAATAAAGGTATAGCAGAGCTGACATAGGGCTTGTCGACAAGGCATATTAGTGTGTACCAGCTGGGGGATGGTAAACGCTAAAGTGCACCAGCATTTCATGCTCTAACTGGCTGTGTGGACCCAGTCTGTGTGCACTAAAATTTCCCTAGTGTGTGCTGATGTAATACTGTTTTGAGCCTCAATTCTGTGAGCTGAGCCCCCTCAAACTCTATTGAGTTCAGTGCAAGTTGGGGCGGGGGAGGGACAGGGAGAGGGGTGTCAACAACAATCAGGATCAGCTGATAAGGCAGTAAAAAGAAAACGGAAGATAGGGTAGGAATGCAGCCATGTCCTGCAATAGCTCTCTCAGTGAATTCCCATATTCTATTAATCACCTTTTATAGGTATGTATCCACTCCTGTTCCTCCTCTACCCTTGATTTTGATTTTTCCTGCTGGATTTGTTGTATACTAATACCTTACCAATATACAGCAGTAAGGCACCCAAAGCACAATTGTAACTTTCTTTGGCATTTTGGAGCTATGCAAGGTAACACATCATCCTTTTCTTATCAGTATGGACTTTCAGGACTGGCTGCCTCACCAGTTGATGTGCACTACATCCTTCATTTCTGCCTCTGCTCTTGTGTTGTCTGTGTGTACTATTGGAGAAGAGAATTATGCTTAATGAATATAGAAACTGTATGTTCTCTTCACACTCATAGATTGTAAGTATTTGTGTGGTACAGCTGCTCTTAATGTACCTCACAAGCCTGGTGAGAAGCAATATAAGAATGGCTGTTGCTGTTGTCATTATGATTATTAACAGCTCAATTTTCAGTTCCTTTTCTTTAGTGTCTAATGAAAAGGAAAACTATATATACCAAACAAACCTTGACAGAGTTAGGTTTAATGACACTTCTAATTGTTTCATAAGCTACAGTATACAGTGCAACTTGAGAATTAGATGATAAAACATATGTAGCTTCACTGATGCATAGATTATCAATAATAAAATTCAGATACAGTCCGTACGAAGATAATCAAAGCAACTCAGTTTAACTGACTCTGTCACATCTGTTCCACTCTCTGGCCCTAACTCAGAGTCACAACTTTTAGATTTGCAGCTCAGGAAGGAGAAGGCCAAAGATTACTTTATGCACTTTTGCATCTTTGGAATTCTGGGCCTGGTTTACCCCAAGTGTAATCTAGAGTACCCCTGGGACTGCTCTAACATATGCCTGGTGAGCAATAATCTCCCAAGAACATGATGACAACTCAGAATAGTACTCCCTCTATACATTTTCCCCTCCCACTACAGCTCTTTTTATTCCTCTTGTGGTCCCTCATAAGGAGGGCATGTTGGTGCTTTTACATTAGCCCAGGAGTCGGCAACCTATGGCACGCATGCCAAAGCTGGCACACGAGCTGATTTTTCATGGCACATGGAGCAGGCTGAGCTGCTCAGCCCGCCACCACTCTGGAGTTCCTGCTGCTGGCTTCTGCCAGCCGGGGTCCCACTCAGCCCAGCTGCTGGCCTGGAGGAAGGAACCCCAGGCTGGCAGTGGGCTGAGACTCCAGCTGGAAAGGAGCTGATGGTGGAAACCTCAGAGCTGTGGCGGGCTGAGCTGCTCAGCCTGCCTTGGCTCTAGAGTTCCCACTGCTGGCTCCTGCCAGCCGAGGTCCTGCCGCCGGTCCCACTCAGCCCAGCTGCCAGCCTGGGGGATGGAACCCCAGGCTGGCAGCATGCTGAGACCCCAGCTGGCAAGGAGCTGGTGGTGGAAACCCCAGAGCGGTGGCAGGATGAGCTGCTAAGCCCGCCGCCTCTCTGGGGTTCCTGCTGCTGGCCCCTTGCCAGCCAGGGTGTCCCCCACACAGCCCCACTCAGCACCCGCTGCTGGCCTGGGGGAAGGAACCCCAGGCTGGTGGCGGGCTGAGACCCCAGCTGGCAAGGATCCAGCAGCCGAAACCCCAGAGCGGCGGTGGGCTGAGCTGCTCAGCCAGCCCCGGCTTTGGAGTTTCCACGCTGGCTCCTGCCAGCTGGGGTCCTGCCACTGGTCCCACTCAGCCCAGCTGCTGGCCTGGGGGAAGGAACCCCAGGCTGGCAGCGGGCTGAGACCCCAGCTGTCAGGATCCTGTGGTGGAAACCCCAGAGCTCTGGCGGTCAGCCCACTACTGCTCTGGGGTTCTGGCTGCTGGCCCCTTGCCAGCCGGGGCCCCTCTGCAGCCCCACTCACTTTGCTTCCAGTTGTAGTTCCAGCACAGGCCCCCTGCCAGACAGGGTCCAGGCCTCCAGCCCTGCTCAGCCCTACCAGCCGCCAGCTCCACTCACCTCAGCTGCGGATCAGAGGTTCCAGCCACTGACCTTCTGCCAGCTGGTTATCAACTTATAACTCAGAACCCTGTTTGCAGCTTAATGTATCAAAATAGGTGCCACCAGACACTGGAAAACTCATCAAGGAAAAGCAAGGGCAAGGATCACACTAAACTAATAAGATCTGAATTTTAATTTAATTTTGAATAAAGCTTCTGAAACATTTTTCAAACCTTGTTTACTTTACATATAACGGTAGTTTGGTTATATATTATAGACTTACAGAGGGACCTTCTAAAAAATGTTCAAATGTATTACTGGCACTGTCATAACCTATTCCCAGATTTGGACCTTAGCGTCCAAAATATGGGGGTTAGCATGAAAACCTCCAAGCTTAGTTACCAGCTTGGACCTGGTAAAGCTGCCACCACCCAAAAAATTAGAGTGTTTTGGGGCACTCTGGTCCCCCCAAAAACCTTTCCTGGGGACCCCAAGACCCAAATTCCTTGAGTCTCACAACAAAGGGGAATAAACCATTTCCCTTCCCTTCTCCCTTCCAGGTGTTCCCTGCCTGGGTTCCTGGAGAGATACACAGAAGCAAGCTCCGTGAATCTAAACAGAGGGACTCCACCCTCTCTATTTCCAGTCCTGGAAACACAAGGAGAGAGAGCCAATCTCTCCCTCACCCCCCTCCTTCACCCAGAGGGAATGCAAAGTCAGGCTAGTAAATCTAACACACACAGATTTCCCCCTGACTTCTTCCTCCCACCAATTCCCTGGTGAGCACAGACTCAATTCCCTGGAGTTCCCCACTAAAGAAAAACTCCAACAGGTCTTAAAAAGAAAGCTTTATGTAAAAAGAAAGAAAAAATACATAAAAATGGTGTCTCTGTATTAAGGTGACAAATACAGGGTCAATTGCTTGAAAGAAATATTGAATAAACAGCCTTATTCAAAAAGAATACAATTCAAAGCACTCCAGCAACTACACACATGTAAATACAAAAAAACAAACCTATCTTTTTGTACTTACAACTGGGAAACAGGAGATTAGAAAGGCAGGAAACAGAAATCCTCTCATAGCCAAGAGAGAGACAGGCAGAAGACAAAGAACTCAGACACAAACTTCCCTCCACCCAGATTTGAAAAAGTCTGGTTTCCTTAATGGTTCTCTGGTCAGGTGTTTCAGGTTACTTCTTTCCAGGTGTAAGAGACATTAACCCTTAGTTATCTGTTTATGACAGGCACTCAAAGACTTAAATTAGAGTGTATATATGAAGCCTCGGCACACCGCTGCTGAAAGGTTGCCGACCCCTGCATTAGCCTATACTGTTCAGGGAACTTCCCTTTGCCAGAGGAATTCCTTAGTAGAGGACCCAACTATTTTCCAACCCCATTCTGCTTCAGGAGTCTCAACCTACCACCATCACTTATCTTATTTGAGCAGTGTGAAAGAACCAAACACAGCCTAGGACTAAGGCCTTCAACTTTTTTCTCTCTGAGGCCACAATGAGTGTTTTCTGTGTGGCAAGATAGTAACATGTAATTTATTCAGTGTTCCATCAACGTCTGGACTAGAATATCACTCTTACTATGGTGTAATTATTATTTGAAGTCAGTAATAAACAATATTTTAGTGATTAAAAGAAATGAGCCATAGTAATAGCTTATTAGTTGCTAGCTTCTTATTAAACAGATTTGTTGATAGCAATTATTTTCTTTCATAAACATTAAGAGAGATGGTGACATATACAAAATGTAAGGAAATACACAAGAGCTGGGACAGCATAGGTTATGAGTAGCGCTGGTTAAATTTATTATTAATAGTCTATTCTACAAAAATAACCCAGAACTAGTTGCAAATTTGGCACACATAGCTTCAGCCATTCACAAAATGTCTGGGGGAAGAAGAGGTGCTGTTGCTGCAGCTGCCACCCTTCTGTATAACCTTTAAAGCAGTAATAAATGCACTCACAGGGAATGTGGCAGTCTCAGGTTCACATCTCCACTCCACAACAGATTTTTCTGATTAACTGAAAATTCCAAAAATATTCAGATTTAATTCAGCCTAAACCAACCCCCCCCCCCCCACTCGCAATTATTTGGAACTGCCATTAAACTGAAATCAGTTACACACCTAGCTGAGTTATGGGTCAGGTCAACATTTAATAAGGGGTATTTTGGGTAAAAGCCATGGACAGATCATGGGCAATACATTAAAATTCATAGCCGATGACCTGTCCATAACTTTTACCAAAAAATAACCCTGACCAAATCTCTACTTCTGGGGCCTCACTGCTCCAGGGGGCTCTGCTCCAGTGCTGGAGGTTGCCTCCAGCCGCTGCTCCCCAGGAACCACTCTAAGTTGCCCCCTGGGACGGCTGCTGCTTGCATGGTCTCCAGGGTGCCCCCAGGACTGCTGCTTGGGGGCTCCCTGGAGCCAGCTGCACCTGGGACTGCTCAGTTAGTCCACAAAGCCAACCACTCAGGGCCTCCCAAGCAGTGGCCACTGTGGCTGGGCCTGGGGACCACCTGAGCAGCTGGCCCTGGGTCGCTCCAGTAGCAGCTGGTGAGGCTAGCCCTGGGGTGCCATGTAGTCAGCCTCACCAGCCACTCTGGAAGTCACGGAGGTTAAAGAAAGTCATGGAATCCGTGAGTTCCATGACCTCCATGAGAGAATCACAGTATTATTTATAAGCTATAGTCTCGTGGGCTATGTGAAGACTAGGAACAAAAAGTTAAATTTAGTTTGGGCTTATCTACTGTGTCCTCATCTACACTGGGAGAAGTAGGTGGTGTACAGGACACTAAATGCGTATATACATGCCACAGTGAAAAGAAAGCTGTGTCCATACTGTAGTGCGTAACTACACATTGCAGTGTAGAAGCTGCCGGACACTTTACCTGCTGTCTCCCCCTTCTTGAGGCTTTCCCTGCTGGAGTCTTTCCCTGTGGACAGGAAAGGCTCTGGTGGTGGACAGGCAGCAGGACACTACACTGCTAAAAATACCAGTGTAGATGGAGTTAGGGGTACTGCTTGGGCATGTAGAGATCTGTGTACGGAACAGACCCTAACTTTCTTGCTAATGCAATCCTAGGATGCATCAGGTGAGGTATTTCCTGTAGAGATAGGTATGTGGTATTACCATTATACAAGAGAGTGGCGAGACCTCATCTGGAATATTGTGTGCAATTCTGATCTCATCATTAAGAAAGATAAATCACACTGGAACAGGTGCAGAGAAGGGCTACTAGAATGATCAGAATAAAGGAGAACATACCTTACGAGAGGAGACCCAAGGAGCATGGCTTGTTTAGCCTAACCAAATGAAGGCTGAGGGGGAGATACATGAAGAGGGGTTGCTCTATATAAATACATCAGAAGCATAAACACAAAGGAGGAAGAGGAGTTATTTAAGTTAAGGGCCAGTGTTGGCACAAGAACAAATAGATATAAACTGGCCATTGAGTTTAAGCTTGAAATTAGACAAAGGTTTTTTAACCAGCTGAGAAGTGAAGTTCTGGAACAGCCTTTCAAGGGAGCAGTGGAGGCAAAAAACGTAACTTGTTTTAAGACTGAGCTTGATAAGTTTATGGAGAGGATGGCATGACAAGATTGCCTATGATGGCATATGATCCATCCACAGCTGCTATTAGTAAATATCTCCAATGCCTGAGACAGAGCACTAAAGGAGGAGGGCTCTGAGTTACTACGGAGAATTCTTTCTCAGGTGTGTCTGGCTAGTGGGACTCATCCACATGCTCAGGGTCTAACTGATTGTCATATTTGGTATTGGAAAGGAATTTTCCCCAAGGTCAAATTGGCAAAACGGTGGGGTGGGGGGGAGAGAGGTGTCACCTTCTTCTGCAGCATGGGTCAAAAGCTGGTTTGAACTAGAGTAAATAGTGAATTCTCTGTAATTTTAAGTCTTTAATCATGATTTGAGGGCTTCAGTAACTAAGCCAGAGGTTATAGACCTACTACAGAAGGCTGTGGATGAGGTTCTGTGGCCTGCAATGTGCAGGCGAACATAAGAATGGCCATAGTGGGTCAGACCAAAAGTCCATCTAGCCCAGCATGACAGTGGCCAATGCCAGATGCAGAGGTCAAACTAGATGACAATGATTGTCCCTTCTGGCCTTAAAGTCTCAGTCTCTACTCTACTTGCCTAAGCAGTGCTTTACTTTTTATACTGCTATATAGACCCATGTTAGTGGGGCTTACAGTCCATGCACTCTACACACTGCCATAAGGAATGAACAGTGTAGACATACTGTATCTCCAGCTTAAATTCTAACTTTTTCATAGTGTAGAGGCAGGATAATTCATTTAGCTTGTGATTCACAGCAGAAATTTCAACCTAGTCTTAACCAATGGAAGGAAGGGAGTCAAAATATAATCTTTTATTTAACACTTGTAAGACACTCAGATAACTTGGCCATGGTCATGCTGTAAAATCCACAGATTAGGTGAAGTAGATGCATACAACTGCCTTCCCATGGACTGATTATCAGGCCTAATCATGTGACACATATTTGACTGTTAAAGGCCTGAACCTTTGGAGAAGGATTTGAGCTCTATCCCCATGTGCAAGAGTGAAAACTAGGGTTGCCACAGATTAGTTAGGGTTTTTAATTATTATGCTTATGCAGGAAG
This sequence comes from Gopherus flavomarginatus, assembly GCF_025201925.1. NCBI lineage: Eukaryota > Metazoa > Chordata > Testudines > Testudinidae > Gopherus > Gopherus flavomarginatus. Next base: position 222,718,377 of record NC_066617.1, read on the forward strand.
GGGATATAGATTTTAAATGTTCAGAACTTAAAGGTTACAGGAAGCCATAGATGGGATGGAAGGGTCACACTCTGGTCCATATATATTGCCTCTATACAGACCTGAACAAAAGCATGTCATGAATTTAAATGGGTTTTGGGCCTGGCCAGGGCTGAATTAAGGGTTAGGCATTATATGTCTGGGACTGGGTCCTCAGCCCTTGGAGTCATGTGGTTACATCAGAACTTCAATTTTCATTGACAAAAACAAGTTACTACCCTTCATAGTTCACATTTTTATGTATTTCTCCATAACTCAGTATAACAAAATAATGGGGTCTGTCTAAGTCTGCAAACCACCTGAGACAATGGCTTTAAGCCATTAACTACCCCATTCATTTCAATGGGGGTATTAACTACAAAACTCAGCTCAGGGTGCCCTGCCAATTGCATCCCAAGAGAGGACTTAGTATGGCAGAAAGAGTAGTGTGAAGAGGGCCTAGCCCACACAAGCAGATACACCCCAACTGCTGTTCATGGATGCAAAAGTGGGAAATGGTGTCACACATGAGCACAAAATCATGGAGAGAACAGTGTTGTGTATCTAGTGCCTTTGATTATCCAGGCCTGAATTAGGCACTATATAAAATGACATTTTCTTATTAGTTTTTTCTTCCCATTTAATATTGACTTATCTAAACAACTATATATTTTCAGTCACCTTTGGTAATATAAAATCATATAAATGATAGTTTGTTTAATTCAGTGTTTGTTCTTGAATTATTTCTGGCCCTTAATTATATGCTGTCATAAACAGATGGTTAAGGGTTAAAGTCTCTTTTACCTGTAAAGAGTTAAATAGCTCAGTGAACCTGGTGACATCTGACCAGAGGACAAATGGGGGGACAAGATACTTTAAAATCTTGGTGGAGGGAAGTCTTTGTTTGTGTTGGTTTTTTTTGTTGGTTGTTCGCACCAGACGTACACCCAGGTGTTCCCAATCTTTCTGAATCAGTCTTTCATGTTTCAAAATTGTAAGTATAGCCAGGCAAGGAGGATTAGTCTTATGTTTGTTTTCTTAACTTGTAAATATGTCTTTTGCTGGAAGGATTTTTACCTCTGTTTGCTGTAACTTTAAATCTCAGGCTGGGGGGGGGGAGGGAAGTCCCTCTAGTCTCTATGAATCTGAAAACTCTGTAAGCATTTTCCATCCTGATTTTACAGAGATAATTTTTACTTTTTATTTCTTTAATTAAAAGCTTTCTTTTTTAGAACCTGATTGATTTTTCCTTGTTTTGGAATCTAAGGGATTGAGTCTAAACTCATCAGGGATTGGTGGGGGGAAAAGGAAGGGAATGGTTAATTCCTCTTTGTTTTAAGATCCAAAGAGTTTGGATCTGTATAGTTTCCCAAGGCAACCCAGGGAGGGGAAAGTCTGGGCAGGGAAAGGAGGGAGGATGGTTTATTTCTACTGGTTTTGAGACCCAACGGTTTTGGGTCTTGGGTTCCCCAGGGAAGGTTTTGGGGGAACAGGAAGTGTGCCAAACACTATATTTTTGGCTGGTGGCAGCATACCAGATCTAAGATAGGAATGAAGCTTAGAAGTAATCATGCAGGTCCCCACTTTTTGGATGCTAAATTTCAAAGTGGGGAAAAAAACCTTGACATATGCAATATCAGAGCATGCCCTCACAAAAGGATGGAATATGTTTTTCTTCTAGATTTTTACCTTTCCTCTGTGAAAGATTATTGCTTACTGGTAGCCACCTCTGCTGCTTTGGTTATATTGACATTTAAATACTTACATTTTTCTTTTTTAATTATACTGCACAATACAAGAACTAGGGGTCATCAAATGAAATTAATAGGTAGCAGGTTTAAAACAAATAAAAGGAAGTTCTTCACACAGCGCACAGTCAACTTGTGGAACTCCTTACCTGAGGAGGTTGTGAAGGCTGGGACTATAACAATGTTTAAAAGGGAACTGGATAAATTCGTGGTGGCTAAGTCCATAAATGGCTATTAGCCAGGAAGGGTAGAAATGGTGTTCCTAGCCTCTGTTCATCAGAGGATGGAGATGGATGGCAGGAGAGAGATCACTTGATCATTGCCTGTTAGCTTCACTCCCTCTGGGGCACCTGGCATTGGCCACTGTCGGTAGACAGATACTGGGCTAGATGGACCTTTGGTCTGACCCTGTATGGCCATTCTTATGTTCTTACCTGTAATAACTTTTTCTTTTTTTTTGTTGCTTAATTGTACATTTTGTCTCAAAATTAATTGTGTATAAATATATATATTTGAATTAGGAACAGAATGGGTATAATAAACAGACTGCAGAATTATAAAATTGTTTTAAATCTTCAAGAAATATATCTACTTCTGTTACAGAATTCTAGTTAGTAATGTGTGACTATATCTAAAGGCAAGATAAATTATTGGTAAATAATATTATGTGCTTTCACAGTATGAAATATAGCATCATAGTTTGTTGTTGTTTAGTTTTAGGGGATCGTGCACGTGGATTATTTTGTGAAAGAAAAACTCTCTCAGTAAAATTCACTACCAAGGATAACATGACATTCTTGGGCCCTTAAAAATGAAGTCTTCAAAAACAGTGGTGACCAGGGTTGTGGGGACAGGCATGGACACTTTCCAATTTGAATACTTTGTGTCTGTGTAAAGCCAACAGACCCCACTCGTCAGCGGGCGGGATCAAACCTGAGATCTCTGAAGCTTTGTGCATGAGCCTCTGCTGCATGAACTAAAAGCCAACTGCTTGTTAGCTAAAGCTGTAGAGCAGACTCATTTTATATCTTTCTCTAAATGGTCTCAGTGCCACTAGATGGGACAGAACACTACACTCAGAAGGTGTGTGGGTTACATCTGCACATACAGAATGTTGAACTCTGATGTCCTTTGATGCCAGAAACTTACCATGTATCTTCCTGCTTTTTTTTAATCTTTTATGTTTTGGGGTTGGTTGTTTTTTGTCCCCCTGCCCCCTGTAGAATCAGGAATATAAATATTTAAAAACTTTTGATTCAGGTAAGATTTTTCTTTTCCAGACAACCATCTGTGCCTGAAAGTGAAGGTGAAATTAGGAGCAAGAGGAAACAAAGGTATGAAGGAAGCAAAGAGTAATAAAATACAATGGCACAGTCACCTCATTTGGAATTACAATATTACATTTTCTCCCTTTTTACAAAAGCAGCAAAGAATCCTGTGGCACCTTATAGACTAACAGACGTTTTGGAGCATGAGCTTTTGTGGGTGAATACCCACTTTGTCAGATGCATGTAGTGGAAATTTCCAGGGGCAGGTATATATATATGCAAGCAAGCTAGAGATAACGGGGTTAGTTCAGTCAGGGAGGATGAGGCCCTGTTCTCATAGACTTATAGACTTTAGGGTTAGAAGGGACCAATATGATCATCTAGTCTGACCTCCTGCACAAAGCAGGCCACAGAATCCTACCCATCCACTTCTATAACAAACTTCTAACCTATGTCTGAGTTATTGAAGTCTTCAAATTGTGGTTTGAAGACCTCAAGCTGCAGAGAATCCACCAGCAGATATAGCCTAATATCTGATTTGTGTCCATTTATCCTATTCCATAGAGACTGTCCAGTTTGGCCGATGTACATAGCAGAGGGGCATTGCTGGCATATGATGGCGTATATCTCCTGATCTGGAGATATATATTGTCATCACATTTGAAATAGATGCCACACCATCACTGGTTCATTCACCTGCACGTCCACCAATGTAATATACGCCATCATATGCCAGCAATGCCCCTCTACTATGTACATCGGCCAAACTGGACAGTCTCTATGGAAAAGGATAAATGGACACAAATCAGATATTAGGAATGGCAATATATAAAAACCTGTAGGAGAACACTTCAACCTCCCTGGCCACACAATAACAGATCTTAAGGTGGCCATCCACCTTAAGCAAAAAAACTTCAGGACCAGACTTCAGAGAGAAACTGCTGAGCTTAGTTTATCTGCAAATTTGACACCATCATCTCAGGATTAAACAAAGACTGTGAATGGCTTGCTAACTACAAAACCAATTTCTCCTCCCTTGGTTTTCACACCTCAACTGCTAGAACAGGGCCTCATCCTCCCTGATTGAATTAACCTCGTTATCTCTAGCTTGCTTACATATATATACCTGCCCCTGGAAATTTCCACTACATGCATCTGACGAAGTGGGTAGTCACCTACGAAAGCTCATGCTCCAAAACGTCTGTTAGTCTATAAGGTGCAACAGGGTTCTTTGCTGCTTTTACAGATCCAGACTAACACAGCTACCCTTTTGATACTTGCCTCCCTTTTTACATCATTTCCCTATGAAGCTCAAGCTGTAACTTGGTTTCACAGAGTCTGCACTTACTGATTTTGTTGTCGAGGGCAACACAGTCTTGTGCTCCTGCTAATTAAAATGGTTTAGCATTATATTAAATGTTATGCCACGGTTTACCCCAGCACTTTGAAGATCAACACTAAGCATTTGACAACAATAGAGAAAAGAATTAATGCAAGCAAAGCATATATCTTATTAGGGGTTAATGGAGTTAAATAAATGCTTCTTAGATTTAATTTTAAACTGCATACCGTGTCACAAAAACATTAAAAGTGTCATCTTCGTCTTATTTTGTAATCCCAGCTGTAATTGTTCCATTATACTTAATACAAAGTGAAGTGATTCCCTTTTAAAATAATGTAAATGGTTAATGTTTAAAACTACAGTATAACAAGGCATAATTGCTACTCTTGCTGCATCAGGCAGGAAATATTGAGAGCTTATAGCAAAATAATTTAAAAGCTTTCACAAATCCAAAGTTATAAGCAAACTCTCTTTTGTATATACCTCCTTCATCCCAAAATCTTTTAAAATCCGTTATCTATAATAGAAGTTTCAAGAAAAGTAGTAAGTGACCATTTGTTGTAGATCTCTGCTTATTGAAAATTACACATGAATTTTTGGCACTACAGAAGTTCACATAAAGCTATGGTTTTGCTACATTTACTAAGCCAAGGTATCCAGCAGAAAAACATCTGGGATGCAAAAGCTTTTTATCCAAACTCCATGACTGCATCCCACTGAGAATTTACATGGAATGAAAGTTCAGTACAGTAATTCTGTCATATTTCATGGAACATGACACGTTTCAACAAAGCCAATAACTCATCCTGGGCAGTAATCAAAGCTGTTTGTTATGTATGAAATTAGTTCACCTCTCACTTGAACTAGTACCTGTAGCAACCTATATTTACAATTTACAACAGGGATGGCAGGCTGAAAAGCAATCACCGTTAAGCTCTAGAAAGAGGGTTACTAGCAACACTGAGTGTTTGGAGAATAAAGTTAAAGATAAATGGAAGCACCCTCAGAGCCTTAGCAGATATGTGAAAGGCTGTTAAGGAAGACTCTAAATCTAAACACAGAACAAATATATTTCCATCACAGGGGAGATAATTCTAACAGTAGAGTTTCTTTTCAACGCAGTGATCCAAATGTCTGACCATATCTAGACTAGATGATGTCTAAAGTTTTCCATTGTTTCAAATCAATGGCAATGCAAGTATGGAATCATCTTACTCAGCTAACAGGAAATCTGACTACATGGGAGTTGTCATAGCACACTGAGTCAGCAGTGAATAAGTAATACAAAACTTCAAATAATCCAATGCATAGACCTCAACGTCTTGGCCATGTAAATGTGTTTCCACAGTGCACTTTCATATTCTGCAACACTTCTGTGTGGTTTATACCAAGACAGTAGAATGCTGTTGCAGGGGATGAGGGGCAGGGTTTTTTGTTCATGTACTGAATTAGGATTCTGTCAGTCCTTCTGAGAATCAGAAGTTTGCAGAGCCTACGTGACCCAACAGAATGAGTCAAATCACAGATGAATAGGGCCTTTAATTTCCAATATCCATTCTCAAGGATTTTCAAATGCCCAGGCAAGCTTACCATTAATCATACAGCATTGCTGAGGAGCAACTATACTTTAAAATAATTTCAATCACTGGAATATTGTGTGGGGAATACAATAGCTCATTTTTTAGTCCTCTTCTCATAGGTAACCTATTAGATTAATATTCTGCTTCCATTCTAGTACATATACAAGTGCATTTAAGGAGCTGATATCAGACGTATTCTTTATATAAACCTAATACAGCACTCTGTTATCTAAGGAATTGGAGGGGAAAGACATGACTTTATAATGTTGCTATGAGAGATTTTTTTTTAATTATACAAATGGTCATGGTGTGAAACAAGGATAATTATAATGGAATTTAACCTCTTGAAAGTCCTTACTTGCCTACCCAGTTTGCCTTCTACATAGGGAGAGTACTCAAAGCAGGAAGACAAATGTAAGGAAACCCAAGAAATGCTTCAGCCCAGGCCTGAACTATAGATCAAGGCACAGAGGTTACACAGTAAATTGGGAATGAACACTTCTGAACAGGTCCAAGCTGACCCTCAAATTGACTTGTAACAGTCTGCCTGTCTGAGTGACTTCTTTCACAGCCTTCCCCCTGCCCACCACTTCAGTTACTCAGCTATCATTAAAAGATAATTTCCTGTGACTCATACAGTTCAGCACTAGCAGTAACAGTAGTACTGAAAAAACTAAGTCAAACTATTCACCCAAAGAAGAAACATGTTTGTTCAGAATAATCCAATCTGTGTCTTCCAGTAGAAACTTCTGGTAAATAAGAAGGCAGATAATGGGCATCAGAGCTGAAGTACACCAGAGCTTGATGCACTAATACAGATGATCATGGAGTCCAAGGTAGCTAGGAACCTTCCGAATGTGAACCAATCACTGCTCAAAGCCACTCTTAAGACAGCAATAGAAATGATCAGCAATCCATCTGACCAGATGGGGGCATTGGTAGTTCCAGCTTCAGTAGCTTGTGACAGAAAGGAGAAGATAAGGGACAACGGGTGAAAGCTTTACAAAAAGGATGAAAAATGACCATAAGAATGGAAATGTATAACAGAGCAGTGGAAAGAGGAAGAATGGCTATGGGAAGAACAGCTGCGACAAGTAAAGAAACTGCAAGGGGAGATGCATAAAAATGATTGTGACAGTGAGTGGGAAGACTTGCAGAAAACCTTTGAAGAAACTGAACTCCATCAATTTCCCTTATGGAGAGAACTAAAAGTGGTGATTGTGACAGGTTGGATCACAGAACCCCCCTGGGGATCTGCCATCTGATGTGCCAAGACTACTTCTGCCCCTGCTTTTCTGCCCTAGCATCTTAGGACTTCAGTGCCCTGCCTGGTTTGAGCTAGATCCGCTAGCCTGCTGCAAACCCAGACCCAGGGTCTGAACCACATCCCCTAACAACTGTAGGCTTACCTGAAAGCAGCCTCCAGAAGTGTTCTTGTCTTTAACACTCAGATGCCCAACTCCCAATGGGGTCTAAACTCAAATAAATCCATAAAGTTTATACAGGGTACACTCATAAATTGTTCGTCCTCTGTAACACTGATAGAGAGATATGCACAGCTGCTTGCCCATCCCCCCCACCCCCAGGTATTAACACATACTCTGAGTTAATTAATAAGTAAAAGTGATTTTATTAAATAGAGAAAGTAGGATTTAAGTGGTTCCAAGTAGTAAGAGAGAGAACAAAGTGAATTACCAAGTAAAATAAAATAGAACACACAAGTCTACTTCTAAGAAACTGAATACAAATAAAACCTCACTAGTTCCAGTAAGCTTCCTTCTACAGACTAGTCTCCTTCTAGTCTGGGTCCAGCAATCACTCAAACTCCCTGTAGTTACTGTCCTTTGTTCCAGTTTCTTTCAGGTATCCTTGGGGGTAGAGAGGCGACTATCTCTTTAGGCAGCTGAAGACCAAAGGGAGGGGTCTCCCAAGGGTTTAAATAGACTTTCTCTTGTGGATGGAGATCCCCTCCCCTTTCCTGTGCAAAGTACAGCTCCAAGATGAAGTTCTGGAGTCACCTGGACAAGTCACATGTCCATGCATGACTCAGTTTTTACAGGCAGAAGCCATTGCCCTCATAGTATCTTGACTGTCTCCAGCAAGACTTCTTATGTGGATTGGAGCATTCCAAAATCCATTGTTCCTAAGTGCTTTTTGATTGGGCACTTAACTGTGCAAAATCCTTTCTAAAGAAGTAGACCAAATGCCTCAGAAAGCTTACTTAGAAAAGCAAGCAAATATACAGCCAATATTCAAGACTTCCAGTACAAAAATGTTATATGTGTACAAATAGGATGAATAGATTCAGTAGACCATAACCTTTACAGAGATAAGCTACATGGCACATGTAGCATAAAACATACTCCAGTTATGTCATATTCCCTTAAGGTATTATGGGATACATCATCACAGTGACATTATACAATACTTTTGATGCCTACAGTAAGTACCTTTGAGAGGGTGACCCAGGTATGCTACTTACCGAAGCAGCAGGGCATATGGCTTATTCCAAGCCTGAGCAAGAAGGCTGCAATGTTCCATATGTCTAGTTATTCCCCAGAAAAGAGTACTATCTTTGTGTCACCTGATCTTATATTATTCTTCCTCCCATATGTTTTGGGTCTTTTTTCCTCTATTTTCATTGCCAGACCTGAAAAGTAGAAAGGCCAAAATACTGTGGAGAATATATATGATGGTAATCCAAGGGGTATACTGTCTAGAGCTGGTAGGTCAATTTTCAATGTTTTTGACAAAAAAGGGACATTTCTCTTGAATCTTTTTGTAAAACAGTTCCTATTTTTCAACTACAGATGCACTGACAATTACCTATATTTTGTGCAATTCTGCAATTTTATTAAGCAAGAATCAGCATTTAAACATTTTTTGATCTTTTTCACCATTCTATAACCATACAGTCATACAATTCTATAATCATGTAGTCATACAATTCCTCAGCTGGTTTAAAAGTGTGTAACTCCATGACGTCAATGGAGCCATGGTGATTTATACCAGCTGAGGATCTTCCTCAGGAAAATAAACTGATGAATCCAATAGGCATGTCAACTTTAATGTATTTTTGCACATTTGAAGGTTTTTAATAGTTTCAAAAATTGATAATGGCATCATGAAATTCACAGTATTGTATTAGATTAAAGGGCTAATGTAAGAAATTACATCTGGAATATGATATATGCTATATATTTCATATAGAGTATGTAACAGTCACATATTAGAAATGTGATAGAAAATTTCACTTATTGATAATCTTTATTTGCACCAGTTTCAATCATTAATATATGATTAGGTGATATGATAAAATGAATCCCTTTATTGGAAAATAAAGTTATATTCTGGTCCCATTTAACTCAATGGGATTTTTTCCAAGGTCTCCAGTGGAGTCTGGATTTCACCCAGAAAAGGTACAAACACACTCAAACTATTTTTAAAATCTTATGGTAGCAAACACAAACATTCAAAAGTTATGAAATGCCAAAATTAAGATTGCATGTGTGACATTAATTCAGCCCTTTTGTGCATATGCATTACAACATGGTCTTTAATTACATGATCACATTACACCTCTAACTCAATATAATGTGACTCGATATAACACGAATTTGGATATAACGCAGTAAAGCAATGCTCCAGGGGGGTGGGGCTGCACACTCCGGTGGATCAAAGCAAGTTCAATATAACACGGTTTCACCTGTAACGCATTAAGATTTTTTGGTTCTCGAGGACAGTGTTATATCGAGGTAGAGGTGTATTTTTTCCACAGGATCCCTGCCTCATTCAGTGCAAAGTCTGGACCATGCTCTGGGGATGAATCAGGGTTGTGTAGTGAAGGAGACTGTTTGTAGGCCTCCTGTCCCATTTGTTGCAGAAGTTTTGAATGTGTGTAGGTTATGAAAAGGAGATGGTAGGAAGAGGAAGACTGGTTGAATTCTTAATGGAGCTGAACGTTGCCTTGGAGTTGTATTCTATCCCTGCCTGGGCCACAGAGTTCCTATGTGATGCATGGCACATCATTTAAACCAAATTTTATACAGGTGGTCAGTAATTAATTGTGTTCCTCATTCTGAATGACTGACCTGAGACACTAGGTTCTGATTTCCAGGAACGCTGAGCAACTAAATTCAATGGGAGCTGTGCTATGTACATATAAAATGGTATATGGTGCTAAGAACTCTGGAAAATCAAGTCCTAGACATCTTAAATTGGGCACCCAAAATTAGGGGATAATTTTGACATTAATCTCTCTGTACCTCTGCTCTCCATTTATAAAATAAAGATGATGATAATAGTCCCTCAGTTTACACAGGTATTGTAAAGATTGATTAATTAACATTTGGGAAGCACTCCACTATTATAGTGGTGACAGCCATAGAAAACTCCATGAGGAAATTATTAATTCTGTCCTCACAACATGGTTTGAACAGTGTTCAGTAAATAGGCCTGGAGTCACACAACGAACACCAAAGAGAAGGCAAACTATTGCATAGCTGCTCATTAAGTGAGCACTGTCCATCCTGTACACCGAATGAATTGAAAGTCCATGGGAAAAAACAATATGTGATCATGTAACTAATGCAAGGGAATCTAGCGCATACAATTGCAGGGAAAGTCCTGCTGAGCCCTGGGCTCAGAGCTCTAGCAAAAGTCTCTAGACAAGCTGTAGTTGTAAGACTCTAAACAGCAAATTGAGACTTTTCAAACATTCTGGCCAAATTTTGACAGATTTTCGTGGTGATAGCAAAATGCACCATACTGCCAAAAAGGCATCCCCCTCTCCAGAATTTCAAATCCTTGCTCTGAGGCATAGAGGTATTAGATATTCTCTCAAAAGGTCATCAGAAAATTGAATATGGGGAAAACAATATATTTTTCTCTAACCTCATTCTCAGAAATGACTAAACAATTTTGGTTAAATTTTTCCAAAAAGATTCAGCCTCAGAAAGATATGTCGTCTGAAAAATTCCAGCCCAGATAAGTAGCACTTGGGAAACGTAAGTTGTCATAAACAGATAGTTAAGGGTTAATGTCTCTTTTATCTGTAAAGGGTTAACAAGCTCAGTGAACCCGGCTGACACCTGACCAAAAGGATCAATCGGGGGACAAAATACTTTCAAATCTTGGTGGAGGGAAGTCTTTGTTGTGCTTTTTGGGTTGTTCTTTGTTCTCTCTTGAAGCTAAGAGAGGCCAGACATGCAACCAGATCTTTCTCCAATCTTTCTGAAACAGTCTCTCATGTTCAAAATAGTAAGTACTAGATAGAAGGCGGAGTAGTCTTTATGTTTGTTTCCTTTATTTGCAAATGTGTATTTTGCTGGAAGGATATTTTACCTCTGTTTGCTGTAACTTGTACTTAGGCTAGTGGGGAAGGAGTCCCTCTAATCTATGTAAAGCTGAAGACCCTGTAAACATTTTCCATCTTGGTTTTACAGAGATGATTTTTTACATTTTCTTTCTTTAATTAAAAGCTTTCTTTTTTAAGAATCTGATTGATTTTTTTTTCCTTGTGCAAGACCCAGGGGAGTTGGGTCTGAACTCACCACGGGATTGGTGGAGGGAAAGAAGAGGGGGAAAGGTTAATTCCTCTCTGTTTTAAGATTCAAGGAGTTGAATCATAGTGATCTCTCAGGGTAACCAAGGGAGGGGAAAATCTGGGAGGCGAAAGGAGGGGGAATGGTTTATTTCTCTCTGTTTTAAGACCCAAGGGATATGGGTCTTGGGTTCCCCAGGGAAGGTTTTTAGGGGACAGAAAGTGTACCAAAACACTATATTTTTGGTTGGTGGCAGTGTTATCAGATCTAAGCTAGAAATTGAGCTGAGAGGGGTACATGCAGGTCCCCACTTTCTGGACGCTAAAGCTCAAAGTGGGAATAAGACCTTGACGTATGTAACATAAGGAAAGGTCTTATTATGGAGTGTGTCAGACAACCTTAACAAAAAGTGGTGCTATCTATAATAATGATGAACTTGGTAAATAGCTAAACTCATCTTTCTACCCCCTCCCCAGTTTATTTTCCTTGGATATTTAGATGAAATATTCTGTCCTATCTATGACTTTTACACTGGAGAAATTGTGTGTATATTAAACTGGAGTATTCTGATTAGTGCACTGATGGAGCAATATTCAGTGAATTCTCACAATCAATAAGTATTTAAAAAGGCCATGAATACAATTTACTACCAGACTAATCTATGCATGGAAAAACAGGGCATCAATAAAACATTATTGCGGTCCTAAGGATAATGATGATTTAGTTTATCACAGGCAGGAAGGTTAGGGTTTGTCTGAATGGCCCTGCAGTTGGGACTGCGGTGGGGGGTAAGATGAATTGCATCACATGCTAACATGTTGAGCTGTAATTCCCCTCTGTGGGCATTGGCGGTGTGAACTAAAAGTACCTATTTTGTGGTAAATTAGTCCTGTTTAAAGGAGGACCTTTTTAGTTTGCACAAGCAGCATTCAGATGGGGGAGTTACCACACAGCATGTTAGTACATGATGCAAATTGTACAAATGGTAGTGCCACGTAGATATAACCTTACATCCCAGATCTGTAATTAATTCCAAACATTAGAAAGAAATTTATCTTATTAGCTGAATTGACTTTTTTTTTTAAATACCAAACAAACATTATGGGTTAGAGTCTAGATGCAAATCAGCAGATGTTCATTGATTTCAATGGAGCTATGCAAATTTAGGCCAGCTGAAGATCTGTACTTAAATATTTAAATAGTTTCTAGAAACTATTAGTTACTAAAACTTAATTATCTTACTACCCACTTGCTGGAAAATCTACAGTGTTGGAAAACAAGCTAAATTGTTAACTTGACAGAGACCAACACCTACAAAATCTCCACCAAGCATTCTCAAAACTACAATACCCGCACGAGGAAATAAGGAAACAGATCAACAGAGCCAGACGTGTACCCAGAAGCCTCCTACTGCAAGACAAACCCAAGAAAGAAACCAACAGGACTCCACTGGCCATCACATACAGCCCCCAGCTAAAACCCCTCCAACGCATCATCAAGGATCTACAACCCATCCTGGACAATGATCCCACACTTTCACAGGCCTTGGGTGGCAGGCCAGTCCTTGTCCACAGACAACCTGCCAACCTGAAACATATCCTCACCTGTAGCTGCACACCGCACCATAATAACTCTAGCTCAGGAACCAATCCATGCAACAAACCTCGATGCCAACTCTGCCCACATATCTACACCAGCGACACCATCACAGGACCTAACCAGATCAGCCATACCATCACTGGTTCATTCACCTGCACATCCACCAATGTAATATACGCTATCATATGCCAGCAATGCCCCTCTGCTATGTACTTCGGCCAAACTGGACAGTCTCTACGGAAAAGGATAAATGGACACAAATCAGACATTAGGAATGGCAATATACAAAAATCTGTAGGAGAGCACTTCAGCCTCCCTGGCCACACTATAGCAGACCTTAAGGTGGCCATCCTGCAGCAAAAAAACTTCAGGACCAGACTTCAAAGAGAAACTGCTGAGCTTCAGTTCATCTGCAAATTTGACACCATCAGCTCAGGATTGAACAAAGACTGTGAATGGCTTGCCATCTACAGAACCAGTTTCTCCTCTCTTGGTTTTCACACCTCAACTGCTAGAACAGGGCCTCATCCTCCCTGATTGAACTGACCTCGTTATCTCTAGCTTGCTTGCTAGCATATATATACCTGCCCCTGGATATTTCCACCACATGCATCTGAAGAAGTGGATATTCACCCACGAAAGCTCATGCTCCAAAACGTCTGTTAGTCTATAAGGTGCCACAGGATTCTTTGCTGCTTAAGCTAAATTGTGAGTGATAATAGTGAGAATAGTTTTGATCCAGTCTCAGGTTCTTGTGGCCTTTTTCATTTCATCACAGTTGGGACACCCCAGAAACAGAATATTCAGGCTGCTAGGAGTGCAGGAAAGCAAGTTGTCTCCATGCCAGGGCAGCCTCAATATGCAATGCATGCAACCTCCTAGGTGGTGGCCTTTGTCTAGATGGAGGAGGGGAGTGAAGGGGCAGTGGGTCCTTCAAGGGTTTAGGAGAAAGTTGTCTAAGAGTGTGGGAGGAATCTCCTCAGTAGGTGAATGGGCTGATGGGGCTCAGGTAAGCCACTGATTTCTATTCATGTGGGGAAAGGTATATAAACTCTGTTCCTCCACCCTAAATACCTTCTCTCATCTGGATTAGCTGCTCCCATCCACACTTTCCACTGGGATTAGTATAGGACTGGGTTTTTGATCTGCTCAGCAGTGTACTAACTGCCTTTTAGGAAGGAATTTCCCCCTCACTACCAGCCTGGCTGGGAAGAAGAGGGAAGAGTTGCCTTCCCCATCTCTGGGGTAGGTCAGGAGGTAAGGTTCAAGTTGTTGCAATTTAGCAGGTAGAAGGTGTCCAGTTCAGATACTCATTCCATGTGGGGCTCCAGTTCCCTGATAAACTGGAAGTGGATTTACAGGGAAGGCATCCCCTAAAGAAGCTGGGCAAGAGAGATGTCGCTCTGATACCATAAGGAGACATAAGAACATAAGAATGGCCCTACTGCATCAGACAAAGGGCCATCTAGCCCAGTATCCTGTCTTCCGACAGTGGCCAGTGCCAGGTGCCACAGAGGGAATGAACAGAACAGGTAATCAAGTGATCCCTTCCCTGTAGCTCATTCCCAGCTTCTGGCAAACAGAGGCTATGGATATCATTCCAGCCCATCCTGGCTAATAGCCATTGATTGACTTATCTTCCTTGAATTTATCTAGTTCTTTTTGAACTCTGTTATGGTCTTGGCCTTCACAACATCCTCTGGCAAGGAGTTCCACAGGTTGACTGTGTATTGTGAGAAGAAATACTTCCTTTTATTTGTTTTAAACCTGCTGCCTATTAATTTCATTTGGTGACCCCTAGTTCCTGTGTTATGAGAAGTAGTAAACAACACTTTCTTATCTACTTTATCTACACTAGTCCTGATTTTATAGCCCTCAATCATATCTCTACTTAGCAGTCTCTTTTTCAAGCTAAAAAGTCCCAGTCTTATTAATCTCTCCTCCTATGGAAGCTGTTCCATACCCCTAATCATTTTTGTTGCCCTTTTCTAAACCTTTTCCAATTCCAATATATCTTTTTTAAGATGCGATGACCACATCTGCATACAGTATTCAAGATGTGGATGTACCATGGATTTATACAGAGGCAACACGATATTTTCTGTACTATTATCTATCCCTTTCTTAACCTCCTTTCCCCAGCCCCTTATACCTTGTACAAGGAGACAACAATAGAGTCCCAGCAGTGGGCTGGGGCCAGCTGTGGGGGTCTGATAGCAAGCCTCCACCAGGTGAAAATGATGACGGAAGGAATCATAATCTGCACTGTATGAATTTTTGATGAATAGTTCCCAGGTGAATAAATAAAGTTGCAGCCTAAGTAAACCACATCCTTGCATCTTGTTTTTCTTCTCATGTAAGAACAATGGGTAGCACTCTCTGGGGAAAAGGCATGAGGGATAAACTACTGGCATGTCTGTTGTGGATTCCCAATTGTAAATTAAAACTGCCTTCCCCTTGTGTAATGTGGGCATAAAAACAGTGCCTGATGAATACTACTGGAGCAGTGTGACATATCATGGTACAATCCAGGCCAGTGAGTACCTGTGTTACCCCTGCCCTGTAACATAGGGTGCCATTTACAATTTCTTGTTGCTGTAGTCTCCAATCTGGGCTGATCACAAACAGCCTCCACCAGGAAAGTCACTTCTATCTGTGTGCACTGCAACCCACCAGTCACACTTGGCTGTTACCAACCTTAAAGATTACCACAGGGTGAGCCTATTATACTGCTAGTACCTCATTTTCCTTCAGAAATGTACATCCTGTACTTCCCAGCCCTCTTCTGGACAGTACAAATATGTTGTTTGTTATTCTTTAAGGGAATAATTTGCCCACAATTTGTTACCCCAAATGAAGTTACCCAGACACTTCAATTTGAGCCCACTGGATTAAACAAAACAATACAGCAAATTTATTAACTGAAAAGAGATTCTACATGAGCACAAGTAATGAGCCATAAAATCAGAAATAGTTACAAGAAGAATAAAGATAAAACACTGGTGCCTAGTTTGACAAACTATACTAGATTAAAAGCAAAGTTTCCACCCTCCATACCTTCAGCAGTCTTCCTGACAAAACTCTTTAGGTCAGGACTCCTTCTCCCAGAGTCCAACAACTGCTTCCTTTGTCTTTTCAGCACAGTGAATGTGATAGGAAGAGAGAAAGAGAGGGGTGTCTTGGGTTGCTTGCCCCTCCTTTTTATAGTTTCAGTCCCCTCTCTTGAAAAATATGTCCAGCTGAGAATAAGACAACAAGCAGTCTGTGTGGAAGGAAACCCCATGCTGTTTCTTTGCTAAGATGCAAAATATTTTGTCCCTGTCCCATTTCCCACCAAAAAATGGACTCTTACAGGTAATGGTCCATTGGCCTTGCTTACATCTGGTTGAGGTGTCCATTTACTCTTGTCTCTGAGAAAGTGATTTGGCAACACCCCAGACTTATCTCAGAAATGTACTTTTAGTCAGGATTTCAGTGCATGTTCATAACTTATCATATAAAGGTGCTATGTGCATTTTGCCATGATATTATTGATCAGCAAATTATGAGTTTTTAAATGATTCCTTACAGGGCATACTTTGTACAAAGATTATTACAATAGTGTAGAGCGTGTGACCACAGGATTATATGCTGTACTAGGCACAGCTTTCCCTACATTAGAGATTGTTCTAACCTGAACCCCTATGCCAGTATAGGTGACTGAAATGTTTTGCTCCTGGAATAATTGTTTATGGATCTATCAGGTTGATCCTTTGAGTTATTAGCTCTATGTTCTTCCAGAAATGTTTTGATAAATAGTTTGACTGCCCCTTGTCTACCCTTGCCATATTTACAAGTATCTGCAGTTTTATTTCCAAATTTTGTTTTTTTATATCGATCACTGTATCCTACTTGCATGATACAGTGAAATAAAAGTTTACATTTAAAAATGATTTTATAATCTGTTGTAATGTTTAAGGTGAAGCAATGAAAGATGCATGTGTCACCTCTTTGATACTTGAAAAAAACTGTGTAAATGCAGCTGTCAGTTTTCAGGTGATAGTTGCTTGAAGTATAATGTCACCATTAAATTAAAAATAACATGGAATGCAGATAAGCCCAGGCAATTTGGAACCATTTGAGACATACAAGTTTGCATCAAACATAGAAGAAGAGAGGCAATCATTCAACTAGAGTGGAACTCTTCTGGTAATGAGACATCAGTGTTTGACCTGAGCTTTACTTGTCATAAAAAGGAGTGCAAAGAATGTTAACAACAGGAATATACGAGGCTTTTTTTTATGAATAAGTTGCAGCCTGAATGAGCTAGCTGTTTGCATAGTTCTAGTGCCAGAATCTGATCTTGTCTTTGGCTATCTACAGATTAAAACAAAACTTTATACCCCTTTTGCTACTGTTAGGCTGGGTGGAGACAAAGAGAACCACTGAAAGTATAGTGAACATTTTGGCGGTGTGACTAAGTCTTATCACTTTATTGTATCTGATGACTTTTTTTTTCTTAAAGACCCAGATCCTGGTGTTTAGATTCTTGCATAATTATATCTTTCTTTTTAAAAAGAAGTTAGTTTCCAACCCTTACGGTTGCAGAGAAAAGCAAACAAAAATAATCCAACATTTGCTTTAAAAAAATCTGATGACAGTCTTGATTTGTGCAGACAAGGTAGGTGACAATGAGATCAAGAGACACACACTTTCATAATGCAGTTTATTATATATACAGACACACTAGCTTAGGCAGGAATCGAAGTGCCTAGGGATGTACTTGTGCTGAATCCATCTATGAAGCTGAAACAGGCTCTGTCTCAAATTCTGGATTGCCAAAACTATGCACACTATGGTTTAGTCAGGGAAGAGGCACAATCTGAACCACTCAAATGTCAGTAGTCACAAGGCAAGTGCATCTGTCATGTGCAAGCTGAGAGTGGTGCCAATTGGAGAGTGGTCTGTTGTCACTTTGAAGCTGTTCTATATCACAACATTGGAGGACGGTGAGAGAGCCCTGGATTGTCAGGAGATTTGGTTGCACAGCAAATAACGATAAACGTAGGCAACCTCAGGCAATACAAACTCTTTGCCTCAGTTTATTCATGGATTAAGTAGGTGCAATGCTATTAACTTAATTCACCTGAGTGAGATAATTATTTGTAAAGTGCCTTTATAACTGCATAATAAACACACTATAGAAGTTTAGAATACTTATTGTTTATAGGTAGGAATGCTAATACGCAGTGGAAGTTTGAGGCTGTGTGGGCCTAATGGTATTCTGAAAATATTATGTGAAATCACAAAATATATTTAAATTCAAACATTACTTTCCCATAACGAATCCCCATGTTGTTTACCATGAAAAGTCAGTTAAAAAAAACACGTTTTTTTTTTCCTTCAGGAAGGGAAGCCTGTTCTATACAAAACACGAAGAATACCATGAAAGATAAATTTGTATGCCTTTGTTCTTCAATTCAAGAACACAAATAAATCCAGACTACTGACCAGTTGCCTTGGAGATAGCTGTTGGATTGCAGTCAAAATGTGACACACATGGAATGTACTGAAAAAAATGCCCTAAATAAATATGCAGAGCCATAATGGAAACCACCCACCCACTGTATTAAAATAAATAAAAGGCTGGCAACAGAAGTCCTATACTGCCATTGCCAGCCGTGAAATTCACTTTTCTTACAAAGTGAAAGAATTCTGGCTCTGGTTCTAGGTGGATAGAACCCATCATATTTACCAGTACATGTCCTAATTCATTTGTCTGTCTTTAAGATATAATATACTTTGTTTAAAGTTAATCTGTCTTGAGGCAGGTCAAGGTAAAACAACCGTGTAATATGGCTCTGCAACAACCTTATTGGACTGAGCTCTATTTATTTTCTATAGAAAAATGTATGCAGGAAGAAAACTGCAAATGGGGGCTCTTTTATTTAAAAAAAAAAGTAAGAGAAAAACACATACTTTCAGTCTATATAATTTATTCTTAAAAGTACAAATGCAGTGGGGTGAAATCCCCATTGAAATCATTGGGACTTTTGTCACTGAGTTCAGTGGAGCCTGGATTTTACTCTCTAAGGCCCAGATCCACAAAGGGATTCAGATGCTGTGACAGAGTGTTGCAATGCCTAACATTTAGGCACCTAGAAAATCACAGGAGCAATATCACAATCCACAAAGCCTGCATTAAGTGCTTAGGTTCCCTATGCAATGAATGGGGAGAGAGAGCTGCCTAAAATGGGACCTACAAAAGCCAGTTTGTTAAGTGGGGAACCTCATAGCCTGGCCAATGGGAGATACTGACAAGAGAGGTATATGCTAAGCCTGACACTCTCACAGAGCTAGGAGCCCAAATCCTGACTGCAGGGAGGCACCTAGCTCTGTTAGCAATCAGTGGGCTTGGAATCCCTTTCCTGGAGTCAGGCAGAGTGGATGCCTAAAGCATTTCTTGTGAGAATGTTAGGTGCCTGCCTAATTCCACACAAACCAGCCAGAGTTGGAGGAAGTGGTAATGATCGTGCTGTCCACCTTATAACTTTTAGCCTAGGGATTAGAGCACACTTGGGATATTGGGAACCCATGTTCAGGTCCCATTTCCTGAAGGAGAAGAAGCAGGGCTTAGGACAGTGGTCTCTCAACTTTCAGGAGAGTGCTCTAATCTCTGGGCTAGGGTATAATCTGATGAGGAGCTCCTCAGTTTTGCTGAAACCATTCCACTGTCTATGGCTAAATAGGCACCTAGAAAATCACAGGAGCGATATCACAATCCACAAAGCCTGCATTAAGTGCTTAGGTTCCCTATGCAATGAATGGGGAGAGAGAGCTGTCTCAAACGGGACCTACAAAAGCCAGTTTGTTAAGTGGGGAGCCTCATAGCCTCATAGTTAGAAAAAGTCACTGAAATAGGAAGACAGAAGTCTGGGTCTCCCACCTCCCAAGTCAGTGCCTCAACCACCAGACTATAGCACCATGCTCACTCTCTTCCACCCACTGAAAAGTTTTTAATAAAGTCAAATAAACTTTGGATAACATCCAAGCTACTTGTTGCTTATCTGAAGTGAAACAAACTATGGAATCTCTTAGTATTGATCAGTCGCTGCTGCTGACTGGAAAGTAGGTATTTGAAATCTGTGAGTAATTTAGTTAATGGAGTTCAGTTATATTCCATCCCCTGCAAATATCCTTTTGATTCCAAAAGGAAGTGTAGTGTCACTGTGTGAGTGAAATCTGGATCTCAGATCCTAATGAGCGTTCCCTGCTGGCCACCCACTAGGACTGCTGTGAGGGGACCCAAGTTTCTGTGCTCTGGATCTCCTGACGTCTGCTAAACTTCTGACGACTCAGTAGGATGCAGCACTGGTTCCTCTCTTGGCCTGTCTGACATATTTCCTGAGCCCTGACGCTCAGTCTGCTAGCCCTTCTGTGAAACGGGGGTCCTTTGCCCAGCTGCCCTCAGCCCCAGAACCAGCAGTGACCCTTGAGTTACTCCAGTTACTTAAATGTACCCCCTTCCCAGATCTCCACCCTAAAGGTGTCAAGCTTCTGGTTTATAGTTAAGCTTTCTCAGAGGGACACAGTAGTTGTGAAGCAGCCAAACTGTGCAAAGTGTATGTGTGTTAACACCTTAGTGATTTTTTATACTCAATCAAGTAAAGCACAGGTGAATGCATATCATACAAAACAATAAGCACTAAACACATGTCCCTGCCTCAGTTTCCTCACCACTGTTGGGCATTCTTTGGGCTGTAATCCAAGCCCTTTGGGTTGTCAGAGTGCTTAGGGCCATCTGGGCTTAGGAAAGTGGGCAGCCCTCGCCCCTCAACCCCATGAGGCATGCTAGGTGTCCTCTTCTTTCTGGAACTCCTTACTTGGCTTTTGTGACTCTGCTCTGTCTTGCCTTACACTTTCTGTCTGACCTCTGGCCTTGTGTACTTCTTTATTTTAACACCTTCTGGTCACCTGGTCTCTTTCATTCTTCTCATGGTAAGTTGCCCCCTCCATTCTCATCTTTCCTGCTCCCTCTAGAAGAATCAGCTAAACTAGCTTTCTGGGATTCAACTCACTCTTTGTTCCCAGATGTTTGGGAATAGGGTCATTAAATCCTAAGCACTTCTACTGCTTCTGTCTGGTGTATCTCTGCTACAAGGCATGTCAGCAATGGGGCATCCACATACATGTGGGCGCAGATGATAAGTTGTATTATAAAAAACTGATGTAAAAACACAATCAGCATTCTTAAATGGTACAGACACATTCCAAAATAGTCACAACCTGTAGTACATATATTTCACTGGGGCTGCCTGGGTGTAAGTGAAGGCAGAATGTGCACTCTATTAATTTTATGTGACTGAGAATTATAGTTTGCTAAAATATCTGGTTCTCTATCAGCATTTTGGATGGAAGTCTACTAGTAAAACAATCCAGTGCACACTTCAACAGTGCACACAAATAAAGAATTAGCTGGTACAGACATCTTAGTCAAAATAACACTTTATTTCTTTATTATTTTTTTTAATGCAGGATACAGTACAGCAAAATTCATTGTTGCATTGAAAATAAAAATGAGAGCTTATAGTAATGGAATACAAAAGTGGTTGTGGATCTTCATCTAGTAACTCCTGCCATCCTCTTCTAATAGCAAATTCAAAAAAAAAAAGGATTACATTAAAAAGTTTATTATAAAATGAACTTGAATGAGTCACCAAAGCACAGTTGGAATACCTTGCCCATGAGGGTGATAATATTCCTTTGCTTGTGACAAACCATTCATAAACTCACTTGCTTCTGATTTACATATCTACCATGCTTAAAAGGGAAAATAGTACATTCTGATCTCTGTGAGTAAGACAGTCTGTATTTATTTCTCACAAAGAAATTAGAGGTGACAACATCTGATGTTCACTATTCTTTAAAGAATTACAGCCCTGACTCAGCATAGCACTTCAGCATGTGTGTAACTTTAGGCAAATCTCTATTAACATGGGGCTCTTCGTGTTCTTAAGTCAGGCACTTGCTGAAGTGCTTTGCTGGATTAAGGCCTAAATATTTGCACCAAGAGTCAACTCCCTGCTTCAGTTAGAAATTAAAACAAATAAAATAGGATGGGAATCTGTGTACAGAGTCTGTACACTTGAAGACTTGAAAAAAAAATCATGAAATGTTAAAAAATATAAGTGAAATGTAATACTTAACCTCATTACACTGGTCTACAATTTTTGAGAAGTCATCTGCTTCAGAGATAAAATGTGATATTTATTATGTATTTTGATGTGCTGAATTCAAATATGACAATTAAAACAACTGATTGGCTACTGTTTCTAAGATATTTAAGTTTTTATATTTTATGTCTATGTATATTGTGTAGATAGTAGAGTTTTAATCATAAATTGTAAACCTAGGTCTTTTAATGTGTTTATGGTTGCTTTACATGATAATATTTCACCTGTCCTGTTTATGTAACACTTTAAAAATCAGCAAAAGGGTTATATAAATAAAATTTATTGTGAAACAAAAGGCAAAAAACTATTATGTACATAGTTTAGTCTTGTTCAGTGTCTACTCGGCGCTTCTTGGCTTGTCTCTTGTATTCATTAAATGGAGCATCTCTTGTCACTGTCCAACAATAGTCTGCAAGCATTGATGGGCTCCATTTGCCTTGATAGCCTGCCAGGAGATTCCACTGCTGTAGTCTGGAGCCCAACAGCTCTGCCTTACTCTTGAGTAGTTCCAAATCCCTGACAAGGTCATTCAGTTCACCTTGTGTTATGAGATGTGCTTCAGAGGAGGAGGATGGGAGAAAATGTGGGTCCTGTGACATTGATAGTTCAGGACCAGAAGTTTCATCCTCTTCCTCTTCCTCATCTGACTCAAGTGAGAATGATTCTGGTGCCTCAGGAACCGGCAGTCCTTCTCCGTGGGGTACTGGGCGTGTAGCTGATGGAATGTTTGGATAATGCAGAGTCCACTTTTTCTTCTTTGACACACCTTTCCCAACTGGAGGCACCATGCAGAAGTAACAATTGCTCGTATGATCTCTTGGCTCTCTCCAAATCACTGGCACTGCAAAAGGCATCGATTTCCTTTTCCTGTTCAACCACTGGCAAAGATTTGTTGCACAAGTGTTGCAGCATATGTTTGGGGCCCACCTCTTGTCCTGATCTCCAATTTTGCAGCCAAAAGAAAGGTGATAGGCTTTCTTAACCATAGTGGTTAGACTGTGCTTTTGTGATGCAAAAGTCACTTCACCACAAACATAGCAGAAGTTATCTGCACTCTTCACACAAGTACGATGCATCTCTGCTCACTTTGGCTAAACAGAAATGTGTCCCTTTCCAAAATCAAACACTGACAAATAAGAGAGCACGACACTGGATGATTTCTAGAGCTGATATAGGGCAATTTGTTCAGCAGAGTGATGTAAGCTTTGTTATGATTGCATCATCCATGACTTCTAGGAATAACATGATGCAATTCATATCATGTATGATGCAATACCAGCTTCAGATTGCATCATTCATTTTTTTGCCTCAAAAGCAAGTACTGTCCAAACCCAGTCTTAGATTTATTCATAGATCCAGTCAAAGATGTATTTTAGTCATTTCTGGTTTAAATTGAGATCCCTTCCCTTTATAACTCACTTATCCTCCTCCATTCCCAAGTCAAGGGTCGTATATACTGACCCAATAGCATATCTTGAAAACTAGAGCCAATCAACAATTTTAAGCATCATTTTTGTTTTCAATGACCCAGAATTAGTAAAGTTGGACTACATTTATTTCAGAAGCATTTTGGCTGTAGAGCAGTGTTATTAATAGAGTGCTGAATAAAATTTAAATAAAGGGTATAAGGAAACAGTGCCAGCACAAAAGACACAAATGAACATGTATATGATGTAGAACTTGTGGAAAATCTGATGAAACATGTTTTTTCTGGAAAATGCCAGTTTATTGAACCCAAAATGTCTCCAGAAAACAGTTTGAGTTAAACAAACTTTTGATGAATCACAGGCAAGATTCTGGCAGGCAGGGTATCCCAGGCAGGGTTCCATCGGGAAGCCTCCTGGTTCCCTGCCAGCTCATGGGTGCTTCCACCTTTTCAGAATCTGCAGCTATGGGGCAGCCCCGCCATGTGGACTGCTCTGGGGCCAGGAATGCTGGAGTTTCCACTGTCTGTAGCTCTGGGACAGCACTCACCATGCTATGGCTTCAGGATTTCCAAGCTTCTTATCATAGAGCTGGGAGCTTGAAAGGCTTGGGAGGGTTCTCAGGACATTCAGGGTACAGCAAATCTGAGGCAGCCCCACCAGATGTCTCAGGAATCTGGAAGTCCTGAGGTCCCTGGCCTGGGGCAGCAGACATGGTGGTGTTGCCCCATGGCGTCAGAAGCAGTTGCTAACTCAAATTGACATTCTTGTCAGTTTCACATCTGCTGACTGAACTGACAAGAATGTCAATTGTAGTTAGCAGTTGCCGAGTCTGGGGAGCATATATCATTTTAGAAACACTATGTGTCAGTGTTTCCAAAATATTTTTTTTCAGTTCATAAGAATTAAAAAAGCAAAACAAAACAAAACAAAAACAAACTGATTTGGTTCCTATCTGGAATGAAACCTAATCTTGAAATATTAAATTTTCTTGCAAACCAGAAATTGTAAGTTAAGGTCAGCTATACTACAATGAGTTTCTTAGAGAATTGGATACTTTTGATTTTCAAACTTACCTTCATAAACTAACATTTCGAATTATGTCATCACTAAAGACACTAAGACAAAAAATAATAATCCATAGAGATATATTTAGGTTAGTGTTTTGGGATACTAGTGGGCAGTTGGGTGATTAAATATTTCAGTGCACATCATCATTAAGATACTGTATTCAAATAAGTGTTTTAAAAAAAAAATCTCAATTTTATTCTGAGCTCTCATACAGAATTTCCAGATTTAAAATAGTAAGGAGTAACCCTGAATAAGCCTGAGGATATAGCTTTGTTTTGATAATTAACACTTTTTTGATGGAAACAAAGATTTTATAGATCTAATTAATAGATCTAATATTCTTTGATCTAGATACTAGGCTGAAAATCTAACAGGAACAGGCTTACTTGTGAGTTTTTTCCTCCTGCCTTGTCCTTCTCTGGTCAGACACACAAGGAGAATTTGTATGTGTATTTTGGCATTGTGCAGGAGACAACTGTGATGATGTATCCCATAATAACTTATGGGAATATGACATAACTGGAGTATGTTTTATGCTACATGTGCCATGTAACTTATCTCTGTAAAGGTTATGGTCTACTGAATCTATTCATCCTATTTGTACACATATAACATTTTTGTACTGGAAGTCATGAATATTGGCTGTATACTTGCTTGCTTTCTAAGTAAGTTTTGTGACGCATTTGGTCTACTTCTTTAGAAAGGAATTTGAAAAGTTAAGTGCCCAATCAAGAAGCACTTAAGAACAATGGATCTTGGAATGCTCCAATCCACATAAGAAGTCTTGCTGGAGACAGTCAAGATACCGTGAGGGCAATGACTTCTGCCTGTAAAAACTGAGTCATGCATGGACATGTGACTTGCCCAAGTGACTCCAGAACTCCATCTTGGAGCTGTACTTTGCATAGAAGAGGGAGGAGATCTACACCCACAAGAGAAAGTCTATTTAAACCCTTAGGAGACCCCTCCCTTTGGTCTTCAGCTGGCTGAAGAGATAGTCACCTCTCCATCCACAAGGATACCTGAAAGAAACTGGAACAAAGGACAGTAACTACAGGGGGTTTGAGTGATTGCTGGACCCAGACTAGCAGGAGACTAGTCTGTAAAAGGAAGCTTACTGGAACTAGTGAGGTTTTATTTGTATTCAGTTTCTTAGATATAGACTTGCGTGTTCGATTTTATTTTACTTGGTAATTCACTTTGTTCTCTCTCTTACTACTTGGAACCAATTAAATCCTACTTTCTATATTTAATAAAAATCACTTTTAACTTATTAATTAACTCAGAGTATGTGTTATTACCTGTGGGGGGAGGGGCAAACAGCTGTGCATCTCTCTCTATCAGAGTTCTCTCTATCACCCTCTATCTCTATAGAGGGTGAACAATTTATTAGTTTACCCTGTATAAGCTTTACACAGGTGTGACAAAGTTCCTCCTCTACCTTGGTGGGTCCTGTGCTTATTGGCAGATTTGCTCACCTCAGTGATCTTCCCCACAGTCTCGGTCAACTTCTCCTGTGTCTGATCAGGAGTGGGGAGGTTTGGGGGGAACCCGGGCCCACCCTCTACTCCGGGTTCCAGCCCAGGGCCCTGTGGATTGCAGCTGTCTATAGTGCCTCCTGTAACAGCTGCATGACAGCTACAACTCCCTGGGCTACTTCCCCATGGCCTCCTCCAAATACCTTCTTTATCCTCACCACAGGACCTTCCTCCTGGTGTCTGATAACGCTTGTACTCCTTAGTCCTCCAGCAGCACACCCTTTCATGCTCAGCTCCTCCCACACACTTCCTCTCCTCTGACTCCCCCTCGCCTGACTGGAGTGAGCTCCTTTTTAAATCCAGGTGCCCTGATTAGCCTGCCTTGATTGGCTGCAGGTGTTCTAATCAGCCTGTCTACCTTAATTGGTTCTAGCAGGTTCCTGATTACTGTAGTGCAGCCCCTGCTCTGGTCACTCAGAGAACAGATGCCTGCTTCTTCTGTGGCCAGTGGCTCTCCATTCTACCGCTCTGCTGTAGAGGAAGGAGGGAGAGGGCTGCTGCTGCTCCTGCTGGGCACTGGGCCCTCGCTGCTGCTGCTACTGTTTCTGCTGCTGTTCCTGCTCCGGCTGCTCCCCTGGCTGGGCTAGACACCACCACCCACCCCCTTTATCTGCTAGCTGTTTGCTGGCTGGCTAGTAGATCCACCTCCCCCCTTGGTTGTTGCTGTTACTCCACCTACAGCCCCTTCGGGAGGGGGGCTGCTGGCCTTCTCCCCAGAGGAGGGGAGTGAGGGACCCCAGCTCTTGTTGCTGAGGACACCATCTGAGCGGGGTCCCTCCTGCCTGGACACCAGACCATCACCACCTGGAGCTGCTGGGGCTACTGTGGCTGTTGCTGGGGAGCTGTTGGAGCCCCGAGGAGCAGGAGGAGAAGAAGGCGAAGAGGACTGCCCACTGCAGGGAGACCGCATGAAGACCGCTGTGGAGGGGGCTTTTCTGGACTGAGTAACTTTTGAACTGTGCTCTTGTGGTGGGGGTTTGGACTGTGTCTGTTGGGACACGGGGGTTGTGGCGTGGAGCCTGCCCCCAGTCCATCTGTGTTCCCCTTCGCCCCCACCACCATTGTTACCCCCTCCATTACCTCCGCTGGCTGTTCTCATTCTGCTTTGGCCTCTTGCCTCTGGGACTGAGCTGCTCGTCTGGCTCACCACACCTATTTCCATCATTTGGGCCTGCAGCAGCAGCAGCTAACCACTGACTATTTGCACAAGTGCCCATGGGCACACCCCCACTCCCCACCCCCTGAACTGGCCTCTTTCCTTTACCTTATTTGTCTGCCCCACCCGTTTCCCTCTGCAGCCCTGATTGTCCTGCCCCAGCCCTGCAGCTAACCCTATGGTCCCTCCACCCCATTCCCAACTCGCCCTTTTCCCCCCTATCCTGTGATTCCCCCAGCCCTGATTGGCCCCTCCCCTTGTGCGCCCATGCCCCCTCCCATGCGCTTGTGCCCTTCCCCTATTTGAGTTTTACCCTTGTTCACTGCACCCCCACACGCCGTTATCACCCCCGATTCCCTAGTGCAGCTAGAGGAGCTGGAATTCCCCTGTGAGTTGGTGACCTGACACGCTCCCGCCTCTAGGTCCTTGGGTTGCTCCCCACATCCGTTTAGCCCTGCCTTTCTGGTACCCTCCTCCCCTGCCTGCAGCCTAGCGGGGAGGGGCGGTCGCCTTCTCTCCTTCCCCTCCCCTCACTGTTTGTCCCCCTCCCTGCTCTCGTTATGGCGGGGGACGTGGCGGGGGGAGACCCCTCATGATGCTCCCACCGCCCCTCCTCCACCTGTCCCTATGTCCTTTTCCCAAGCCTCTACCTCGACCACCGCTGCCGATCCACCTACCACCACCCCTGCTGGGGCACCGGCAGCGGTGAGTACCAGAGAGACCTCCCCTGCTGCTACGTCCCTTGCCCCTTCCGATTCGGGCGGAACCACCCCAGCTGGTGGGAAAGGTCAAGGTGGGAAGAAGAGTAAGGGCCCCACTAGAAAGGCCAGGCTCTCCATGGCAGAGACTGCCCCTGCTGCCGCGGCCCCACTACCGGCCGTGGCATCCCTCCCCGCTACTCCCTCCACCAGCTCCATGAGTGTCCCTCCCCCGGCCCCCAGGGCGTAAACCCAGGTGGCAGCGGCCCCCCACCTGCCGCTGCTCCACTGACCGCCACTTCCGCTACCATCTACAGTGGCCGGAGCCCCTTCCACACCTTGACCAGGAAGTACGGCGTCCGTTGCCTCCTGGTGCCCACCTCGCCCCACGTGGAGACCTACGTATGGGTGTTGGCGTGGGTGGTGGGGCCCACGGCTATCGTGGCAACCTCCAAAATGTACAGGAAGGTGGTCTTCTTCCTGGCATTGGAGGCCGCCGCCCAGGAGGCGATAGATACAGGCCTGGCGGTGGGGGACGTGTTTGTCCCCCTGGAGCCGTTGGAAGACCTGGGGGTCCGCTTAATCCTGACCTCCGTCCCTCCCTTCCTGCCCAGTGCCGCCCTGCTCCCCACCCTTTCTGCTCTGGGGTGCCCCATCTCTGTCATCAGCCCTCTCCCCTTGGGCTGCAAGGATCCCACCCTCCGTCACATCCTCTCGTTCCGCCGGCAAGTGCAGTTTCAACTGCCGCCAGCGGTGCATGGCGGAGAGGCACTCGAGAGGTCCTTTTTGATCCCCTACCAGGGAGCCCACTACCGGGTGCATTATTCAACGGGGGAGGCCCGGTGCTACCTCTGCTGGACGATGGGGCACGTCCGGAGGGACTGCCTCTTGGTCCAGCACGGAGGAGCATCCGGGACCCCCGAGTCCCAGCAAGGCACCGGCTCTGTCATCACCGGTACCCCTGGCTGCCTGGCACCCGAAGCTGCCCCTCCTTCTCGGTCCACCGCTGTGGAGGAGGGTGCGGCGGAGATACTGCCGGGTGTGGGAGAGGGCTCGCCCCAGGGGGGAATCCTCCCTCATTCCTGCTGTCCCACCACTGCCTCCCCGAGTCCCTGAGCCATTGCCCTTGCCCTCTGACCCGACTCCTGTTAGCCAGCTCCTAAATGATGCCATGGAGGGCTGGTCCTTAGTGCAGGGGAAGCGGGGAAAGCGGAAGGCTCGAGTCTCATTACAGCCTTCAGATTCGGAGACCTCCCGGAAGAGCAGGAAGGGGGGCACCGATGACGAGCCTTCCGCCTTGCCCCCTGATGACTCCTGTTCTGTGGTGCCAGCTGGGGACACCATGGCAGCACCGGAAGGTGACACTGCCCCTCCTCCATGGTCTCTTCCCATGGAAGCCCCCGAGGGAGCCCCTCTCGCCCCCTTACCATCCGAAGCCCATGCGAGTGCCAAGGCAGGTGTCGCCTCGGGTGCTGGCGGGGAGGGCCCTGGGGTGGCGGACGGTGATCTCCCTTCCATCTACGAGGAGATCGAGGCCCTGGGTCTGACCCCAATCACGCAGGAGGAGGACGACCCTCTCCTGGTGGGCCTCGACCTGAGCCACTTCACCCCGGTCCCCCTGTCCCTGTGTTCCCTTTCCCTGATTGCTGCTTCTTCTCCCGTCTCTGAGGGTCTCCTAGAATCTTCCATCAACCCGGCTGTGGGTGGCACCCTGCTGATGGCCGCCGGGCCCATTGAGGTTACGGCTGGTGCCCAGCTGCTGGGACCCAGTTCCCAGGGGGTGTACCTCTTGGGTGTGGAGCACCCGACCTCCTTCCCGGGCAGAGACCCTGTTGATGACCATCCATCTCCGAGTGCCGGGACTGCCACACTAGCCATAGTGGCTGAGCCCGGCATCATTGAGGGTCTCC
The DNA here is from genome assembly GCF_025201925.1 of Gopherus flavomarginatus. Taxonomy (NCBI): domain Eukaryota; kingdom Metazoa; phylum Chordata; order Testudines; family Testudinidae; genus Gopherus; species Gopherus flavomarginatus. The sequence goes on from NC_066617.1 coordinate 222,748,484, forward strand.
TTCCCGTTCCCCAGATCCCTGAGCCTAACCAGACGGGTCACCTTCCAGAGGCCTGACTACTGGGCTCAGGATCCTGCCTCAGCCCCTATCCCCAATTCTTTCCCTGATCCCCACCCTATTCCTGTCCCCTGCCCTATCCCTAATGACAGCCCTGTCCTTGTCCCCTCCACCTCCCATGATGCTAGTGACGCCCCTGGAAATACCCCCCAGGGAGTGGCTTTAGTAGTTTTTCCTTGTCCCGACCCACCAGGGGCTGCTGTTCTCCTTCCGCTGCCCCCTGTTGAACCAGAGAGCGGGGCAGGTCATGTGGCATCAGCCCATTGGATGCCACGTCAGGGGTCTGCCCCCTGCCTGCCCACCTCGGTGGACCACGGGGCTGTGAAGAGGGCCCTACTGGGAGACAGTCATAGATCAGTGACCCCCCTCCACGCACTGAGGAAGGAGCTGCAGGAGTTCCTTGAGGACCTCCGTGGCTCCCGTAACAAAGTCCAACTTGCGCTTCAGTGGTGGGGGGATTTTCATCAGATCCTCCGGACCGCGAGGGCCCTCATGGGGGAGGGTAAGAGGACCGGGAAGCAGGCCGCCGCGGCCTACCAGTGAGTCCGCCTCTTCCGCGACTCTTTACTCATCTACGGGGTAAGTCACGGATTACTGCGCGGCCTGATGGAGGCCGTGGGCGTGTCTGCTGGCGAGGATCCCCCTCAGCCCTCCTCATGGTACCGATCATCTTTGCCACATTAAACACCCAGGGCTGTAGGATGGATCTCCGCAGGAGCCAGGTGCTCTCCTTCCTCCGGGAGCGGGGGTACTCTGTGGTTTTCCTGCAGGAGACCCATACGGATCCGGCCGCTGAAGCTAGCTGGCGGCTGGAGTGGGGGGACGGGGCCTACTGTAGCCACTCCTCGGTTTGCGTGGCTGGAGTGGTGACCCTGTTCTCCCTCGACCTACGGCCCGAGGTGCTGGGGGTTGCCGAGGCTGTGCCGAGTAGCCTGCTGCACCTCTGGGTCCGCATGGAGGGGCTTGTGGTTAATCTCGTCAATGTTTACTCCCTGACATCGGGCCCGGAGAGGTTGCGTTTTTTTCAGCAGACGTCCGCCTTCCTCGGCTCCCAGGATCCTCATGAGTGCCTGGGCCTGGGAGGGGACTTTAACACCACCCTCGAGGAACGGGACTGCTCGGGGACCGAGCAGTGCCCGGCCGCTGCGGACGTCCTCCGGGAGATCGTCGAACGCCACTCCCTGGTGGAAGTCTGGTGCGACCACCACCCGGATGACGTCTCGACGTTCACCTTCATCCGGGTGGAGGCCCATCGGTCGCGCCACTCCCGGCTGGACCGTATTTACTTGTCACGTTTCCACCTTTCACGGGCCCACTCCTCTCGTGTTCAGCTGGGCCCCTTTTCGGATCACCACCTTGCCACTGTGATGGCCTCTCTCTGCGCGGAGAGGCTGGGGCCGACCTATTGGCACTTTAATAATAGTTTGCTGGAGGATGCCGGCTTCATGGTGTCCTTCCGGGAATTCTGGCTGGTCTGGCGAGGGCAGAGGCGCGCCTTTTCCTCGGCACGGCGGTGGTGGGATCTGGGGAAGGTTCACGCCCGGCTCTTCTGCCGTAACTACACTCGGGGCGCCAGCCGATGGAGGGATGTGGCAATAGGACAGTTGGAGTGGGAGGTCTTGGAGCTGGGGAGGAGCAGTGGGCATTGTCCGGGGTTCTCTGCTCGGTGTCCCCATTAGGTTCCCTTCTTTTAGCCCTATGATCTCACTCCAGATCCTGTTTTTTCATTAGTTGTCCCACGAAATCATTTGGTGTCACAGACCTGTGGATCCTCCCGTTAGGCTGGGGGGAGGTCCTTTAGATGCCAATAGGACCAGACTCCTGTACCCTACTGGTTTGGATCTGTCACACAGGGTAAAACGGATGTATTTGGGTTTAGACCCCATTGGGAGTTGGGCATCTGAGTGTTAAAGGCAAACACACTTCTGTTAGCCGCTTTCAGTTAAGTCTGTAGCTTTGGGGCAAGTAATTCAGACCCTGGGTCTTTGCTGGAGCAGACAGGCGTGTCTGGCTCAGCAAGATAGGGTGCTGAGGTCCCGGGCTGGCAGGGAAAACAGGGGCAGAAGTAGTGCTGGCACATTGGTTGTCAGTTCCCAACAGAGTTTCTGTGATCCAACCCATCACAGCAACTACTCCCAGAGATGTAGGATATTTTTTTAACAGGTCAGGGAACAAGATATTAATAGGGTACTGTTTTACAGTCATTCAATATTGAGAAAGAATTTATCCACCTTTATACAGATTTTAGTATATTTAGTTTTCATATGAAGGACTATTTATGCATGAAAATATTTATGAAACAAAAGAGTTTCATCAATTTAAAAATGAACATTTGTTTGAATGGGTAGTGTGTTACTCTCTATTAATTATTCATTATTCTCCTGCTTAGCTTTGACTTAGACATCCCAAATAACGTATCAAGTCAAAGAAATAGCTGAAAACAACAAGTTAAAGTAAATTTGTTGAAATTTGTTCAAACAAATGAATTTAAAGAATTTGAATTCAAATAATGAATACATTCATAGAAATCAATGTCTATTTGCAAACAATTTGTGGAAAAGTGGGCATTTTTATCCAACAACTTAGTTATCATAATAATTTGACCAGCACTAGTGACAAGTGAAAGTGAATGGGTAAAAAGTAGTGTGAGAAGAGATTTTGCTTTTCTTCTAAGTCAGTAAAAAAGCAAAATATATAGTTTAAATTTGTATAACAGTATTTTCAGGAAGTTCTGCTCACTATTTTCCCTGCCGTATTTTCTGCTTTATATTCTTGCTTATCTAATCATGCAGGTCAGTTGTACTTACTTGACAAACCAAGCACTTCAAAACTGCTGCTGCTGCTCTTCAATTTTTTTAAGAACATTTATAAAGGCATAGAAAATAAAGCTACCAAAAAACCAACAACAATTATTCCCAAACAATCCATTCCATTTTTGTGACATCTCAGTGAAAAACTAAACTGGTAAAATGTTTAAAGGAATTGCTTATAAACCATTTACATCCATTGTAAGTAATTGTAGAGTTGTTCTCTGGCATGGCTTTATGAATAATTTTTCACATTTATGCTATGTGCTGAAGCAATAAGCCCTATTTTTAATGCAACAGTATTAAAGGCATGCTAATGTAGAAGCCTAAGCCTTAAAAAAAGAGCTTCCGCTGCCACATTCCCACCAAATTATTTCCTCTGTTCTGTCCCTCAATACATTCATAATATTCTGCCTGTAGATGGTACATAGCAGGATATAAAACTAGCCCACAGAAACAGTTGAGCTACGACTGTTAGAATGTTATGCTGCATTTCAGTGGTGATGAGGCACAACAGAACAAGGTACAAATTGTGCCATTTAAGCATGACTCATAGTAAGGGGTCCTGTGGAGCAATATCATTCCTGGGGAAACTCCCAAGCATACAGAGGCTGTGTGCCCAACACTTTGTGTGATGAAAATTATTCTCCTTTTGCGAAGCCAGCCAGCTCCAGTGGCTGATTTGTCATTGGGGAGCAGGGACGGCATCACTTGGTGGGGAAGACAACCCATAGTCCTACTCCACCCTATTCTCCTCAGGCCCCTTTGAGGTGCAAAGTATCACCAAAATTGGGGAGGGAGCAGTCTCTTCACTTCTCAAAGCAGTTTTGCCTCTTCCTTGTACCAGTCACATTGAGAGGCTCTTTGCACTCTCCCATCAACTGTGTCCCCTGCAAGAGTGGGCCAGCCAGAAGTAATCTGGCTGTAAAGGAGTTGTGATTGGGGATAAAGAAGAAGTGACCAAATATTTCATAGGGCCAGTGTCTCAAGGTCATGTAACCTGAGTTTGTACTAAACCACTGGCAATAAATTTTCCATTTGCTTTGGGATTTAGTGTAAGTAAAATGCTTTATATGGCTGAGTCTAACTTCAAGGCCCTCTTCTCCCTTCCTGGCAGAGACCACTCAGCCATCGAGCTACCAGCATATGAGTTATTTGCAATTAATTGTTTTGTTTGCTCTCAGCCAATTAATATACTATTGTGGTCCTTACTAGATTAATGAATCCCATCCTTTGCCACTACAAACAGGAGATTACTTATAACATCATGTTTTGAATGCCGTGTAAGGAAATTTGGAAGTGGTTAGATAACTCAGTATAACCATAATAAAGCAGGAGCTGACTGTCCAAATTAAATTTACTCGGTTGGGCATTAAGGGTGCTAACTATTACCACAGCATTTGTCATATGCTGAACATAGGTTATACAAGTGAAACAACAACACAATCTCATGAAACTGGACTCTCACTGAAAGTCGAAATACAACAGGGTCTAGTATTTAAATACTACAATCTTTTTAATCACAAGCAAGGGTTCAAAACTGCTATGCTAAAAATACTGAATTCAGCAGAATTCCTATAGAATGTATTTAAGAAAAGAAAAATAGAGAAGTCTCTGAAAAATGTGAATAATTGAGTAATTCCAGTAACAAGGATTAGATAGGTGAGAGAAATAGCAATTTGATTAATATAGTTAATGTCAAGTCACAAAAGGAAGTTTAACAAATAAATACATAAATGAAAATAAAGGATCAGTGGGGAGGAAAGCTGTGAACATAAATTTACCTGAATGTCAAGAAAGGTCTCAAGATATTCCTACACAAAAGACTCATCTACAAGATAAGTATTGTGACAAAGTTTCTCCTCTGCTTTGGTGGGTCCTGCACTTATAGGCGGATTTGCTTGCCTCATAGATTCATGGCACCCCTCAGTTTGGACACTTTTGCTAGTGTCTCAAACCTGCTGTCCACTCAGCTAACCTCATCACTGGCCAGCATGGGGGAAATGGAGAACAATCCCCACAGTCTCTGTGTCCCACCTAGTGGGTCGGGGACAGGCCAGATTCCTTTTCAATTTAGACCTTCCCCTCTGGTGTTCTCACAGACCAGGTCAATTCCTCCTGTGTCCAGTCAGGAGTTGAGGGGAACCCAGGCCCACCCTGTACACTGGGTTCCAGCTCAGGGCCCTGTGAATAGCAACTGTCTACAATGTTCCCTGTATCAGATGCATGACAGCAATGACTCCCTGGGCTACTTCTCCATGGCTTTCCCTCGCACCTTCTTTATCCTCGCTGTAGGATCTGTCTCCTGAAGCCTGATCATGCTTGAACTCTTCACTTCTCCAGCAGCAGACCTTCTCACCCCTTGCACACCACCCTATTAACTGATAGGAGGTCCTTTTTAAACCAGGTGTCCTGATTAGCCTGCTTGCCATAATTGATTCTAGAAAGTTCTTAATTGGCTCCAGGTGTCTTGATTAGCTTGCCTGTCTTAATTGGTTCTAGCAGGTTCCTGATTGCTCTAGGGCAGCCCCTGCTCTGGTCACTCAGGGAACAGAAAATTGTTCATCCAGTGGCCAGTATATTTGTCTTCTACCAGACTCCTGTACCCTACTAGTCTGGGTCTGTCACAGTATGTATAATGTGGGGATGTGTGGAAACACTTCAGGGTAAAGAGAAATAATATAAGCCTCATGATTAGTCTCTATCATGTTCCATATGTCAATGAAGTTACCTGCAGGAAGGTTACATTTGCAGAAGATACAGAACCAGAGGCGGTGGAATCAATCATTTCAAAGTAAGAAGGCAACTCAGTTCTGAATAACTTGAAGAGACTAATACCATCCCAAACATGAAATAAGTACAGACAGAAAATGAGAAATCTACTTGATTTTTTGAGTCATCTGTGTTGCTGAGAAACAACTGCACTTTAATTTATAAAAGGTTTATTTGATAAGATTACATCATTCAAACAAAAATCCCTCTACAAAAATTCAGTTTCCACAAGTGCTATCACAGCAGCTTCACACTGAGACCCTGAACTACAAAATATACTTCTATGAATTTGTGCTGAAGGATCTTTCTGACAAAAAAACTCAACAACAATATCAAGCACCCCACCAAATTAAAAATAAAGGAAAGTTTCTGAGACCTATTTTATGATGGTGGTTAAAAAAAAAAGTTTCCATAGCTTATCTTCATGAATGTATCACAAAAATGCAAAAACATTTGTGTAAAATAGCCTTTGAAGTTTTTATTTTTTCATTATCTTTCTTCTGGAGAATTACAGATGTGTCATCAGTCTTAGCAGCTGCTTTCAGAATGATAATGTGGGTATGATAGGTTGAAAGGCAGAGATGCTGTTTTATGCAAGCCACTATAAGCAAAATGTTATCATCATTATGATCGCCTTGAAGGATGTTCAGCAACAATCCTATAGCTTAATCGTATGAAGTAAGGAAGGGAACTTTGGGGTAAAAGGCAGAATCTTCATATTCCTTATACAGCTACATTTAGGATATTAGATAGCCAACATTTTGTGACTTTTGAGTAGTAACAGTAATAGGTATTACAGTAGTGACTGGGTACCTAAAGCAAGGTATAGAATCGCATTGTGCTACACACTGTGCAAAAAGATATTTCCTTGCTCCAGAGAGCTGATAAATATAGGGCCTCAATTCCGCCAATACTTACAAATGAGCTCTACTTTAACTGTAGGAGTAGTAGTACCACTGAAATCAGAATCAGGACCTAGGTTTGTGACAAGACACAACAGACAAGTTAGGGGTGGGAAAATGGGGAAGTTTGAAAACAATGACAAAGCAAGCATGTTTTTACATAATAGCCTCGGTTTATCACTTACTTAACCATTGTCAGATTAAAAATATTGGTTAGATAGAAGAAACATACTGAATATGTATAAATTGAAACAGTACATCATTTCTATTAGCAGAGATTAGCAGAAATGTTTGTTTGCTTTTACTTGGAAATAGTTTTTTTTTAAAAAAACATACTATTTTTACAGGGTTACTCAAACTGCATGCACAAAGATTGGGCTAGTTTATTATTATTTTAACCTTAAAATCTAAAATTGTTTGGTCCCAACAATCCAAAGAAAACAAAGAGGTCTGTATGAAGTTCAGATGTTTGTGAAAATTTATCAGCATATAGGAATGTGCATGGATTGCATTTTGTTTTTTCTTGAGTGATGGCACGCTGGAGGCTGATGTAAACCCTGTGAAAGTTAATGGGAGTCTTTCTATTGGCTTCAAATAGTTTGGATTAGGCCATTGGTGAGATATAGAAAAAAATAAAATAGAATAATTTGCAATGACAAGACTGCACTGGTAGCATATGGAATAGAGAAATGAAATTATATTCTCTCAGACCAGAAAGGCAGTGTTATGATGACTTATAAGGAACTTTTATTGAGCCTACATAAAGATGTTGTCAGAAATGCTCATCCTCACTTTCCAGGGAGTACATAAGCACCAAACCCTATCCCAAAATATTGTTATTAATTTTGAAGGAGCATAAGTTAAAAAAAAGAGATATGAGACTTGGTATCACTGCAGCTTTACAGTGGGATGGAATCCCTGTCTACTGTATTCAGTATAAAGGTATAAAACAAGGTTTTTCAAGCAGGGGTCGCCGCTTGTGTAGGGAAAGCCCTTGATGGGCTGGACTGGTGTGTTTACCTGCCCCATCTGCAGGTCTGGCCGATTGTGGCTCTCACTTGCCGCGGATCACTGCTCCAGGTCAATGGGAGCTGTTGGAAGCGAAGGCCAGTTCGTCCCTCGGCCCGAGCTGCTTCCAGCAGCTCCCCTTGGCCCAAAGCAGAGATCCACGGCCAGTGGGAGCTACGATAGGCTGGACCTGTGGATGGGGCAGGTAAATAGACCGGCCCGGCCTGCCAGGAGCTTTCCCTGCACAAGCGGTGACCCCTGTTTGAGAAACCCTGTTATAGAACATATGTACTGTCAGAAGTGCCAGTCCTGTGAAAACGTATGCCCATGTTCAGCTACATTGCAAGGGCATGTGCAGTTACATTGGATGGGACTTTCAAAGTACTCAGTATTAGTCCAGTTTTCCTTCCGCTGAAGTCAGTGGGAGTTTTCATCATTGCCTTCAATTGAATGAAAAATCCTACCCATTGACTTCAGTGAACCTACTCCTGTGAGAGAAAGATAATGACATGTAAAAGTGTTTACAGGACAGAAAGGTATGATAGAACACGGCATTTTCAAATCCAACTGAGAAAACAGCCACACAATCCGCCCAGTACTACCATAACCTAAAATGATTTTTTGGACCTAACATCTCTTCTAAAATCTTAATTTTGCTGTTAGGTCAAGAGAAATAAAAGTATTTGCTCTCCTTCCCTATCCCAAGACCTACAGCATTCTTTAAATACTTGCACAGAGCATATGATCAAACAGATTAGTATAATTTTTCACTTGAGTGTGTGTAGAACTCGGCAGATATCCCATTAAAAATTGAAAGAGCCTCATAAGAAATTCCCTTGAAAACTATCCTGAAGTTTTTCCCCAGTTAGTATACTTTTTTCAGAGTTACATTTGTTATAAAGTCCAAAACTCTACTCAGTGTGCCAAAAGGAGCCGACTCCCACAGTTTCAAGCTTTGGGGTTCAGAAGTGGTAAGGTTGCCTCTGTGGCAATCTATAGCTCTTTCTTGTAGGTTTTCACCATTCTAACAGTTTGCATTTGAAAGTGACAGAGATAAAATGAGTACATCCAACAGAACACTTACTGTATTAAACATTTCAATAACTTTAAGGCCAACAATCTCAGCCAAGTGTTCTTCTTATTAGATATGTCGAGTTTAATAAAGTTCACTTGTTTGCATTAGCTTTGTAGATGCCAACCAGCATGACACCGTATTCAGTCGCTGTCACTGTCCTTTGTCACTGCAGGCTGAAGCTCTGGCAGAGTTACATGGCACTGCGTGTTTAAATATTCCTTCCATCCAGCAATATGAGAAGGACAGACAATACATTAACAGCAACTGAAGACAAGTTTTCAATAAATAATTTACAATAATGAATAGAATAATTGTTTTGCAGACTATGTTAAGAGATATATTATATTGCACTGTGCTCTCTGATAATGGATATTCTTTCAGCTCTCAAATCAGTGTGCTGAAAGGATAACTCACCTATGATTCTGTTATGATTAGATTTTCAGTGAAACACCTGAGGGCGTTTAAGTACCATTAGGCTCTGCATGGGTTGTGAAATTTGGCAGTACAACTATCTAATAAGTTAATGAAAGGTCAAGAAATTTACTGTCTAATCTTATTTTTGCTGGTGGAAGAGAAGTGAATCTGAATTTCCTTTGAAGAGATGCACTTGAGAAACTAGGTGATGGCAAAACTTTAATACCCTGTAGAGATGCAGGCTGGTACTACAAAAAGAACCTGAAGGAGTTAGATGCCCAACTCCCACTAACATTCAAAGGCATCTGGGGCTCTAATTGTCCTTTGATGCAGGATGCAATATTAAGAGGAAATTTTCAGAAGATCCAGAGAGAAATGTATATACATTCAGGGTACATATTCACTACAGGCTGTATCGGAGGGTAGCAATCGATTTCTCAAGGATCGATATATCGCGTCTCATCTAGACGCAATATATCGATCCCCGAATAAGCTCCTGTCGACTCCAGAACTCCACCAATTCGAAAGGCAGTAGCAGAGTCTACAGGGGGAGCCGCAGACGTCAATCCCGTGCCATGAGGACGGTAGGTAACTTGATCTAAGCTACTTCGACTTCAGCTACGCTATTCACGTAGCTGAAGTTGTGTATCTTAGATCGATTTCCCCTCCTGGTGTAGACAAGCCCTCAGTCATCTCTCTCTCTCTCTTTCTCTCTCTCTCCTGCTCATTGTATCTATGGCTGGGCACACCACACAGGGAGAAATAAATGACTGACAGCTCTCAACTATAAGTTCTTGTGTTTGGCAGCATTGATAATGTGAGTGACTACAGATGTGCCAAATGTTAGCACTTACCCCATATTGCTTATGTACACAAAATTCCCAGGCTGTGGGAAGTACAGTATAACCAACCTGTCCAATGTTAAATTTTACTTCATGTGGTTATATGGATGATTTGTACAGCACTTTGTGTTCTGTATAATTCAAATACTGTGCAATTGAACTAGGTTTTGTACAAATGATCTTCCAAGGGGAAGATAGAGTCTTCTTTCTTCACATACAATATTAATGATATTTTACCAGCAGCACAGGGATCATTAACAAAATTTAGGAATCTTTAGGCATAGTGAAGAAAATGACTAGTGTGAGGATATGTGCTACACTTTTTCTTTAGCTCTGTAGAAGAAAACAAGGAAGGAGGATGGGAGAAGGTTGAAGAAGGTCTGCCATAGGGACAGTAGCCTATTATCACTTGTAATACACAAAATAAAGAAATGTTAATGGAAATTTATGCTGAACTTTCTTTTTTGTTTGGTTATTTAAAAGAAAAATATTCATAATACTCTATGCTAGTCTGACTTAATGGAGCTGTATGTTTAAAGGAGTCATATGTTAATACATGTCCACTCTTAGTAAGAAGGAAATTATAACTTTGTGTAACTGCTGCATAGAGTATGTTTAATGAGGAATGTAATGGGTACCTTGACACCATCTTAATGAAATAACACCTGGTTGTACATTGAACCCACTTCAAAACACCGGAAAGCTTAAGTGCTTGTTAATGTGTTGCACAGTAAATATGGCACACCAGTAGAGATCAGAACAACAGTAGACTATAATTAACTGGCTAATGAGAGAAATGGAAAATTATCTCAAGAGCCTGCCTTGAAGATGTACTCTGACAGACTAGTGGGCTCAGGCTGTAATAGAGCTTAAACATGACACAAGCTGGGAAATCATCTTTATTCCTTTCAATTTTCTATGGAACAGATGCTTATACCCAGGGGCGGCTCTAGGTATTTTGCCGCCCCAAGCACGGCAGGCAGGCTGCCTTCTGCGGCTTGCCTGAGGGAGGTCCCTGGTCCCGCGGATTCAGCAGCATGCCTGCGGGAAGTCCACCAAAGCCACGAGACCAGTGGACCCTCTGCAGGCATGCCGCCGAAGGCAAACTGCTTGCCTCCCTCACGGCGACCGGCAGAGCACCCCCCATGACTTGCCACCCCAGGCATGCACTTGGCGTGCTGGTGCCTGGAGCCACCCCTGCTTATACCCTCATTTTGAGTAGTACTTTATCTTCTAATAGTCCCATTGACTTCAGAAGAACTACTTGAGGAGTAAATACTGAAGTAAGGTACTATTCCACTTGAATAAAGATGTCAGAATCTGGTCCTATGTTAGAGAGCTATCGGAGATGGGCTACATGTTGAAATATGCACTTTTTAAAAAGTTTTCTTTTCTCTTTGATCTGTTAATTGCAAATAAATAATGCTTACATTTAATCTAAGATTAAATAAATTTTGATTGCTGTAACGAGTGAAAAGTTATGTGCAGGTGTTCTCAAGGAAAGCAGAATATTAGCTTCATCAGAGGCAGAAGACTGTGAACACTGTAACCAATGTATGTGGAGAATGCCATAGCCATCTTCTGCAAGTGCAGTGGTGGGCCTGGGGACCCTTTGTGAGCCGTAAGGGAGCTGTACACTCTAGAGTCCAGATTCAGCATGTTTAACTTTAAGAATCTGAATAATCTCATTGTGTTTAATGGGACAACTTGTGCTTAAGTAACTTACTAAGTACAAATACATCACAAGGAGCTACATGTTTGTGGGGACTTCAAGATTGGGCCCTAAATTAAGCAGTAATTTCAGTAATTGTTAATGTCCAATGGTGATTAAATTCTCATAATAAAACAAACACATTTGAGATGCCATTGAGTACAGTGGTGGCTCTATTTTTCCCCCGTATGCTCTCTTTTGCTCATTCTTGTTGGTATGCATCTTCAACTTACAACAGTCACACTCTGATTGCTTCCAAACTAACCTACCTCTCCTCCTTATTAAACACAAAAAGTCCTCTAAGTCTTAGCGGAGATGGGTTTTCCGAAGACCCTGGAAGTTCAGATCCTCCGTCAGAAAATTCAGATTCAGTCCTGGATTTTCCCAGCAGCTGAAGTGTTTCAAATTCTTTTAGGTTTGGGCCCATCTCTAATTCCTATTCCATCTCAATGAAGCTACCCTACTTTACCCAAAATGAGGATTTTTTAAAGTATATAGACACACACAACAACAACAGGTAAAGTTTTGCCATTTGGAGAGAAAGAGAGAATAGTAATTTTTTTCAAAAAATAAAACTTTTTTTTCTTAGAAAGCATTGTGGCCACTGTTCAAGAAAATGAAGTGAGCTGTTTCATTTTTATTAAAGACACAAGAAGAATTGTGTAGGCTAACCATTGTTAAAAGGAAATTGTCATGAACATCTGAGAGAACTATAGCAATATAAGTGGGACTGTGAGTTCAATCCTTGAGGGGGCATTTAGGGATCTGGGGCAAAAATCTGTCTGGGAATTAGTCCTGCTTTGAGCAAGTGATTGGAGTAGATGACCTCTTGAGGTCATTTCCAACCCTGATATTCTATGAAATCTATGAATTCTATATTAAGTGAGGGTTACACATCATCTAAAACTGTGCAAGCAGCTCTAAAACAAATATGTGAACTATTCAGCATGTATACATTGATTCAAAAATGTGACTTTCATTCAATCAATCAAAGCCCTAGCCTCTATCTTATCTATCAATGCCATGCCCATATCGATGGTGTCTGAGTGCTTCAGTTGTACTTAAGAGGCTAGGAAGTACATTTATTCCTTCCTGTGACTGTCATATATAGAGAAGTGTAAAATTTAATGTTTTCTCTCACAAAATTTTTTATTAAAAACATCTTTTTCCAGCTTAGGTGATCAATTTGGTGTTTTGTTATACAAAAACCATTTTTGCACAAATGCACTTTTGACCATATAGGGATAATTGGAACATTTTTGACAAAATTTCATTTAGTCAAAACCATTTTGGTTTTGATAAAAACTTTGTCAATATTATTTGTGGCAGAGGAGAAGTAATCTAGGATGAAAAACTCTGTTCTGAACCAGACAGAGCAGGGACTTAGAACCTGGGTCTCCCACATTTTAGGTCAGTGCCCTGGCTACCATCCCTCTCCACCTCCCAACACACACACAAAGGAGAAAATGGATAGTTTAATGCAAATTAGAATTAGTTTTGGGGAAAATATTCAAAAAGTTCTATTTTAAAAGTTGCCATAAAACAGAATTATCCTCCACCAGAAAACTTTAGTGATAAACTTTGAGAAGAAGTAGAAATGGTACAGTGGTCTTGTGATGAGGCAGGGAGGCCCCATACAGCAGAGAAGAGGTTAAGGAGAGCCTATATCTAGTCGCTCCCATCTGTACCTGTGGCCCATGGAAAGCCCAGAGACGGAATAAAAGGAGAGAACCTGGATCATTTGAATCCTGGAAAAGTGAAGACTGTAAAAGTCTGAGATGGACTGTTGGAGCTGGGATCACTGATAGCAGGGACAGGCTCCTGGCTGGACGTTGGGCTGGGACAAGACTGAGAAGTAGTATCTGGCTGAAGATGATGAGGCTGGGCTGGTGAGGCTGGGCTGTAGGACCAGGCTAGGTGGAGGGTGGTGACTGGCCCCAGCCCCCAACTGCACATTGAAACTGGAGGTAGTAATGGTGGGGGTGGGGAGGAAAAGAAAGTTATCTTGGACTATGGAGGAATAGAAGCAGAGGATGAGGAATAGGTTCAGATCAGGAAAAAAGGGGGAAAATGACTACATATATCAGGATCTGAAGAAGGAATACATAGAAATAATAATAAAAACAGGATAAAAGCCAACATTTTATAGTTGTGAAATCAGTGACAAAAGATTTGAAAATATGAGATGTTAACCCCAGAAAATGGTGGAATGGATAAAGATAAGCATTGATGATGTACAAAGAGCTGAAACATGCTGGGTCAACATATATAGATAGAGCATACACATAAAGGAAGAAGCAGAAAAACTTAAAACTGTAACCTTAGGGGGAATGAAAGTTACTTGTCAACTGCCCAAATTCCTGATGGAAGTAAGATGGCTTATATATGGCGTGCTGCTATGACTGTCTGAGGATGATATCAAGAAGAGAATAGGTGAAGATAAAGTATTGTTTCCTAAGTGGCTACTTAGTAGGAGAAAGGAAGAAAACTGGTCATCTTGGCATAACACTTAAAGGTCGGACACTTATGGATAGGATCCAAATGGGGTATCAACCTGTCTGAATTAAACCATTTATAAGGTGATATAATTGTTAAATGTTTGGAGACAGGACAGCCATGCAATGAAGTGCAGTAAATGTGGAGGAAATCACTCTAATGATAAGAGGAATAGAACCTAACTGCAGGGGAAAACACAGTGCAGCATATGAAGGATGTGCAGTAGCAGAACAAGCTGGAGAAGAAAAAATAAGATTATTCAAAAAAGGAATGTCTGTGGATGCCACAGAAGGTACCCACTGCATAAAATAGAAAAAGAAAAATGACACAAATAAGAGAAAAGATCTACATGGACAGCAAAACATATCTCTGGTCAGGCAGGAATATATGAGAGGAATAGGAGATGACATAATACTTGTAGATAAAATAAGTTGATAGAATTTGTTATAGATGTAATTAACTGCATCTTGTAGATGGGAGAAAATTGAAAATCAAAATCATAGCAAAAGCAGCAGAAATAAATCTAAAAATCTTGAACCTCTTGACCAGCCATATTCATTTGATTTTCAATGAAGGCAATAATCCAGCTTAAGTGACACAGTCTTAATAATCCTTTAGCTGGGATGTGCATAGTTTAGTAATGCATGGACAGGAATTTAAAAAAGTCATCCTTGAAATGGGGAAAAAGCTTAATATAATGTATGTGCAATAAATCTAGCTAATAAATTGATGTGTTCAATATACTGGTAAATTACACTGCTCTACAGCCAAAATGCTTCTGAAATAAATGTAGTCCAACTTTACTAATTCTGGGTCACCGAGAATGAAAATGATGCTTAAAATTGTTGATTGGCTCTAGTTTTCAAGATATGCTATTGGGTCAGTATATACGACCCTTGACTTGGGAATGGTGGAGGATAAGTGAGTTATAAAGGGAAGGGATCTCAGTTTAAACCAGAAATGACTAAAATACATCTTTGACTGGATCTCTGAATAAATCTATGACTGGGTTTGAACAGTACTTGCTTTTGAGGCAAAACAATGAATGATGCAATCTGAAGCTGGTATTGCGTCATACATGATATGAATTGCATCATGTTATTCCTAGAAGTTATGGATGATGCAATCATAACGAAGCTTACATCACTCTGCTGAACAAATTGCCCTATATCAGTTCTAGAAATCATCCAGTGTTGTGCTCTCTTATTTGTCAGTGTTTGATTTTGCAAAGGGACACATTTCTGTTTAGCCAAAGTGAGCAGAAATGCCTCGTACTTGTGTGAAGAGTGCAGATAACTTCTGCTATGTTTGTGGTGAAGTGACTTTTGCATCACAAAAGCACAGTCTAACCACTATGGTTAAGAAAGCCTATCACCTTTCTTTTGGCTGCAAAATTGGAGATCAGGACAAGAGGTGGGCCCCAAACATATGCTGCAACACTTGTGCAACAAATCTTTGCCAGTGGTTGAACAGGAAAAGGAAATCGATGCCTTTTGCAGTGCCAATGATTTGGAGAGAGCCAAGAGATCATACCAGCAATTGTTACTTCTGCATGGTGCCTCCAGTTGGGAAAGGTGTGTCAAAGAAGAAAAAGTGGACTCTGCATTATCCAAACATTCCATCAACTATATGCCCAGTACCCCACGGAGAAGGACTGCCGGTTCCTGATGCACCAGAATCATTCTCACTTGAGTCAGATGAGGAAGAGGAAGAGGATGAAACTTCTGGTCCTGAACCATCAATGTCACAGGACCCACATTTTCTCCCATCCTCCTCCTCTGAAGCACACCTCATAACACAAGGTGAACTGAATGACCTTGTCAGGGATTTGGAACTACCCAAGAGTAAGGCAAAGCTGTTGAGCTCCAGACTACAGCAGTGGAATCTCCTGGCAGGCTATCAGGGCAAATGGAGCCCATCAATGCTTGCAGACTATTGTTGGACTGTGACAAGAGATGCTCCATTTAATGAATACAAGAGACAAGCCAAGAAGCGGCGAGTAGACATTGAATAGGACTGAACTATGTACGTAATAGTTTTTTGCCTTTTGTTTCATAATACATTTTAGTTATAGAATCCTTTTGCTGATTTTTAAAGTGTTACATAAACAGGACAGGTGAAATATTATCATGTAAAGCAACCATAAACACATGAAAAGACCTAGGTTTACAATTTTATGATAAAACTCTACTATCTACACAATATACAAAGACATAAAATGTAAAAACTTAAATATCTTAGAAACAGTAGCTAATCAGTTGTTTTAATTGTCATATTTGAATTCAGCACATCAAAATACATAATAAATATCATATTTTATCTCTGAAGCAGATGACTTCTCAAAAATTGTAGACCAGTGTTATATACTATGGAAGGATCAAGAAGGTAGCAGAGGAGGGGAGGAGGAATACCTGTATATTTATAAAAGATGGACTTAGCTACATTGAAATGTATATACAGAAACTAAAGTTTTGAACACAATGCTCTTGAGATTCCCATTGAGAAGAAATACTTAGGTCTGAATTTATAATATTTACAGTCCATGTATAAATTAATTATTTTAGAATTAGAAAAATTAGAAAAAAATTCATAATTTGTGTAGACTTTAATAGCCATAATGAGCTATAGGGAAGTAAGAAAACAGATTTAAATGATAAAGACTTAGAATAATTTATCAATATGCATAACCTGGTAATAGTGTATATGGGAGCACCTACTAGTTTAATTCAGTGGATGGATCAGTTTCCATTTTGGATCTGGAAATTCCAGCAAACAATATTGGTTTTAAATGCAGCTGGGAAATTCATAATGAAGATGGAATAGAAGTGATCACATAACCTATATTTATTGAGTACCAATGCTGAGGAAATGTCAAGACACACAAAAAGTTCCTAGCTGGATTTTTTCAAAACCTGATTGGAGCCTGTGATGAATATTTATACAGGAACAGAACAAGTGATAACCTTGGAGAATTCTACATATTGGCCTGCTAAACCCAGGGTTGTAAGTTCAATCCTTGAGGGGGCCATTTAGAAAACTGGGGTAAAAATCCTCTGGATTGGTCCTGCTTTGAGCAGGGGGTTGGACTAGATGACCTTCTGAGGTCCCTTCCAACCCTAATCTTCTATGATTCTACAACAATATAATAAAAGGAATCATAGCAGCAGCTGACCTGACTGTCCATACAATATCAAAATTGTCCCTGATTTAGAAATCTGCTTCTGTGGCGTAATTGGGATTGCAAATTAGTAATATAAGCAAGCAAAATCACACATCGAATATCTAGGATTTAATTAATTATAAAAGTTGTAAGGTGGTGGCACAAAGGAATATCAAAAGGAAAGTTGGACAAGTTTATGAGAAATTGAATAAAAACGAATCAAAGCTTTCCGAAATATATAAGCAAATACAAAGAATGAATGGAACTCAAAGTAAATGTATATCTGGTCTTACTGTGAACAAAGAAGTTAATGTTTTCAATTTAGGATGCGCAGACATTTTACCAAAAAAATTCCAAAAGGTCTGTAGTGATACGAATCAAAACAACGAGTTTCATGAATTAAAATGGAGGTTTACTAAGGATAACTGAACTGTTAAATGGATAAAGAGAACATGATGACCTGTTAAACAAAAAAGATGTTAGTATACAGGAGCTTCTTGCAGGAAAAATACAGTTTCAGGTAAAGATAGTATAAGTAATTAAATGTTTCAACACTTCTCCGAAGGTAGTCTGAAGATGCTATTATGGTTATACAATGACATACATGAAAAGAACTGCTGCCAATATAATAGAAACAAGCATTGGTTATACCACTTAGGAAACCAGGGAAAACATATATAAGTCCTGATGCTTGCCTATTGCCTTCATATCATCAGTGGCAAAAATCAAGAGAAAATTATAAATGTAAGACTAACTGAATATTGGGAGAAAAATGATATTATAACTGAGCTACAAAGTGGTTTCAGAAAAGGAAAATTCACTGTTGACCAAATACTGAGACTAGAAACAGAGGTACAAAAAAGAATAAGATTAAGATCTTTATGATAAGTCTTTCCGGACATTGAAAAATCATATGATGTTATAGAGGGAAGGCCTGTATAGACTAGCCATGATTGGAATGAAGAGGAGAATGTTTTGATGGATAAGGGACTTTAAGTGATAGAACTATACATGTCAAAGTGGGAAAAGCTTTATCAAAAAGCTATAAAATTACAAATGGAACTCCACAAGGGAATATTATCAGCCCTATTTTGGTTTTCCATTATGATAAATGACCTCCCAAAAAGTATGCAGACAGGAACAGGTATCTTCCTTTTTGCAGATACGAACTATACAAACTAAGCATAAGAGACTTAAAATAGCCAAGGAAAACAAATGCAGTATCCCAGAGAATTTCCAAGTAGGGAAATGATTGGGGATTTAAATATTCACTTGCAAAAACAAAGAGAAAGCATTTAACCAAGAAGGAATTTAGAGAAGAATGGGACTTACTTCTGTATGGTGAAAAAAATGATAGTTCAAAAGTTTGTTCCTAGAAGTAGTGTTTGACAATAAACTAACTTAGAAAGATCACAGATAACATCATAGAGAAGTATAAAAGTAGAATGAACTTACATAAAAGTGTAGTGGAAAAAATAGAGTAAAGAAAAGAGGGTTCTGATGATGATGTATAGAGTATTGGTAAGACCTAGTTTTTGACTATGAATGCCACACTTTTGGTTCAGCCTCAAAAACAGCTCTTAGGAACTTTGAACTACTCTATGCCCAAGCTCTGTGACTAGCATGCGGCACAATGATTACGCCAGCATGTGTGCTGCAAATAGGCACTGGAGAAACCTCTTTAAATATAAATCTAAGGATAAAACTACTAGATCTAACTTTTTGGGCAAAGCCAAAAGGGAATCATTAAAACAGAAGTAAACAGCTGATTTGAGGATTGATGGGAACTTAGTACACAAAATTATATGGATTTCCACAGACTTCTTCATAATACTGGGGTCAAAAATGGGTAAAGGAAATATATAAAAAAGAAAAATCGAGAGAAGTAAAAAAAAAATAATCACAGAGGACTCAAATGACAGCTAGCCAGCTGTTCCCCAATTTGTGGATTTGGAACTGTATAAAAATGAGGGAAGGAAAAATACATCCATTATGACCAAAGAAATTTTTGAATTTGTTTATGAAAATTGAGCCAGCTTTGCTGAGTCTGTATAAATGGATCAAAAGAGGACAGCACAGCTAGGGTGGAAACAGCCTAGTCTTGGAATCCAGAAATCTAAAAGGTTATCGAATTATGTGACCCTTCTGACAGCTGAATTAATAGGAATAACGTTGGCACTAACCTGGGTAAGAGATATGCAACTGGCTGCCACTGTCATTTTATCTGATTCCTTGTCAGACACAAAGACAATCAGAATAATCAGAATGTGACATAAGCGAAATAATCTTCCTAACTATGGAAATAATCCAAGCAGGTATCTGTGTAACAATAGCATAGATTCCAGGGCATATTGGAATTCCTGGAAATAAAAAGGCTGACAAAGTAGCAAAACATGCACCAAAAAATGAGGTGATGGATGTTAATATAACCTTAGGTGGACAAAAATTTAAAAGTTTGGTCACGAAAGAGCTAGTGACGGAATGGGGAGAATAATAGACTAAGGAAACAAAAGGACAAAAATTCTATGATTATGCTAAAAAATCATAGATAATACTATACTCCATAGTCATGAAAGAAAAAGCGAAGGAGTCATCACTGGAGTGTTAACATATCACTGTGCCTTACATAAGTTAAACTTTTTAAAACAGCAAAGATGGGCTGTGTAATGTGTACAAAACCAAATAAATTGTTGATCATTCTATGGCACTGTGGGTAGTAGTCTACAGAAAGAGTTTCTTTACAAAGCCTGGCACAAACCCCAAATTGGTTGTGAAGTCTATACTTACACTTCACCAAGCAAGTATCAGGTGTGAACTCCTTGAGCACTGTAACTGCCTTGACATGGAGTCACAGTTAGTCTCCTTGGGTACTCTGGTCTATCTTGCTACCTAGGCAAACTTGCCTTTGTTATAGATGGTCCCTTACACCAACAATCACAACAATATTCAGGTTATTCCCAGTCCCAAAGGATGAGTCACTTACTCCAGGTGAAGTGCATCATAAGACTCTCTCCAAAGAGAATGCTTGTAACCAATCCTATAATAAAATAATTAAAGATTTATTAACTAGGAAAAAGAAATAAGAGTTATTTACATGTTTAGCAAAGGTAAACTTATCCACACAAATGAGTTACAGTCTTAGGTTCCAAAAGGTCAAAGAAACTGCTGTAATAGGCAAGCTTTATAAGTCCTCAAGGGCTAACCCAGGCCAAACAGCTAGGATCCCTTGCTGATGCTTAGAAATTTTCACTCCTCAGAGTTCAAGCAGCACACAGGTACAGTTTCTTTTTATCAGGGACTTGTACTCCCCTTCTCAGAGAGTTCAAGCTGATGGGACTAATCCACCTGCATGTCTCTGTGTCATGGGTATGAGCAATCACACTCTTTTGTCCACTGATATTCCACAATGGCTTGTCTGGTGTCTATGGGCCTTCTTTTGTAAGAGAGGAGATGACACTAAACACATTTTTGTACATCTAATAACTGAAGCAGGGAAATTACATGACTTATAGACTAATAGATTTTAAGGTCATAAGGGACCATTGTGATCATCTAGTCTGACTTCCTGCACATTTCAGGCCATGGCACCTCACCCACCTTCTCCTTTAATTATAGACCCCTAACCTCTGGCTGAGTTACCAACGTCCTCAAATCATGGTTTCAAGACTTTAATGTTATAAAGAATTCACTATTTACACTAGTTAAACCTGCAAATGACCCATTCCCCATGATGCAGAGGAAAGCAAACAAAACAAAAACAAAAAAAATCCAGGGACTTAGCTGATCTGACCTGGGGGAAAATTCCTTCCCAACCTCAAATATGGAGATCAGTTAGACCCTGAGCATATGGAGAAGACCCACCAGGCAAATACTTGGGAAATAATTCTCTGTAGTAACTCAGAGTCCTCCCCATCTAATGTCCCATCTCCAACAGTTAGGGATTTTTGCTACTGGCGGTCTTTGATAGGCCACATGCCATTGTAGGTGGTCTCATCTTACCATCCCCTCCATAAACTTATCAAGCTCAATCTTGAAGCCAGATAGATTTTTTGCCCCAGCCTTGGGAGGCTGTTCCAGAACTTCACTACTCTGATGGTTAGAAACCTTCATCTAATTTTGAGACTTCAGATTGTTGATGGCCGGTTTATAGCCATTTATTCTTGTGTCCACAGTGATGCTTAACTTAAATAACTGCTCTCCCTCCCTGGTATTTATCCATCTTTGAATTCATCTTTCTTATACATGGTAAACCAGAACTGCACACAGTATTCCAAATGAAGTCTCTCCACTGCTTTGTATAATAGTACTAACACTTCCCTGTCTCTACTGGAAATACCTAACCTGATACATTCTAGAACTGCATTATTCTTTTTTATGGACCCATCACATTGATGGCTCATAGTCATCCTGTAATCAGTCAATACACTCAGATATTTTTCCTCCTCTGTCACTTGCAACTGATAAATCCCCAGCTTATTGCAAAAATTCTTGTTGTTAGTCCCTAAATGCATTGCCTTGCACTTTGCATTATTAAATTTCATTCCATTTCTATTACTCCAGATTTTCTTGTCTGATATTCCGGTCCTACTCCGTATTGGCTATACCTCCCAACGTTGTGTCATCCATAAATTTTATTAACACACTCTCACTCTCTCTAAAAAGGTCAGTAATAAAAATGTTAAATAAGATTGGTCCCAAGACCGGTTCCTGAGGAACTCCACTAACAACCTCCCTCCAGCCAGACAGTTAACCTTTCAGTATGACCCATTGTAATAACCGCTTTATCCAGTTCCTTATGAACCTTTCAGTTATCAAATTAATCTCCATTTTCTCCAATTCAACTAATAATTTCTCATGTGGAACTGTATCAAATGCCTTACTGAAATCCAGGTAGATTAGATTTACTGCATTTCTTTTGTAAAAAAACCAGTTATCTTCTCAAGAAGGAGATCCAGGTTGTTCGTGCATGCTCTACCATTTGTAAATCCATGTTGTATTTTATCTCAATTTCCATTCACTTCTAAGTCCTTAACTACTTTCTCTTTCACAATTTGTTCCAAGACTTTTCATACAATTGAGGTCAAACTAACAGGCCTGTCATTTCCTGGATCACTTTTTCCCCCTTTCTTAAAAATAGAAAGTATAGTAGCAATTCTCCAATCATAGGGTATGACCCCAGAGTTTACAGATTTATTAAAAATCCTTGCTATTAAACTTGCAATTTCATGCATTAGTTCCTTTAATATTTTTAGATGGAGTTTATCTGCCCCCCTAATTTAGTCCCATTGAGTTGTTTGAGTTTGACTTCTACCTCAGATGTGGTAATTTCTGCTTCCATATTCTTGTTGCCCTTAGACACCCTGCCACTACCCCATGCTCATCATTGACTAAGGTAATAACAAGAGTCAATGGCACTGGTGGGACTAGAATTTAGAAATTTATGGTTTTGAATCATGTAATTAACCATGTCTATCTTTCATATACCTCAAGCAAGTTCCTGATGTTATGAAAGTAGCATTTCTGATCAGTGATCAGAAAGGACACGGATTGTATGTATGTTGAAAGGCTGCAGCAGCTGAATTTGAACTTTGAATTTCAGATCTTCTATGACCTGCAATTTTGGGTTTAAATAATATGGAAATCACTGAGTAATCAGCAGAATTTCTGGCTCTTTCATTGAATTAATAGTAAGAAAATGTCACCAGTTGCATTTTAAGTACACATATTTTCCCCACACAGATGTAGCTGCCAGTAGAGATTTGTTCCTCCGAGTGTCTTGTGCCATTTACTCAATGTTCCCCAGTACAACTGCACTATCCTTCAACAATTAGCATTCCTTTGTGCTGTGGTATTTGTAATTCATCAAAAGAAAAGTTTGCACGTATTAAAAAAATCCATCAGATTGATCAGATATAAATTGATTTAATTAACTTCTGTATGTTACATATGTCTGAGTCATTGTCTCTCTTCTAAGATAAAAAAACTGATGACAACATTGTCACAGTGGTGATTATCTTATCTAAAGTGTACGTTTTTTTAAATGCATGTCAGGATCTCATCACATGACTGTAAAGTTGTATAATGAAGAAGAAATTATCAAAGTTAATTATGGAAGGGTAAGAATGTTGAATGGCTGGAATTAGATAGCTAAGGATTAGTTAACTATTGTACATTTCTTATACAATGAATGATGATATAGAAGAGTATGTTTAATGTAAACCATTTCAACAATGTCTTCTGGAGTTACAAAGACTTATCACTCTTAGAGCTACATAAGAAAGGATCTGCAACAATTCTTCATTCATTAGTTACTTTGAAATGATTGTTTAACTAAGAGCAGAGTACATATAGAAAATATTACTGGCTCAATTTACTTTTTAAAAATAATTTCTTCTTAGCTCTTTGTCACTGAAAACTGTGACTATGGCAGTCCTATGGGACAAGGATGATTCTAATGAAAGCTCTGTTGGATGATCATAGAATGTGTTGCATGTTTCAATTCAATAATGATTAGAGATTGTCAAATAACAGGCTCAAATGGATTTATGTAATCAAAGATTATCAGAGATTAGTACAGCACTATACAGAAAATAATAGATATATTACCACCATTGGTGTAAGGTAAAGAGCTGGCCTCTATGTCTCTGTCCTGTCTAACTAGTGGAATGTTGGCAGTTTTGCACTCCTCGCCTATTTTCCAAAAGCTCTGTCTTTTTAAAAGGTACGAAACCAAAGAAAAATCCCTTTTTGGAGGGAAAAATACTTCCCCATGATTAATTTCACCATATGTTATGTTTTAACATTTTTGTTTTACCTAGCTACTTATGCAATTATCTTTATGGTATCTTTAGGTTATATGATTGATAAACTAACAGGAATTCTAATACAGTCATTATTACTGACAGTTGTGACAACCAGCAGTTGTTATCGACTTAACATAAACATCTTTCAAGAGATGCATATTTTATCTATTACAGAAAAAATCTTTAGCAAGAAGTACCTCTTATCAGTTAAAAAGCATAACTAAATCTTAAGCAAGCTTTACCATCCAGACTCGTTTATATTGTATTTCCATAGTTTGAGAGGTCTTTCCCAGCCATAATAAAGTACAGCCCAATATTTGGGCACATGAAATTCCTGAATACAGGTCACTCAGGTTGAAAGTAAACACTCTTGTCATAAACGATAGCTAAGGGTTAATGTCTCTTTCACCTGTAAAGGGTTAACCAACAGTGACCTGCAACACCTGACCAGAGGACCAATCAGAAAACAAAATACTTTCAAATCTAGGTGGAGGGAAGCCTTTGTTTGTGGGTTTTGGGTTTTGCTTTGTTCTCTCTAGGCTCTGAGAGTGACCACACATACCTACAGGCTCTCTAATCTTCTGTTCCAATTTTGTAAGTACAAAAGTAGAAAGACAGTTTAGTCTTTAATTGTTTTTCTGTATTTGCAACTGTGTATCTGGCTGGTAGAGTTTTACTGTGTATTTGGGTGAAAGTATTCTAAATTGTATTTCTGCTGGAGAAAGCTTTCTTTCTATTGTCTATAAGTTGAAAAACCCTGTATATTTACCATCTTGATTACAGAGACAAGTTTTATGTTTTTTCTTCTTTTATTAAAGTTTTCCTCTTTTTTAGAATCTAATTGATTTTTTGGTTATCTTTTGTAAAACTCCAGGGAAGGGAGTCTACATTCACCAGGGAATTTGTCGGGAAAGATCTGGGAGGAAGAAAGGAGAAGGGAGAATCCCTTTGTTTAGATTCAAGGAGCTTGAATCTGCATATTTCTCCAGGAGCCCAGGGAGGGAACACCTGGAGGGGAGGAGGGGGAAGGGAAATGGTTTATTCCCCTTTGTTGTGAGACTCAAGGAATCTGGGTCTTGGGGGTCCCCAGGGAAGGGTTTGGGGATACCAGAGTCTATCAGGCGCTCTACCTAAGTCCTGATTGGTGGCAGCCTATCAGATCTAAGCTGGTAATTAAGCTTAGGAAAATTCATGCTAGTACCCATATTTTGGATGCTAAGGTTCAGATTTGGGAATTATACTATGACAGCACATGAAATTCCTGAATACAGGTCACTCAGGTTGAAAGTAAACACTCTGACCTTAGAATTCAATCACACTCTTTATTAATGCTGTAAAAATTTACGAAGAATAGTTAATATGTGACTGAATTTTATATATAAAAAGGAAAAGAGGACTAAACGAGTTAATATTTACTGACAGATTGTGACACATGGCCAGAAAGGGTTAAGCAGCTCATAGACAAAATGACCCAGAGACAACTTTACATTTAGAGACTTTAGAAAAGTATGTAAATAGTAATTAGGGCCATTCCATGGTAGGTAGGCTAGAACTTTGAAATGAAAATCTGTATTGTTAGAGAATTAGAGGTGATGCTAATTGTATGTGTTTACTTATATCTTGTTAAATGTTAGCCATGTAAACAGACAGTTCCTGTCTGTTACTATAGTTATTGATTCAGAGATCAAAAGAGAACATTAACATTTAGATGAAACTTGGATGAAATAGTGTCATTGTCTATATGTCTCTTTAAAGTTTGTGGTAAACTGTATATGAACTGCTTAATCGATAAATTACCTTATGGTAATCCATGTAGTTAATTACTGGTGATGTTTGGGAAACAGAAGCCTTTTGTTCACTCAAGACTGTATGGTCAAGAAGCTGTCAGAAAACCTCATAAAAGGCTCTTCGGACCTGATCCTTTCATCTCAGATCTGCTTGATTCTTTATGCAGAAGAAGCTTGAGTTTCAAGATTGAGATCTCCAGTCCCACCCTGAATATGAACATTAGACTACAATCTATGGACTAATAGCGAAAGAACTCTTTGCAACTACAAAGTTCACCATCTCTACTATAAAACTGATCTCAGAACTGCACTTAAGTCTGTATGTATACTGATCTTTTAACTAATACTCTCTCTCTTTAATTTTTTAATACATTTTAGTTTAGTTAATAAGAACTGTCTGTAAGTATGTATTTGGGTAAGATCTGAAATATTCATTAACTCTGGAGATAAGTTGTGTCCGATTCTTTGAAATTTGTAGAACTTTCTTATATGATAAGTAAGATTTTCAGTAATCCTCATCATATTTGACTTGGCTGTCTGGGTCGAAGCCCAAGGCTGCTTTGCTATAAGGGAACTGTGTTTTTGCTTCTGTGCAACCAGTAAGGAATTGTAGAAGCTGTTTTGTGCTGGCTTGGTAAATCTAAGTATTGGAATATCCACCAGTTTTGGGGATTGCCAGCCCCATTCTTTGAGGTTAGCCCTAACTGAGTAACCTCAGTATGGTCTCCCCGGAACCCCCATCACATAGATGAATATCCAAAACTGGATGAGAGGAAAGGACAGCGCTTAAGATGATGTCACAACTAGTTAGTAGTAAATGAAGGATAGGAAGAATCCAATACATTCCCTATTCAAGTGGTTGTACAGGGCCATCTTGAAATATATGAACCTGGATGCACCCGTTTGGATGGAGTAGCCCCCAGGGTGATGGGACTCAAATGTAATCCATAACACATGGGAGTAACACTAGAGGCAGTACTTTCTGGAGTGATATGGAAATTCCCATCATATGAAGTATCGGCGAGTATTTTTGGTGAAATATCCATAGGCAGAAGGATGGAGCAAATATTTCAACATTACCCCCTCTGTCATTTCTTTTAAAAAATGTAATAGGGTGGAGACGGTGTTTGGGTATTCAAATCAGGGTCATCTCTTCTTAGTAAACCCACTGAACACCCAACAACTCTATATTTCAGCGGCAAATTGATCCATGGGATAAGTCCATCTGAACCAATTGAGTTAGACCAGGGACTGATTTGGCCCCACATCTGGGTTTGATGTGTTCTTGATGACTGGGTCTCTCCACATTATCAGCAGATTGTAATGAGACATTATTTCACAATAAGTACAGGACCAGAAGGGACTGACACTATCTAGTAGTGACAGCACTGCAGTCAAGTGAAAGCTGTCTATAACAGACTTGTTTCAACAAGATAAATCAAAGGCAGAACCTGACTCAGATCAGTCGCCTTCTAATTAGCCTCATATAAACTGCAAAGTTTGGCACAAGTATGTATTGCAATTATGTTCCATTTTCTACTGCCTGCAAGGTCCGATTGACCGCTTCTCTTGGAGATGCTGCAGGCTGTAGCCCAGCCTGTGTTTCGTACACCTGTCAAGATGCAAACATACATCTTTCAGAGAGTCTCTTACAATTTTCCTGTGAAGAAGAACATTTCCATGAGTCTCTCTGGTTGTGCTAACAGCATGTTTTGCATTATCAAGGTTTCTGCTATTGACATACTACTTTTGCTGCTGTAGGGTTCTTATTAGCGATTTACTAAGAGAAGAGATGAAAATCCACTTGCATTCAGTATATCAAACCTGCTTAGTGCCAAGAGTCCATTTGACTGGACCATTCAGCCACATATTCAGTTGGAATGAACTGGCTAAAGAATATATGACATACGTAAAATATAGCTATACACTTAAGCTAGCATCTAACATAGTTACAGTGGAAGGTGCCAAAAGAGATCATTAGGTGCATTCCTTCCGTTGAGTTGAACTCTCAGTTCAGATGCAGATGGAGTAAATCACTGGTTCTCCCTCTCATGGAAATCTTATGTTCTTTCTTGTTTTCCTTCATATGAGGCGTGCCAGGCAAAAAAAAAATACATGATTTCCTCTTTGTTGTTATATCCTTGGGGGCAGCCGGTTTAGGAAGAAATCACTTGAGGCCATACAGCAGACAACTAACAAAACTACCATTTATTTACAGACACAGAGCTAGCCTAATCGGCCGAAGCTGGCTGGGCTATCCCCTAATAATCTAACTCAGTTGCCATAGGAACAAAGACCATGTCAACCAAATACACAACATATTCCTCCCCCCCAATAAGAATATCCCCTAAATAAAACACACACTAGACTAGAGAAGGAGGGTAGACTGCCTCCATTCCCGGATAAACCCTGGGGATTATTTTGCCCCATAACTGTGGTTCACCCTAGCTAAAGATCCAGCCGATGAGGAGGCCTTCTGTCTCTAGGTGGATTACGGTGAACTTCTGGTGTTATTGCACCCGAAAGTACCATGGGCTCAGGGTCCGCGGCATGAACAAGTGAGGAGGTGGTATCAGCTCATGCTGGGCAAAGGAGTATCTCAGCCGCAGGCAGTAATGAAGAACAGTCAGGAACAGGTGATTCGTGATTCGGTGTCTCACTGGAAGAGGTGAAGTCAGACCACTCAACTGCAGATGTGTCCTGAGGACTGGCATGATCTGGCAACAGCTGATCTACATGTCGCCGCCAGGTAAGATTCTCTGCAGTCCGGACTGTGTAGGAATCAGGTTCTGTTTGAGTGATGATCGTGGCAGAGACCCATTTAGTTCTGGAAGTATAATTCAGAGCCAAAACTGGCTGTCCCAGGCTAAAGGTTCGGTCTTTTGCTCTGGGTGCCCGTCTGATGACTTGGTATTGCTGCTGATGTTGCATAATTTGTCGGGGTTCAGAAGGTTTCAGCAGATCAAAGCAAGTGCGCAGCTGTCGTCCCATCATTAGAAAGGCCGGGGATGCCTGGGTCGTAGCATGAGGTGTGTTTCTGTAGGAAAGTAAGAAGGTATTCAGACGCTTTTGAATTCAGTGTTGTCCCCTTGCTGATTTCAAAGCGTGTTTCATTGTCTGCACAAATCTTTCAGCTAATCCATTGGTGGATGGATGATATGGTGCTGGCGTGATGTGGTGTATCCCATTTGCCTTCATAAAATTTTGAAACTCCGGAGAGACGAACTGCGGTCCGTTGTCACTCACAAGTTGTTCTGGCAGACCGAAACAATGAAAGAGTCCCCGTAGTTTTTGGATAGTACTCTCTGCAGTAGTGGACTGCATTATAGAGACTTCTGGCCATTTAGAATGGACATCTACTGCCACCAAGAACATGCTTCCTTCAATGGGGCCAGCGAAGTTAATGTGAATACATTGCCACGGGTTTTCAGGCCAGTCCCATGGGTGTAGGGGTGCCCACTGGGATGCATTCCTCACACCCTGACATGACATGCTTTTTCCTTCTCTTCAACAGCACTGTTCAATCCAGGCCACCAAAAATAGCTTTGTACAATTTTCTTCATGCGCACTATTCCACAATGACTGGAATGTAGCTGTTCTAACATCTGTGATCTCAGTGGTGGTGGAATAATGACACGTCTCCCCCACAACAAACAACCAGATTGGACAGATAACTCCGTCTTCCTGGACATGTAGGTAACAAGGTCGGCTGAGACCGAGGAGGTTTGTCGAGATTTTCCATGCATCACCAGATCCATAACTTGGGACAATACTGGGTCAATGCGAGTTGCCTTCTTTATCTGAGTAGCAGTGATGGGTGTATTCTCTACCTGTTCAAAGTAGATTTCCTTTTGGGCACTATCTTGATGTTTGACCGGCAAAGGCAACCTTGAGAGGCCATATGCATTGCCGTGCAGAGTGGATTTCCGATATTTGATTTCATATGTGTGTGCTGAAAGTAACAATGCCCAGTGCTGCATACGACTAGCAGCTAATGGGGGAATGCCTGTGTAGGGTCCAAAAATTGACGTCACAGGTCGATGGTCTGTGAGAAGAGTAAACTTCTGCCCAAACAGGTACTGATGAAACTTCCAAATTCCAAAAACAATTCCTAATGCCTCACATTCGATTTGGGCGTAGTTAGTTTCTTCTTTGCTTAGAGTGCGTGAAGCAAAAGCAATAGGTCTCTCTTCTCCGGAAGGCATAATGTGTGACACGACTGCTCCCACTCCATAAGGGGAGGCATTGCAGGCCAATTGTAGGGGTAAGGATGGATCAAAGTGTGTTAGAACTTCAGAATTTAGCAATGCATACTTAGCTTTGTTAAATGCAACATCACAGGCT
Source organism: Gopherus flavomarginatus (assembly GCF_025201925.1). Lineage (NCBI taxonomy): Eukaryota > Metazoa > Chordata > Testudines > Testudinidae > Gopherus > Gopherus flavomarginatus. The sequence continues at coordinate 222,778,662 of NC_066617.1, forward strand.
TCAGTCCACTTCCAGGCCTTGTTCTGCCCAAGGAGCTCATGAAGTGGTTTTAGCAGTGTGGCTAACTGTGAGATGAACTTTCCATAATAGTTCAGTAGTCCTAGAAACGAGCACAGCTGGCTTACATTTCAAGGTTGGGGAGCCTCCACAGTAGCATTAACTTTTCCAGGGGTCTTATGAAGACCTGCAGAATCAATAATGTATCCCAAATATTCAACAGAGGGCTTGAAGAATTCACACTTGTCTTTGCGAACTCGTAGGCCATACTCTTCCAGTCTTTGTAGAGTAGCTTCTAAATTCTTTAAGTGATCCTCTTCATTCCTTCCAGTGACCAGGATATCATCCAGATAGCACTGAACTCCTGACAAACCACACAAGATCTGGTCCATAGCCCTCTGGAACAGGGTGGGAGCAGACGTTATTCCGAAGGGTAGGCGACAGTATCGATAAAGCCCTTATGAGTCACAATAGTCAACAGCTCTTGGGACTTTTCATCGACGTGCATCTGTAAATATCCTTGACTCAGATCAATCTTACTGAACTTCTGTCCCCCAGCCAGGCCTGCGAAGAGTTTGTCAATGCGGGAAAGCGGGTATTGCTCTGCACACAACACTGGGTTGACAGTGACTTTAAAATCACGGCAAATCCGGAGAGAGCCATCTTTCTTCACTATTGGAATGATAGGAGTGGCCAATGAGCTATGGGTAACTGGTATTAGGACTCCATTGGTGACCAGGCGCTCCAGGTCTGCTTCAACTTTTGGTCTGATGGCATATGGCACAGTTCGGGCTTTCAGATATTTTGGTGGACTGTCAAGTTTAATGTTCAATGTCACAGTGATTCCCTTCATACTTCCCAAATCATCTCCAAAAACAGCAGCATGTTTCCTTAGTATAGAGGTTAGACTGGTTTCTTCTTTAGTCATCCGGTGCACTTCTGCCCAGTTCAGCTGAATCTTCCCAAGCCAAGATCTACCCATTAAGGCTGGGTAGTTACCTCTCACCACAAACAGTGGCAATTTAGCAGCCTGTCCATTGAGCTCCACCTTAACATCAATAGTGCCCAACATGGGCACAGCTTCTCCCATATATGTCTTCAGAACAGTTTTTGTTGCCTTAAGTGGAAGATGCTGTAGCTTTTCTCTATACACAGTCTCGGAGACCAGCGAGATGGCTGCACCAGTGTCCAGTTCCATGTGTATAGGTTTGCCATCCAACAACGGGGTAACCCAGTATTCATGTGAGCCTACCGCCAAAGACAAAACATGCAGTGGCACTTCCTCTTGCAATGAGGTGTCACCTTGATCATCCTGGGTCTGCTCTAGGGTATGCAGGGTTCCTCTTTTTGTTGGCCAAACCACCGGCCTCTTTTTCTTTTGTTTACAGGCACACTCAATGTGTCCCTTTTTGCCACAGTGTCAACACACCAGGTCCTTACACCAGTATTCTGATGCCTGGTGACCTGGCTTAGCACAGCGGTAACATTTCTGACTCTGCACAGTTTTGTGGGTAGGTTCTTGTGACACTTTTTGCACCCTACAGGATGCACCAATGTATTGCGCCTCCCTTGTAGCCAGTTCCATGGAAACAGCGATATCAACACCCTTCTGTAAGGTAAGCTGAGCCTCTGTCAGTAGGCGCTTCAGTATAGCTTCACTGTAGAGGTCACTCACTAACTTGTCACGCAGGGCATCATTTAACATCTCTTTAAATTCATAGTGTTCTGCTAGCTTTTAAAAAATTGCTACAAATTGTACAACTGTTTCATCTTATTTTTGGTCTCTTTTGTGGAACCGATATCTTTCAGCAATTACTAGTGGTTTTTGGGAAAAATGGGACCCCAGGATTTCCACGATGTCACTGTAAGATTTAGTCTCATGCTTAACAGGGTGTAGTAAGCTGCGTAGCAGGGGGTAGGTTTTAGCCCCTACAACACTTAAGAATATTGGCACCTTCTTCTCTTCTGTAATGTCATTTGCAATAACAAAAAGCTCAAAACGCTCAGTATACACATGCCACTGCACTATATTCTCATCAAAAGGTTCCAGTGGTCCGGTCAGAGTAGCCATGATTTTTAGTTTCACTTTAACAGTCAGTGAAAACAAGCAGTTTTTTTGTTTGTTTGTTTGTTCTTTACCTTGACTTCTACTTCCTTCTGTTACTGGAGCAGCACCGGAATCCCATCTATCATCGCCACTTGTTATATCTTTGGGGGCAGCTGGTTTAGGAAGAAATCACTTGAGGCCAGACAGCAGACAGCTAACAAAACTACCATTTATTTACAGACGTAGAGCTCGCCTAACAGGCCGAAGCTGGCTGGACTACCCTCTAATAATCTAACTCAGTTGCCATAGGAACAAAAACTATGACAACCAAATACACAACATTTGTGTATAAACAAAAACATAACACTAACTTCTACCAAGCCATGTGATCTGATGGAATGCAATCACAGATCTCATTAGCCTCTTTTATTGCTTTTGATGCCTTTTGGAAGAGAATTCTTAATTACCATGCAAGTGGAGACAGCCCTTGATGAAGACTAATTGATATATAACATCAGTTACAGACTCAGGTAATATGTTATTGAACACAGAGTATTTTATTTGCTGTAATGAGTTTATCTCAGATGGCAAGTTACTATTCATTACTGACCTGCACATCCAAAGATATCCCATAATGGAGCAGAGATTAATAGTCTGTCATAGTTCCTGGGTAAACTGCCCCTTCTAAAACCCTGTTCCAGTTCCCTAAGTGCACCCCTTTCAAGTGGCATGCCTGTGACTCCACTTCTTTAAAGTGGGATCTCTCAATACAACCACTCTCTGATTGGGTCTCTGGGTTGCCAACCATGATGGCTAAAAGGGCCAATGAGAGTAGCAGCTGCAAGAATTTCCATTTGGGAGCCTGTGGACAGTAATAGTTTGCCATGACACAGACGTTGCTTCTTGAAGACAAAATATGATTTATTTTGACGAATGGGGTGCACAGAAATCAAAGAAAAGCATTTAAAGCAGAAACCCTGCTACTGTCTTACCTATGCTTGGCATTCCCCTCAAGCCCAGGATGACCATATGTCCCATTTTGGTTGGAACAGTCCCTTTTTTAAGCCCTCTCCTAGCCGACCCAACTTTTTCTTTTCTTTCTTTCTTTTTTTTTTTTTTAAAGGAATCATTTGTCCCATTTGCTCTTGCTGACTTGATCAGATGGGGCAAATGGGACAAATGTCCACTTTTGTCAAAAAAGTGAGGTGCAGTGTGGAGTAATGTGTGGGAGGTGAGGGGATGAGCAGAGATGCCAGCCTTCTGCCGGGGAGAAGGCTGAGTTGCGGGGGAGGTAGTGTTGCAGCATATGGGGACTCCCTCACATGGTTCCAGCCCCTAAATGACATGACTTTGGGGATCTTTCATTCTGCTTTCTGCAGACCCTTGACTCTCCATCAATCTGTGTCTGCAGTAGTTGACAACTTAACCCCCACTCCTCCCTTTCTGCAGGGTGGATGTTTTAACAGATCAGTATTTTTTTATCCTCAAGTCCTCGGCCTGGACAAAACAGCTATGTGACCAAGTTTGGATCTGATGAGACACTGTTTCATGGCTACGAAAACTTGCTGTTGTGTTTGAATGTTTGCCAGGTTGCTCTCTATATAGAGGACTGTTTTACTTTTCTTGCTTGGTTCGTCTGATAAGCCCATTTGATTTAACTCCGTGGGAAGTAGCCCAAACACACTGAGGCAGGCATAATATTCATACAGAATAATAGATAATTCCCACTTCCCCACAGGCCTCTTTCTGTATATGGCTCTGGAACTGGAACATTACTTTCAGTGTGGGGCACCACATAACTAGACTGAGATTGACAAACAGAAGTGAGTTCAGAGAAGAGCAGTAAAATGACAGTGTGCTGGAGGTATTTTAAATGAAGAGAAAATAGCATTTAAATAAACATAACTTGGTTTGGCAATGACCATGGAATTGTGAAAAAGAGCAGCAGTATTGGAAGATATTAGCACTAGTGAGGGAGTGGAATTACTGAATTAGGCACCAGTTTAGGAAAGCAATCCTATTCAGGACAGCGCTCCCTTTTGCTTAATTTTAATTTCATGCTTAAATCCTATTGACTTCATGCTTAAATTCTTTCTGGAAGTAGGGCCTAGAGAGTTGTTTTAATGTAACGGTGACTCTCGGGAGTGCTGATAATATATTGCTTTTTATTTCTTGGCACTTGTCATAGAACATTGGTCAAAGTTCCAAAAGAAGTACTGTCATTTAACAGTAACAGAAAACTTGGAAATGGCAGAGATGCTCAATGACTTCTCTGTTTCAGTCTTCAACGAGAAGTCTGAACGAATGCCTAACATAGTGAATGCTAATTGAAAGGGGGTAGGTTTGGAAGATAAAATAAAAAAAGAACAAGTTAAAAATCACTTAGATAATTTAGATGTCTGCAAGTCACCAAGGCCAGATGAAATGCATTCTAGAATACTCAAGGAGTTAATAGAGGAGGTATCTGAGCCTCTAGCTATTATCTTTGGAAAATCATGGGACACAGGAGAGATTCCAGAAGACTAGAAAAGGGTAAATATAGTGCCCATCTATAAAAAGGGAAATAAAAACAACCCAGGAAACTACAGACCAGTTAGTTTAACTTCTGTGCCAGGGAAGATAATGGAGCAAGTCATTAAGGAAATCATCTGCAAACACTTGGAACATGATAAGGTGATAGGGAATAGCCAACATGGATTTGTAAAGAACAAATCATGTCAAACCAATCTGATAGATTTCTTTGATAGGATAACGAGTCTTGTGGATAAGGGAGAAGCAGTGGAGATGGTATACCTAGACTTTAGTAAGGCATTTGTTACAGTCTTGCATGATATTCTTATCAATAAACTAGACAAATACAACTTAGATGGGGCTACTATAAGGTGGGTGCATAACTGGCTGGATAAGCGTACTCAAAGAGTAATTAATGGTTCCCAATTCTGCTGGAAAGGCATAAAAAGTGGAGTTCCACAGGGGTCAGTTTGGGGACCTGCCCTGTCCGATATCTTCATCAACGACTTAGATATTGGCATAGAGAGTACACTTATTAAGTTTGCAGATGATACCAAACTGGGATTGCAAATGTTTTGGGGAAGAGGGAAATAATTCAAAACAATCTGGACAAATTGGAGAAATGGTCCGAGATAAACAGGTTGAAGTTTAATAAAGACAAATGCAAAGTGCTGCACTTAGGAAGGAACAATCAGTTTCACACATACAGAATGGGAAGAGACTGTCTAGGAAGGAGCATGGCAGAAAGGAATCTAGGGGTTACAGTGGACCACAAGCTAAATATGAGTCAACAGTATGATGCTGTTGCAAAAAAAGCAAACATGATTCTGGGATCCATGAACATGTGTGTTGTGAGCAAGACACCAGAAGTCATTCTTCTGCTCTACTCTGCGCTGGTTAGGCCTCAACTGGAGTATTGTGTCCAGTACTGGGCTCCACATTTCAAGAAAGATGTGGAGAAACTGGAGAGGGTACAGAGAAGTGCAACAAGAGTGATTAAAGGTCTAGAGAACATGACCTATGAAGAACTGGGTTTGTTTAGTTTGGAAAAGAGAAGACTGAGAGGGGACATAATAGCAGTTTTCAGGTATCTAAAAGGGTGTCATAAGGAGGAGGGAGAAAAGTTGTTCATCTTAGCCTCTAAGGATAGAACAAGAAGCAATGGGCTTAAACTGCAGCAAGGGAGATTTAGATTGGACATTAGGAAAAAGTTCCTAACTGTCAGTGTGGTTAAACACTGAAATAAATTGCCGATGGAGGTTGTAGAATCTCTATCTCTGGAGATATTTAAGAGTAGGTTAGATAAATGTCTATGGGGGATGGTCTAGACCAGGGATCGGCAACCTTTGGCACATGGCTTGGTAGGGAAAGCCCCCTGGCAGGCCAGGCCGGTTTGTTTACCTGCCCCGACCTCAGGTTTGTCCAATTGTGGCTCCCATTGGCTGCGGTTCGCCATTCCAGGACAATGGGGGAGGCGGGAAGCAGCAGCCTCCACATCCCACAGCCCGCTGTGCTTCCCAACAACCTCATTTGCCTGGGAGAGTTAACCGCAGCCAGTGGGAGCCGCGATGGGCTGAACCTGCAGATGCAGATGGTAAACAAACCGGCCCGACCTGCCAGGGGGCTTACCCTGGTGGGCCTCGTGCAAAAGATTGCCCATCCCTGGTCTAGACAGTATTTGGTCCTTCCATGAGGGCAGGGGACTGGACTCGATGACCTCTCCAGGTCCCTTCCAGCCCTAGAATCTATGAATCTATCTATCTATGTGGATAGGTGATCAGTGTTCACCAACTCCAGTGATTACTGTTACTGTCACATAATGAGGAATACTAGAGTGAAATGAAGAAAAAAATGGCTCTGTTTCAAGACAAATATTCTGACAATAAGATGTTATGTTCTACAGTCTTATGCTATTGCACAGTCTAAGGAAGTGGTGGAAACCTGTCACTTAAGACCTTTAGAGATAAAAAGGTAGTGAAACAATCATGAGTTTACATGGAGTTTCACTAGATGATCTAATAGGTCTTTTACAACACTAACTTTAAAGTTTCTCTGGTAATAAAGAAATATTTGTAAATCATTTAAAATTATTGAGAAAGTCATTGAGTTTCAAACAACAAATATAGTTTTGCCCAATATATTTATATTACACTAAGATTAAGAATACAATAATCTGAGTAATCCTAAATACTTTCAAAAAGTTTTTTTTCAAAAATATTTCACATTAAAGGCAGAACGCACCATCTGGAATCCTTTCATTTAACTCTCATTTTTGGCAGCTTTCTGTGATTAGGACAGGTCAAGTTTTTCCTGTCTTATTCTCTATCACAAATGAGTGTATACCAGTGTTTCTCAAACTGGGGTCGCCACTTATATAAGGAAAGCCTCTGGTGGGCCGGGCCAGTTTGTTTACCTGCCCCGTCCGCAGGTCTGGCTGATTGCAGTTCCCACTGGCCACATTTCGCTGCTTCAGGCCAATCGGGGCTGCTGGAAGCGGTGCGTGCCGAGGGACATTCTGGCCTGCTGTGGCGAACCATGGCCAGTGGGAACCGCGATCTGTCGGATCTGCAGATGGGGCCAGTAAACAAACTAGCCCGGCACACCAGGGGCTTTCACTACACAAGTGGCGACCCCAGTTTGAGAAACACTGGTGTATACCTAGGTGTGGGGGAAATTTTCAGATCCGTACTATAATACTGTCACTCTTACTTTACTTGGTACTCCTAAGTATGAGTAAGCAGGTACTACTCAGTGTGCGTAAGTACAGCTGAATTGGGCCCATTAGGTGTATATAGTCTTCAACCAAGAGATCTGGGGTGAGGTATAAGCCAACGTTGTTCATCTAAACTGCCTCATTCTTACTTTCAAACACTGGATTTTCTGTTGTGTTCAGATTCTGCTGTTTGCAATGGACAAGGTGGATTTTCAATTATTGTTCCCTTAGTCTCTACCTCAGTTCTACCCACAGAGCAGATTAGAGCAGCCTGGAGGGCTGCTCTAATTTGCAACAGCTGGCAACAATCCTTCAGGAACCATCTGGCAGCTGGAGATAACCAGAGCCTATTGAATTCTGGCTACTTTCCTTCCCTACTTATTTTGTAGTGGTGGTAGAAAGAGAGGCACAGGACCTGACTCTGTTGGCTTGGTGCCTACAGGACACTCCCCAAGTTGGTGCTATCCCCAGCAAGAGATTTATGGAAAGTATCCATTCTCTTTTTACCACTCGGGTAACACAAATAGAACATGGCAGGACTGTTAATATAGCCCTGAACCTCCCTTCCTCAAAAGGATACTGAACATCTGGGACTGACATTAGCTGAAACACTTTTTCCCCCCTCTGCTAAAAGTGCAGAGCTCCAAAAAATAATCTAATTTCTTTCCAAACTACACATTGCAAACATGCAAAATATTATGTGATGCCTGTACTGGACTCTCCAATATGCTTAGTATTCACAAGTGGCCACATTTCAAAGTGGTAGAAGTTGAATTACTTTATAGCATGTGACATCAGTGTTAATGAAACCCTCTCACCGCTCCTGCCCACCACTTCCCTAGGTAAGGTGCATTAGATAAGTAATTTTGTGTTACATGTCTTTCACTTCTCTAATAGTCATGTAACATGCCACAAAACATTGTACTCTCATTTCATTTTTGGATAAGAATTTCCAGTCTGTGGTGTTTACTTGCATAAGGTGTTCTAATACAATCACTAGAAAACTGTCCTCATTTTTCACATGCCTGAGGTCTAAATTACAAAAAATTATACCAGATTAACTTTCCTACATATTTCTCAGTTTCAACATGGAGAGATACATATTTTATCTTTAGATGTACCTTTGTGCTATAAGAAGGAAATGAGTATAATTTCCCTTTTAAATAGCAGAAAATGTATGGGAATTGAATTATATATCTGTCACAAGCTGGTACAATGATATTTTTCATAACATCCCTCCAGGAATTTTTCCCAGATCTATATATCTTGAGTTGTTCTTTGACTGTCAGAGCTCTAACAAAAAAAAAAAAAAACATACTCTGAACCCAATGACAATCTTTCTGTAGGTTTTCAGAAACATCCTATGAAATTAAAAGTTGCAATAGAATTTTTAAAGTGTAAATAAATTATTTATTTTTATAGATTTGTAGAGTTTTTATTGAACCCTATAACATTCATATAGAGCTTTATATGTTTCATCCCTATTAAATTACTTAGGATACTTCTATAATAGTAATGCTGTTAGATAAGAAATCAAACCTGCGCCTCCATGATTTTGTCACATAACAATTAAACATTTTGGTCACTATGATATCTTATTTACAGCAGGTATCTCCATAAATGCCAATGTGGTTGTACATGTGCATCTATAATTGGCCTGATGATACTTATGGAATAGTCACATACCACAAATTCATAATTCCTTAACATTGGTTTCAATGGGACTAGTTGGTAAGTGGTGTTATTTGAGTCTGCAAGTGCTTGCACGTTTGGAGCTGTAGTCCATAGCAGTTAATAAAAAGATCAACTATAACGCATGTATTTAAAAAAGTTTATTCCAATTTTAGATATATTACCAGTTCTAGTATTATTCCTTCTATTAAAAATGAGGGAATACTGCTAAGGCAAGGAATATCTTTAAGAACAGAATGAACTGTTGTGCCCATATCCTCTACTGGAATAACGTGATACAGCTTCTTTGACATCAATGGAGATATGCCAGTTTATACCAGCTAAAGTTCTCTAACCCTTAGTCCTGGTGCAGCATGTAAGATGTATTGAATGTCTTCTCTACCATCAATATTCTATGTAATGGGAAATTTTCAAATATTTATTATTCTAAATCCAAGACTTATCCTATTTTAAAAAAATCAGGAAAAAAAATTAGGAGGATCAAAATGATTCATAAACATTTCATGTATTTTCTGTTCAAGTAAATATGGATTAGGAAAGTTTGAAAGTAAAGTGCTTTAGCCTCATTAAAATAATTGAACACTTAACTTACACTTACATGCACAGGATCTGTAGCCATTTCCAATATCATACTTTGCATGGACTCCATGTTAGTCCACTGTATACTTTCCATAACTCATTACAAATTTACTACTTTCAATACTTTGTAAATAACATCATTAAGCGTTTTCAGTTTTTAAAGTCTGCACATGTCTGTAGTTCTCAGTGATACTGGTACAGTAAGTATGGAATCTAAGTACAGTGAGTTCTCATAAATTCTGATCTTGCCCTGATGGGAGTCTTTCCATTGACTTCAATGGGCATTGGATTAGACCCTTATGTATATTTAATTAAAAATAGGAAATCCTGCATCACAAAAAAATTCTATTGATAAGTTTGCTAGATATGTCTGGTTTGGTAAATATTGGCACAGACAGAATTCTTTTCCAATTTAATAAAAATCCAAGAAATACTGACTCCCAGATGGTGCAAGAAGGTTCACCTTGTAACATGGTAATATCCTTGTCATAACATTTTTTCCCAGATCTGGACCTTAGCGTCCAAAATATGGGTGTTAGCATGAAAACCTCCAAGCTTAGGTACCAGCTTGGACCTGGTAAAGCTTCCACCAGCCAGGAATTATACAGTGCCTAGCTCACTGTGGTCTCCCCAAAACCTTCCCTGGGGGACCCCCAGACTCAGATTCCTTGAGTCTCACAACAAAGGGAAATAACCCCCTCCCCTTGTTTTCTTGTTACTTCCTCCCAGGCTCCCCTCCCTGGACGACCCTAGGAGATTCCCTGCTTCCAGTCCTGGAAACACAAGTACCGAGAGAGCTAATCTCTCTCCCCTGCTCACCCAGAGGGTATGCAAAGTTAGGCTTAGTAAATCTAACACAAAGATTTTCCCCCTGACTTCTTCCTCCCACCAATTCCCTGGTGAGCTGCAGACTCAATTCCCTGGAGTCCCCACTAAAGAAAAACTCCAACAGGTCTTAAAAAGAAAGCTTTATATAAAAAAGAAAGAAAAAGACATTAAACATAGTCTCTGTATAAGGTGACAATCTACAGGGTCAATTGCTTAAGAAAAAAAAGTGAATAAACAGCCTTATTCCAAAAGAATACAATTTAACACATTCCAGCAACTACACACATATAAATACAAAAAAACAATATAAACCTATTGTCTTACTATCCTTGTACTTACAACTTGGAAACAGAAGATTAGAAAGCCAGGAGACAGAAAGATCACTCTCAGAGCCGAGAGGGCCAGACACAAGACAAAGAACAAAGAACTCACACCCAAAACTTCCCTCCACCCAGATTTGAAAAAGTCTTGTTTCTTGATTGGTCCTCTGGTCAGGTGTTTTTTGTTACCTCTTTCCAGGTGAAAGAGACATTAACCCTTAGCTATCTGTTTATGACAATCCTGACAAACCAGAAGAAAATACCTTGAAAAGATTATAACATGGAACAATGTTTATCTAAACAAAAAAGTAATCAGTTCATTTTTCATAATGCTTAATATTTTATTTCAGATGTCTCTATGGTAATGATTTGTAAATATGTTATCATCTCCTAAATAGTTATAAAATATCTCTGTAACATTTTACAGTTCAGTAAAATATATAAAGTATGATTGATATTCTGTAGTCTAAGTATAGGAATAGGGTGCATACCTTCCTAATAGTAAAAGGAAACTTTTTTAAGAATTCCGTTGTATAATTTATCATTATCATGGCTTTAGGATAGGTATGTCATGTGCTTCACTTCAAGACTATGTATCTGAGGGTATGGCTACACTTGCACTTCAAAGTGCTGCCGTGGCAGCACTTTGAAGCTTCGAGTGTGATCGCAGTACCAGCGCTGGGAGAGAGCTCTCCCAGCGCTGCACGTGCTCCACATCCCTTACGGGTGTAGCTTGCAGCGCTGGAGCCGCACTCCCAGTGCCGCGGCACTGTTTACACTCAGGCTTTACAGCGCTGTATCTTGCAGCGCTCAGGGGGGTGTTTTTTTCACACCCCTGAGAGCGAAAGTTGCAGTGCTGTAAAGCGCCAGTGTAGCCATGGCCTTAGAAAAATATACTTCCATTTGGGCCTTAGTGTTTCTGCAGTACACACAACAGACACTTGTACTGTGCATGTTATTTAGCTTGATTTTGCCTTGGAGGGAAAGTGGGGATCATTTGCTCTTTTGTGTGCTGCCACCCATGAACATGCTAGCTATTGTTTACAGGACTAATTAGCAGTGAATGCTTTCCTAGAGATTGTGTGATGGACTAAATTTAAAGCCCTGGACCAAGGGCAACATTTACTCCTAACATATGTCTCTAAGAAAGGTTTAAACCAACTACACTGTCATTAAATTCAAATGAAGATGTAAATGCCAGAGACTCTAATTGTATTTGCCTCAGAAAGAATGGAACAGTGTTTTCTACTGTGAATATTAATTGTCCTACTCTTGAAATTAATCATTTTGCACTCCTCCTTACCTGCCTACATATTCTCTCATAGCACTTTAAGTGGTGTGACTACTTGCTTTCAATTGTGAATATACAGTTCTGTTTGAATGAGCTTGGGAGGGGAATTTGGGGTCAGATTAGCATCACAAATTCAGAGAAGATGAAATGCTGTTGGTTTAGCAAAGGGTGTTGTTTGGCAAACAGCTTGCCCTTGAGATCTCCCTTTTAGCTATTCTACAATATGCATGCAGAAGGCTGGGATCTGTAAAGTATGTTGGCTCTATCCCCTGACCCATGCAGGGAGAAAAAAAAAGAGAAGGAAGTGAAGCAGAAAAAATTCTTGAGGTCTTGCACTTTTTCAATTAAATATGAATTAAGATGGCCTCATTTGTTAAACCAATTGATTTTTAAATTTCCTGTGACTTTTCTTCATTTCATGGTCTAGATAAGTGGTTTGTTCAAGTTTTTGCTCTGTGCAATTGCATTTATATGACATGCCTTTAAAAGTTAACTCTTCAAGAGGCAAGTTTAACAATAGTCATAGCAAAAATTTTCATCTGGAGAAGTGTCACCAGAACTGTATGCTTCAATAATCCCCTAGTTCCACATCAAACATTAACATTAAATGTAGATTTATATTGTTAAACCACTTTCCCTCAGTCTGTTGCATTTTGAAAGCACCATAAGATTCAGCCTGACATTATTTTCCATCTGAAGCCAATTTGGCTTGCATAGGAGCAAGATCAGTTGACTCAAATCCAAAATGTCATTTGCAATTGAAATAATCAGGGCCCAGTCTTGCACATCTTACTCACGGGAGCGGTAACGAATAAGTCAATGGGGCTGTTAATGTGATTAGGTGCTGTGGGTTTAAGAAGATCTATTGTAGGTTTTTTTATATCGACTAATCACCAAAGCCTCAACGAAACACAACTCCCTCTAAAACTGAAACAAGTACTATCCATTGCATGTAGGGTGCTGAAGAACTGACAAAACAAGCACTTTATATATAAAAAGAAATTATTTCCCAAGTCTTCTGGTTGGATCTAGAATCCTAAGCTTAGGTCTCTCAGTTAAATGTTGCAGGACTGTTCACTTGACAAAGCTCAGACTCTTTTTGAGCGCTCTTGACAGGTGCCTCTGAATAGTCATAGAAGGAATCAGTGAATTCCTTAAAGGCTGCAAGCTTTAACAGGGTTGAAATCAATATGGTTGCTCAAAAGAACCTATCAGATTTAATAATAATGTCATTTTTTCAGGTCTATTTTTAATGATTTAGAGAATTATACAGCAAAAACTGTGATATAATTCTCTATTAAATTTGATAGGATAGTTCAAATACTTCCAGAAAAATGATCTTTTTTTTACTAATTTTTATAGGAGGGTAAATGGCTCCTGATGATGCCGTGATATCAACTGGGAGATGTCAAAAGCAGGGGCACAGCAAAGCTGGATTTTGCCTCCATTCATATGGCTATTTGATTCCCTGAGATCTCTTGAGTTAGGGACATGCAAATTATTCTCACGAGAAGGGCAGTGAGAGACTTAGCTCCCTCTAATTGATTTCTTCATGGAGGAGGCAATATCGCCCTTTGAAATTCACATCAGCAGAGATAAATATTTTCTTTCCCTTTACTTGTACTGGTAGCCTAGCCATTATTTGATATTACTCTGGGACCTTTTCTTTCACATTTCTCCCAAATAGTGTTATACACAGCATTACTTGTACAGCCTTCTAAGCATCTCACAGACAGTATCATACTATCCCCTGAGAAAAACAGTAGTGACTTGAAAGGTATGTAACCTTGACTAGACACAGAAGTGTTTGCAGAAGTTTTTGATTATTTTCCCCTACACAAGCATTGCCTTATTACTTTAATTTCTCCCCCCCACCCGCCACTCGCCCTCATCACCTGTATGGCAATCAGGGCCGTCCTTAGGCATAGGCAACATAGGCAGCTGCGTAGGGCACCTGAAAATTTGGGGCACCACTGCGTCTTAGTGTCCACCGCTTGTTTTCCTATCCCTGTTCTGACCCTTCCTGCAGGCTCCCACAGATGGCTGCTCTAGCCTGGTGAGTCTTCCTTGGGAGGGAATCTAGTAGTTAAAAGTGAAAAAACCTCCAGCCTGCCAGACCTATTAGCACAACATTGAAACTGTTAAAGAGGCATTCAAGGGGTAATAAAGCCATTTAACAGGCATTTGCCAACCCCAAGGTATACACTGACAGGTTTCAGAGTGGTAGTCCTGTTAGTCTGTATCAGCAAAAACAAGGACGAGTCCTCGTGTCACCTCAAAGACTAACAAATTATTTGGGCATAAGCTTTTGTGGACTAGAACCCATTTCATCAGATGTCCACAAAAGCTTATGCCCAAATAAATTTTTATACTGTCAGTTTCTGACTTTACTGACAAAAACAGTTGTGCATTAATGTAATATTTACACAGAACATGTCAGTCTACAGGACCTTAGTTTAAAATTTGCTTTAAAAATATTTCATTAGTGAGCTGGTGAAGATTATAAAATCACATATCTAAAAAATGCTTGCATAGAGTTTTAGATGCACAATCATCTTTAGCCTTAAATATGTGGATCTTCAGACACAGTTTTTTAAATAAATCCTTCAAAAGACCTCCCTTATCTAAAATACACATTTTAATTACTATAGTTAAAAAAAAAGTGCTTCCAAGTCTTCCTGTCCTTTCTGTCCATCCCTTCACCACCTCTCCCCTAACTCCCCACTGGAGAGCCCTTAAAGGGACAACAGTCCTTCCCTTCCAGATAGCTGGACAAAGAGTTCCCTTTCTTTACTTCTGACTATCCGACAAACTAGTTTTAAAAGAACCCTGCAGCAAAATCAGTACCTTAGTAAGACAAAATCCTTGTTATACCTAAAATCTTTGGAAACATATTTTTTTAAAGTTGGTGAAATTTCATAACCATGTCTCTTGTTATGGAGATCACACAAAGTAAATTACTGTTCCCTTTTTTCTAAAAGCAATGAACATTGTTATGAACACACTAAACCTCTCTGATTAATTTAAAAGAATGTCTTTGCTTCAGTGAGTTAAATATGTAGTAAT
This sequence comes from Gopherus flavomarginatus, assembly GCF_025201925.1. NCBI lineage: Eukaryota > Metazoa > Chordata > Testudines > Testudinidae > Gopherus > Gopherus flavomarginatus. The sequence goes on from NC_066617.1 coordinate 222,793,706, forward strand.
CTGGAATGCTGGTTTAAGATTTGAGTACATTTAAAATATAAATTCAACTTAGAAATACTGATGAAGAAAATGTAAAACAGAGAAGAGCTGCATCATGTATTCCATTATATGTAATGTTGTATTCAGCAGGACAGCTGACTCACCCTTACTATGAAGTTTTTGCAAATAAATCTCTGACAAACTTCAGGGCATATCAAAAAACCTGTGACTGACATTTTTTATTCCCAAATTTTAGTGCTTTTAATTAGGTACTTTCTTCATGTCCATTCTGCATGAGGGAGAGTGCATGGAAGTCTCTGCGGGGAACTGTGACTCTCCGCCACCATGAGGCAGGCTGGGCATCTCATTATCCTTTGCTGTCAAGTCCCTCCTCCCCCTCTCCCACCAGACTGTGAGCTTGGGCTGCCATCCGGCATAGGGGCACCAGTTTAATAATACTGCGTAGGGCCCCATAAATCCTAAGGATGGCCTTGATGGCAATGCTAGGAAAACACATGTAAAAGTTAGAGAATATGGAAATACCCCTAAAAGATAATACTAGTAATTTGATTTCACATGAGGAGTATTAAACTGCTGAATGAAAGCACAGATATCGCTTTATTCTGAAATCTAAAATGCTATGTTTTCTCATTTTAATTATAGTGTGATTTATGTACTTTAAAGTTTTCCTTTTGTTGTCTTTTCTGGTCTCCACAAAGTGGAAAATGATTTCTTAATGTGATCTAATCAGTCACTAAATGAAATTGATAGAACAGCATTTTTTCTGACATAGTTGAGCTCTTGATTTGTCCTTGTTGGCTTGTTTCAGCTGGAGATGTGCTATCTTCATCTGGAAGCTTCAAGGAAGATAAAAAGCAATAATGATGGAGGACAAGTCAGTGATACAGAGCAATATGGATTAATTAAAACATTGGATGGATTTAGTACACTGGGTGATTTTAACCTGTGTTTTAATACAGCCACGTGCAAGATCTTACATTTAGGTGCAAAGAATGGGGACTATACTTGGTCTATGGGACTGTATCCACACTTTAAAAGTTTATTGAAAAAAAAGGTTCAGATAACAGCTACAAAAATAATTCAAGAACAAGGAAACAAGATTTGAAATCAGACACTTAAAGAACAGAAATCCATTCAGATTCTTTAAGAGTAGGTAAAATATGACTTGATCATGTTTTTTCAGTATCCACATAGGGAGACGATATCTGACACTAAAACGGCCTTTAATCTACCAAATAAAGACATAAGACACAGCTAATGATAGTAGAAGATAAAAATAACTATTTTTAAAGAATGGATATTGTTTATAACTAAAAAAATTTATAAAGAGAGGTGACAAAATCATCATATTCAAAATTTAAATTAAGACTGGATGTCCTTCTAAAATACATGTTCTTGATCCACCACAAGTTATTGAGCTCCATACCATTCACTTATGTACTGGGGAAAAAATAGTTCCCTGCATTGCAGAAGTTGCTGAGTGAAATTGAAATGACCTGTGTTACACAGGAGATTAGGCTAGATGATCATAGTTGTCTTTCATGGTGTCATAGGGTTCACTCACCACTGGGGTACCTCTTCCTGGTTGGTCTGGAGATTAGCTCCTTCCGTGTCCAATGTCCCCTTCTGTCACTTGTTCCCATGCTCCATGCCCGGCCTTTCTCGTAACTTGAGGTGATCTCTCTTCATAACTTGGTCCTCTAGCCAGATCACTATGTTTTTCCCCTTCCAGGGCTGTCAAAGTCCCACAGGATAAACCATCTCAGGCAGTCTTCAAGTCCACTTCCCCCTCTGTGCCACTTCCGCAGTGGCTGGTAGGGGAACACGGGCCCACTCTTTACTGTGGGTCGCAGCTCAGGGGCTTTCTAATCATCAGACAAGGTTGGCAATGTCCCATCTCACCATTTCCCTGCTTCTCTTCCTACTTCGCCTCTCTCAGACTTTTGCTCCACCACCATTCTGGGTAAACCCTTCATTCAGGGTCTGGGTCCCCCGGGTTTCCACTCATCCCATGCGGTTTCCTCCTTTCCCTCTCTAATGCCCAGAGAGCTACTGCAAAGTTCCTTGCTATGGCTCAGGATTGGCAACCTTTGGCACACTTCCCGCTGCCCCCATTGGCCTGGAGCAGTGAATCGTGGCCAGTGGGAGCAGTGATCGGCCGAACCTGTGGACATGGCAGGTAAACAAAGCAGCCTGGCTCATCAGGGTGCTTACCCTGGTGAGTTGCATGCCAAAGGTTGCCAATCCCTGCTATACTTGCTTTCTTCTCCCAACTTCCTGCCTTTAAACTAGTTCCACTTGTTCCTTCTCAGCTAGGCTTCATCATCAAGCAAGGGTTGCTTAGCTAACCTAACTCCCTTCTCAAGTGGCCTATCAGGTTCATTAGCCCCTTGTACACCTCATTAAACCTGTTTGGGCTAGTGTGGTGAACACCCCAACACATATGGGTTTAAATTTATGAATCTCTGATATACTAAAATATTGAACAAGTTTCTTCTCTTCTGTTTTGTTACATCTACTGTTGACTTTTTTTTTAAAGAGTCTAACAATGGTAAATAGGGGAATAACTCCTAAAACGCTACCAATTGTGCACTGATTTCTATTACTGAAATATTTCCAGTATTGTCCAATGTTGATGTGTCTTCCATTAGTCCAAACAGAGTGACCTGCTTCTTCTAGCTGTTCTAAAGGCATTCTGCATCTTGTCTGTCTTAACTGTTTTTCATAATAGTGCTGTACTTATGCACAATGTGCTTTTGCATTCAAGTTGGGGATTTGCTAGGGGGACGAGAGGCCACTTAAATGGCTAACCTTTTTGGTACTACCATCAGCATCACTCCATTGAAGTTAACACTGCTTTACTGATTTACATCAAGTGTAGATTTGGTCTCTAATGTGTTTTTTAGTGGCAGAAGTACATGGAAGCTAATTAGATGTAGACACTAAATATGGAAAAAATATTTAAAATCTATATCTAGTAACTGTTTTGGAAAGAGATGTGTTAAATAGGTTACATACACCTACATTCATTTCCTTAGGACCAGGTTTTACATATTTAAAACTATTTTATATTATTTGTTTTATAACTCTCTTGCCTGTTTTTGCTCTCTCTAATCCTCTTGAAATATAGCTCTCAGTGGCAAGTGCTAGATTTCAGTACAGGCCTTTTCTAATTTCTCTCGATACATTCAATGTTTCCCTACCTGAAGACCAACTTAAAAATACATGATTATTTAACATGATTGAATTTGTCCAGCCATAATTCTTAACATTATGTAATCTGTTA